>NC_134459.1:173844590-175057923 GCF_047948215.1 Lycorma delicatula | reverse complement strand
AAGTAAATCAATTGCTTTGTAATGACCATTTTTATAGTGGGTTTTGTGGGCCTGTAATTTGCATTAACTGATTTCAATGTTATTCAAATGAGTATATATATAAAGAATGGATAATTTGATAAAATTGATTAAACTTTTTTCGATACATTTTATACTTAATAATGATAAAACTGGTATATCAAGAAACAAAGACTTGCCCAAAGAATAACATGTGATCATCTTCATGTGATATTCCGTGTTAGGAACTATAAAACAATACACATGTATATTTTTCAAAGGAATGAAAAATAACTCTTAAAAGAAAATTCTTTATTTCTACTCAGAATATAAATATAAAATATCCGATTAATTACTTTTAGATCAATTTTACTTGTTCAAAAAACATCTGGCTACCATTCTTTATTAGTAAATAAAGGTTTTCTTGCATTTTTTCAATATAATTTTATTATAACAGAACCTTATATTAGCAAACTTACATCAAAAACATTTTATTCAAAATATTTTTTGAAGTATTTTGACATTTTTCTATGGAATACTTTTGTTTCCCCTTAATAATTCAATTTTTTATTTATGCTAGTAGATATCTTCACAGGTAAGGTGAGTAATGAGAAAATCAACATAGCATATATCTTATCTGTTAATGGGCTTAGAGAAAACACAAAACTAGGTTACTCTACATATAAAACAGTCAGTCGGCAAGGTTTTTTTAGTCATATAATAATATGATTAAAGACACTAAATCCATAATATACCAACATTTTAATCAAAGAAATGGAATTCAGGAAGGTATTAAATACTGAAAATGTGATCATTATATATTTTACAAACAGGACATACAATTATTAGTGAAATACATAAGCAAGGAGAAGTGTCTATGAAAATCAAACCAAACTTACTGAAATTAAATTTCATAAAAAATACAAACTAACAATTCATAATAATACGGATTCACACTGTAAGTAACAGAAATATAGAAAATCTCATTGATGCAAGCAAATTAAGTTGGATTAATAAGATGTGATAGATGTTCTTAAGAAGTTCACTGTACATGTAGGAATTCATTTCATACTGTTACTAAAACTAGGTGTATAGAGTACTAAGGCATATAATACAGTTTGTTTGGAAAGTTGCTGTGCAGTATGCTTTAGAGTTATATGGTGCATTCTGTTTTTTTGACATTAGGTTGGTTACCCTGTGGGTTAGTTGGGCATTGCTCAGTAATAAACCAAAACATCAGTTGTTGAGTTGTGATGAAACAATTTGTTTATCAGAAACAATAGTTGCGAGAAATAGGATTCTTTCAGTAGAGGAATGGATTTTTCGCATTGAACACATCATTTGTGAAGGTGACAAGTATATTGATTTAGTGAAGCACAAGTTTTCTCAAAAATTTACAAATACTCCTATTTCTCACACTCTAATGCAACTCGAACTCTTATCGAAAAATTTCAGGCCACAGGCTCTGTTGAAGACTGATCAAAATGGAAGACCACCACCTAAACGAACAGAAGCTGCTTGATATTTTGGATGCTATGGCCAAAACGTCCATCAAAGTCAACATCTAAGTTAGCATGGCAGCAAGATATCGGTCTTGTTACCACACATAAAGCTGTAGGAAAAGAACTAAAACTCTTCCCCTACAAAGTAATGTGTGTTCAAATTGAAATCTACAGATTCATACCAAATTAATGTCATGATTAAATTATTGTCAGCGATTTAATGTTTTATTGACCAAAATTCCATGGGTATCCTTGACATTACATTTTTTACAGATGAAGCGTGGTTTCATCTGGGAGGGTATATTAATCCACAAAATACATGACTGTGGTCGATAACCAACTTCCATGAATTATCGGAATCTGGGTTGGTGTGAGTAAAACATGCATTGTGAGTCCAATATTTTTTGAAAATACAGCTAATGGTGATTGTTACTGTACTGTTTTAACAAAGTTCGTTAGTCAGTTAATAGAAGTGGAAATCAATCACACCTGGTTCCAATAAGATGGCACCACTATGCACACAGCTAAAAGATCGATGACTTATTTACGAAATGTCTTTGATGAACAAATTATTTAGAGGGGTTTGAGGCCTACAAGATCACCTGATCTGATTATTTTCTACGGGGGTAGCGAAACAAGCACTGTATTGCAACAGACCGTGGATGACTGATGAACTACACAAAAACAGCAAATGCACGAAACATTACAGTACATCAGTTGGTTAAAGTGTTTGAAAACAAATTGAAATGTTGCAGTATTGTATTAATGTTGGAGGAATTCACTCTCAACACCTTTTATAACCTTTTATTCAGTAACTGGAATAACGCCTTTTATTTCGGTTATTGTAAAAAATGTTTCTACAAAATAATGAAATAAAAATAATAAGAAATAATTAAGAAAGTTTTGTTATTACACTTCCATAATTCTACTGCAAGCAACTTCTCAAACACTTTGTACATACACAAATATTATACAGATATATATACTGTACGGGCAGAGTTCATACTTGACTTTGTCTTACATAAGAATTACTTCCTTTTGTAATAATATTTTTATAAATAAGCATTATTATATTTATTATTACACGGGTAAATATACATTATTTTTTTCAGCAAATAAAATAATGTAATCCGTTAAGTACGGATTACATTAATCCGTACTTAAGACGGATTAATGGCCGTCATTATATATAATGGCCGTAGGTGATCTGACATACAAGTCATAAGTCAATCTTTTTGAAAGTAACATTAGCCATTGTTAAGAATAAAAAAACACTCCGTAATGTGTTTGTCATGGGCACATTTATAGCTAGCTATTAATCAGACTCTTTAGTAATAAACACTAAGAATAAAAATTTATTTACACGTAATATTAATTAATACTAATAATAACAGTAAAGGTGGGTAATTCCAGGAAGATATGAACCCCTTGAATGTTTAGTGAACAATTAAATTGGTATACAAATCATTTTAATACAACCTGTCTGTTATATCCCCTGATTATATGTAAACTGTATAATCGAGAAAAATATGCCAGGTAAGGATTTATTCAAATTAAAAGCTTTTCTTTGAAGAGTTATATCTTCTGAATAACTGGATGGAGAGAATTATATATAGTAGAACCTTATTCTTTTTCTACATTATTCCTGCAAGTATTATTTTTTTTAAAAAAACTGGTAAGAATTATCATAAATTATGTAGAAAAAATATTTATTTTATTTTTCAGCTATTTTTGTCAGTATAATTTTAAAATTCAATAAATTTGTTAATAGGTCAGTAAAGAAAATTACATTATATTATTTGGGTTTGAGAATATTTGAGAACAGTTAGTTTTAACTGCCACTTAAGTGTTTAAAGAAATCCTGATGCTTGGTTTCAATATTGTGATCATTTAAAAAAAAAAAATGTTATTCTAGCTCTTGGTAAAGATGGAAAATATTTTCTGTCCTGAAATATATGTTTTAACAACATTATTATGGTATTTATGAAATTTTAATTACAACAAGCAGGATCTATAAGGAAAGAGTATAGCCACTTCATGTAAGTATGGAATGCAGTGTAAGCAATGTACTTTTATTCAACTACGCCAGTTTTGCTGTGGAGGTCTTATTGTTTTCTACAGTAAAAGCCAAGATTTGTAGCAATTTTAATAGAAAATCTTTTCATTACTTTACTGAAAGATGAAATTGAAACATTTTTCTTTTAAATGGGATCTTACCAGAACTGTTCATTTACAAAAATTTTTTAATAAGGCTTAAATTAAATTATTTTTATAGAATGTTTAATCATGAAAACAAGCAAAAATGTAAAAATTTTAATTTATAATTTGTGGTAATTCATGTGGGTTTTCATCAACTAAATTAAAATTTTAAAGAATAATTTAAAACAGAACAGTGTTTAATACGGTAAACAACTCAACTTGCTCTGTTAGTAATAGGGACTGTATGAGTAATGAACATTATTATTCCTGGCTGAGGAAAATTAGTTTAAAAATGTTAAATAGTGTAAAAAAGTCAAAAGAAACTTTAGGCATCAAAATTCAGTCATAATGTTATTTTTTAGTAGATTCAAACAGTAATAATTTTATTTACTCAACATTTAGTAATGGATGATTTCTAACATTTTTTATTCATTTCAAATAATTTTAAAGTTATATTTCATTATAAAAGTTCAAAAGATTACAAAATAAATGGACATTATGAAATTTATAAATATAAAATAACTTCGATTATAATGACGAAATATAAGAATTATATATTAAGCAGAAACATAGAACTAAATTAAAACATTTCCTTTCATGCAAAAATTATCTTACTAAAAAAACTTGCTGAAAAACAAGAAAAGTAACCTCCATGCAAAGATTATTAACAACACAAGATAATGAACATATTTACAAAATTATTAAAAAATTAATTAATTTTAATTATTTCAATTAAATTTAGCCAATAAACTACAGGCAATTAAAAAAAATTAATAATCTAAAACAATCTTTACAGTACAGTTATGAATCAACAGCATGCATTTTCTATTAAATTAACCGATTAAGAATAAATAATAAAAAAAGACAAAATATTATTATTTGAATTGTAAATAACGTTCAGGGTTTTGTTAAAACAAAACATAAGAGATTCAATATGCAAACTTATCATATTTAGATGCATCCTCACAATATTAGTTAATAAAAAAATAAAAAAATTAATCCACTCTCATCTAAATTTAACACAAAGTTATCTAAATTTTTGATGAAATTAAAATATACTAGTAAAAAAATCTTGATAAGTCAATAAAGCTTTTAAAATTAATAATCTAAATAATTATTTGGATTATAAATGATGTAAAGTTACTGGGATCTATTGATTTGCATATTATTCCAAAAGCCTGTAGATATTTAGCGCAGCTTTCTTGATTCAGATCACATACATAGCTGAATTTGTTTTTCTTGTAGCAAGTGTACCAACATTATTTAAACATTTATTGATCTAGTCAGTAAGATTAATTAGAAATCAGGAAAGAATTATTTTATCTGTCACTGTTGAAATATCTTATCTAGCCAGGACTTAAATTTTTTACCTTCTATATCAGTAGGCAAGTGCTAATCATCCATGCTATTCTGATAGACTTATATTATGGAAATAAGTTACTTTATGTGGGAGCTAATAGTTTCTACCTCTTTAATCCGGTAGCCTGAATTTGAAGTATGGTAAGGCTTTATATAATTTTGAAATATTAAACAATTTCTAAATGATATTCCAATTTAAATGTTTTTTAAGCTTGTGAGGGGAAAAAATGTTTCAAAAATAATGTGATAAGTTAATTAGAAAAACCCAAGGTGTGATTTAAGCTTGTGAGGGGAAAAAATGTTTCAAAAATAATGTGATAAGTTAATTAGAAAAACACAAGGTGTGATTGACAAGTTTTAAGACTGGGCTTGTAATTTAAAAATGGCATTACTTAAAGACTAATGTGATGGATCTCCTTCAAAGTAGTTCACCTCTGATTGAACATAACAAACTTTCAACGATGTTCCCACTTTTCCAAGCATTCCTGGAAATTTTCTTTCTTAAGGGTGTTAAGAACTCTCTTCGTACTTGCTTGGATGATGCTTCAAGCAAGTCAAATCAGTTCTCTTTTGGCAAAAATTTCAATTTAGTTAACAGGTCGAAGTCAACAGGGGTTGAATCAGGGGAGTAGAAGGGTTGCCAAAGCACACAAATTTTGAATTTGGCCAAAAATTCCACGATCGCACAATGAGCCAGTGCATTGTGATGGAGGACCCAATTCTTGCCTTGCCAGAGTCAGGCCATTCTTTCTGCACATTTTCACGCAAATGCTGACGAATACTTTTATAGTATTCCTGGTTGACTGTCCGCCCCTGAGGGAAAAATTCATGATGCTTGATACATGTAGAATCGAAGAAAACCAACTTTGTTTTCACATTCAACTGACTTTGTTGCACTTTTTACAGTTGTGGCCAACTTGCCCTTCCACTGCAATGATTTTGCATTTGTTTGTGGGTCATATCCATAAACCCATGATTTGTCGCCTGTAATAGCCTGTATTTAACAAATCTGGGTCTGATTCAATTTGATTAATCAGTTCTTGGGATAGTTCAAGTCTGGGTTGTTCTGCTGGCTTGATAAATTTGGAATGAATTTCGCAGACTTTCAACGCATGTTTAAATATTCAGTTAAAATTGACTGAACGGCATAGAAAATTAAACTGAGTTCATCGGTCATCTCTCTAATTGTAAGTCTACGGCTAGAGTGCACTAAATCGTGAACTTTCCTAATGTTTTCATTGGTTTTTGAAGTGGAAAACAGGATGGACTGGAGGTCATTTTTGACTGAATTGCAGGCATATTTAATCTATTAAACCAGATAAAAATCATTTGACTGGCTCAGACATTTACCCCACAAGCTGTTTATTTAAGAGTCCCTGAAGCAGATCTCATCAGCTTTTATTTAATTTTATTCCTAACAAAACTTGACACCAACTTTTGTATTTTCATCAATTTTGCAAAATCAATAATCTGCCAAGAACTGAAAACATGTCTTCACTCATTATGATACCGCTATCTACTGAACAAAGATATTGTGGTGGTCTTTTCAGGATGATTCAAGGACAAAACAAGCTTCACTTTCCATAAACGCAGGCAAACTTACCCCTCCTATTGAGCAGTGGTAGCACTTGTCTTAAAACTTTTCAATCACACCCCATAAATTATTTGTAGTGTGGTCGCAATAAATTTAAAAATAGATAAAATTGTAAAACAGATAAATTAGATCTAATGATAAAAAGTATACATATATAAGAAATAAAAATTAGTTCTCCAGCATATAGGACTAAAGATGTTGAATTCTATTTAAACATTTTACATAAGCTAATAAAGGAAGCAAATACTCAGTTTCATATTCAGTCATTAGGAACATGATTGTGAACATACAAAGCTAAGAAATTTATGCCTGTTTTCAGTTGTATAGCCATATTTTCAAAATACAAAATCTGATTATTCAATTTAAATTAAATTAAGTTTTGTATTCAATTTATGTACTATAATTTAATTTTATCTAAAAATACTTACCGAAGGAGGATCTTTCTGAAATTCATTCTCCAGGACCAATCAAATCATTTCAACAGGATTTGTATTAAGTATTTTTATGTGTTCATTTAGTGATTACTTTACATATAAATTAAATCATTTATTTTATTTTTTATTCATGCCATTGTTAACGCAATTGTGCACACTGCCTGGCAGATAATAAGTATAAATAATTAATTATAAAACACCATTCAAAACTTAAGAGTAAAAATAAACATAACCACATGCACAAGGATTCCATGCAATTAAAACATAAAATCATGCAATAAGGTAAACAATAAAAAAAATAATTCTAAGTTAGAAATTTTTCTCACTCTTCACAGAGACATATTCATAAAATTTAACTTTGTACCAGTTTATATCAAATTAAAATTCTTTATACAAGTCTGTTAAAATAACTACAATATACCAGGCAAAAATTAAACTGTGTATGTTACTTTGAAAGACAGATATCTGGCAAATGTTGATATTCTCTGGTGAATGTTGACTCATACCAAATATATCAGTGAAAGGCCGACATATTTGCTTAACACAGATAAGCTCTGGTGGGAGTTGAAAGAATAACTAAAAATTAAAAAAAAAATCACCCAATTCCAATCTCTAAGGTAAATAGATAGAAAACCATGTAAAAAAAAGTAAGTTTAAATTTAGGGCAAACATAGCCTATGCTCGCTAACCTCATCTAATTAATGTTAATTATACAAATTATATATGTTATTCTCCAACACTGGAGGCAATTAATCAAATTCACCACATTTATAAAGAAATTTAATCAAATTTTCAGCATTTTATAAATTGAAAGGACCAATCAGGAGATACATAATATTCAACTGCATGGATCAATGATAACAATACAAATAAATGATCAATTGGTTTGCCCTTTGTTCAATTTTTATTAAATTTTCACTATCTGTGCATGCTGAATTTAATTTTAATCACCTCCAATTTGGAGAATAACATATACTTACTGCTGATTAGATGAGGTTAGCGAGCGTTGGTTATGTTTGGTTTAAATTTAAACTTCTTTTTTTTACGACGGTTTTTCTTAATCTATTTACCTTAGAGATTAGTATTGGGTGATTTTTTAAAATAATTTTTAGTGTCATTTTGACCTCGACCAAAGCTTATCTGTGTTTGTCAACATATTCCGGTGAAGATCCAAATGTATAATAATGCAAGCAAATATTTCAGTCTCTCCGACATATTTGGAATTCAACATTCACCAAAGAAAACTGACATTCTGTAATTTCGGTCTTTCATGGTAACATATATAATAAACAAATAACAAGTCCTCAGTGGTAATTTGTCATTATTTTATTTTAAGTTTAACAGGTAATTCTAGAAAATTAAATATTTACTTTTATTTACAATATCAGTATTCAATCGTAGTATATAGTATGGTAATAATTCATAAAGTACAAGATTTGAAAATTAATAGCAAAACTGTCAAGACCACAAGTTATTAGAGAATGTAATTAATTAAGTCGTAATTTAGTACAAAATAGTCAGAATATAATAGATAGAAATTCATTTTATTACATGATTTTTTTTTTAAAATCAGTATTTCAATTTCCTTTGTAAATTTTCTTTTATTGAAAAGAAAAAATAAGTTGGTTACTAACCGTTATTTATATGTTTAATAAAACTTAGTGTCAGTTAGGCTTTTAATAACAGTTTATAATAGCACTGATAAAGACAACTAAACCAGTTTTCAATCTAACACAGTTAAAATATTGGATGTGTGATAACAAAATGTGAGTATAGATAAACAGTTTCAGCTGTAAAATTATGCCTAGCAGCCATATTTATACAATTTTACATATTTACAGTAGTCCTTATTTGCAATGTACAACATAAAACATTAAAAAAGGATAAGCAAATCATATAAATAATTGATTGACAAATACTTAAGGCAAAGTTTATAAATGAAAAGAAAACTCTTAACTTCTTAACTTTGAAAAGAAATTATAAAATTTTAAATTTCTTAGCAATAATGTGTAGAACATTGAAATAAATTTAACATTGACATGGTGTACAATATTAATATAATATTTAATATTTTTTTTTATTTGTTTAACTTGAAACACTGGCAGATATTTTCATAATATACAAAATAATATTTTTACATACCAATATTCTAACTTACAGTACATAGAATCTTACTAAATTGAATAGATACAATCAGATATTTTTTTCTCTATTGAAGAGGACAAATTTATCGATAATAATGTAATAGGCACACAAAAACTTTTCTTTTTTCAATTTAAAATATAAGTAAATCTCAATATATATACATATCAAGATGAAAAAATGCTTTGAATATATTTATAAAATTAAACTATTGTACACAAAGTACTTAATTCAATCTTTTAAATAAATTAAAGGTCAGATAACTTGATGTCATGTTAATGTGTGACAATCTGCTTCTTTTACTGAAACTGAAACACACACAATTTTAATTTTCTATTTATTTTTTAAATAAATTATGCTATTTTTAAATAATTTATCCAGTTAACTTTTCTTTTTTTTTTTAAATAATTTGTAAATAAATAATTATGTAAATTTTTAATTAAATATTATAATTTTTAATTCAAAAAGTATTTATTAAAGCAACTGTTAAGTTAATTAATTAACTGACTAACTACCAGATTTGACAGGCAATCACCTGTATTTTTTAAAACTTAATAAAAAAAAAGATTAAAATAAACAAATAAATTAAATAAAACCTTGATGATAAATCTTGATGTCCTTAATGACCCTAAAATTTCATTAAAAAAATAAAGTTACGTTGATAAAAACAAATGTGATTCATGGACATTTAAAATATAGCCAACACCTGTGCATGTCTAATCTTAGATGAAAGTTATTCTACACAATTTGGGGAAAAATAATTTAACGGTTAATTTACTATTAAAAAGAAAATTCTCCATCTTGTAAGAATTCATAACTTTTTCTGACTTCAGTAGGATTTTACTCAACAACGCAGAGCATACCATAGACGACAAAACAAATGAGCAAGTTAGCTGAAGATACCGTACAATTATGTTACATATTTATAGACAAGTAATTTAATTTATAATTATAAATAATTACTAATATAGTAGAAAAAATTGAATACCTTAAATATTTAAAAAAATATAACCTCTTCTTTACTTTTGATTGTTTGCTTTACTTACAAGTACTTAAATTAATAAACAACAGTAAAACACATATTGTATGTAATTGTTATTTTTAATAGTGAGTGCACTTTTAACATAGGATACTCAAACTGAATTGTAGACAGTGCTTCGTAGAATAACTGAGGAAGGTTGTACTTAGTAAACCTAAACAGAAAATTTCATCTGGAGGTTCCAGGTTCAAATCTCGGTCAGATGTGGCATTTTCACATGCTACAAATCATTCATCTCATTCTCTGAAACAATACCTAATGGTGGTCTGAAGGTTAAAAAAGAAAAAACCCAGAAAGTTTATAACATGTCAAAACTTGTAGAAAAGCCTGGGAGGAGAACTAGTCGGAAAAATAATGTATTATAAAGTAGGTTACTATCCTACTAGTAGTAGTATTACTATTGTATGGTTACTATCATTAATGACTAATGCTAACTCAAAAACTGGAAGAAGTAAATTTTAAGACATCAGATTTTTGGTAGTAAAAAACAGTTTTGTGGCTCAAAATTCACAGGCAAATTTGCAACATTTATGGGCCGAATATTATGAGTGACGCTAAGGTAAGATGGTGATGTCATTCACTTCGAGAAGGACAAACAAACATTCACGATGAAGAACGTGGCAGCCGGCCAGCGAGAATAACAAATGATGTGATTGAATTTAATTGGAAAATTTTCAATCACCAGACAGTGAAGACCAGACACAGTCCAGACTCAATGTGAAAAAATTTCCTTTTAAATAAGCTCTTCTTTATATTTGATTGTTTACTTTACTTACAAGTAAGTTAAAAAGAAAATATTCGCTCCCAGCATATGTTTTCTTTTTTTCACCTTAAACAGTAGTTTGCGTCACAAAGATTTGACAATGACAACAAATTGAAAAATAGTGTTACTGCGTGGTATAGAAGACTGGTGATAGAATTTCTTGATGAGGGAATGAAGAACCTAGTGAAATGCTATTTAAAATGTATTAAAAGTTGAAGGCAGTTATGTAGAAAAGTAGTAAATAAATGTAGTTTTTATGAGTATCTAACAGAATTAGTTCATATTTATCAGTTTTATTTATATTTCAAAACAGACTTACTTTAAAAACACACCTTGTATTTTGAACTTCAATATCATCTAACAAAATAAAAATTGTATCGATTAACAAAAAGTTTGTTTTAGAATAAGAAAGATCAGCAGATTTAATTTATTGTACCATTGAAATTCTCTGTATTTCAATTTTAGTGAAGTCTCTAGTTTTTCAGATATGTAATGAAAAACGTTACAAAACCTTAATTCAAATGGGAAAAATAAAAGTAAATAATAATTTTATCAATTTGAAAATATTTCCATCTGCTGACCAAAATTATATAGCAAAACCCTGTAACACTTTATTCTAATTATAACAGTAGATATTTTATCTCCTGTGCGGGGAGTTGGCAGTTACCTCCATTGGGTGCATCCTGTAGGAATCAGGGACGCTCACTGGCTCTATAAGATTTGGGCCAGGGGGTAGAGGCAAAATAAAATAGTCACCGTGAAACAAAAACTATCCCTGCCCAGGACAGTCCCACCCTGGGTAGGTTTTAAAGGGAGTAGATGGGCATTCCCACCCATCAACCTGGGTAGTACTCCCCACCACACTAGTGCGGTGAACAGATTCCCTATACCTTTTTCCACATCTTCCTGCTTACTCCTTTGAAATAGGTTTCCAACGGTCAATGGCTTCGACGGGAGTTGGGAAGAAATTTTCAACTGCAGGGAAGGTGGAAGAGCCTAGGAGGTGAGATTCTGAATTTTAATTCCAGCGCAAGTTCAGAGGCTTTAAGATGGCAGTCCCATCACTGGACTACCCTACAAGGCATTGGTAGCACCTTTAGGGAAATTAAGAATTACTTGCAAGTTTCAAAAGGAAAATAAACCAGACAGGATTATGGATAAACACAAATTTGGCGTGAAAACGAATAAAGGTTTTGGATTAACGAACAGATTTATTTTGGGGATGGTAGAGGTTTGAATAACAAAGAAATGGAATTGGTTCCACCAGTTGAGGGAACGCAAGGTGAACATTGCAATTGTGACAGAAACAAAGAAGAAGCTCAAGGGCACAAAGGACCCCCCTGGAGGGTTATACATTGATATATAGTGACGTTGAGCAAGAGAAAAGAGCTTGGTGTGGTGTTGCAGTGCTTGTGGGTACGAAGTGGAAGAAACATATTCGAAGTTATACCTTTACTAATGAAAGGATATGCTTGAAAGTAGATCAAGGTTATCAGTGTTGTCAAAGACAGTAATTGGTGTATATGCGCCTGAAGAGGGGAAGAAGGAGGAAACAGAAGAATTTTATGATCACCTCCAAATTCAAGTCAATAAATATCATTTAGACTTTTTGATAATAGTGGGAGACCTGAATGTTAGAGTAGGTTCTAACCGGTTCCAAATGTCTTAGGATGTTCTGGTGAGCTTTGCTTGAATGAAAATGGGAAACAGCTAAGAGATTTTATAACATACAATGAACTGAAGATCACTAATACATTTTTTAGAAAAAAAATATATACATAAAGACACGTGGTGCGCAAGGGGCTATAAGTCCTTAATTGATTATCATTGCCAATAAGAAAATAACTCCACTGGTATGTGACACTAGGGTGTATAGAGGAAGTGATATTAATACTGATCATTACCTGGTTGTTTCTGAGATAGAGCTATTGACAAGGTGGAGGAGAAGATTGGCAGTGAGGAGAAATATACCAGATGAGATCTTTAAAGTGTATTTGCTCCACGAAGAGAGTATTCGTTTTATGTATCAGCAAAGGTTGACACAACTGCTTGCAGAAATCCCAACAATGGATGATGTAGATGAAGAATGGAAAAATCTAAGGAATGCAGTGAGGGAGATAGCCTATGAAACAGTAAGGAAAAACAAAAAACGTAAGGGTGTGAAGTTGTGGGACAACGAGGTACAAGAGGCAATAGGAGATAAAAGAAAGGCGTATAAAGCTATGATACAGAATCCTTCAGACAGCAAATGAGAACAGTATAGAATTAAAATTAATTATGCTAAAATCATACCGAGAGCTCATCAGAAATTGTGGGACAGGTTTATATTTGTGGTGGAGAAGGATGTATGTGGCAGACAAACAATCAATCGGCTATAAACTCATGAAACATCTAAATAGCTCAGAGAAAGATACAGCAAAACTGGATATTGTAGGTAAGGAGGAATGGATAGAACATTATAAAGACTTGTGGTATGAGAGATCTATAATAGAAGACTCAGAACTTACTGAAGAAAGATTTGAGAGAAATGAAAGAATTGAAAAACACTTTGAAAACAACAAAAAACAGAAAGGCAGAAGGAGTAGATGGTATTAACTCTCTGAGCTCTTGAAGTGTGGAGGCACATTATTTAAGCTGCGCCTCTTAGACTTACTTAATATATGTTGGATGAGTTTAAAAATCCCTAAGAAGTGAAAGATAGCCAAGGTGATATCCATTTTTAAGAGAGGGGATAGAAGTTTTGTGAAGAATTACAGAGGAATAAGTTTATTGTGCACCTGCTATAAGTTATGTAGCAGTGTTGTCAATCATAGCCTGCAAAGTATTTTGGAGGTAGTTTTAATGGAGGACCAGGTGGGTTTTCGGAAAGGCTGGTTGTGCATGGATGGTGTTTTTTCTCTTCAACAGATCACTGCAAAAAGAGTAGAGTTTAATTTGGAGACACATCTCTGCTTTGTAGACTATAAGAAGGCCTTCGATTGGGTACTCAGAGGAAACTTATTGTACATCATGATGAAAAGAGGAATTCCAGAACATTTAATATGTGATTAAAAGTATGTTCGTCTGTGGTGGGAGGATGACTGAGAAGGTTGTGATAAATAGAGGTGTACGGCAGGGTTGTCCTCTTTCTCCCTCTCTGTTTAATATATATATAAATGAAATGTGTAGAGAATGGAAGAGTGCAGTGAGCCAAGGGATACAAATAAACCCTGATATGTCCCTCAATAACATCTTATTTTGCGGATGATCACGTAATCCTTCAAAGATGATTTGCAGAGGGCTGGGTTCTATATGAATGATTTAAGCTCTCAATATAATATGAAGATATCTCTGATAGACAAAAGTCATGACATTTCTAGGAAAGTTTCCTATTATATTAAAAATCATTCTAGGAGATAAGATTCTTGAACAGGTATCTCATTTTAATTACCTAGGCTGTGTGATATTACTTACGAGAATAAAGATTGTGATAAGAAGATCTCTACATTTCAAGCCATTTGTGGAACAATAAGGAGAACACTGCACAGGAAGGTGCTGAATGAGACTCAAATGAAGTTTTATAAAGTGATGGTAACATGAACATTCAGATCTGATTAAATGTAATTATTTATGTCTTTAATTAGATAACCTGTAAAATATAATAAAAATAATCAAAAACTCTCAGACTGATCGGTTTAAGCGTAAAGATCATCTAGATTAATTTTGATTTGATATAAGGAGAATAATTTTCTTCCTTTTATTTAAATTTAATGGTAACATAAGTCAATAGAGCATTATCTTTAACTGTGAAAACAAAGTTACAATGAAGGAGTATGGCGTTTACAGGACGCAAGCAGAATGTGCTTGCGAGTAAATACGGGTTTATAATAAATAATATCATAAAAAATACATAACTTAAAACGTCATATTCCTTTTCTGATGAGTAATTTATAACAGATGAAACAGTTTTATGTTAATTTGAAACGTATACGATTAATTTTTAAGACAAATTAGCCAAACAAAAGTTTATTACATAAACTATCAATCACATAAAAACAAAATATTAAAAATTTCACAGAAATAGCATAACAACCACTCAAGTCGTAATGTAATGATAAATTTTTTATATATAAAATAGTTATAAATTATTTTATCAGATCACATAATTATAAGCTAGACATCTCAAAAAAAGGAACTTTATTTTAAGTGAAATAGTATAATATCCATTATTTCAGTTCATAAATTTATGTGCAATAAACTATAATGTACAATTATACAGGTTAGATTATTAGTTTAAATGTTAAACTTAAAAAAATAACAATAATTATTGTAAATTCATAAAAAAATGAATTTTGGCACAAATAAAAGAATATGTAAACACATAACCACCTTAAAACTTAAAAATTATTCTAAATAATTAATATATTTTTAATAATAAAAAAGATAAATTCAAATACACAATAACAATTAATAACATTTTTAAAATCAGTGAACATTTTGATAATTAAAATTGAAGTATTTATATTCCATTACATAATAGAAGTTGAAATAAATTTTATTGAATTAAATATAATTCAACTACAAACATCATATATATACATTAAATAAATTTTCTTTCAAGTTACAAAAATTTATAAACAGCAATCGGCAAAAAAGAAGATGCAAATCATGAACAAGTGCAAAAATCAAATTTGTAATGGGATATAATAAAAGTATCTTAAACTATATTAATATGAAAACAGAAAATATTGTTTTTTTTTTTTTTGAGATTTTTAAATTTTCATAATACTAACATTCTCCTAATATTTAACATTTCTAATATTTGAAGAGTCTAAAGAATAAAGCTAATTTCCATTTCTTTATACAAATATAAAAAAAAGAAATGTTCAACATGAGGGCAAAAAACATATATTTTGTTACTTATAGCTTATCAAAAATTAATTTTATTATATGATCATAAAAAAAAAAATACCTTAATATTTTATAGAATAAACTATGTTTATGTTTGTTAAGGTATAAAATAAAGTAATTTTATTTAATAATATATATTTTTATAGAATACACATTAACATCTGCTAGAGTGGGATAAAAGGATTTCTTCATATTTCTTTTAGCAAAAATGAATAAACTGGGTGATGATGTATATAAAATAGCGATTATACAATACAGAGGATTAATTAAAATTAGTTCTTATTTATTCCTTTACTCAACCTATTACACGCATTATTTATATATATAAATAAATAATATCCACATATCTATATAATATATGGAACAAACTTTAATAAAAAATTTAAGGATTAAAGTTAGACACAATACAAATGTTTGTATTATTTAATGAAATAATGGATTTTACACCTTAAAGATAACATACATACTAAAGTAATTGGGTCAATCCATTTGAAGTGACCTAAGGGTGGTTGCTTGACCAAATAAAAAAAAAAAAAAAAACTGAAACTTACCCACTTGTTTTCTACATGTTTCAAGACCTTAAAACTACTTTTTTGAAAACTTTTATTTAAGCAGTTTACATGTGGCCATTTTTGTTACGTGCACATCTATTTTTGTGATTGTAAGAGTTTATGGAAAATATCATAAGTAAAAAACTATTGGTCCCGAGGATGAAACAAAATGCAATTTATTTATATTTTCTCAAGGTAAAAGATTGGTCTAGTGGTTTAAAATTTACTTACCCCTCTTCTTTCTATGAGAAAATTACCAATAAATTTGAACATGAAAAATGGTGAAATTTCACTTTTGGTAATTTTTTCAAGATGCAGGAATGGCATTCACAGTTTGAATTATTATTTTTATATCTAGGTATCTGCTAGTAGTATTACCATAAATAATATTAATGGTAAATATTAATATTATGGTTAATATTAGGGGTAATATTACTTACCCCTAAATTTTTATGAATTTTCTAAAACTGATTTTAAAAAAAAAATCAAATTTCGGCTCCAAATAACTTTAATCAGGTCGGTGATAAAAATGTCAAATTTGCACAAGTTACAGTGTTTTTGTAGATGTTTATGGCAAATAAAAGAGTTTCTTGTGTAGTACACTGATAAAAAAGTTATAACCTCTCAAAAATCACAAAAAACCTGTAAAAATCGATACCATTTTGACTCGATAAATAAGTGCTCCAAAGGGGTTTCTTGTCTTCTTGGCACTTTAATATTTTTATACTTATT
Organism: Lycorma delicatula; assembly: GCF_047948215.1. NCBI lineage: Eukaryota > Metazoa > Arthropoda > Insecta > Hemiptera > Fulgoridae > Lycorma > Lycorma delicatula. The sequence continues at coordinate 175,040,721 of NC_134459.1, read as the reverse complement.
ACTATAGCTGAAATAGACTTGTTTGAACCATTCGACTACAGCGTTCATGTTATAACAGGTGCTTTAAGTCATTTCCGGTCATCTGGAAAATTCATGTTGCAACATGCTCATTTATGATTGCTGCATCATTTAGTTTTGCAGTTAGACTGATCAGTCTGATATTAGTCAGTGACTGTTTACATCCTTACAGAATGTCTCAAATTTCATCCTGTGTTTGGAAGTGTTTATCAAATAAATAAGTTTTAATTAATAATATTAAATTTGCAGATTTTAAAATCAGTTAAATTTTTACATTATTTTCAAGTAATTTCAAGTAAACAATGGAAGAACAATGTTTCATAGGAATTTATGCGAATGAAAATTGTCATGGTACAGTGCCAAAAAAACTCATTAAAATTTGTGAATTTGGTGATGAAAACCAACAACTCATTTTTTTACATGTTAATTCAGATGTCACTAGTATATGTAAATATCATAAAAAAACGTTTTTGTCAAAATTCAGTTACCTGTATGAACTGTTCTGTTGTGACCCTTTGAGAACTCATAAAAAAACATTTAAAAAAAACTTAGAGCAAGCTCTTAAAGAACACATTTTTCCAAATTTAAATTTAGTTCTTGGAAAGTCTCTTTGTGTTAACTGTTTCAAAAGTATTTTTTCTAAGCAGAACAAAGAACTATACGAGTCATTCCATTTTTCTACCAGCTGGACCACGTACATCATTTCAAATGTCTCAACAAGACAAAGTGTGGGTACCGATCTGCAAAGTCCTTAGAAAGTTGACATCAATTGAACTAACTACAGTGACGGGTCATTCTCAATAATTTCAAGAGAATTATCAGAAGAGATATCACAGTTGTTGGTTAAACATACTATATTTATAAACTTTCATTGCTACAAAAACAGGCTATTTCTGAAGAATAAATCAAATTTTGCCACAATTTATTATTTCTTTGATAGTGTTTACAAAAATAAACCGATATAAAAATAAAAATAATTCTTGATAAAAGATGATGTAAGCATTGAAATTTCAGTTTGGGTAAGTTTTACAAGTATTTTTAAATGAAAATTGTACTAGGTTACTGGTATTGGTTAAATTACGATATATCATTAAAAATTCAAAAAAACTATTTTAAAAATATTGAAAACATCAACTTCAACAACAAAGCGGCTAAATATTAACAAAATGTAAAGTGCAAAGAAGACAAGAAACCCCCTTGGAGCACTTATTTAGGTAGTCAAAATGGTATCGCTTTTAATGTTTTTCATGATTTTTGAGAGGTTATAACGTTTTTATTAGTACAATACACAAGAAACTTTTTTATTTGCCATAAACATCTACAAAAACACTATAAGTTGTGCAGATTTAAGATGTTTCTTACCACCCCCCATCAGACTTATTTGAAGCCAAAATTTAAATTAAAAAAAAAAAATTTGTTTTCCAAAATTCATAAAAATTTTGGAGTAAGTATATCACCATTAATACTATTTATATACTACTAACATATATCTACACATAAAAAAATAATTCAAACTGTATATGCCATTCCTGCCTACTAAAAAAAATGACAAAAAGTGAAATTAAACTATTTTTAATGTTTAACTTCATTGGTAATTTTCTCATACAAAAAAGAGAGATAGGTAAATAAACCACTGGACCAATCTTTTACCTTCAGAAAATATGAATAAATTGCTTTTTGTTTCATTTTTCCACGACCGATAGTTTTTACTTACGATTTTTTCTGTAAACCCTTACAATCACAAAAATAGGTATGTGCACCGTAAAAAAAACGGCTGCCATAGGTAAACTGCTTAAATAAAAAATTAAAAGGTCCTGGAACATGTAGGAAACATGTGGTAAGTTTCAATTTTTTCTGAACTGGTCAAAGCAACCAGCTTATGTTTTTTTGGGACACTTCAATTGGATTGACCCAATTTTGATTTTGAGGCTGAACTTAATTACTAAAAGAGTTACTTAATATATGAAAAAGTAATAAGTAAAAGCTAAATATACTCTATAGTAGATAAACGGATGTAAAAGCTAATATAAGAAAAACATTTTTGTAATAATTTTCATATTTGAATACGACTTGAATTTAAAATGTATTCATAGTATATACTTAACAGATAATAGTACGATATTCAGAATAAATGTACAGAAAGGATATTTACATATAAGATAATAAAGATGTTAATATTATCATAAAAAATAAATATAACAAGAAATAAAGAAACAGATAATTTATTTTTATTAAAGAAAATTAGTTTAGAAATTTACTTATATATCTCCCTACGCCTAATTACAGGCTATATCTAATATATATTATTTAATTTCTAAACGTAATTAAATTGAGCATAATACAGCATTAAAATATAACAAAATAACAATATAATAATTAAATTTATAAAAAAATGAACAGTGAAATTGTTTAATTAATTTATTAAATATAAAATTTAATAAAATTCCAGTAGTTTAATCAGATTCACAGCCAATAAATATATAATTATATCGTAATTAAGATGTCATATCTAACAAACATTCAGATGCAAAAAATGTTTTATAATAATAGTTACTAAATAATAATAAATGTTTGTACTTTAAGAAAAAATTTACAATTAGTCATATAATTATTATACATTAAATATAATATCAGTAAAGAAATAGATTTATTGATATTAGTAGTTATAAACTTATGTGGAAATTAAAAAAAAAGAAATGCTAATAGTTTTGATTGTCCCAAGTTTTATTTAAAATGTTAAGAGTAACTAATCTTAAATTAAGTCCAATCAAATTAGACTACATTTTGGTATTTACGAGGTTAGGGGAAACATAGTACATTAGCACGATTGATTATTATATAGAATCATTTAAACAACATATAAAAATTATTAATCTGTAATACTCATTTTTATTTCTTTTAAAATAAAAGCTTGCAAGTTCACCTCTTTCTAACTCAATCTCTCGACCATTCTAAAGGCGATGCCATTAATTTAATTCAAAGAACAAAGTACACTGATATAAAAAAAAATTAAATTCAAATAAAAATACCATCAACTGATTTTAAACCAAGTTATAGTAGTTACCAAACAGAAACTGATAGTCAGCAGTGATTTTATCAGAATTCTGTAAAAGAAAAACAACATATTCTCAGAATACAGTTGCTTTTACTGTCACATTATGATGATAATGAACTGCTCTTTTTGTTATTTCAAAGTTCCTATAAAGACATTATTAACATAACAGATAGCAATTTTACAAAATACCCATACTAGTCACTGACTTTTGAATCTGATGGCCAAAAATAATTAAAAGATATAGTACAGTATATGTCCACATCAACACAGAAAAAATGTCTACAATTTTATGATTTACTTTATAATTATTTAACTTTATTTATTTTTTGACTAAGAAAATTTTCAAATATAATAAGTTTTCTATCGACATCACAGTGTTTTACTGCCTTATACAATAATAATTAAAGTATTTATTTGAATTCAAGTTAACAGAATGGCAATAATTCTGCACTTCATATTAAAAGAAAAAAAGTTTCCTTAATGAAAAAAGTGAAATTATAGTTGCGTAAGTGATATCTCAACTGTTTATAAATGTTTAATTTACAAAATTATTGCAAAAAACTTAATCAAATGAAGATGCAAAAACAAATAATCAAAAAAAAATTAAAAGTGATGAGGAATGAATATTAAATGAAGAGAATCCATTTTCTATTCAATTCCTGGATTTGAAAATTGTGATGAGGAAGATGTAAAAAAAAAAATAGATGTAAAAAAACAAACAAATATTGATTTAATGGGATCATCACTACTTTTAAACAAAGAGAAATTTTATGTTATAGTGGCATGCCTGTTAATCTTAGCAAAGTGAAGGACATTAAAATAACCATCTCATATAGCCTACACAGGTACCTGACTACAACATAAAATGTAGAAGTAATATTAAATTTCATATTGCAGGCTAACTTACTGTATCCTAAAAAAATGCCTGTAAGAAAAGAAAGAAAAACTTGTTTAACGATTTTTTGCTCATTTTACATAATTATTCTAGGTAGATGTGTACAATTAGTAGTAGGGGTTGTTTTTTAATAACATTCTATTCAGCATTTTTTTTATCGTTTCCATAACTTTACCATTCACTATAATAGTCATCTAGATGTGATACTGGTATAAGTTTTTGATTTTTAGAAATGTTGTGCTATTTAAAAATAGAACTATATTAAATAGAATTAGATCAGAGTAGAAATAGAATACAAATCATTAATTGTATAATGATAATAATTGATAGAGATACTGGGCACAGGTTCTGATCTGTCAAATCCCATCGTTAACAGTGATGCAATGCAATGTTTACCAGCAACATCAGTGTGCAAGCAGGAGCTAGCCACAATGCATTCCTGCTTCCTTTTGCTTTTACCTCAAAAATGATGAATTTTTTGAAATAATGACAAGAGGCAAAAGGTGTTTATCATTTTATGAAATACCATCATTTAAACTTTAAAACAGCAAATTTTTTTAATTTTGTCCTCCCCAGTTCTAGCCCCCCCTCTAGATAAGATAATTTAGGTAGCCTATGTTACTTGCAGATTGAAGACCTGTTACTACCCAAAATTTGGTCATAACTGGTTGGATTTGTGAAGCTATAGAAGGGAACAAACAATCAGATTTTATACATACATACTTTACAGTTAAGTACATTTCCATTCCTCCTAAGTACATATTTTAGTTGTAAAAAAAGATTTTACAGCTATGAAAAGCCTATTTATTTAAAACATTAGCGTTTTGTTTTATTATCAAAAATTTACCAAAATGAATTCTAATATGCTATTATTCTGTTATTTTAATAGGTTATACTGAAAAAACCAAATAAACTAAAAATTTAAATCGATCAAGGTCCCAATTAATTTGAATTATATACTGTAAGGTCTGTTCTACATTACTGCTAGTAATTTAACATAATCATTACAAACCATAATTTCAATTCTTTAAATTCATATGACATACATCTAAATAGATAAACTTGCTAACTTATAAAAGACAAAAAGATGATAGATATCCAGAAAAAAACTTTGATTTTAATTTGATACATGCCTTATTTTTATTGTATTGTTTTTTTTCTATTTTAAAATTTTGAAAATGTAACACTGGTTACCGATGTAATATTTAAAAAAGAAGCCATTTACTTCATATTCTTGTAAAACTTCTTTTTTTTTATTAGTGAACTTATTTAATGAATATAATTCTTATGTTGTATCTCTTCCATTAATGTTATATCCTACATTTACTTTAAAAAAAATTAATTACAACAAGATAAGGGTGAGTTATCAAGTTATGTCAAGTTAATCCTTTGTTCTGCAATGTACAGGAGACATGTAAAGTATTTTTTATATGTATTCATGAAATGTGTTTCAAATCTTTCTTAGCATCACATACCAATTATAACCAGTTCATAATTACCATTAAAGGATAATGAAAATAACTTTTTATCATCTCAAATACAAAGTGTACCTTTAATTAAATTAAATCATGATGATAGGACAAAAAAATAATCATATTTAAATGTTTGTTCTAAAAAGAATTTGAATCTTTACTGCATATAAAAACATACTCATAACTTTCAAATTACAGCTACTTCTAAAATTCATAGATGAGCAATTAACATAATTGCTGATTAGCTGTTCAGATACAAATTCAATAAATTTTAACTTCATTTGAATGCCATTCAATGCCAGTGTACTTTGGTCATTGATATTCAATTAATAAACAATACCTCACGAACGATTAACCTGATTAACGATTAAGACTACCGATTTCTAAACTGTAATTGGTCTAAAAGCCTATAGCTAAAAAAAATATGAAAATATAAATGCTTTTAAATTAAAATAAAAACAAGTAGATTTCTAATAAAATTATCTAAAATTAGTCTAAACAATAGGATGATATTTCACATACAATTATAAAATATATAAAAAGAATCAGGCATTATTTAAGCTAATTATTTGTTTTCATATCCTGTCTTGACAGAATTAAAAATATAACAATCATATTTAATTATAATTGTAATCGTAATTTTACATCATATTCAAATTTATATAAATAAGTAAACATTTTATTTAATAAATTAGAAATTGAACAATAATTACTAATTTTAAAATTCCTGGAACAAAAAACCCGATAAATAACAATTATTAACTGCCAAAGTCTAAGAATATATTTTATATAAAATACAAGATTAGAAAAGATATTATATTAGTACAGATACAGTAAACATGCATAGTTGAAGACAAACTTCCTTACTTTTTTATATTTTGTCCTATTATAAATCTTTTCGTCCCAGAGCGATGTGCAATTGACTACATTTTGGTTAGCAAGCCAAAAATCTTCTTGTGTGCATATTTGTGGGCAGTTTCAGCACATCATGACATTTCAAAATAAAACATTATCAGTAGTTAATAATTTGAAATAAAGATTAATAAATTCAAAATTAAATAATATCTTAAAAATAATTATTTCAGATTCTTTTAAAAATTACATACTCGCACCTTAAATATAAAGACAAACTTTTCATTTTGATGTACAAGAAATAAGTAAATGCCTCATAGTTAATGAATAAAATCTACTTCGTAACTAAAAACCTTTATACTGTAGTTTGTCTTTCAATACTTTCTGATAAATAAAATAAATCTAGAAAGACAAAACACTTTTAAAATATTTAGCAATATATCTTTAAATATTTAAAAACCATTTACAAATCATCATAATAATTGGCAAAATAATAAAACAAAATATAACTTTCATATTAATAATCCACTTAGCATAATTAACCACAAAGTGCTTCATATTAAAACAAGAACTTCAGATTCATACAAGAACATGTTCAGGTAACTCTTAAATAGGGTGCACCTCCAGTGCTGGATTAATGCAGTAACTGAAGGAAGAAGTCTCAGTACCAAGTACATTAATCTTGATTTAGTTACAGGGTCACTTCAGTGATTAAAATTTAACACATAACTTTACTTATTACTTGTCTATATATATAAATTAAATTTAAAAAAAAGAACAAACACATTTGGAGTTCTGATTTCTCAGAATCCTTATACAAAAATACGTCTTTAAACAATTTTTTTTAAACAATACTCATTAATAAATAATTTATTATTACATAAGATAGAAAAATAATTTTAACTATATAAATAATCAATAATGATTATCTAAACATTTTTAATAAAATCTAAGTCACAGTAAAAAAAATAAAATTAGTTATTTATTATATACATAAATTACCTAACCGATATAACATAAAATATATTTTTTTTAAATTCTACGTTCATAATTTGGCACATCTTGTTTCTAATTTTCAACATAAAACTCAGCTTTAAACTATATTACTTACATTACAGAATTAAGTACTCTCAACAACAGAACAGTTTTTATTAATAATATATTATGCTAAGTTGTGATAACATAGTAAAATATTTTAATAATTTATTATGGTAAGATTACACCAAATATAGGCGGGAAAGATGAAGAAAATGAAATTACATGTGAATAATTAATAGATCAGTAAATAACAAAATATAAATTAAATTATTTGTAAAATCACATAAATTATTCAATAACAACTTGTGCTTAAATATAGTGACTGAAGAGCAGAAAGGACTTCCCTTAACTTGAATTCCTATAACTATGAAACACAGATCTTAAACGTCTTTCTAATTAACTACAGTCAGATTTCTCAAAAGATGACAAAAAAACTATCCATTTCCCACATGAATATATAAAATTTATATATATATATATACAAATACTATAATAATTGAAAAAAATATGTATGCTTTTAATATGGCATTAGCTTTGTACTGAAAAACTTTTTAAAATAATATTAAAAAAATATAAATTTATTTTTTTATTATGCATTGTGTAACAAACACAATATAAAAACTAATTTTTATTGTTTATGTTTATCATTTTTTTCTTAGAAGTGTTAATTTATCTAGAATAAAAATAATAAATAGATTTTATAACCAGAGCCTTTTGGATTTAAAAGAGCTCACAAATTTAATCAAAAACAATATAATTTATATAAATTCATAAATAATTTTTCATATTAGATAAACACAAAACCTACTAAATTACTATTTTTTTTTTTGTGGATGATTAATTTACTACACGATCTTAAACAAACTTATGTATGGGAATGTAATATACAAATTTTATATGAAAAGTGCCACTGATGTCAACAGTACTCTGCAGAGATGCCAAGACATCCATTTGCAATGTAAGTTAAGTTCGCCTTTCTGGCGTGTAAGCGTAAATGTGCAGTCTTGAATAGACTCAGGCCGATCACTCCTGAGACATATGGTTCAATTCAAACTTCACTGATATCCTTATGTAAATAAGGATATCAGTGAAGTTTTTCTATATATTTTTTTAATCTATATGGATGTCACATATTTTATTTAATCTATACATTGATGATGCCTCAAGAGAATAGAAGGATAAACTACTAAGGCTAGGTTTTGTTGTCATAGAAAGTGATAATTTTGTGCTGATACTATTATTTACTGATGACAGAATCATTGTTTCAGACAGAGAAGACTACCTAGAATGAGCCTTATATTTATTTTTTACGAGTCAATGCCATTTTATGGATTGTGTCCACTAAAGTACAAGTCAGTCTTAAATAATATACCTATAAAACAGATGAACCAATTTCAGTTTCTAGATAGCACCATATTTCTTTTTGAGGAGGTGGATATTAAAACCAAAATTGAGAAATTTAATAGGATATGTGACACCATAGCAGAAATTTCTGTATTAAGGCAAGATGAGAGATATAGCTGAAATTCTATAAAACTATGGCTGTTCCAACCAGCTTATATGGTGAAGAGACATAGATCATTATATCTAGGACTGAACAAACTTCAAGCTATGCAGATGAGATTTTTAATACAATATATCTTAAGACGATATATCTTAAGAGTAATAAAAAAAGATCAGATCTAGATCAATGAACTTCATCATATATTAGGTATTTACAACTTAAGTGAAAGATTAGATGATGACTGTCAGCAATGGAAGCTGACATGGAGAGAATCAGTTACAAGTACCGGCATAAAATAATTTTGCATGTATAACCCTGAGGTTTTTGTAGACCAAAAAAAGAATGGTTAGACCAGTTCCATTGAATTTAATTGTATTAATAACAGTATTAAATTGTACAAGTCTAACCACCTTTATAATATGTTACTACAAAAAATTTCATTTGATTTCACTTAAATAAGAAAAAATACTGCTGAAGTTCGCAACCTAATATAAGACCTAAAGCATGAAGAACATTAATATGTAATATAGAAAGGATAAAGAATCAAAATCACATCTAAGTTGGACTGAAGTATTTAATTAATTACTACAAAACAAGCTAAAAATTGATTAAATTTACCTTATTTTTTTTTATCATACTGATAATGAGAAATGAATGTACGTGAAAAATGCCAAATGTAACTGGGATTCAAACCTAGAACCTTCTAAAAGAAAGAGAGGGATAGCACCAATTTACCACGATCAGAAATAGATATGGTAATGTCAATGAAGTGTTTAAAAGTATGTTATCTGTGTCCTTTCTGCTTGTACTCAATTGGTGTTTAGAGAATAAATATTAAATAAAGCACATAATTTATTAAATATTTTTAAAAAACGAAATATATATTTTTTAAATTTTAATTTCAATAAAAAGAGTTTACCAGGATATTTAATATTTCAGGGTTACACTTTTTAAAATTCTCTCTATAATCATATTATGCCACCATTATCGTAAAATACACAGAAAGTTATGTTAAATTCAACAACAAAAATTTTTGTTATATTCCCCAATTGAGGTAATTTGCTCATTTTATGTATATTTCCAGCAACAATGAATTTAATTATACAATAATGTCGGTAATCAATATGTTACCGACTAAGTAAGATAAAAAACCCAAGTTTATCAATAGTTATGTCATACTCTTTATGACAAATATATTTTCAATATGTCATTTATATTGAAAAAATATTTTTAACGTTACTATTATGAAAAAATTAATTTATTAAAATGGTTGTGACTTACATATATTTTAATATAATTCCATGAATCATTAAAATAAGGAAATAAGAAAAGAAAACCAGAAGAGATAAGAAAATCTAAAAATTATCTAACTTTTTTTTTATATCTTGCAATTAAAAATGTTAATCGTTAATCATGAACTGAACTGTAACTTTTTCAAATCTCAATATTCAAAGATTTTGTTGACATTACCACAGTACTATCAATTTATGTGGATTCCATAATCGCATGAAGAAACTGCATTATACATAAGTTGCTGAGAATAATCAAAAGGATTTTAAAAACTTGCAAAGTTGAAGTAACATATTTTTGAAAAGGCGGTGATTACATACAGAGAGCCTTAATAGATTTAACTGTTGCAAAAAACAAATCACTGAAAAGAATTTTAACCATAAAAATATTTTAATTAAAAATTATGCAACTGACTGTTAAATAATAAACTCATACTAATTAGTTGTAATACTAAAATAGTTCTGATTACGTCAAAAACCATATAAAACTCATTAATTTATATCAACATAGTATCTCTATAAAAATTAAATGTACAAATTAATACATATATGAAATATGAACAACATAAGGGTTGTATAACAAATAAAAGATTATCACAGACAAATAAATACTGATTAATTATGTTGAAATTAAAATGAAATTTTATTATTTAAAAAAAAAAATAAAACAGCAAAAATAATAATTATTAAATATTAGATATCCAATAAAATTATTAGGAATTTTAAGTAAAATCAAAAGTCTTAAAAAAAATATTACTACTAACACAGAGTGAGTGAAAACTTCCAGCATACAATCAAACCACCCTTCAATTCTCTAAATAATGATGAAAACTATTCATGATGACATCTAAATAAATCAAAAACAATGTACTGTATAACTATAAATTTAAATTTAGTTTATCAAGATTTAAAAAAAATAATAACAGTTGACTATCCAAATGTAGTGGTTACCTGTCAGCATGCCAAGCCCTCAGAAATGCAGTTGCTAATTCAGCTCTACAAGCGATTTAATATACTCTATGGCTTGGAAAAGAAAGCATAAAAGAAACCACTTCAATCCTCATTTTGCCTGGTAACCCTAGCTTATATGCTTCTATTATAATTCTTCATAATAGCTCTGAAATTTTTGAAGGTCACTTGTGTCTCGTTCACATCATTTAGCCGATAAACAATTAGGTTATGGTTATCAACAAATTGAGAATTAGACGAGTTTAAAAAATTTGAAATAGAACATTTTTTAAGATGAATTTATAGAATAAAGTACACAACAGCAAATTCTTAAACATTGTATATAAATATCAAAATATTGTATAAATATGCAAGAAAGCTTAAATTCTTGAGGGAAGAAAGTGCCCAAGATAAAAACTGTTAAGAGATGGCAAAGAATAAATTAAGTAAAAAAATTGTTTAAGATTTATCTTTTACTGAATTTATTACCCTCTAAAGAGGGTAATAAATTCAGTAAAGGATTATGTAGAATTAGTCTATTCAATAATTTTCTTCTGACAGAAAATATTATATGACATGAATCCAATTCTCAATTCATATTTTATTCCTATTATTAATAGTTTTCTTTTACGTGAAATGATTCTCAGGTCATTTAAACTATCTACCTAAAACTGCTGTAAAAATTTCTTCAAATTAAAGAAATACAACATTGATTTGTATTTCAAATAGCACCTGTAATCATTTACATATTGTTTACAACAGAAAATTATAAAAAATTCCTCACACTCTATGATTAATAATAAATACCAGGTAATTATTTTAGAACGTATAATAAAATGGTTTAATTTACTTATGTAATAATATTAGTATCAGTTAAAACAACATGTATCTTAGAGACAATAATTACATTTTTATCACATAAACTTACTTAACATTAAATTACAAATATGCTTAAAACAGCAAAGAAGCGCTAGAGATTTTAGAATAATAAAAGTGTTTTAGTACAATCTAATATATTTACATACATATTAGAAACAAAATTTTTAACTTGCCGGGTACAAGCAACAGATTATGCAATTCAGATGTATGATGTATTCAGATCAATCTTCTTACAGAAAATTAACCGGTAAGATTTTAGTTATCGTATTAACAGTTTCTTATTCACATATTAATTGCTATTAATGTTCTTTATTTGAAAAATAAGCAATGTTTTTACTAGTAGAGTAGACTAATAGTATTGTGAAATACGTTACAAAGAGAATCGATTAAATTCCTGTAATGGTGTTATACAGTCAGTCAATTTATACTATGGGGAGTAAGTAATAACATACAGAAGAAAGTTAATATTTGTGAACGTGTATTAAAAAAAAAGCATAATCAATTTGTCAAATGGATTTTAACATTTAAACAGAAATATGCAATTTAAGTAGCATACATATGAGTAACAAAACAATTTAGCTAAGACCTGAAATATTATTAGACAACAATCAGTAATGATGAAAACTGTACATTCATATAATAAACTAAGTGGAGTCACTTATAAAATGAAATTGAGTCACCAACCATAATAGGCAAATTATAATACAAATCAAAATTAAAAATTCACAATCACATTGCTAATTCCTGCCATATAGATATGTTATTTCTATAGCTTACAAACAGTTAATTTTTTAGTCAACAGATATCAGATCATTGAACAATAATATGAAAAATATTACATATAAGTAAAACGACTTCACAAAAAAATATTTAAAAAAACATGATCAGAATCACAAAGTAGATTAATAATTTTTAAATTGTTTAAAAATTAATCCTTAATACAAAACAAAACTTAAATTTGTTCAAATACTAATCAATATTATAAAATTTTATTTTCCCACTTGCAAAGGGAGATATTAAAAAAAATATCAAAAAAGTATCAGTCAAATAATCATCTACTGGGGTTTTTGACAAATGTCGATGTTTCACACCTAAAAAAGTCCATTAAGACTAAAAAGAAAAAAAAAAAAACAAAAAGCCACAAACATTTTTTGTGGATAAATAATATATGTATACTGAACTGCATATATTTTTTTATTGTTAAATATCTTCACACTGAATGAATCAGCATTTATGCTAAAATTTTGTGCAAATTTTCTGAGGAGGTGGGGAAAATTTGAGAATTTTCTTTGACTTTTTTCATAGGTAGTTTAGAAAAACTTTTTCACCAAAGAATGAGTACTTAGGTCATTCAATCTAAAAGTGGGCGATAACATCCCCTTGTGGGTGCTGGAGGTCTTCAGGGAGGGGGGTGGTAGAAGGCCTACAGAAAATTGGGAGCATTCATATGGTCTAGAAAGGCGATGGCTGATTAAAAAAAGGCAAAAATTATGTTTTCCTGATATTTCAAACTAAAATTAAATATCTACTACACTAGTACGAAAGATTAAAGGGACACCTATATTTTATGATAAAAAATTATTGTATTCAAACTATTTTCACTTTGCAACCAAGAGGCGTAGAGATGAACAAAAAAAAAAATTAGCATGAACACACTATTTTTGACAGTATACTTCAGATTTTAAAAATCATCAAATTAAAAAAAAAATCAGGGAAGAAAAGTTTTAAAAATTTGAAAACTGTTTTAAACTGTTTTAAAAATTTTTCTTCATGTTTGATTGAGCGAAAGGGAGATGAAATTTTTCCAGTAAAATGCATTAAAATTGTTTAAAAGAACCTTAGCTTTGATTTCTTTTTTTATGTCCCTCTACAGTTTTTCTGAATTGAAATATTCCACTTTAAAGAGAAAAGCGACTTTTGTCTTTAATGCTGCATATCTCCTGATCTAAGCAACATATTGATAAAAATAAGCATGGAAATTAAAGGATTTTGATCTAGCTTTAATGACAAATTGTGAGGTCTTTATTGCAGCATTGCAGTTTTTGGCTTTTGTTCATTTTGTGCCGAGGTATTGAAATCTTTACAGACTGAGACTGCAACATGTATCACCTGCTCTCAGCTTAACCCAAGATCATGTATAGTTCCAAATATGATATATGCGTTTTAATTGCTATCATTTAAAATGTAAGTTTCAACTCAGAAATAGGATATGATACTTTTAAAAACAATAATTGCAATTATTATTTTTAATAGATGGTAGGTTTAAAAATTTTAGGGGGCACTAGAAAATTTTTGATTCTCACTGTAGGCAGTGGGTGAAAAAAAGTTTGAGAATCAATGACATAGGTAGTACATAAAAATTTGCAAAATTTTTATCTCCAGTTCAGAAAATTGCAAAGTACAGAATTTGTATATACATCTTTATTTATAAATATTGTTTTTTTTTTTAAATAGCTCAGCAGGAAGTAGCAGTACATTTAAAATAATCACACAGGGACAATGATCTTTTTTTTTTATCAAATTTTATTCTACAATGTAACTCAAATTTTATTTAAAAATAAAATAGTTTAAATAAAAACAGCTGCAAGGGAAAATTTTGAAATCATTCGAAAAACCAGTTTTTGAAATTCAGGTTAGTTTCTCAGTGCGAGTAAAATATAAAAATTCCATTATCAGATGTAATTTTTCTTAAAGATGTATTTTTTAATATTAATTTCAAATTTATAGAAAATTCAAAAATATAAATTTATAGTTGGTACATAAAAGCACCTTATGAATCTATAAGTATTTTTAGTAATAATTTCACGGAAGTCGTTATAGAGATTTAATGTAAAAATGTTTGAACAAAATTGTTTTTAAAACTAATAACTCATCTAAATGTACAAATATGACAGTTCACAAATTCTTGGAACAAAATCCTGATATCTACTTATTTATCGTAATCCATAAACACTGCACAAAGTAATTGAAACAGTAAACTAATAGTGAAAAATTAGTATTTTAAGATCATTGTGTGTGTAATTAAAATATCCAGGCTATAAAATATAATTAAAAAAGTCAATAAACATACAACTTTTATATTACAATGAAATTCTAAGAGTAAACAGAGTTTATGTAGATGGAAAATATTTTAAAATATTAAACAAGTTTTGCAAGAAAATTCCAGGAATTTTATAAATTCTCTGACTAATATACTGAATTCTAATAAAATTATAACAAATGGTTATTAATTTAACAACTATGAAGACCTGTACATAAAATTTAATCTTATCCAAACAAAATACATATTATGAACAATATCAGTAACATTATTTTAAAAAAATTTCAAAGTACCCTGTTATTATAACTTTTAATTTTTATATATAAAGTTTTTTGTTTTATTATTATTATTTACAGAACAAATAAAATTTCACCTCCCTACAAAGAAATGCCAGGTTTAATATAATTAAAATTATAATTATCAAATTTCACTGTTATTGTTGACATCTGCATACCCAAAATTTACATTGTATACTATAATTGTTTATCACACATTATGTAAGTTACTTTATGTTTAATTTACACAAAATTATAAAAAAAATAATTTAATAAAAAGAAAAAGAGTAAATTGTTATAAAATATTTATAAGAGAAACTGCTCAATTAGTAACACAATATTTCATGTTAATGCTCAAAGAAAATTTATTTCTGAAAACTTAAAAAAATTAATATTATAAGTAATCATAAAGGACTAGTATTTTAACTTATACTACTACTTCTGAAAAAAAAATTAAATATTTTTAACATTATAACATTTAAGGTGCTATATCTAACAATCGGTTAAAATTATGAATAACATAGCCAATAATCTGTACAACTATCAAATAATAACATAGCTTTGAGAGCAGCAGCCAACTAATGGGAATATTTCTTTTTTTTACACAGAATCGCATTAAGATAGATATAAAAGCATCTATGCAATAAAACAGCAAAGCACAGTTGCATTAAGCAATATAACACATATTATAACGGTATAAACAATTAGCACCACAATATTGTGCTCCAAGATATGCACACTAAACATTAAATAAGCTGATTTTCTAGATTTTACAAAATTGTTATAATTATAAAATATCATATTTTAATAAAATTTAAAATTATAAAAAGAGAAGAAACATTATACACATAAAATTATTATAACGGATTGAAAAATAATTATCTTATTTATATGTCAGTAACACAATTTATCCAGAAAAAACACAGATTGATTCTTTTTAGAACCAACAATTAGTGTTAGAAATTGGATAATTCTTGGAATTATGTTATATATGATAGGATGACACAAAATTTTTAAAAGTTTTTTCCTATTATTGCTTAAATGTGCATTATGCATTTTTGATAAATTTTTTTAGTAAAATAAGATTCTTTGTTTTATTTAACTGTAAAAAAGGGAAGGGAATTCAGAAAAAATAAATAAAACATACAAGAGTATAATGCATATTTATTTTATCTAACACGTGTGAATTATTTAAATAATTCTTATGTCAAGAGCGTTCTAAGCGGACAAAACTTAAATGATACAGTTAAACTTAGTTTAATTTTAATGTAAACAATACTGCTATAATTATAATCCCTGGATCATAAATAGATTTAAGATAAAAAAAGGAAGATAAAATAATAATACATTTAGGTAGTAGTGGTGAATCACTACTGATGTTGTAGTAAAGCCTCATTAAAACAGAACTTTTTCACGTTCTTTACAATACTAATACAACTGTAAAGAAGACTAAAAAAAAAAAATTAGTAAAATTTTATTCAAATTCGCTTACTTTCTGGATAAACTGTGTACTGTATATTGAGTATTAAAATTTAAATATGACTTCACAATAATTTTAAATCACTAATTCTGTATTATAATAAAATTAAAACCATTAGCTTGTTATGTTAAAACACAAAGCGACTTAAAAAGCAACAAAAAAAGGAAAATGTAAAATCTGCAGCATCAGCAAGTTAGTTGAAATTCGCTACAAAAATAAGCTGCACTAGTTTTAAACTAGAAATAGTAGTAAATAAGAATTATTTACTCCATCACCAAATTTTAAAGAAAGAAGTAATAAAAACAGTAATGTTAGTATTTTAATATAGTGAAATGTCTGTAATTTGGACTTCTTAAAAAATAACAATAATTTTTTTTAGGGAATATTTCACGAGTTATATCGGCTAAAGCTGCATTGGAATGTTAAAACCGTTGAGCATATGTGGCAGATAAAGAATGTTTTTAATCGTTCATGTGTAGAGTATAACTGTAATCTGTTTAGTAACTTTTCAAGTTTTTTATATTTTTTAATAAGCATTTTTTCATTTACTGTTGTACAGTACAGTAGTTTTCAATCTTTATTTTTTATTATCATTTAATATGAGTGTTCCAGGAAAACACAAAACTTTGGAAGAAAAAAATGAAAATTTTACATAAAATCAATGCTGGCTATTCTGTGCAGAGAATTTTAAATGACTGGTATAAGGTCTACTTTATATGACATAAAAAAATGTCTGATTTCGTTTAAAATAAGATAAGATACATCTAATGTTAAAAGAAAATGAATGACTGTAGCAAAGTTCAGTAATGTTGACAATGCTCTTAACAAGTTATACAAGCAGCAATGTTCTGTTGGGATTCCAATTACAGGTGCAGAGTTACAGGTAGTAGCAGAAAAATCTGCAAAAAAAAACTAGAAACTAATGATTTTAAAGCTAGTACAGGATGGCTTTTTAAATTCTGACAGTGGCATTCCATTTTGAAGTGAAAAATATTTGGGGAAAGCTTAAGTGCTGATGTCAATAGTGTCAAACAGTTTCTTGAAAAACTCAAAGCAATAATAGGAGATGTAAAATTTATATAACGGTGATAAAACAGGCTTATTATGGAGATCAATTCCTCAGAAACATAAGCCTTCTGAATGGAAAGTTCCACACCAGGTCGAAAGGTGAAAGAAAGAATTTCCGCTCTGTTGTGAGCAAATGCAGATGGATCTCACACCATCTCAAATCTGTTGTTGTTGTAATAAGACAAGAACAATTAAGAATATTATGGAAAATCTTCCAGTTATTTATTAAGCAAACATAACCGCATGATTTACTCAGAAACGTTTCTCCAATTGTTTTTTTAATACGTTTGTTCCAGAGATCAGAAAATTTCAACTAGAAGTCCTGAAAATTAAAGAGGAGGCTAGTAAAGGATTACTGATATTAGACAAATGCTTCAGCTCATCCCACCGATAGTTTTGTGACTAGTAAAGATGGAAAAATCAAAACACTGTTTATGCCTCCCAGTATGACTACCCTCATCCAACCAATGGATCAGGGAGTGATCCTCAGCCACGCGTCTTTAGACATAAACAACTAGACAAATGCATGGTATTTTTTAAAGATGATGAAGATCTGAACAATAGGGGTAAACAGATTCTTAAAAAAAATATTAAAACTGCTCTACATAACTGGGAAAACTGGCGGAATGAGATAAAATTATCTACATTATGCAACACATGAAATAAGATTTTACATAATAAAGAGCCAGAGATTGAACTGCAAGGTTTAGAAGAACAAGATTTTAAAAATGTTTCTGGAGCAACTGACACTGAAGATGTAAGAGAATGGCTGGATGTTGATGAGGAAGATATTGATTACAATAATTTGACTGAAGACGACATCGTCAGCGACATACAAAATGAGGAAGAAGTGAAAGACAGCAGTGTTCATGAAGATGACAATGAAGATAATGTTCCTAAGACTACCCTTTCCAAAGTGCAAGAAAATCTTGAAGCAATCATTAAGTTTATTGATGCTGATCCCAAATATATTATCTGATTTTCAAAGAGATGCATCAAAAACTTATTAAAAAACAATTCAATAGTAGGACAAAATGGAGTAAAATTTCAAATTTTTTTTAACCTGTGACTTTAAATTGGGAAGAATCAGGACCCCGTCAACTGCAACACAGCCAATAAATATACTAGTTACAATGATAGTACTCGCTATTAATATTTTTTTATCCACTGAAGTGAAAAAACTTGAGTGAAGGATAATTGTTTATTTTTTTACCATATAAGTTTTTTCTATTTATGTTTATTCATATTTTTTTACTTTTTTAACATAAAAAAATTCATTAATACAGTTCGCATATATGTGATAATGTATATTAAAAATGTTTGTATTAAATTTTTTTGTGCATATTAAAAGTTGAAAAATGGTACTAAAAAATAGCAGTTTGTTTAACTTCAATTTACTCGCTGCAAGTACTTTCATAATAAAAACACATTTTTGTTATTATTTACATAGTTTTAAGTATTTTTTTATAACAGATATCTAATTTTTTTAAATATTCTACAATTTGGAATTTTCCCAAATACGGACTAGGCTTTGCCCCATATATTCTGAGAGACTTTTCACTGCACATGTATATTAAATTTCATATCTATTAATCGAAAAGATATAAATCTAATACATAAAAATTATCTCATTATAGTTTAAATCTGCCATGAGATGGCAGGTCAGGCAGTGAAAATATTTATAATAACTACAAACAAAAAAAGTGGTAATTTAGTTTCATGTTAATTTAGTTTTACCTATTTCAAGTATAAAATTTTAATCCACTGGTGACCAATTTGAGGCATAGATATTACTTAATGGAATAAAAAGTTTATTTAATGAAACAGGTTAAGTTTTATAATAATATAAATTTAGTTAAATAAAATTATTTAGATTTCTATAACTTTTTCAGTTATAACTTGAATATTTCAATAATTTGAAAACAAACATAAAAAAGTACCTAACTGAAGATTAATTAGAATTACCAGCTTCAACTTATTATTATATTTAAAAAACCAAACCAAATAAAATAGTTTAATTCCAAAAAATTAAAAATAATTTACGCAAGATTTGAAACTTCTTTAATATTATTTCCAATATTTTAATGATTCTGTTTAATTTAGAGAACAATTCATAAATATGCGATTAAGGACCGGTAAGAAGAAACTAAGAAAATAATGTTTAAATAATATGTAAAAAGTCATTAGTAAATGTACGGAAAAAATAAAAGATAATATAGAAAAACAAAACCAGTACAAATTGAATTATCCTGACTTTTTTAAAGCTGTAAGATATATTTTTTAGAAGAGATACTTATATTAACCTCAAATAACAATAAAATAATCACCGAACACAGTAACAGAACCTAAAAAACTAATACCAAAAGTCGACTTTCAAGGGATCCTGCATCATCAGTCGGTACAAAATTCCAAAAGTACATCAAACAAAAACAAAGTTAATAATGTTTATGATACAAATAAATGTAAAAAATCTTACAAACCAAATAACCATATTATAAAATATTTAAGTAATAATAACAATAATAAAATGGAGAGGATTTAAGGCGACTATATAAAGTAATGAATGTAATAAAATTTATATTTGTAAAACTAACAGATCTTTTAAAAAGATTTACGGTACATTACAATGCTTAAAGAAATGGAAAGAGAGATGCGTCCAATATGGTGACCATGACCATTTGTTGTTGTGTAAGGATAATATTATTGATTGTAAAAATAATTTAGAAATTTTGGAAATTTGTAACAATAAATTAATGGGTATACTTGAAAAAAATTTATAAATTTAAACAAAGGTATCAAATGATCAATCAACAGATTATTTTTGAAGATGATGATTTAATTAAAGACATAGTTGGTTGTAGCAGTTATCAACAATGTTTATGAAAGTAGTTGTGTGACGTTTTAAATTTATTATCATTCCAATTGGCATTTGGTTATGTTGTTCAAGTTTTGTGGTTATTAGGGTTTATGTTTTCTAAATTTTTATTTATTTATATTTTGTTTTTGTTTGATGTAATTTTGGAATTTTGTACCGACTGATGATGCAGAATCCCATGAAAATCGACTTTTTTAAGTTCTGTTATTGTGTTTGGTTATTTGAGGTTAATTGGCAGTGGTCAGTGTGTTGAAAAATTATTTGAATTTTTACAAAATTATAATTTTATATATATATATATATATATATATATAAAGCAGGAAAAAATGATAACTAATCAGTTGAGCTTATATATAAGCTGATTTGGAATGGGCAGAATATATAAATAACTGAAGATGGAAGACAGAATAATGAAGCTGTCAAGTTCGATCACCATAACAAACAGGAAAAGAACTAATGGAAAAACTGATGTGCAGGTGGAGAGATGAGAGAGAAAAACAGAAAAGAATTGAGAATGATAAAGGTTCTACTTCATCAATGGATTAAGTAAAAGAAGAAACTGTAAAAAAATCAAATTATCAAGAAAAAAACTCGGATGAGTACTTTCCAGTTATATTTACCATCAACTTCTTTTTCTAATTTGTTTTTTGTTTTTATCTTATTTTTTTACATATCCTACATTTTATTATTTGGTTTTGTGTATACAGAATTATCTTATGATAATTTTATTCTGTTACCTTGGATTCTACTATTATAACAGTAATAATAGTTTTCCTCATTATCAGTTTCTTATTTCTATTAATATCGTCTTCCACTATTTTCTGTATGGGTCGTTTAGTCGGACTTGTTGATTATATTTAATTCTTCTTATGACTACCATTAACAATTCTATAACTGTGATAGATTACTTTACAGTATTATTGTATTATTTAAATCAATATTTTTAAATTTTAATCATGAAATTTGAGTAGTCATGAGATACAGCTTTGTAAGAAATGAACCTTTTAATTTAGTTATTAGTTCAGGTTAAGTTTGGTTAGATTAATGGGAAGTTTGAGGAAGGGTGAAGTTGCCCCAAATAATGAAGTATATAAAATTTATGCTGGTGGTGGTGGATTTTATATATATAAGAGGTTGTGTTGGGTATAGAATGTACTGAAAGCAAAGCTAGCTGGTATTTGAATAGTGTGTGTCTTACATTTTGTTCTCAAGGGATTGCTGTGCACGTGGTACCATTTTTGACTACCACATCATAGATCATGAATATGAAATTTGGCATATTTGCAAAAATAAACGAATTAAAATCATAAAGGGGGGCATATAACAGGAAAGTGCCAAAATTTGAGTAAATAAGATGGTGTCTGGTATTAAGGTACACTAATTTGTAATTAAAATCAAGGAATATTGAAGATATAATGGAAAACTCACAAATAAGATGTTACAGAATTGGAAAAATGATTTAATTAGTATATTACTTATAAAGATTATCAAAAAACAGCTTTCTATGAGTAAAACGGGTGAATCAAAAGAAGAAAGATGTGAAAAACAGGAGTATATATGCATTAAAACCTTGAATATTTTATAAACTTGCGTTCACATTTAAATTTTATTTATGGATTTTTTTAATAATGTAAATATAAAGAATTAAAAAAGTATAATAATTACGCTTAAATTGCAGAAAATTTGCTGCAAATAAACAGTAAGATCTACATAGAATGAAATGTAAAAAAATTTTCCATAGAATCTTAAATTTCACTTAAAGATTCAATAATTTTGTGGTAATACATTTATTTATTTAAATGAATTTAGAGATCCACAAAATATCATAAGTTAATTAAGTTCAGATTTTGATAAAGGAAAAGTACAACTTATACAATCACATTGATACAGTCTCAAAACATTGGCCATCACCGTTTTAATTTTTTACTAATAGATAAATCCGTTTCATAAAGCCTTGTCACTACTTACATACAGGTAGGTTTTTAATTATAAAAATGAAATAACTAAAACGCAATTTTTTTTAAATTTTACCCCTAACTTACTTATACAAATGCAATCAGTATTTATTATAAAATAAACTCAAAACTATAACTGATACATTGACCTTATCAGTTACTACATAAATCCTACACAGAACTAAATTGCATTAGGCTAAGAGTAAAAGGATAGACCTACCCAACCAAAAATTTAATATGGTAAAAACATATTAAAAAGATGTTAATAAATTAAAAAAGAATATTTAAAATTACATTTTGTTTCAGGATTAAAATTGTTTTAATTACCAATCACGGATTTTTACTTCATTAAAGAGTATATATTTTTTAAAAGTATTTATTTATTAAAAACTAACTAATAATAATCGATTTGCTACTGTAGTAAATAATACTTTCATATTTGATCCCCAAAACCACTCCATAATTTAATAAAACACATTTTAACAAAACTAAAACTTTATTAAGAGAAAGAAAAGAGAATTAATTATATAGCAACATAATATAAACAGATTTTATAAATTCTGTATTATGAGTATAATAAATTTTTTATTAAATTCTTTATTTATTAAGGCTGTTTAATAATATCAAATTTGTTTAAAAATATTAAATTACCACAAGCCTAATTTTGTATTTTTATAAATTAATCAGTTATTATTATTATAATATTTACTAATGATTCGGTTTTATTATAAAAGTTATAAAACAACTAATTTTTTCTAACTAATATAATAATATATAAATTTAATGAGGCAGTAGTTATATTCTTGTCATGTTACTGTAAATTGTTTTATTTTTTTTATTTAAGAAATTTAATTTAAGGTTGGTTATCGAGCATTTCTGGGTCAGGTGGTAATAAAGTTACATTAGAGACGGGTGGCTTTGGTGCAATTTTGTTTGATTTCATATAACCAACAAATTGAGTCGGTACCTCAGCTAATACCTCCCTTGCAAGCCTCAATCTAGCAGTACGAGGATCGCCCACTGATGTAAATTTGTTGAAAGGCACAAACTGTACAATGTCACGAGCTGCTCGAACACCTCCGGCTGTAAGCGCTACCGTATCAGCATCCAATGTTTCCATTGCAGAAAAATCAGCATTTCCCACTCCAATAATAATTATCGACATCGGAAGAACTGAAGCAGATACTATCGCCTGTAAAAAAAGAAAAAAATTGGTACTCTGATGAATAAATTCACGATAAATAAATACGATAAAATAAATAAATAAACGATAATAAATAAATAAATTGACGATAAATTCTATTAAAAGTTGGCACAACAAATCGTGTATTCTATTAGTTATACCAAAATTTTTAAATCTTGCTTCTAATCTTAATCAGTTTAAAAAAATATCATGCAGAAATAGTCGATTTAAAAGACATTTATTGTAAGACTGAATTAACACTGTATCTGGCTTGATCAGCACAGTATTGCACACAAAATCAAATTACAGATCGATCAACTTAAGTTCACAAGCAAGAAAAATGTGAATTAACACCTTGCAATTGATAAATCATATCATTCACAACACTGAATTGTTTAGGTTTAGATGTAATAACACGGTATTTGAACATGTAATTGGCACATAACCATTGACTACCATGCATGAGAGTGTTGCCCATCATGTATTGAGTTCAGTATACATAATTATACGTACAATACATAAGATTTTTAAATGCAAAGAAAAAAGTATTTTTAATATTTATTAGAATAGATAATAACAGTTCAAACATTACACAGTAATGCCATAAAAATTAATTAATTAATTTAAAATTTATAATTAAATAAAATAATTTGAATCTATTTCTTCGGAGCCTGAAATGCCACCTTCCTCATCACCAGGTTTTTCTGTCTTCTCAAGGTGGACAACCAGCTGCTCTTTCTCTAATAAACAATCATTTTCTTCCATAGTGTTCAGCTGTCACTTCTTTGCAAAATGGAATATATCTTTTAAAATTTCAGAACAAAAATTACACAAGGAAAAACGAGTTCAAAGGGTCAGAAGATTGGATTTCTAAGTGCGAGCAAGTATAGAAACACGAATCAAAATATCTCAGTTAGGGCCCAAGGTGGCAGACTACTTTGATTCCAAAACAAAATGATTTAAAACAACTACTTTGATTCATTTTAAACAAAATGAGTGGACAAACAAAAAAATAACGATTCACTGAATGGAGTAGACTTTTTTTTTGTCTTCAGTCATTTGACTGGTTTGATGAAGCTCTCCAAGATTCCCTATCTAGTGCTAGTCGTTTCATTTCAGTATACCCTCTACATCCTACATCCCTAACAATTTGTTTTACATATTCCAAACGTGGCCTGCCTACACAATTTTTTCCTTCTATCTGTCCTTCCAATATTAAAGTGACTATTCCAGAATGCTTTAGTATGTGGCCTATAAGTCTGTCTCTTCTTTTAACTATATTTTTCCAAATGCTTCTTTCTTCATCTATTTGTCACAATACCTCTTCATTTGTCACTTTATCCACCCATCTGATTTTTAACATTCTCCTATAGCACCGCATTTCAAAAGCTTCTAATCTTTTCTTCTCAGATATTCCGATCGTCCAAGTTTCACTTCCATATAAAGCGACACTCCAAACATATACTTTCAAAATCTTTTCCTGACATTTAAATTAATTTTTGATGTAAACAAATTATATTTCTTACTGAAGGCTCGTTTCGCTTGTGCTATTCGGAATTTTATATCGCTCCTGCTTCGTCCATCTTTAGTAATTCTACTTCCCAAATAACAAAATTCTTCTACCTCCATAATCTTTTCTCCTCCTATTTTCACATTCAGTGGTCCATCTTTGTTATTTCTACTACATTTCATTACTTTTGTTTTGTTCTTGTTTATTTTCATGCGATAGTTCTTGCATAGGACTTCATCTATGCCGTTCATTGTTTCTTCTAAATCCTTTTTACTGTCGGCTAGAATTACTATATGATCAGCAAATCGTAGCATCTTTATCTTTTCACCTTGTACTGTTACTCCGAATCAAAATTGTTCTTTAACATCATTAACTGCTAGTTCCATGTAAAGATTAAAAAGTAACGGAGATAGGGAACATCCTTGTCGGACTCCCTTTCTTATGTTCTTCAATTGTTACTGTTGCCGTTTGGTTCCTGTACATGTTAGCAATTGTTCTTCTATCTCTGTATTTGAACCCTAATTTTTTTAAAATGCTGAATATTTTATTCCAGTCTACGTTATCGAATGCCTTTTCTAGGTCTATAAACGCCAAGTATGTCGGTTTGTTTTTCTTTAATCTTCCTTCTACTATTAATCTGAGGCCTAAAATTGCTTCCCTTGTCCCTATACTTTTCCTGAAACCAAATTGGTCTTCTCCTAACACTTCCTCCACTCTCCACTCAATTCTTCTGTATAGAATTCTAGTTAAGAATTTTGATGCATGACTAGTTAAACTAATTGCTCTGAATTCTTCACATTTATATGCCCCTGCTTTCTTTGGTAACATTACTATAACACTTTTTTTGAAGTCTGACGGAAATTCCCCTTTTTCATAAATATTACACACCAGTTTGTATAATCTATCAATCGCTTCCTCACCTGCACTGCGCAGTAATTCTACAGGTATTCCGTCTATTCCAGGAGCCTTTCTGCCATTTAAATCTTTTAATGCTCTCTTAAATTCAGATCTCAGTATTGTTTCTCCCATATCATCCTCCTCAACTTCCTCTTCTTCCTCTATAACACCATTTTCTAATTCATTTCCTCCGTATAACTCTTCAATATATTCCACCAATCTATCGACTTTACCTTCGTATTATATATTGGTGTACCATCTTTGTTTAACACATTATTAGATTTTAATTTACGTACCCCAAAATTTTCCTTAACTTTCCTGTATGCTCCGTCTATTTTACCAATCATTTCTCTTTCCACTTCTGAACACTTTTCTTTAATCCACTCTTCTTTCGCCAGTTTGCACTTCCTGTTTATAGCATTTCTTAATTGCCGATAGTTCCTTTTACTTTCTTCATCACTAGCATTCTTATATTTTCTACATTCATCCATCAGCTGCAATATATCGTCTGAAACCCAAGGTTTTCTACCAGTTCTCTTTATTCCGCCTAAGTTTGCTTCTGTTGATTTAAGAATTTCCTTTTTAACATTCTCCCATTCTTCTTCTACATTTTCTACCTTATCTTTTTTACTCAGACCTCTTGCGATGTCCTCCTCAAAAATCTTCTTTACCTCCTCTTCCTCAAGCTTCTCTAAATTCCACCGATTCATCTGACACCTTTTCTTCAGGTTTTTAAACCCCAATCTACATTTCATTATCATCAAATTATGGTCGCTATCAATGTCTGCTCCAGGGTAAGTTTTGCAGTCAACGAGTTAATTTCTAAATCTTTGCTTAACAATGATGTAATCTATCTGATATAGATCAGATCGCCTTGCTTTTTCGCCTGGCTTTTTCCAAGTGTATATTCTTCTATTATGATTTTTAAATTGGTTGTTGGCAATTACTAAATTATACTTAGTGCAAAACTCTATAAGTCCGCTCTTTCATTCCTTTTGCCCAGCCCGTATTCACCCACTATATTTCCTTCCTTGCCTTTTCCAATGCTTGCATTCCAATCTCCAACTATTATTAAATTTTCATCTCCTTTTACGTGTTTAATTGCTTCATCAATCTCTTCGTATACACACACTACCTCATCCTCATCATGGGCGCTTGTAGGCATATAGACGTTAACAATCGTTGTCGGTTTAGGTTTTGATTTTATCCTTATCCTTATTACAATGGAGTAGACAAGCTAGTTAATTTATATGCTCTCCTGGTGAGTTCCATCCATATTCCTACTCTTAAATAGGACTGATAAAATATGATACAACATGATAAAACATGAGGTACTGTAATGAAATTGTAAACTAAAAAACAGAATAAAAAATACAGAACTAAAAATCTACACTATCTAAAACTAAACTATTATTAATATAGTAACAAACAACATAAATCTGTGACAGAAATAAAACAACATGCAATTAAAATAAATAATATTTATACACGATTAAAATTAAAACAAGAAAAAATAAAAAAAAAGTAACATTGCTTTTCAGGAAGATAGGAATGTTTTTGCACACCAAATTTTATTAAAATATCTCAATCCGCTCTTAAGATATATATTTTTACTGAAAAAAACAAAATGGCTTAAGACAGAAAATGAAGTAAAATAGAGCATTAGTCCACGTGAAATATTTTGTTATTTTGTGGTTTGTGCAGGGGGGGGGGAAATATGGACTTGATATCTGCTTGTTCAATGAAATCAACCAGATCAGAGCTGGAACACACATAGTTAAATATTTACGACAAATTTTTACTTTTTTCATAAGTATTTTAAAAATATGGAGCCAGAACTGTTTGAAAATAATGCTTCATATTCCACATCCTTAAATTCACCTGACTTAATACTTTTTGAATTTTAAATAACTTAATAAGTATTTTCTTCATAAAACTCAATTTTCTTTGTCTGGTACAAAAAAAACTCAAAAATTAAGATAGGTGAAAACTACCATCCCCTTTTTAAATTCTGTCCAATATTTAATGCCATCAATGTAGAATATGTAGACATTTTTTGAGCTATTTTTTAAGATTTACATTGGCCCTGATCAGAGATATTAATCAAAATATAGGCCACATATGAATGTTCATACATACTGACAAAATTTTTATGGTTTTTTAAAGTTTTTTGGGCTCGGAAGATCATGAAACATGAACTATTTGCAAAAAAACCTGATTTCAAAATTTTGGATCGATCTATATCTACATTTCCCTTTATAGCTACAGCTACTACTTAGTAACAGAAGAGCTGTAGCTGGAAAATTAAAAATGTATATTAGAAAAATTTAGCCGTGAAATTTAGAGCAACCAAATAAATCTGGAATATATAAGGATCAATACATAAGCTTTTTTCTTTAATCAAATGGCAAGAACATTTTCAAATTATAAAATGCTACTTTTATTGATTTGATATTCAGAAAATATAGATCATGACTTTTAATTGGTAAAAATTAAACTTGCATAAAGAAAAAAAAAGTAGTATTAACACCTGTGTTGTTTGAGGCATATCAGTAATAACACCATCAGTCAGTATAAGCAGAATGAAATAGCTTGAACCGTCTCGGTACGTAGAAGCAAATCGAGCAACATGGTTGATAATCGGTGCAAAATTTGTAGGTCCATACAACTGAACTTGTCTAATACACTTGCGATAAGCATCTAAAACTCCTATAAGAAAAATAATCAAGTTTTTTAGTTAATAATTCATAATTATTAAATATCAAGTAAATCAATCAGAGGTTATAAGTATTATTCTACTACCAGTCCATTAAATGAATAAAAAAAAAACTATTGTTGTTGATCTTTGACTGCCTTGCAGGATTCTAACAGCTTCTAACATCTCCATTATCATTAGCTGATAACATCCTTGAAAATGTCAGATATTATATTTGTTGTAAATATTTGTAAGGCACTGTATTAATACTGAATCAATACTACATTAATACTGTAATACTACAATAATAATACATAATACTGTACTAATACTACATTGAACAATACTGTATTTTGTAAGTAATGTTTATTTGCCAAAATTAATATTGTTTATTCTTATTTTATGTTTTCATATTTTTTACACAAACTTTGACAACAGTACAAACTGATGATTGTTTAAACAATCAAAATGATTATCTAGGTTTAGATAATTCTTCTTTTTTTTTTTGAAGAGTAATTGTGCTTTCCAATCTATATTAAATATTTTGATAAAAAAAAACTATTTTAATAATATTTCATCACAAAATATAAATAACTATTTTAAAACACTTATTTTACTGTCTTTTATTATTTTTTTATTACTGTTGTGAATAGTGTTTTTATAGTTCATATTACTTTATGCTCAGTCATTGGTTAATACATATTTTAAAGATATAATTTTTTATTAAAGGTAACTGAGAAAACAAATTTGCTGTCCTGCTACTTTTAAGTTTCAACATTATTTTTTTAATATTTAAGTTTTGTCGACTAATAGTCATTAGTGACTACATTGGTGTTGTACTTGTCATAAATTTTCCAAACTCCAGTTGGGAATTGATCTCAGGACCTTCAGTGTAGTAGTGAGTTTTTGACTACACTGATCAATCAAACTTTGATAGCCAGGTGGTTATGCTATTATAGTTCGATGGTCTCAGCTCTCATTAAATCAGCTTATCTCAATGTGTTGTGCTGAGTATAAGATGTTAATATCGTATTTTTGTGAGTAGGTGTTAGAGTTGTTATAAAGAGCAAATATGCATGTAGCAAGTTCTGCTATACTCAAGATTTTTGAAATCAAATTTTCATACAAAGAAATAGTCAAATACCACTTGAGAATGACAAGGATTTGATACATACCAAACAATCCCCTAAAAATGTTGAAGAAATTTGATGTAACCTTTCTTTATGAGAACTGTGAACTGCCGCTTATATGATTGTTGATTAGACTAGGATTAGCTTTGGAGTCTACCACTGCTCTATTGGGTAATTTAAACATGCAGAACTATCTACAAAGTTCATTTCCATAATTCTGATGACTGACAGAAGAAGCCTTATTCTACAGCAGGAATTATGACAAAACACAAATAAAACCTACCTTTCAACCGAAGAATCACCAACACCATTAAAGTTGTATATAGCACTTTTTGATTTTAAAGATTATAAACATTAGAGATCACATCAGAACAAGAAAATATAATGATTGCAGTAAACAATAACAAACATTTGCATAATATTTGATATTGATCAAATACGGTACAGTTTAAAGCAAAGATATAATGAACACAGCCTTGCACAATGACAAAGAATCAAGATTTGCTAACCATGTCATAGAAACAAACAAATCACAAATCAATCAACATGACATGGCCTTGAAATTTTATATAAACAAAAAACCCACATCTTCATACATTTGAACATCTGAAATACATACACATAAAAACACACAATGATATACTAAATGAACACACAATTTAACTCACACATCACTTGTTTTTTTAAAATTCTTAACACTAATTAAAAAAAAACTGCCAGTGATAATATCAACTGAAACCAGAGTGAAAACAGCAACACCAATCGGTGATGATTGTAAAAATACTGAATATATTTTGAAGTAACCTTTTCAAAATTTTTTACTATAAAATTTGGTTCGGTCTGACAATACAAAGGTAAAAAATTTCAAATCAAACAACGCCGACTGTTTGATTTTGATACAAGAATGTAGTAATAATAAACATTATTACATAATACACAATATTGTAACTACAAAATATAACTG
Source organism: Lycorma delicatula (assembly GCF_047948215.1). Taxonomy (NCBI): domain Eukaryota; kingdom Metazoa; phylum Arthropoda; class Insecta; order Hemiptera; family Fulgoridae; genus Lycorma; species Lycorma delicatula. Next base: position 175,009,699 of record NC_134459.1, on the reverse strand, counting down.
AAAATTAATCTTTCAATATTTAGAAAGAGTGAGAAGCAAGAACAAACAACATGAAAGATCATAAAGCCCTTTTTTCTAAGTTTGAATTTTTATATCTGTAACATATTGTGTTCAAAAATATTAGATAGTTTTTAAAATGCACTACAGTAAAAACAAAGTTAGAAAAACTTTAACTGCATCTGAGCTAGCTTTCACATTCTCCTTTTCTTTTATACTAAGGCTTTAATTAACACCAAAGTAATTCACCAACAATAACAATGTAATACTACAGTCATCAAAAGTGCTACAATTATACCTGGTACACCATTACAATATGGACTATTGGGATCCATATTGACAAAGAATTCATGTGATACTCTTCCATCCGGTGGCAATCTTGCACCGAATCCTAACACAGGAAATAATTTATCGCTATCATAATCTTGGATTATTGAACCAACAGCAGTTATAGCCTGCTCATAACAATTTGGCATAACTCCTGACACATAATGAAGTGAATTTGGATCCTCAGGGTTTCCATTTGAACCTGCAAAAATATTTTTACATTTTTGTTATAAAAAGTGCTTAATCATAGTGCTTAATATAATTTTAACAAAATAATTTTCCTAGATCAAAGTTATACTACGCTGGAAAGATAACCTCTGTAGAAGGAAGATTATTTCCTCTTACAACCAAACAGCCATATGTAACCCTCCAACATAACCACTACCACATTAGCGCCATGTGCAGTTTTTCATTGTGAAGATTTTTTAGTATCTGGTATAACAAACAAATACAGCAGAGACATGCCAATCTGAGTTTCAATCAAAAATGTTTCCAATAGTATGACAAGAATTTAAAATACAAAGGGCACTAATAAAGTTTTGCAGTACGACAGAATGGATTATCACAGGTAGTTACAAGTTAGCACATGTTTAGACAGGTTCCAATCTGCACTGTTGTTACTCTAGTTCTGTCTCTTTGTCGTTTACTTTTTAAATGTGTTAGTGAAAAGAGGCAGTGATGTTGTGGTCAGAAGCTGAATACCAGGCAATTTTGCACACGGCTTATGAGTAGATCAGTTTTTAGAGGAATGATTCCTGCGCTTAGAGAGAATTGTTCTTATAGTACAAACAATACTTGGGTGGTGTTGAGTTTGAAAGAAGAAATTCTGCCCTTGAAGATGCTGCAAGGTCAGGTCAAGCCATTTTCGTCTGTGACTGAGGAAAACATTGCTGTAGTAAAAAAAATGCACTTTAAGCTCCTATATTGTATTTTGCTAGCTCATTTTTTATTGTTTAACTTTTTTAATGTAATTTGTAAGCTATAAATAAACGATACTAGACAACGAATTAAATCACAGTCAAATCATATGACATCATATCTTATTAGATATGATGTCATATGATTTGACCCTTGACTGAAGAGATTTGACTGAATGATTTGACTGAAGAGTGACCCTTCATGGACAAGATTAATCATGTCTGTGCAGGTCAAAAAATGTAGTTGAAAACACAGCTGTGTTGTTTATATTAAGCACTGGATTTAGGAATGAATTAATTTTGTTCAGTTTATTGTTGTCTTAAGTTTGTTAACAGTGCAGTGTCATAATGCCTCGAAATTATGTAATGATGTGGATGCCTTTTGTTATGTATGTGGTGAGTTTATCGTAAAATCAAATAGAAAAAATATTACATCTTTAATTAAAAAAGCATATCGTTTGTACTTTCAATGTAAAATTGGTGATCAGGATAAGACATGGGCTACTCATAGAGTATGCACTAATTGTTCTGTATATTTAAGAGGATGGCTGAAAGGTACACAGAAGTCTTTGCCATTTGGCGTACCTATGGTTTGGTGTGAACCAAAGAATCATGAAACCGATTGTTACTTATGCTTAACAAGTGTGTCTGGAATTTCTAAAAAAATCTAAACATAATGTAAAATATCCTTCGTTGTAATCTGTAATCAAGCCTGTACCTCACAGTGAAACTATTCTAGGTCCTGAGCCACCTGTGAATGTATGTTTCAAAAGCAGCGATGAAGAATCAGGCAGTACAGAAGAAGACAACAATGATTTTGATTTTGAATTATCTTCCAATAAGCCAGATCTTATATCACCAGGTGAATTAAATGACTTGGTTAGGGATTTAAATTTATCAAAAAATCAAGCTGAACTGTTAGGATCAAGACTGCAAGGTAGGAATTTACTTAAAATATACAAAAATTTTGGGCTTTCGAAGCCGACAAAAAGAACTTTCTTAGTACTTTATTGATGGAAATAATTTGGTTTATTGCAGAAATATTGATGAGCTTATGTTGCACTTAGGAAAAGTTCATAAAACTGAGGATTGGCGCCTTTTCATAGATTCATCCAATAGAGTTTAAAAGTGGTTCTACTATGTAACGGTAACAAATATCCTTTGATACCAATTGCTTATGATATTAATTTGAAAGAGACATACAATGTGATGAAAGACGTTCTTGAAAAAATAAATTATAAAAAACATACCTGAAACATATGTGGTGATTTGAAAGTTACAGCTACTTCATTAGGCTATACTAAGTATAGCCTAACGAATGGGATAGCCGAGCTAGGGATAAATATTATATTACCAAAGAGTGAAAAAAACGAGACAACTTAACTCCAAATGGGAAAAATATTTTTCATGAGCCCTTAGTTGAACCCAAAAAAAATATTTTTACCCCTCTTCATATCAAGCTAGGACTAATGAAAAATTCTGTATAAGCAATGAAGAAGGATAGTCCCAGATTTTTGTACATCAGGCACAAATTTCCAAATGTAAGTGAAGGAAAAATTAAAGAAGGAATATTCTCAAATAAGAGAGAATTGGTCAAAGATGATATATTTCACTCAATGTTAAGTAATGTAGAAAGTGCAGCTTGGACTTCATTTACAGATATTTGCAAAATGTTTCTTGGTAAACAAAAATCTACAGTTACCACAATATTGTTAATCAACTTCTTACTCCATACAGAGCTATGGGATGTAATGTCTTTGAAAATACATTTTCTCCACTCACACCTAGATTTTTTCCCAGACAACCTTGGTGAACATTTCCACCAAGACATTTTGGTGATGGAAAGTCACTATAAAGGGAAACGGAATACTACCATGCTAGCCGATTACTGTTAGACATTAATTCAGGATGTGCTTGAGGCTATTTATAAAAGAAAAACATCAGCAAAATTATTGTAACAGGTATGGCCATGCAAAATTATAAATTTTACATGTTTTAACTATATTTTCCCTTAATTTTTTTTTTAAGTGTAATTTTTTAAAACTAAGGGTGATAGAAAAATTATTTACAGATCTGTAATGTACGCAAAAAAGTATCACACTTAGAGAAACATTAAACAAATTTTTTTTTGTCTATCAGTGTTATTACACATTCAGACCTTTGCTGATATATATAGACAAACACAGATAAGGTCTGGTGGGTGTCAAAACGATAACTAGAAGTTAAAACAAAATCACCTAGTACAAGGTAAATAGATTATGAGAAACCCTCATAAAAAAAATCTGATACGGACACCACATGACTTCCTTGTATGCCTATTAAATTAAATTACATATACACTTTTTTTTAAAATGAAAAGTACATAAAATTTTATTTCATTAATAACTAACTACTAATATTTTTGCAAGTTTTTCTTCTTTCTTCTGTTATTGTTGAATTATTCATCGTACATTTTTTTTTACAGTAAGAGATTAATAATTATTAATAAATCAATATATTTAATTTAAAAAAAAAGAGATAAAGTCTAATTCGAACCGATGTGCCTTCCCCTTGTAAGAACCAAACACTTCATTAATTAAAATTTTATTTGGCTATAACTCTGGAACCAATGAAAATAAATACAACTTATCATTGAAAAGCTCTTAATGAGGGCTTATTACTGCAGTTAAGAAAAAGCCCAAAATCCAAAAGAATTTAGATTTTGGGTTTTTTTGGGCACTTTTGGTTTAGTAGATTGCAATCAAAGAGGAGGTGCACAACTAGATCTTACAACAGCCCTAAATCCAAAATTTCAACATCCTATGACTAATCGTTTTTGAGTTATATGAGATACATACAGTAGAGAGTATGTACAGATGTCATGCTGAAACTAGTCAAAATGGATTCAGGAATGGTCAAAATGAATATTTCTGTTGAAATCTGAAAACCAAAATTTTTTGCGATTACAATACTTCCTTTACTTTGTACAAGGAAGTAGAAAAAGGAAGTTTACATTTAAGCCAAACATAATCTACACTCCCTTTGTTTACTAATCTCGTCTAATTAATGTAAATAAACAAATTATATACATTATTTGCCAATATCGGAGCTGATTAATCAAATTCACTGCATTCAGCATGTACTGATGGTGAAAGCTGAATAAATATATTTTTATAGAAAATTGAACAAAGGGCAAACCATCTGACCATTTATTTGTTTCATTATTGTTCATTCATGCAGTTAACATTCTGTATATGCTAATTGGCCCTTGCAATTTATAAAATACTGAAAATTTGATTAAATCTTTTTAATCAAATTAAAAAGATTCACCGCATTTTAACAAATGCGGTGAATTTGTTAATCACCTCCAGTGTTGAAGAATAACATATATAATTTACATATTTAATGTTAATTACATGAGGTTAGTGAGTGGAGCAAGAGTACGTTATGTTTGGCTTGTATTTGGTATGTGTCGACATTCACCGGAGAATATCATTTGTCAGCTATCTGCCAGATATGTCTTTCACAGTAACACACACACACACATACACAAATAAAAAATAAATTATGATTAGCAAACCTGTAAAATCAATTGCAATCGAACAATGAAGTTGAGTACCACCTTTTATATAATCTAGGAATGAATAAACAGGCTTCAATTCAAAATGATCCAAACAAATTTCACCAGAATGCAAATATGAACCTTTTTTCCTAACCTAAATTAAGTAAAAAGAAAACAAAATGTTTCCATCAAAACATTAATATTTTTCAACAGCAAAATTTAAACATCTGAAACAAATAGGAACTATTCTATTCTACTTCGAAAAGCACTAAGAAGTAACAGATCATACAGGTAAGGAGTTTCTAATAATAACAAATTATTATAATTATTTAAAAATAAAATATAAAATCACACTGGATAAAATTAATTACTTAAGCATAATAGTTTCTTTCTTTTTTAAATTGGTTGCAAAAAAAAAATTGCAATCATCTTATGAAAGGCTAAAAGATACATTAAGATAAAGAATATGTAAAACACCAACACATGAGGTGCAGCTCAATACCTAATACAGATGCAAGCTTATAACAAATAACACAAAGATATGAAGTTTATTAAGAAAGTAAGTTCTGTTTCTAAATATTGCAGCTGCAATGCTATGATCAAAATCCTATGAATTCATGCAGAGTCACCTAAAATACCAGGAAGGGATTGACACAACTCTGTTTCAAAAATGTTCCAGTATGTTTCCTTCTTAGTTTCAGTTTGTAACAGTTAAGAAAACTGAGATATGAATTGCACAGGAAATTCAATCTGTAATGTCTCTTGAATGCAAAGAACATTAAACCTGTTGAAATTCACTGTTGATCTGTGACAATTATGGAGAAAATGCAATGAGTGATATCATAGTAAAGAAATGGGTGCGACTATTTAATGAAGGACTTGGTAACATGCAGGATGATGAATGGCATAGGTGGCCATCCTGATTATAAATGACATGGAACGTGGAATTGATGAAAAAATTAAAGCAGACATTTCATCATGACATTCACTTTCAGTACATTTTCCATAAATTTCACATTTGCTTCTACATGAAATATCTGAGAAATTGGAAACTATGTGCATGTTGAGTGCTTAAGATGATTACTGAAAATCATAAAATGAAATTGTTGGGCAGTGTGTTGTAATATTTGATTCTGCACAAAATTTTTGAATGCAATAACTTGTTGAGCTGTACAGGGACTGAAGACACACATAGATATTGCATGAAATGCCTGAAATGAAGCAAAAACTTATGGAATTGTGATATATTTTGTTACTGAGAAAGAAAACATCCAAGCTGAAGTTTTCTACTTGGAAGTTCATGGCACAATATTTTGGGGCAAAAAAGAAGCTTTGTTAGTTAACTTATTACATAATCAATAGTGAAGTCTACACTATTGTGATCACAAGTGATGCGGCTTGCTTACCCGCATGAGTTGTGTTGATTCATGATAACGCTTCTTCATTTGCTGCAGTCACAATGCAATGTCTGCTCACAATCTTTACCTGGGAATAGTTCAATTATTCCCTGTACTGCCAAAACCTTGCACAAGTGACTTATTTCCTGTTCCTCTGTCTTAAAACTTTCTTTTGATACATTAATGAATACCTTATTTTTATTCCATATTATTGTTTATACAGTACTGAAGGTGATTTCTGGCCAAAACTTTGTATCACATCACAGCTTACAAAATGATGGGCAATCCTTGGTATAAGGTCAAGGTTGTTCTTGGCTCTATACACAATTTTGTCAATAAAATATACAAATAATAACTTATCAAAAAGAACAGTTAAAATTTCAACATCAGCAAGCAATTGCAATAACAAAATTGTCTGAATTACAGTATGAAATTCTTCTGCACTCTTTCTACTTTCAAGACTCAGCACCCTGGGACTAATAACTGTTTCAAACTATAAATAAGTGGCTTGCTGTAAAATAATTTACGTAAAATTATGAAGTTATTCTGAAAAATCTGTTTATTTTGAAGACTCAGGTAAATCGTACTGAAAGGATGAAATCAAGAAACTTGAGTATCACTGGACTAAGTGTAGAGACTTCAAAGAAGACTATGTTGAGAAATAAAAAAAAAATATTTTAGCTGAAATATTGTGCCTTAGTTTTTCATGGACTTACAAAATATCAGTCGTAAAGAAAAAACTGGAGGAGCTCTAAGTTTAAGAAGCAAAACTTCAAAATCATCTTGTGAACATCAGATATATCACTCGTTTCAAGCAGCTAATTTTTATATTAGAAAGGAATCTAGTTTTATGGTCAAAAGAAATCTGTTAAGAATACACCCCTTCCTCACTTTTCTAATACGTAATCATAAATTTAATAAAAAATTGACATGTCATAATTTCACATCAATAATTAATTTAAAACACTGAATTTGTAAAGAAGCCAATATAGTTCGTTTCAAATCACTTGTGTAGTAAATATGGAAATATATTTCTCTTGTATAATATATCAAAAAATGGGAAAGTATGATCTTTATTAGTTTGAGATTCAGCAATTCCACTTTAAAGCATTATGACAAATAACACTTCAAAATTTTAAACAATCCAGTCTCAGATTTTATAAGTTTTAAACAGTTAAAATAAAACCCTCGAGTTCAGAGCATTAAAAACAGACTCAAATCTACCTAAAAAACCACAGAGAGAGAGAGAGAGAGTGAGAGTGAAGGGGGGTACCCCCCATTACGAAATGTGGGGGTACATAGTTTTTGTTCAGCTTCATATTTTATTTATTTATATTTGTGATATATTTTGCTACTGTCTCGTTTTCTTCTTTTTTACAGCTGTATATTTAGTTAAGTACAGTTGATGTTAATATATGCATTAATTTAATAGTACTGTTCACTCGCATGTTCATAACTACACAAGAATGTAAAAATATATAAAATATAATTAAATATGTAAAAAGCTAAATAAGAAATATTAAAAAATCGTTTGAACAAATGAATCAGTGCGTTTTATTTAATGTAAAGTTATTATATGGATTATAGTATTTAGAATAGTGAGCATGACCGCGGACGCTATTCAACTCACACATTTGTGAACAGTTATGATATTAAAACGGAGGTCTAATCAAATCATACTACTGGAAGCTTCCTAAAAAACTAATACTGGAAAAAACACCCTAAATTCAACAGAATGTTAAGGTTCTTTTTACTATTTTTTTCCAATTAAAATGACATAATCCATTACAAATTCTTACAAGGTTGTATGATCAACAAATAGTGGGACAATCCAAAAAAATGATGACAAATGTGTTCAAAAAATTCTAAGAATTTTTTTCATCATGATAACTCTAGTAGGCATTTGATAATGTAGACTGGAATAAAATGTTCAGCATTTTAAAAAGTTTGGGGTTCAAGTGTACAGAGACAGAAGAATAATTGCTAACATTTACAGGAACCAAACTGCAACAGTAATAATAATCGAAGAGCATAAGAAAAAAAGCAGTAATAAAAAAGGGAGTATAACAAAAATGTTCCCTATCCCTGTTACTTTTTAATCTTTACATAGAACTAGCTGTTAATGATGTTTAAGAACAATTTAGATCTGAGGAACAGTGCAAGGTGAAAAGGTAAAGATGATACAATCAGCTGATGATATAGTAATTCTAGCCAAGAGTAAAAAAATTTAGAAGAAACAATGAGTGGCATGGATGAAGTCCTTTGCAAGAACTACCACTTGAAAATAAACAAAAACAAAATGAAAGTAATGAAACGCAATAGAAATAAAGTAGATGGTCCGCTGAATATAAAAATAGGATAAGAAAAGACTATGGAGGCAGAAGAATTTTGTTATTTTTGAAGTAGAATTACAAGGAGGGATGAAGCAGGAGTGATATAAATGCCAAATAGCACAGGTGAAATGAGCTTTCAGTCAGAAATATAATTTGCTTATATCAAAAAGTAATTTAAACATCAGGAAAGCATTTTTGAACGTATATGTTTGGAGCGTAGCTTTATATGGAAGTGAAACTTGGGCGATTGGAGTACCTGAGATTAAAAAGATTAGAAGCTATGCGGTGCTATAGGAGAACATAAAAAATCAGGTGGCTGGATAAAGTGACAAATGAAGAGGTGTTGCGACAAATAGATGACGAAAGAACATTTGGAAAAATATAGTTAAAAGAAGAGACAGACTTATAGGCCACATATTAAGGCATCCTGGAATAGCCGTTGCTTTGAGATTAGAGGGTCAGGTAGAAGGAAAAAATTTTGCAGGCAGGCAACGTTTGGAATATGTTAAACAAATTGTTAGGGATGTTGAATTTAGGTGGTATACCAAAATGAAATGACTAGCACTAGATAGGGAATCTTGAGACCTGCATCAAACCAGCCAAATGACTGAAGACAAAAAAAATTCTCTAGTTTACACTTCACTATTAATTTGTAGTTATTTGGCCAAAAATAATATAATACTGATCCTGCAACCTCCATATTCTCTAGACATGGCACCCTGTGTCATGCTTTTCACAAATGCTTTGAGGACTGGAAGAAATTCTGGCGTAGGCGAGTCACATCTGTGGGGGACTATTTTGAAGTGGGCAATATCAACACAGAAAAATAAGTAAAATCCTGTATGACAAAAATTAAAATTCTCATTACTTTTTGATCGTACCTTGTATGTTTTAAACTCACAAAGATTAATTACCTTTTATGGTAGAATTAAAAAATTATTCATTCATAAATTCACCTACCAGAGCAACTGATTAGTCTGGTTACATATGAACCACATCACTATATTTATTGATTTATTTAGCTGTCAACTGAGCTATAAAGGCCAAATACACAATAAAATATAATTACATAAAAATAAAATATACCATAAGATGTAATACAATATGAAAAATGAATTTTCTGTATTTCTAGAATAACTAATATGACTACTAATTTTTAACGACTTACCTGTTTTTCAGGATGAATGCACGCATAACGATTATTAGGACCAGGTCCTTGACTAAATGTTTTTAAATTAGTATAAAATTCACCAATTAGACTGTGTCGTCCACTAGCATTCCAGTCATAGCACACAACTTTCAAACTCCTATCGTAATCACCATTACAAAGTGTTCGTACAGCTATTGTAAACGGATCCCACACTGGATTTAAAGTCCACTTTTTAACCTACGTCACAATTACATAAAGAATTATTTTATTAACAACAGAATATGCATATTTTTTAACCACTTAATCAAAATTTCATTTTCAGTTTTAAATATTAACCACCAAACACAGAGAAATAAATAAGAAAATTTACCTGCTGGAGCGTTTTCAGAATATCACCATCCAATAGCAATATATTATTAATTTCATATAAAATGAAATTAGATTAAATTTTTAAGGAGTCAAATAAAAAAAGCCTTGTCATTTGAAATAAAACCTTATTAACCATCAGCACTGTAGTGATGATAATAATGATAAAGCAACATAAAAAAAATTCTATCAACATGAATAAAATATTATCAAAATCTACCTGTACATTCAAAACACTAAATTTAATTTTACTTATTATTTTAATACCATAATTAAGTATTCTGGAAACTTCTTATTGAAACATTTTCCCAGGATTTTATAGGTTTTTACTATATAGACATATCAGTTGACCTTAAAAATGTCACACAGATCAAGTTTATAGTTAATTTGTTGCTGTGGAGTTTGTTTTTTATAGGTTTAAATGATTTATAAAAGAAATTTCTTTATTTCTATTAATAAAAAAGTATGATTGGTTTTTTTAATTAAATATAATGAACTCTCTCTAAAAAGACCACAGATCGTTCTAAACGAGTTTGGAAGTCTTTAGTGACAATTATTATATCAACAGAGGAAACTGTTACCAGCAATTACTCTGTAGTATTTAAGACCGTAAAAATTTACAACAGTAATATTTCTGTAATAAATAATTACAAAAAAATAGTATATGGTGAGTAAAGAATATTAATTAAGATAAATACATTATTTACATTTATTAATATGAAAACAAAATGTAGTACTGATTAATAATATTTCAATTACAAAATACTGTAGTCCTACTAATTACTACAGTATAATAGGGTACAAAACATGTAAATTTTATATTTAAAAATTACTATTTTAATTTTACATTTATTTTAAAACAAATGTAAATGAGTAATTTTATATATTTGATTGTGGTGAATTTTTTACATTAGGAAATGTAAAATGGCAAATCCAATCAAAAGATTTCTTATTCAACATGTTAAACAGGTCAACATGTTATTAATAGTCACATTCACTACACATTACACAGTTTCACAAAAATGTTCCGTTGACAAGTAAATTATTTTAAAAAAATCATCTGGGTTTTAATCAGAATTGATTATATGTTAATATAAAAAGTTTTTTAAAATTAGTTCAGCTAATCTGGTAAGATGACAAATACCAACTAAGAATTAGATGGCGTATTTTTAAAACTCTGATTAGTACTAATAATTTAAAAAAAAAAATTAATCTGAACAACTTAAAAATAAAATTCTTAATTTATCACATATTTATACATTATTTACAAAAAAGAAGTTCAATTGTGTTGTTAAAAGGGGTAAGTAAGTACTGAAGCTCCATCACCAATAAATTTAATTTATAAATTTATTACCTTCTTCAATGTCATGCATCAAAAAACTTCAATGTAAACCCCATTCACTTGTGTTTTTGGTCTTCCATAATCAAATATGGTATCTGACGAGCATAAATCTATTCCAGACTAAGATAGTAATACAATGACATTTTTTAATTCCATATCAATAGGCTCTTTCTTAATTAACTATCTGATATCTAAGAACCATATATAATGCTCTTTGTCATCAATGTTTGTTCTATAATTTTAAAACACATCATTTTTCATACATTTCCTTCCTTCACTGTATTACCACTATAAATAGCAAACCAACTATCTACGAATTTAAGCCAGAAATATACTTTTTTAGTTTAAAGAACACATCAATCCCTGACATTTGTATTTCCATCATCATTGATCTTATTCATTTTAAAAATTTTGAACTCATACTTAAACAACCATAGTGATCCATGACAAATGGTAGAACTGCAGTAAAAAAATGTTAATAAACTGGATGACAGTGAATCTCTCAGGTGTACACAAAAGAAATTACTCAACAATCATTACTTTCAAGAAGCCCTCACAAAACCTTACAATTGAATTTTTTCTATAAAAATTTCTCTAAAATAATAAAAAACAAAAATCACTTTTAAGAAATCAGATAAATTTATTATATAGTTCTTATTAAGCAGAAAAGCCTTGAAATACAAAAATATACAAATATAATACAGCTGTGTTAAAAAATAGTGAACATTATCAAACTGAATAATTAAAAAGAATTCTGCTGTAATAAATTCAAAGTTACACTTAATTATAACATTACAACTATAAAAATGTGTGGAACAATAGCAGAAATGTGTAAAGTACTAAAAAAAAAAAAAAAAAAACTATATGAAGAGATAAATACAGATACCAAATTTTTAATCAATGTTTCATGTGAGAAAAGTTTTCAAAGTTTCTAGATACATACATATAAAATTAAGTATTGCAAAATGGATTATAAGACTACTTTGGAAAAAATAGTCAGATTTCTTGAATACAAACAGTTTTCTTTCTGAATAAGATATCACTTCAATTGATTAAAGAATCAATTTTATATTTTTTACAGTTTAACTAAAACTAATTTTTTGCAACATTTAAATCATAAATTAAGTAAATAATTGACATAATATTTTTCTTGTTAGTGTAAAACAATAGTTGTGTTAATACGATACCAATAAGTCAAGTTGATGTAATTAAAGTAACAAAAACTAAGCACAGTGATGGAATTGACAACAAAACAATGCACTATGGATTATCCATAGATTACGGATAAAAGGAATATTTCATACTCTAATTTAAATGAAATTATTCTCAGATAAAATATTTAAAATATCTGTTTATATAACGCAGAGAATTCATAAAGTCATGCAACCCAGATTAGATGCCAAACCTACACTTAAATGTAAATTTATTATTATAGGGTTCCTGGTGAGGCAGATATTTTGCTAAGGCTGCATTAGACAAGGCCATAGGTAATATATGACTTGTAATCCCTCTTCCATGTCAGTACTTTGCAGCAGTCGAACAAGCATAACATTTTCACAAGTCAATCCTATATTTATTGCGGAACATTATTTAATAACTGAAGTGTTACTCTGAATGCCAGATTGCTTTAATGGCTAATTTTTACAATAGGGTAATAGCACATAAACTGACTGTCTTTCGTTTAGTGTCTAAGTTTCATGAAACAGGAAATTTCTTTGATGTACATCAGTGTTACATGATAATTTGCACCACATTTATCAGTCACACATTCTTCAAGAAAGAACCTAGAAAATATTCCCAGCAGATTGGACTTTTGATCGAGTTGTTCAAAGGCTACAAAAAACGCAAGTGCAAGAACTTGGGAAAACCTAACTTTAACAGACAACTTCAATACTTTGTTGTTCTAGGTTGTTCAAACTCTTTATTTAAGGTGATGTGTACATTTTGGAAGAATTTTTTTTATTCAGATGAAGTGTGGTTTCATCTATGGATACATTAACAGCCAAAACAACAGAATATAGAGTTTTGAGAATTCTTACATTAATCATGAAAAGGGCTTTAGATTCTCAAAAAAATTAATAATGGGAAGAAATCAAATCCTTATTTTTCACAGAAACACTGAAGGCTTTCATTTTACAAGACAATGTGCTGAAACTTATTATTTTAAATATACTTCTCCATGCATCAATAGAATTGTCTTGGCAATGGGTTAAATGACTTAAGAAGAATGCTAACACTGAAATTACTTTAATAACGCCAGTTTTAGACTTTGTAGAAGCACAATCACAAAGAGTTAATCACATCTGTCTGTAGAGAAGTATTGTAACATATCTAAATAAATACACAACAGGAAAAATAACATTTATTACAGAAACATTAAAAGTAACCTATAATCCCTTGGAAAATCAAGCAGTAGCATTACAGTTTACTAAACTGAAGGTCTTGAGTTTCATTTCTTACACAGGTCTAGATTTTCATGACAAATTAGACTTTTTTTTCAAGGTCCACCAATGAATAACAAAAATTATTAAAAAAATTCATAATCCATTACTTTCAGTAAAACCTCTCCTTTTTCAACAGAGACACATTAGGTTTACTGATGAAGAATATGTGAGAGCAGGAACTGATAATCAAGCTAAGCAGTATTTTTTCTCATACTATAAAAACTCCATTCCTTATCATTAAAAAAAAAAGGAATTAAAGTAACTGTAATAGACATAACCCTGTAATTACTAGAGGAAGAATAAATAATTAATTAATCAAAATTTAGGAAGATAAGGCTTCAGGCAACAAACTACAGAAGAAAGGCTTTATATAAACAGTATGGATAATGAAATCTGAAATTAGTAAAAAAATTCTTTTAACAACTGAAAATTAATGTCTATTAATTTATAAACCAATAATAACAAATTTGGAGGCACACAGACAGATTTTAAGAGAAATTTATTCAGTGATAAATAGGACAGATTAATTGGAATAAATATTTTTGTTAAAGAACACAAAATTATAGTACATTAATTAAAATAATATCAGCCTTCTTTTGCATGACAAAACTTTATGGAAAGATTATTGTACAACATTAGAAGCTGAGAAAAAAGTATAATCAGGCTAAAGCACTTTTTAATTTCAGATAGTTAAATTTAGGGTTACATTTAAGTTAAACTTCTGACTCATCCCATCCTCAGTAGTGAGCGGAAATAGAGGTCATAAAGAAAAAAAGTTTCAAAATACATTAATTATAATATTTTAATAAAATAATCCACTTTATAGTAAAAAATAAAATATAATATTATTAGCCGGTCAGGCTCGCTTTGCTCAGTGGATCGTCTAGCCAGGGGGTTCTGCCCCCTTGGACCCTTGATGCATTCGTATCCTCACGTTTCTATTGTTTGTGTCAATATTAAGTATTTTACAGAAATATCTTAAGAAAAGAAATATTAGTGTGTAGAAAATATTTTTCTGAACATTTTGGTGATTTTATATTTAAAACAGGCTTAGGAGTGAGTAGATGTAGAATTTAATATAAATATAATGTTTAACGCTAGCCATATACATAACAGGGAGTTGTCTTAAGGACGCTGACTTGTTTGTTTATTCTTATGTTTTTCATGTGAAATTGTGTTAGTTGCCAGTTCAGCTGCTGCTATTGGCGCAGAGCGAACCATGTGATTGGTGCAGAGCATACCGCGTGATGCGCCGGGTGGCTGCACACAAACAACTCTCCACCGCTAAATAAAAAATATTTTTTTTACTGCCAAATATTAACTAATTCCCTTTCTTTTATTAATGAAACAAGTATACACTGACCACCACGAAACATGTACTAACGAATCGGGATTTTTCACTAGTGATCGGTAAATTCCGGTGCCTGTTATCTGAGCACGTTATTACTTACTGTTATACGGAATGACATCACTCGAACTACTCGTGCTTTATGTGCTAAGCTAAGGGGGACGGATACACAAACAGACACACATACAAATGCCCTTTAGTAGGGTAGGATATGACAATTCTGTAATAATAAATAAAATTTTAATTGAAAATGATTAATCATTATTCTAAATTTAAATTATACAATAAACTACAAAATAAATAATGCATGATGAAATAAATCCTAAATAAAAAATAAGTGTCAATAAAACAATTACATTTGTAACAATACAATGAAATAATAAATGAATAATTAACAAAAAGCATATGAATTATACAAATCTACACTCATGAATACAGTTTGTACTGTTATAGAAATGCAATATATACAACAATCCTGATTGTCACATGCTATAAAATAAATTGTAGATACCTGTTGACTCACTAAATATCCCATAAAAATGATACTTAATGAATATGCCAAAAATACTATAATTTTAATCATTAGTATAACTTTTTCAGTTGAAATTCTATCACTGTAAATGAAACAATACAACTTAAAAAAGAATAGTAACAATTTTAATAATCATAAATAAATGCAAAAGGTTTATTTAAAACAATACTAGCACACTACTCAAAATTAACATTAAAATGATTTCTTTCTGTACCTACCAAATCGACATTTAACAAAAGTCTTATGAAAATGGATTTAAAGCAGAGTAAAACAAATTCTGTTAGAAAGTCTGACAATATCAACTTATAAGTATGAAAGAGTAATTGACAATATGTCATAAATCTGTAATTACTACAATTTAGAGTAATTACGTCAAATAACCTAAATTTTATAATAAATATAATTAAACAATCCCCCAATATCTCTATTATTTGATGAAGAAAACATTTAATTTCACAGAAATTCAAGTTGCTGACAGCCTGCATCTGAATATTATTGAACTTTGTATTTATATGTTGTTTATAATCAGTTATGTACTGCACTATACTTGCAGTTATATTTTTTTGATTTTGTTGCATTAAAAATTATATAATGTTGCATTTTTTATTATTACTCAGTTTTTTTTTAATAATGAGTTGCAGATGCACTTTTAAAGAAAAGCAGGTATTGAACTTGACTGCAAAATGTGAGATATTTTTGCATTAGACAATTCATATGAGCATTTCAGCAGTGACAGTATGAGGAGTGTTTGATAAGTCAGTACAAAGTTTGAGATGGTGGACATAACACATTTTTGAAGTCATTCTTAGTTTCTTGCATCTCTGCAAAGAGGATACACCAACAGTTTACAAGTGGTTTGGTTATTTTTTGAGTAGTTGTATGAGCATAAACGATGCTGAACGTTTTGAATGGATTTTTAAAGTTAAAACTATAGAGAATATTATAAATATCTATGATATAGTAATGGAGAACAGAAAATTGAAAAAATCCATGATATTGCTAAGATATTACAATCTCAAATTAACGGATGTGTCATATTTGCATAATTATTACTATACACACAAACTGCACTCACAATCAATCAGAAGCATGAAATAGTAAACATTTCTAACAACAGTTGGACTGTTTCGACATAATCAAGAGGAGATTTTGCACTGTTTCATAGCAGAAGATAAAACTTATAGCTACATTACTGTTGACCTGAAACTGAGGAACAATCAAAATAGTCTAGCAGTTTGCTCTACAGAAGAGAATTGCTCTACTAGCTGCAAAGGTGATAGGCACTCCCTATTGGGATGCTCATGTTGTAATCTTTGACTTTATAGCCACAGTTTCCAAACTGGGAGGCACAGCACATAGGTGAGGCACAGACTATTGCCAGGGGAGGCGCCAAAACTTTTTAATAAAAAATTAATGTTCATACCATAATACCTATAAAAAAATAAACTTCATATGGTAATGTAACAGTACATATTCAGCGAAGAAATGTTTGTTTTTATTACATTTTTATACATTCATTTAATTCTTATTAAAAAATTATCCAGAGCAAACGATTTTAAAAATGGCACCTTTGCAAACACTCTGTTTCTGTAATGTAAAAAAACAACTACTAGTTGCATGAAACAATAACCTCAAATTTAAACATCACTCGTAGCTAAAGTGTCAACTGAAGCGTATTGGTGGGGTGTGATATGCTTTTTATTGTGATTTCTTTCTAAAAATAATCGTTAGTATATTTTTATAATTATATTTAATTGTTACTTATTTTAAATTATATTAATAAAATATTTTTTAGAGGAATGGTTAAATTTTTGAGTGGTTACAAGAGAAAAGTCGACAATAATGAAGATACTGATGCTGATACAAGTGGGAATAAAAGCAAAAAAGGAGGTAAAGCTCCCAAGAAAAGACAATACAGTCTATTGCATTTATCATTAGGATTCACAACTGTTATTATACATGGCTTGGAAAAACCAATGTGTTGAAAGTTTTGGCTTCAGATAGTAAGAGACCCGTTAAATTAAAATAGCACCATGAAAGTCTACATTCTGATTACACTGGAAAGCCCATAGAAGTATTTCAAAGAAAACTGGACGAGATAAATATTCAGAAACAAACATTTAAAAAAATATTTTCAGTTATATCAAACGCATTATTGGCTTCACACCATGTCTCTTACTGAATCGCAAAATGTAAGAAACCACATACAAAAGAAGAAACCCTAATTTTACCAGCAGGTATTTACATGGTTCGAATAATAATAGGCGAATTGTAAGCAAAACAGTTGCAACAAATTCCGCTTCTGATAATACAGTCGGAAGGAAAATCAATGATATATCTGAAGATATTTGCGATCAATTAGCTTTCTCAGCTGCATACTTTGAAATTCTCCATTAAAGAAGATGAGGTAACTGATATAGCTAAAGATGTCGATTTAATTGCATATGTTCAATTTTTTGCTGAGAATAATATATTATAAGATATATTATTTTGCAGACCCATTCCTGGAAAAACTACATACATTGAAATGTTTAATTTTTTTGAAGAAAACAATATAACATTAGTATAGAAATGGGGAGTCTGGGACAACATTGACCTTTGACCTCCCCCTCTGACGTCACAAAAAAATTTTTTTAATAAAAAAAAATTGTCTCCTGTTATGTTGTACACGTGCTTGCTGACTTTGCATAACCTTTTTTGCAAAATTGAAATTTATCTGGTGATAATTCATTTGCGTGATACTTGTTTACTTGTTATTTGAAAGTTATTTCAATGACAAGGCCAATGTTTTATATAACGTTTTACTCCGCTACAGTGATTTGTTATTGTGTTCTTTGTGTATTATCTTCGATATCAACTTTTTCTTTAATCAGGTGAGTCTTAATCAACTATAAACTTTAAATGAGACCTTTAAGCGAAGATGAAATAAAAGAAAAAATCTGTAAAATTTGTTTTAATCAATTAATAAAAGTAATTTACGTACCGTATGGACAAGGTGTATGTGATCCATGTAACAAACGTTTAATGAATAGAAAGAAAAATGTCCTTATTGTAAGAGTTTAGTCCAGTACAGTTTGAAGCGAGGGGTGAAAAGGTATGTTAATTATTTATTGAGAGGTAGAATTTACGTAACAGATTATCTGAATGGAATTTTTATCTTGTTTATTATGTATAGAATAAAATATTTTTCTTTTATCAAAAGTATTCAATAAAAGATTATATTGCATTATGCATTGAAAAAGAACCTATTTTATCCTTATTACAACCTTTAGTATATAAGTGAAAGATATTATAAATAAATCAGTTTATAATAAAACGATGAATGTTAAAGGAATAACAAGAGAGCTTCACAAGCAGGATCTAGAAACTATTCGACAAGAACAATAGAATAGAAAGGTATAGATGATATGTATAAAGTGACCTAGTAGAAATGATACAATACTCCGGGTTTAATAAAGGTTATAAATATATTCTTACAATTATAAATTGTTTTTCAAAACTTGCTTTCGCTTTTCCATAAAAGAGCAAAAAAGCAGATGATGTAAAGGTTCTCAAGCCTGTACTTTGTAAATATAAAATGAAACATTTTCAAACCGACGATGGAAAAGAATGGTTTAATTCAAAATTGAAATCTTTATTACTAAAACGTAATATAAATCATTATTGAACTTACTCTGATAAAAAAGCCTCAATAGTTGGGCGGTTCAATAGAACTCTCAAGACTAACATGTGGCGTAAATTTACTGAACAGGGTAATTCTTGATGGGTAAGTATATTGGACAGGTTGGTCAATAAATATAACAATAGGGTGCACAGAACTATCGGTTTTAAACCTAAGACGTTTCTTATAACAACGAACGCGAAGTGTTGCTAAATATATTAACAGCCCCCCGAAAATATCGAAAACATGTATCTGTCAGTAAGTTTAATGTAGGTGATCAGGTATGTATAAAAATACATTTGCAAAAGGATATCTTCCGAATTGGAAAAACAAAGTTTTTAAAATTTGCGAGGTGAAAATGACAGCCCATAACGTAAGTTCTAAAAGATGGAAAGGGGGAAGTAGTAAAGGAAAACTTTTATACAGAAGAACTAAATAGAACTAAGTACGGGAACGTTTACTTGGTGGAAAAAGTATTTAAAAAAGCAGTAATAAATTACTTGTCCGTTGGTTGGGGTTTGATAAGAGAAGAATCGTGGATAGAAAAAAGGACCTTATATAATAAATTGCACCGTTAAAGTATGTTTATTAAATCAAATCAGCAACTGCGACTCCTCCGGAAAAGGGGGCGCATTGCTCCCTCCATACAGTTAGTGTCCCGTTGTGGCATATTCCTGCTGGCCTGTGAAGCGTTAGCACTGAAAGGACTTCAGTGGACGGTCTGAAGGGGAATTACGTCGGGAGGACAGGTTTCATAAGGCTCCGTGGTCGGCCCATAAAATGGGTTTGATAACGCTGGTTTAACAACGGATTGGAATGCAATTAAATTCGTCCTTAAAAATACAAAATATTAAATAAGACAAAAATTGTAAAATTTATTAAGTTTTTATTTCAATAAATATATTAGAAAATAACAGTTTTTATTTTGTTAATCCTTTCCCATTATAAATAGCTTAAAGTTTAAATAAAGTAAAAAGGATATGAAAATTGAAAACTAATGTAAACTTTAAAAAAAAATATTTATTTTAGTTAATACAGATATAATTTTAAATTGATTACAATAAATACATTTATTTAAGTTGATTACAATGTATAGATTTTTAAATTAATTACAATATAAATAAAAATATGAAATATACATTTTTATCTAATTATTCCTATATAATATCGATTTGTATTACTAGTTACTAGTTAAATAATTAAATCATTCACTACTTATATATGTAAAAAAATGGATTTTTACCGATTTTTTATTTTTATTTGTTATAATCATTAATACATAAAAAAATATTTCGGTAGAAAGAAGAGGAAATAATGAGGTTTCTTTTTCTTCATCCACTGAAAAAGATTTACAGGAATCTACACAAATATATTCATTATAAAATTTTTAAACTGATTTAATTATTTGTAAGCATTTTTTTAAAACAATGATAGCAAATTTCATGATTAAACTTTTAACTAAAATTAAACTCGCTATAAACATTAACATAAAAATTAAACTTTGTTTTATCTAATAATAAAAAAACAGATGATTTAATTCATCATTAATTTTGATTATACCATTCATATTATTTACTACATGCATGCAAGCATATGCTACTAAGGTTAATCGGATTTTAGCTTTATGATATACATAATTAGATTTGAGAAACAATTTAACTGAAAAAAAAAACAAATTAAAAAAATTTCAATTTAAATTTATTTATTTTATATAAATAAAATACCTTTTTTGAAAAGTGATTCAATATGCACTATAAAATAATTATTTGAAAAAATATCAGTCAGAAATTTTGTTATATTTCCCTGACAAACGAGTTTTAGAAAGATTTTACAAACCCGATATTTAAATTTTTAAGGAAAGTTTGTAACCTTTCCAAAATATACAATCATGTATTCCTTTGGAAAATCGATTTCTTCCCACATCATATCTATTGACACATTTTTTAACACATACCACGCAATACTTTCCAGAGAGGGCATCATCATACTCTTGAAAATCATCAATTAGAAACTAAACCGATAAAAATACTTAATTAACAATTTTATAATTAATAATTTAAAAATTACTCTATACAAATATTTGAATAAAAATATAAAAACGTTAACATTCAGATTTATCATAATTTGAAAATAATCCCTTATTTTAAATTACTTATTTTAAAAATAACTGTTTTAACTCAAGCGGAGTATCTTAAATTTAAATTATTAAATAATTTAATAATTTAATCTCCGTCCTCTCGCAGCTCTTGAGGGATGTAGCTGTATAGCAGTCGTCTCAACTACCTCATCCTCTGATGACAATATCGTCTTCCAGCATGAGACATCTGCAGAAAAAACAACTCTTTTAAATTAATATTCGTTATTATTTTTAATATATCGGTATTTAGAATTAATGAAACCTCATTGATGAAAAGATTCAATTCGGATTCAGAAGTTAATAAAAGGCTGGTTTTTGCACATGCGCAAGCTCCTGCAAATTCGCTATATGAAATATTATCATACCTATCTACACAAATACAATTAGTAATAGTGTTATGAATAAAATTGGAAATTAAATGAAAACTGTACTTATTGCCAGTTCTTTTTTCAGGTTACATCTATACAAAATAGGGAAGACATTTCAAACATTCCATAACTTTCATTTCATAATCTATTACCTGCTTATTACTATAATTATAATCAGTTAAGCTTATTAATTCATTGACCGTAAAATACTGATATGCTTCATAGTATTTCGAACTTATTAACAAACACAGGTTAACAGTTGTAAATTATTTTTTCAAATTTCATTTTACACAAACATTCCTTCAAATGAATAATTGCCGTAGTAACTACACTAGAAAATGAATTTTTATACAAGCAAACTTACATCATCCATTCCTTTACAACTGAAGCATGTTTGAATCGATATCTGAATTAATAAGATTAATTTGTTCCAGTGAAACCGCTGTATGTTATGAAGCAATAAGAAAAGAAAACACTCCACTACTGCTTAAATTACGGTCGACCACTGCAATAACCTCATCTGCAAATGGTTCTAAACAATACAATTCCATAATATAGTCTGTAACAAAAATAAAATATCTTTCACATTCACAGAATATTTTTAACTCATTCCAAATTAAATTAAAATGAAATATTTTACTTACGAATAAATTCAGAAAAAAAGTTGAATTAAAAGAAGCTGAAAAACAGAATTATTGCTGCTGCTGAAGATGTTGTTAACACTGAAACCAATCAATTCATTTTTCATAAAAATATTATTTTATTTAAAATTTAGAGTTAATATCTTATTTAATAAATATAATGAAAATTCTTTTATCATATTAAAAATATTTAACACTAATTATCCTAGAATTGGATATATTATTTATTCAATTCAGTTTTAACTATCAATAGCAGTCTATTTTATTAGTATGATTAATAAATATATTCAACACTTAAAGTTTATAACTGGACATTTAATTTTTAAATGTATTTAACTGAAAAATATTTTACATATTATTTATAGTATATAATTAATAAATTTAACATTTAAAGTTTATAATTGAACATTTTATTCTTAAACGTATTATTTAACCGGAAATGTTTTACATATTATTTATAGTGTGCAAATAATATATATATTTAACACTTTAAGATTATAATTGATTAAGACTCACCTGATTGAAGAAAAAGTTGATACCGAAGATAATACGCAAAGAAAAACTAAATAACAAATCACTGTACCAGAGTAAAACGTATATAAAACCGTTGAAAATCTCCCGCTATTTATATAAAACAGTTGGCCTTGTCATTGAGATAACTTTCAAATAACAAGTAAACACGTATGACGCAAATGAATTACTACCACCAGATAACTTTCAATTTTGTAAACAAGGTTATGCAGTCAGCAAGCACGTGTACAACATAACACGAGGCAATTTTTTTTACTTTTTAAAACATTTTTTTTGTAAGATGGGGGTGTCTTCAGAGGGGGGTGGGGTCAAAGGTCAAGGTTGTCCCAGACTTCCCATTTCTGTACCACTAACATAGAATATTTGCATTGGACTGTGAACCGATCGAGCTCACTCCATTGGTAAATTTTAATGCATTAGATGTAGTTTAATTATAATTTAATATAAAAATAAATATGCATGTTCGTACTGTTGTAGAAAAATCTTGTTATTATTCTGTTAATTGTAGTTTTCAGTATTTTTTCATAATAAAGTTATTATTACTTAAAATATGTCTATATTATTATATCTATTAAAAGATAAGGATGTGCAGAAAAAAATTAGGGAGGCGTA
The DNA here is from genome assembly GCF_047948215.1 of Lycorma delicatula. NCBI lineage: Eukaryota > Metazoa > Arthropoda > Insecta > Hemiptera > Fulgoridae > Lycorma > Lycorma delicatula. The sequence goes on along the minus strand of NC_134459.1, from coordinate 174,986,055 downwards.
GTAGCATAAAGATTGAAACCGCTGCTTTATAGAAAAGAGTAAAAGATAACCACAAAATATTATACATCTTTACTAAATCATCTAAATGAAAAAATACAGAAAAAAAAATTTGTTGATAAAAGGTTCTTTTTCACAAAGAAAACATATCATCAGCTCACTCTTCTGTAATAGCAACATCAACATTTTTGAATTATGCTATGAAATTCTTTCACATCCTCTTATTTGTCAGACTTGGTTCTTCAGGACTACTATTTGTTTCTAAATATGAAGAAGGGGCTTACTGGAAAGAAATTTAACTAGAATGATGAAAGTATTGCCAAAATATCTGTCTATTTAGAATGCTTGGATATATCATACTAAAAGAATGGGATCAAAAATTTTTGACATAATCGAACTAAGTGCATAGGATTGAAAGGGGATTTTTTTTTTAATTTCCTGAAAAATTGAGTCTTCTTTTTTTGTACACTTATCAAACATTCATAATGAGGAGTGAACCTTTAAAACTTAATTATAACTATAAACCTAATATTAAATTATCTTACAGCCTTTTTTTCATCTTTTATGATCACACAGGATCACTTTAGTCAGTATCTAAATCTCTTTGAAGGGACTGTTCAAACCTGCCAGTCCCCCCAGTACTTTTTCATATGTTCCGATCTCCATGCCCTTTCTGGCGTTGAAAATGTTTGTGTTGTGAGTGTGAAGCGAGTGTTTTTGTCCTTGATTTTTTTCAATTACTTTTATTTTGTCTTTGGTGTTTTCTGGTGTAAGGCCATTTCCTTTAGCTCTTATTTCTCTGATCCATCTGCATCCTGTCTTTATATTTTTTAAGTCAAGATTGTACTGTACCAGCTATTTCAGAAGTCTCGAATCTAGCATCCTCATGAGTCTAAAGAATCCTAGTCTCCTCTTACGCAAGGAATCAGTGATGAATTTTAACTCTTTGTACATGACTTTGTTAGGCACGATCCGCCACTGCTCGTCTTTCCAGTACTTTTTGTTGACGCAGGTTCTTCCAATTCTTATTTTGATTTTCAGGTGTCTTTGTTATTTAAATAGGCGGAAGACTATTTCTGTTGCATATGTGGCTCCCAATTTTATACCTGTGTTGTAGTGTCTATCTTAACAGCTTATAGTAATTTTAAAAATTCAGTTATTAAGTTTATTAACAGGAGAAAAATTAATATTTTTTACACAGTCTACATAAATTAGTTGAAAATAAAACATCCACTGAAGAAAATTCTAATTATTAATAAGATACATCTAAAAAAAAATTCCTAGTTTGTAATTTATAGAATAAAAAGAAGTTTTTATAATGGTTTATTCTCAATATTATTCTGTAATAGTTATTTAATAAAAATTGCAGACTTTTCTGAAAATCATTATTAAAATCTATTAATTTTTAGAGAAACTATGATTTTTTTTATAAATACAAGCAATCGGCACTTTTTAATTTCAGTCTTCTAAGCCTATCATAACATAACATAAGGCATTTTTGATATCAAGATAAAAAAAAAAAAAAAAAAAAAAAAAATACTTCTTACACTACTAAATATATGTGTATTAAAATTACATAAATAACAAAAAATATATCCATTTAACAGAAATGAACAAAAACATTAAACATGATACCAACTAAATATTATGAAGCCATGTACATACATGAGCGTGAATCAAATATAAATGGAAATTTTTTTAATAAATTTATTGATTAATAATATACACAATTCATACCTCATCATTTCTCTATATAGTCTCCTGCACAATCTACATACTTTTGCCAACGATTTGTAAGCTTGAATATTTCTTGTTCATAAAAGGAGTGAGGATGAGTCATCGACCAATTGTGCACATGCTCGATGTCTTCATTGTTTTTGAATTGTTCCCCTCTAGGCGATTCTTTCAAAGATGCAAACAAAAAATAGTCACAGGGGTACAAATCTGGGACTGTAGGGAAGAGGTTGAGGGTTTCCCAGTGCATTTTTTCCAATTAGCCTTGTCAAAATCGCAGTATGTGGCCTGGCATTGTCATGGAGAAGATGACATCTCTGATGGACATAGCCGTTTTTTGTTTCAATAGGTGGCTTTTGTTGACTGTAGCAGCTGGCAAGAGTAAGCTGCATTCATTCATTCATTGTGGAGAAAATCAATGAGTAAAACTCCCTTTGGGTCAAACAAAATCATTGCAAGTATTTTTCCAGCTGACAGGTGGGCTTTGGCCTTCACTGGGCAGTCTCATCCTTCCTTCACCACTCCTTACTCATCATTTTTGACACTGGAGTATACTGATAGACTCATGTCTCATCACATGTGATGAAGCATCTCAAAAAATGAGATCCCTTCTTGCTGAAATCAACAATTCAGAAATCTCTCACGTATCTGACCTATTTTTGATTTTCGGTTAACAACCTTGGAAACCATCGAGCACTAATTTTTCTAGAGTCAAGATGATCACTGATAATGGACTGAGTACTCCCGTAGCTGATACCCACTTGTGACGCAATTTCTTCAACAGTGAACCGACGATCATCTTTGATAAGCTCTTGAATGGCACGGATGTTGTCTGCTGTGAGACTTGACCTTGGGCCTCAATCATAAATTTCATTTTCTACTCTTTCTTGCTCGCCCTTAAATTGTCTGGCTACGAATACACTCGGTTATGGGACAGTGTAGCATCCAAACTGTACCTTTATACAAGTTAAAATTTCTGCAGGTTTAAAGCCTTCATTAGTTAAAACCTTTATGATTTTACATTGTGCAACAGATAACAGAACCTCTTGCTCACGCATGGCTGTAGTGATGATAGAACAGAGCGGAGAAGCTAACCAAGTGGCTTCCCCCTCACTAACACACTGAACATTAACTCCCCGCTCTACCATCCAGCTTGGAACTGCTTGCTGTGTAGAATAGCAAAATTACCCTTTAAATTTGATTCACCCTCAAATGTCTAGAATTAGAACATTTCCTGAATTAGACAATGTTAACAGCAACTAACTTTATAATTACATATTCTACTCTGATTTTGTTGAATGTATTGCCTAATGTGCTGTAATTATGACCAAAATATAAAACTGAGAAGACCAAAATATAAAACTTAACAATTTATACAAAAAGATCCAATTTCAACTGAAAATATTATATCAGGTAATGCAAAACTACCATCAATACATAAAAAATCTGATAGTTATCATGACAAACTGATTTAAATAAGCACAACAATTAGGCTACGTATAAAATGGCTGTGGTATTTTAAATAGTCTATATGCTCTAAACTGATCCTATTTAATCATAAGTGTGTGTGCATACGATTATAATGTCGTAATTGTAATACTTTCTTAAATGTTCAACTTTATTAATATTTATTTCCAATATTTCTAGATTATCCATATAGTATTTATTATTGAACATCCATGTGTAATGAGACGGTTGGAAAAGAAACCTTTTGAAAAATTCTTTCTTTTTACCTGTGCTTAAATGTTCTAAAAAATCTTTGTTTAAAGGATTTATTAATTTAACTGACGTATATTTTTTTTATACAATTAAAAGAATTAATTTTGTAAATGGCAAAAGTATTAAATTTATCATGCAATGTAATTTTATTACGATTTAAATATTTGGCCAAATTATTAACATTAATTTAACACATATAGTATGATTTTCATAATTGAATTAATGAAATATTTATTTCTTCTACATTCTTTTTAAAGAATAATTTAATTAATTTAACAAAATTTCATGGTATCCATCTTGGTTTGCAATAAATTTAATCTATTTTAATTCTTTGCCTAATTCTGTTTTGTTACTGTGTGTATTTTTTATGGTTGATGTATCATTTGTATTTATATTTTGTATGACCAAGAGTTTTTTTTTTTTTATAAGTTTCTACAGAAAATTTTAATTCACTGTTGTTATATAAATTTGTTAAAATATAAATGTTAATATTATGTTAAAATTAAAATGCTAATATTATGTTAGCATTAAATGTTATTCATAAAAAATAGATACATTCTTATAAATTGTACATAAAATGGTGTATAAATTACATTCACTATATTTTTCTCAAAATAGCATACAAAGATCTTAGAAATAACAGTTGATAATGATAAACCAATCAATAAAAATGTAATCTAGTAAAGCTTCACTTGATATAATATTCATAAATGAGTTCAAATCCAACTCAAGTTCATGGATTTGAAAATTTCTATATACATTGGTAGGTTTTATATTTAATAATAAGTGGTTTTTACATATTACCCTCCATTCTAGATCTGACTTTATTAATGTCTAATTAAAGATAGATAATTTAATCCATGGAGGGGGAAAAGAAGGAAATTTTCCTCCCTCAAACCATAAAACCGTAATTAAGGTCAGCCAGAAGGACATGCAACATAGTTGTTCAGGTAGCACTGCTGTCTGGCACCATGTGATGTTAAATATTAGTTTTTCTTTCTTTTCAACATAATTTGTTTGTATTTTATTAAACATGTTTTTATTCATTAATTTTTAGTTCATAACACACGACCATACAATATGGTTAGTCGCCAAGCTTGTTGGTTTCAATCTTATTATATTATCGTAAGATGTGTTAAATAATGGCAGGCAGTATGTTGAGACACAGTTCCTGACGATTCACACAGCTCCTGGCAGTTCACTCAGCTCTGTACCCCACACAGCCCCTGACAATTCACTTGGCATTATCTACACTATACAAGCCGGCTCAGCACTAAAATCTGCTAGTCTACTCTTGTCTTGCCTAGTCTAGTCTCGCTCTATCATTTGAAGACTCATATTTTACACATCATACAGCAGACATGTATATACATTAAATTTATATATTTTTCAACAATTTAATAAAGATTAAATTAAATCATGAACAAGTTAATATACAGTTGTTGTTTCGAATCAGTATTTGTTTTATTTAGAGTCCACTTAACATAAACAAAAAATAATTTGGCTCTACACGCCGGATATCTGGAACTTATTACATAGTAAAATCAACTAAATTTACACAAGGTTGGTCCAGAAAGTAACTTATGTTTGTGGCTAGCGTGGAGATGGGTGGGGATACAGCCGCCATCTTGGCATCAAAACATTTCTACACTCGGTAGACATCAAGCTGTCGTGTGTGTGGACAGTGATTTTTCTACTTTGTTCATTGTGAATTATTGAAATGTATGCCTCAATAGAAAAGCCCGCGAGTAGAGAGGTGTGTTCAATGATTAAGTTTTTACTGGCAAAAAACCTAAAACCAACTGAAATTCATCGGCAACTTTGTAAGGTGTATGGAGATGGAATAATGAGTGAATGTGGAGTGAGCCAGTGGTGCATTCAGTTTAAAAATAGCCGCACCAGTGTTCATGATGAGGACCATAGTGGTCGGCCTAGCCTTCTGACTGATGATGAAAATCAATGATAAAATTTGTAAAAATTACCGCATTATGATTACAGAACTCTTGCTTCATTTCCCCAAATTTCACGAAGTTTACTGCATGAAATTGTATCGGGAAGCTTGGTTATCACAAGTTTTGTGCAAGATGGGTGCCAAAAATTTAAGGCGGCAGATTTCTACAGAGAAGACAATTATCTAGAAACATCAGTCCAAAAATTTTATTATTTAGCATCATCCTTGATAGATTCGGCTCGGCAGTTAATTAAAAACCTAACACTTACAGCCGACAATTATATGGTTGCGTGAAGCTTACTTGAAGCTAGATATGCAAACAAGCGTCTCATATCATCAAAACACGCTCATGAAATATTGGATATACAGAGTATTCCCAAAGAATCTGCCACCGGCTTGGCTAATTTTATTGACACAATGTCTAGTAATATAAGTACTTTAAAAGCATTAAAAATTGATATGAACTATGCAGAGTTTATATTAATTCAATTATTTGTACAATGCTTAGATTAATCAACTGCATGATCTTGGAAATCAACTTGACAGCTGATTCCTTTTCATCTATCGATGAATTTAATATTTTTCTTGAAAAACAGAGACAAATGTTAGAAAGCTCTTCCTTATTATCTCAAAGAAATCCACGGCAGAAATACTTGGAGTCATCTTCTTTGAAACATTCTAATCAATCCAAGCTGGATAAAAATAATTCTTATCAGGCACTTGCTTATACTATTACAACTAATTTGCAATGCCTGTAAACAATCTCACCTATTGTATAAATGTGTAAATTTTCTTGTTACCCGTTAGCCGTAAAATATAATTTGTCAAAAAGCACAAACTATGCTTTAATACCAATCACAATATTAAGGATTGTTATAATTCTCATTTTTGTAAATATTGTAAGCAAAAATACCATTAAATTTTTTTACATGATCAGCAACAATTTGAAATTGAGTCTAATCGTAACTCTACTGAAAATAATTGAAAGGGCATAAATGAAATTGACAACAGATGTGCTGTTGAAAACGACGCTCTTAATTTTAATACAAATCAAGTAGCAATTATTGTAGTTTAAAAATTCAAAGTGTAACTCAGATTTTACTTGCTACAGCCATCGTTAGGGTTAAAGATTCATATAATTGATTGCAATCCTGCCATGTGTTACTTGACGCCAGCTCTCAGGCCAATTTTATTTCTGAAAACATGGTGTAGCGCTTAAGACTAAAACTACAGCAAGAAGATTTACTGATCTCCGGAATAAATAATGATTCTGCAATGACAAAATATAGTGTAAATATTGAATTGTACTCCAACTAAGAGTATTATTCTGTTTCTATTAAATGTTTTGTTCTACTGTGTATTACAAGTTTGATGCCCACTGCACGTATAAATACAAACATGTGGAAATTTCCAAAGTTTGTGGTGCTTTTAATAGACTCGGTAATGTAGACGTGTTAGCTGGATCTGAATTATATTTACATTTACTTAAAAAGGGTCAAATCAAGAAAGATGAAAATTTTCCAGTAGGTTACTGTCCGCAAATACAGAAGAAAAAACCTCCTTGCATAACATTAAAAATCAATTTTGAAATGAATATTCAAAATCAATTTAAGAAGTTTTGGGAATTAGAAGAGTGTCACTAAAACTCGCACCAAAGAAGAAAACTTATGTGAACAGCACTTTTTAGAAAATTTGAAGAGAGATGAAAATGGAAGATATATTGTGCAATCACCAAGAATTCTAAATCATGTTCCTCTAGGCAACTCTCTTAACAATGCCCAACATAGATTCCTGGCGTTAGAGAGAAAACTGAACAAAGTCAGTACTCTACGAACTGATTACAGCAATTTTATGAATGAATAACTTCAACTTGGTCACATATGCGGATGATTTCACCATCAATACAAAAGAATTATTCAACATATAACAGCGATATCGAGAATCCATACCATCTACCACATCATGCGGTATTTAAAGAAAATAGCACTACAACAAAAGCACGAGTAGTCGTTGACGTATCTGCCAAGGCGAAAAATGGAATATCACTTAATGATACCTTGATGACAGGGCCTGTTGTCCAACAGGACTTAACATCAATCGTTTTATGATTTAGAAAGCATGTTTATGCAATGACTGTGGATGTGAAGATGTAAAAACAAGTGCGTGTTGACTGAAACACTATGACTTGCAAAGGATTATGTGGCAAAGCTCAAGCGATGAAGAAATCAAATACTATCAACTGACGACGTCATGTAAGGATTTGAAGCATCTGCTTCATTCCTTGCAACAAGATGTATAATTCAATTTGCTAATGAAAATATAGAAAAATTTCCAAAGGCTTCAGAAATAGTCTCCAGAGACTTTTACGTACAAACCAGTTGTGGTAATTTAAATGAAGCAATACAATTACAAGGTGAAATAATTTTGATCCTTAAACAAGCTGGATTTGATTTATGGAAATGGTGTTCAAATGAGCCCGCGCTTCTAAATTCTGTTGCTGAATTGAAGAATACCAATCACACATTTAATTTCTCTAATCACGGTAGTAATACTTTAGGTTTAATCTGGGATTATCAGAAGGATATGTTGCATTTTCAAATAAATTACAAAATCACTATGGTCCATTCACTAAAAGAATAGTTTTAGTGATCATATCGTCCACATTCAATCCATTAGGCCTAAGGTCCAATTGTTACAATATACAAGATATTTATGCACAAATTATGACTTCAAAGACTGGAGTGGGACGATATGCTTTCAGAAAATTTCCTTCATGTTTGGTCTGATCTCTATGAAAGCTCCCGTTTATAAAGCAAGTTTGTGTTCCAAGATTAATCAAAGGGATAAGAAAAATAGATGATTTTCAATTATATGGATTCACTGATGCCTCGAGGATGGCTACAGTGCTTGCATATACCTACGTTCTGTTAATGATGAGGGAAATTTCATAGTCAATCTCCTTTGTTCAAAGTCAATAGTGTCACCAATAAAATGGATCTCCAAACCAAGATTGGAATTATGCGGCGTACTTTTATTATCAAAAATACTCAAAAACAAACATTGTTCTTGCGCTTTGTTTAAATACAAATAGTAAATATTTATAGACAGACTCTACAGTTGTACTTTCTTGGATAGCAGCCCCACCAACAAAATGGAAAACCTTTGTAGCCAACAGAGTGTCAGAGATTCAAGAACTTACTGAAAACTGTAAATAAGGATATGTTTATTCTAAAGAAAATCATTCTGATATACTTTCTTGAGGAATGAGTGCAATCAAATTGCAAATTAATCACTTATGATGGTAAGGTCCTTTTTGGTTAGGCCAGCAAATGGAAAACTGAAATAAGAAAACTGCACACGAAATTAATTTTGAATCATCAAATTTTTTAAGCGAACTTCATAATGTATCCACATCACTAATTATAAATACTAGCTCAATAGATCTATTTAATTTGTTTTCCTCATTCCCAAAAATGATAAATGATTGTGTTATTTATGAGATTTAAAAAATAAGCAAGATAAAATTAATTATAAGCATGTTTTATCTGTTGAAGAGAAAGAATTTATTTTAATACGATGCATTATTCAAACTCAAAACATTAATTTTCAAACGGAAATTAAAGAATTACACACTAACTTACCTTTATCTAAAGTTAGCAAACTATATTTGATGCATCCATTCACAGATGGAAATGGTTATCTAAGAGTGGGAGGAAGATTGCAATTATCTGATTTGAATTTTAACAATAAGCATCCTATCATTCTTCCGCCTAAATCTAATTTAACTAAGTTAATAATTAAAAATGAACATCTTAGGTTCTTACATGCAGGACCTCAATTACTGCATTCTCAACTTAGTGAGAAATATTGGATAATCAATGGTAAAACATCATCAGATCAATTCTACGCAGATGTTAGACATGTTTTTGATTCAAGGCAAAGCAATCGCAGCTATTAATGGAACAACTACCAAAATATCGCACTGAAATTACTTACAAGCCATTCACTAACTGTGGAATAGACTACGCAGGACCTTTATTAATACATCAAGGTGGGCGGCGCTCAAACATTAGGATAAAATATTATGTTGCATTATTTGTTTGCCTGTCCAGAAATAGTCAGCGATTTATCAACCGATGCATTTATAGCTGCATTAAGAAAATTTGTCTCAAGAAGAGGTCTGTGTTCTAAGCTACACAGTGATAATGGGATGAATTTCAACAGAGCCAATAATTCACTTTACTTGATGTATAAATTTTTTAATAATGAGAACATAAGTATAAAAATAGCAAATTTTTCATCCGAAATGGGGATTCAATGACACTTTATTACGCCAAATTTGGAGGCTTATGCCTTTGGAGGCTTTACGCCACATTTTGGAGGCTTATGGGAAACTGTGGTAAGGTCAATGAAATATCATTTAAGATGTGTGGTATGAAATTTAGCTTTAACTTTGAGGGGCTCATTACTGTAAGGACCCAAATAGAAGCTTGTCTTAATTATCACCGCCTTTGTACATAATCTTCAAATTCCTCTGATCCCCAACCTCTAACTCCAGGACACTTCTTAATTGGTAGTCCTCTTACTTCTCTACCAAATCCTAATGTAACTGACATATCTTTAAACAGGCTTAACAAATGGCAGTTAGTTCGGCGAAGTATTCTGATCATCTGGCATTGATGGTCTTCAACTTAGCTTCAACAATGTTCCAAATGGAGAGCTGAGCATCCATTGCTTCAACCTGGAACTTTAGTTTTATTGAAAATGAATAACACATCACCACTGCAGTGGAAACTAGGCATTATTGATGACACACATGTTAGACCAGACAACCTCGTTTGAGTAGCTACAATTCGAACACCAACAGGAGCTTGTAAAGGATCCATGACGAAGATATGTCCATTACCCACCAGTAACTGAAACATTTTTTATTATTGTTTAATTTATTAGTTATTCTTGTTTGTTATTTTTTACATTCAGTTTCCTGCTTTTGAATTTTAAGAAATCATACTGATTTCTTGTGGGCGGTATATTCAGGCAGCACTGCTGTCTGGCACCATGTGATGTTAAATATTAGTCTTTCCTTCTTTTCAACATAATTTGTATTTTATTAAACATGTGTTTTTATTCATTAATTGTTGGTGCATAACATGCAACCGTACGATACAGCCTAGTCGCCAAGCTTGTTAGATTCAATCTTAACAGATTTTTGTATAATGTGTTAAATTATAACGAGCAGTATGTTGAGACACAGCTCCTGTTGATTCACGCGACTCAGTACGATTCACGCAGCTCCTGGCGATTTATTCAGCTCTGTACTGCACACAGCTCCTGGTGATTCACTGGGCTCCATCTACACTATACAAGCCGCCTCAGTACTAGAATTTGCTAGTATAGTCTAGTCTCGATCTATCATTTGAAGACTCATATTTTAATATTTTACAAATCATACAGTAGACATGTACGTAAATTAAATTTATTTATTTTTCAACAATGTACTACAAATTAAATTAAATTAAATTATGAACATTTAATATACAATTAATTCAAAGCAGTATTTATTTTATTTACAGTTCACTTAAAATAAACGAAACAATAATAGTGTAATGTATACAATACACTTTTTTTCACAGAATGCAGAACTATTTAAACTGATTTATAATATAAAAGTGAACAGAATAAATAATGTATCACATATCAGAAGGGAACTACACAGTTACTTAAGAAAATATATAATAAATATTATATTATATAATAACAGTTATCAATCATAGAATGCAAGCACATTAAAAAATATGAAATGAAATAGATTACCAGTTTAGGATAGGTTTCACAATTTAAAATAGTTACTGTAATATTTTTAATACATAATCTATTACACAAAAAAATTTAAGAACAATTATTTAAAACTTCATTTAATATAATGCAAAACTTGTTCAATAACAAGTTTAAAATTTTGATGATTAAAGAAAACTAATTTAACACTATTTGCATCTGACTTGAAGTGAAGTTATGTATATACTGCTAAGCACAAAAAAAAAAACATTTTGAGACTGACTACTTGATATGCATACTGAATTATCTGTTTATATAATATTCTGAAATGCATATTTTATACAAACAATTTTAAAATTTTATTATCTAAAAATAAAAGGAACACCTTCTCGATTTTTGCAATTTTAATTAAACAAATTGACATATATCAACATAGAAAACAGTTTGTTTAAAATTTATTTATAAAAAAAAAACTAAGAACAGAGTTGCCTAACTTTCCCAGTTTCGCCCTACATAAGACTATTGCTTCAGAGGAATATTAAAGTAATATAAGTATGCAAGTAATGAAAAATATAAAAAAATTACTCTACTCTTTGAGTAAAAATTTGAGATATAGGACCTATAATGACCATATATTCCCCACTCCTTGACTGGTTGCAACCAAAACTAAATCCATGTTCAGAAGTAATCATGGAAATTTTATAAAATTCAGTACATCCAGTCTAAGATATAAAGAAAAATGATAACCGATAGAAAAATAACTATAATTAGGCTTATTTTTCTCTACCCATGAATGAAAGTGACCAAATACACAACCAAAACAACATACTAATGTAACTGGAATATCCAATTAGTACAAACATCAGATTTTAATTCTAGAAATGATAAATAAGGAAAAGAGTGTTTCTGCCCACCCTTCATGCAGGTTAAGCAAGACAAACAAACCACAAAGTATCTAATTCCCTAAGGGGAATTAAATTAAATGAACAAATTTTACCCTTTGAAATAAAATAATCAAAAATTTTTTTGGGACCCATGAAGTCTGTATCTCTCTGCCTCTAAACTGATTGCAACTGAAATTAAATAGCATCAAAGGCTTGTATAGAGAGACAAATCGCTGTCCCAAATTTCATCCGAATCAGTTCCACTCTCTTGTAGGATACAAGAATAGTTTTTAATTTAGGAATTACATAGATGTATACAAAAAAAAATTTAAGCCAGATGAACTACTGAAATTAAAAATTAAATTGAATAAACAATCATGTAGATAATAGATATTTACAAATATAAAGTATCTCTTAAAATATATAAATATGCATAAAAATAATAAATAAACCAAATGAAGAGGTACTGCGATAAATTAACGAAGAAAGAACATGGAAAGATAAGTTAAAAGAAGAGACGGTCTAACAGGCCACATTTTAAGGCATCCCGGAATAGTTGCTTTAATATTGGAGGGACAAGTAGAAGGGAAAAATTGTGCAGGCTGGTGATGTTTGGAATATGTAAAGTAAATTGTTAGGGATGTAGGATGTAGGGGATATACAGACATGAAACAACTGGCACTAGATATGGAATCTTATAGAGCTGGATCAAACCAATCAAGTGACTGAATATAAAAAAAATAATAATAATTAACACCAACCGTTTAAAAGAATGAAAATTATAATAAGTAAATTTACCTCAGTCTTATGTACAAGTGAATAATCTCCAGATTCCATAACTTTATAAAATTCTAAAAATGGATCAGATTTTCCAAACCAATCTTTCCTATCCAATTTATGACCACTGAATTTAAGTATAACTTCATCCTTAAGAGCTGCCAATTCTTCTGCAGTAACAAACAAAAATCCAAGACTATGACTGCCATCTGAGCTTCCTGCTTTTTGTCTCAATGGCAATTTCACCTGCAATATAAATAAAAAATAACAATTTAAAAAAGTAATTAACTTCAAAGCAATAATACTGATGTGCATCTAAACTCTGTATAAATTTTATATAGCAGATTAAAGCACAAATTGATCATTACACAGATGGTTTATTGCAGGAATGCTGCCAAGAGACATTTTTAGGCAGAGAAATGAGAGGGTCAGAGATATTATACAGGTTATAACTTCATCAGTAAACAATAATTATGTAAAACAAGTTCTACGTTATGATCACATGTGTTGAATGGATCCAGAGACTATCATATATCAGATTTGGAGATGGTAGCAATCTAGAAGAAAAATACGGAGAGACTGCTACAAAAAGTGTAGAGAATGGGTGTGATAAAGGTCATAAAAAAGTGATTTGCAAGACTAAATTACCTGAAACAGAAAGGGTTAGAAATTAGGATATCAGAAATGGCCAGGATGATTATAGAGAAACCTATACCCTCCCCCCACCACCAATAATTTAAATACAAAGTGACAGTCTACAGTCACTTTTTTAAATTTACATTACTAACTTCATCAATATAAAATTCAAGTATGGATGTAAAATATACAATATTATCAGTTAAAAATACAAGCACGGTTAATGCAAAATTTCTCCAGAAATTCTACTTTATAATTGAAATTATTTTTCAAAGTTCATGTTCATATTCTTCGATATATTATCACTAAGAGATAAAATACTGAAATTGGATTAGTTTAATTTTCCTATGTAATATGTAAACATGTATTTTCTACATTATCAAGTAAAAAAATTTATTTGGCCTTAATGTAAATGCAGAAAAAACCTATATTTGTAACTCTGCCAGTGACTTGTCTTTGAAGAGCAACTGCGAATTATGTGCCCTTTAAATTTATAATTCAAATTTTATCAGATTATTCCGTGTAAAAAAAAGTAAATTTTGCAACATAATTTCTGAAGCAGTATCATTCTTTTTTATTTTTTTTTATAATTAAGAATAGTAGGATATATTTTGCATGTTTTATGGAAAGAAATGTCTAAATCTCTAATTTCTATTTTATTTACCAAATTTTATAGTACGCTTTAAATTAATAACTTTACTTGTAAAGAAACCTTATCAATATGTATCCATGAAACTCTCTAACAGCGCAGACTTTGCTCCATTTTGTATTTCAATTTTTAACACTCAATCATACCACATGTGAAATCAGCTAATGACATACAGTGACATATTCTTTTAGATAATTATTTAACAGTAAATAAATTAATGCAACAACTGAGAAAACAGAATGAGGAACAAAAGAAGTCATTTCATAACTGATAATATTAAGCATCTTAAATAAAATAATTTTTTTTATTTTAAAATAAAATTTAAAATTATGAAATAATTACCTTTCCACTTCCAACAATTTGGCCGAGGCTACATGATACAGCGCCAAGAAAATCATGATCGGCCAGATTGTGACTGTCTGAATCAACATCATAGACTTCAAAACGAAGTGGTTGTTGTTCTTCAAAACGATATGGCAAATGTATTTTAGCAGCAAAATCTGGATCATGTGAATTCTGTATAACTTCAGTACGGTGATATTCTACCCAACGCTGTTCTCCAAAAGGACGAATATATGTCACGCACATAGGATCTGACTTAGAGAGAACATCTTTACCTTGCAACGACCTACAAAAAATATTAAAATAAAAATAATTTACATATTTTTAATGTTGGTAATATTAAATAATAACACTAACTTTATTTTAATTTTTGCCAGATTAACACAAAATTATTTCTGTTACTCCAGAAAAATGAGCTTATTTTAAGCATAAAAATGAATGAAAAAAGCCTTTAAATATATGTAGAAATAGACATATCTTAGAAATAAATTATAGCATGACTGGAGCAGAATTGGAGAGAAAATGGAACAAAAGATTACTAAAGTTATTTAAATGATGAATTGTTATAAGACAATGAAAAAACTGAACTACACTCAAAGAAAGCTCCATTAAAAAAAAAAAGCCGGCATAGGGTTTCCAGATTTCCCTAGAAACCCTTCCATTTTTATATGTAACCAAATTAACATATAGTATTTAATTAATTACAAATTTGTACCAAATTTCAAATATTTTGGTCAACAGGTTTTTCAGATACAAAAACTATATAGAAATAATATTGAATATCCTTCTACTCCTAAATCTAGTTGACTTGAAAGTTTGGAATTTAAAATAACTTAATAAGTTACTTTTACTAAGGACAGAATGAGACAGTATTTGAATTTGGAGTAAGGGGTTGTGTGTGTGTCTGTTACCATCTACCTCAAAAACTACTGGACTGATTTTAATGTGGTTTTTTGCATTACATAGTATCACTTCAGAGCAGGTTCTTAGATTAGTTTTACGGGTGTAGGCCAACAGAGGATGCTGCAGTAGATATGTTTCTTCAAAATGGCTTTTTAATGTTGTTAAGTCTTTCTAAGTAAATTATTAAATAATTTGCGCCGGTTAAGTATACTTAACCTTTATCATCATCTGCATATAAATGTCCCACTGTTGGGCCCAGGCCTACTATCTTTAAGAAGTAATTTAAATAAAAAATAAAATTTAAAAACCCACGATGAAAGAGGGTTCTCTAAAATGAGTGAAATAATTAAATAACTCAATTTTTACCTCATAATCCTCTGTGACATCGTGATATTGTTTTTAACAAAATAAAATTAAAGATTTTGATTGACTGTCATGCATGACCTGTAGACTGCATAGATGAGCTTTAGTTATCATCATCATAGTTGCGCACGATGGTTAATCAAAATCTTAAATTTTATTGTCTTAAAAACAATATCATAATGTCACGGAGGATTATAAGATAAAAATACAGTTATTTAATTTTTTCACTCTTTTTAGAGGACCTCTTTTTCGTAGTGGGTTTTTTAAAAATTTTAATTTTATTTTTTATCACTGTATTTAGACTCAATTTTCTATGAACACTATACAAAAAGTAAAAAATTTAAGGTAGCAAAAACTCTCTACTTTTTTAATTTTCTCTAAAATTTAATGCCTTTCTGTAGAGTTTTTTTAGTCATTTTTGAAGAATTTATGTCAAGTCAGCCTGCAGATATTAATCAAAATACATGCCAACACAGTTTTTTGGACTAAGATCTTGAAATTTCAACAAAGTACCAATATACTTTCTCTTTATAGCTACATTACTGCAACAGCAATACAGCTATAGCCAGGAAATTAATAACGCTGAGATTTGTATATAAAAATTATATAAAATATACATTCACCAAATACATATTTAACATGCTTTTTCAAGTTCGATAAACTTCACCGATAATTTTAATATACCTTACTAAAGCTTAAGAAGAAATGAAATAATAGTCTTAAGTAAGCTTAAGAGGCACAAGATATAGGTACAATTCATCTTCCTGGAATACACAACCGGACAACAATTCATGTATTAGCTGCACAACAAAGCACACTACTATACTTTGTTAATGTTGATGTATATGTTACATGGAATAATTATAATGGTCTACTCATAAGTAACTTCCAATAATGAAATAACTATATTTAAATATAACAAGCATCCCATGTCATTTTCAATGAGCTAAGTGAGTAATAAACTTGTATGAAGGATGTTTGATAAGTCCATGAAATTATAAAGACGACACAATTTTTCAGGAGCAATTTTATTCTAACAGTTTAGAAATCTTATTCAAACAATATCATTTAACAAAGTATTAAAAATAGGCAGATGTTTCACTTCATCATTTTGCATAAATCTATTTACACCCGGTCTCTTCTTCATATTTAGAAACAAATAATAGTCCTGTTGTGCTAAGTCTTGCTAGTAGAGGCTATGTAGATGAATTTCTACATCCTTTCTACAGAAATTCCTCTTGTTGAAACAGCCCCAAACTGCGCTTAGAAATGTTTACTTGTTCACACTTTTGATAGATTGTGAGAATACGTAGAACCCACCTGTTGTTTATTCATACATAAATATTCAGTAAAATATGATGCACTGGTTCATTTGAGATGTGAATTTCTTAGTGATCTTATGTACTTTCAATCTTCTATTCTCCAACACCACATCATGGATTTTTTTTCAATATTTTCTGTAGTTGTAACATCAACAGGCCCTCTGGAACATTCAGCATCGTTTGTGCTCTTATGACCACTCTGAAAATAACTAAACCACTTCTAAACTGTTCTAATCGATGCAGACTCCCCATAATATTATTCAGTTTGGCTTTAGGTTCCTATCCGGTTTTGCTTTTCAAAAGTAATGTTTGATTATCACATGAATCTTTTGTCTATTTTTCATAAATCACAATACTTGATCGACTCAAACAACTGCTGATAAAATTATGAATGAATCCCACTGAAATGTGGTATATGCTCCAAGCAAAGGTGCAGGAAACTACGAATAACCTTAATGTCTATAAGCACTATCTCTTGACTTTGAGTAATCAAACACCCTCAAGTATGGTCGCATATTGATATGCCAAACCCACAGAAATTCATGTAATATTCAGCCCTAACAATGAAATTTTCACTCTGTTCACTGTAGAAATTGTCCACATTGACAAGTTCATTATATTCCTCAGATGCGTTTCACATCTCATAGTTATAACAAAGACTGGAATGGACAACATAAAACACAAGAAATTAATTTAACGCTTTCTATTGTGAAAAAATGTGTTATATACACCGCTTCACCAGCAAGGGAAAAAACACGGAAATAATTATACTCCCGCTATGAACCGAGAATTATATGCATCAGCCAAAGCAAAGTTGTACAAAATTTTATTTACTAATATAAGTTTTTTATAGAAATACAAAAATATTTATAAAAAATAAAATAAAACATGAATGTAAGCGATAATAAATTTTAAATTAAAATACTGAAAAAATAATAAACAATTGTTAGAAAATGTATTGTTATCATTATTATCAATAAAATGGCATTCATATATCAGTTTATTCAACATTTTAACAAACAATTAAAATTACAAACAGCATATAAGTTAAATAATGATTAATATTAACATAAATATACATTCAGACTGTCTATCTATTCTATCGTTTTGTTTATTGGCAGTAAAACATCATTTCAATTTCCTAGTAGAATCTTAAATCAAATTATTTTGCAACATGTGAGAAACGTCTTTGTGATATTAGCAACAGAATGACATTCTGGAGCAAAGATTTCGTTCTAAATAAATACTGAGAATTTATCACAGATGTAAATTTTATATTAATATTCTATTCAATCCTGACCAAATTTTATTATGAATATCAAAGTTCAATGATGAAAAAATTATTTTCTACTGAGAGCAAGATTATGATGGCGTATAATTTTTTATTGATTGTTATCAAGGTATTATGCTTAGATATGTATAAAAGAATACTACATTTTAAATTATTATTTTAATAATCTACTATTTTGCTGTATAATAATAATATTTAAAATACACAAAATTACATTTCAACATTTCTTTTTTAATGTAGTTTTTGCTAAATGCAATAAATTTCAAAATTAATTAATTAATTAAAAATAGATCTTACAACACAGGTAAAATCTTAACATATTTATTTTTATAATACAAATATCATAAAAAAATAATAAATAAATAAACAATAATACTAATACTGGTTTTCCCTTTTCAGAAGAAGTATACACTTAATTTTTTTATAATTAAAAAATACATTCATATCAAAATTTACACAATACATCAGTATACTCGTACGTGATTTAGAGTAAATTTTACAATTGTATGGAATATTTACATACATGTAGCCAGTTAATCGACTATTTTATTTACAAGAAAGTTGCATTTTTTAATATAAACATAATAAATAAATAAAGCACTCCTAACTAGAAAAATTCTTTTACTGTAGGAATTTTAATCCATGGTTATAGGGTCAATTTCATTATGAATGAACTGGTAATGAATGTATAATGTACACTAAGTGCATAATGTTTTTGATAAACAGCAATATATTAATTTATTACAGCTTGTCCAAGCTAAATTGGCACAGATGTGGTCTAGGCGATGGTTGCCTAGCTAGCGCGGGGGCTATTATATGCTACTCTTACACAGTAGCTACCGAAGGTTTGGAAAATTTAGTACTTTTAAACCGAATCCGAATTTTCGGACAAAAATTGCAAATATCTCAAAAATGGTCGGTCCTAGTGCTCTGAAAAAATGTTTTCGCCTCCCCTCTTTGAGCTTTGGCACTTGAAAAATGATATGATAAAACCACTGCCAACTAAAGAACACAAGTCTTACAAAGAACTGAACTCATACTGAACAAAATTTCATCACATTGAATTACTCATTACTTGACTCACTAACATGTCTATACGTGTCTGGCTTTACATGAAATGACATCATTCGACTGTTTACATATCAAATATAAGTTTTCAGCATGCATCACAATATAAATCAGATGTGAATAAGCAACCATATAGACATACCAACTTAATTGTATTGTTTGTTCTACGAATGATGGAATAAATAAATTTAAGGGGTTGTAACTTAAGAATTACATGATGGGTTGTTTCAGAATACATATTCAGATTCAGCATATAAAATACTATACAGAATACCTACTCTCTTTTCAGTTCTAAATTTTATGTTGACCAGTGTTATCGGCATTTAGATAGGCCAGGCATGCTGATAAGCCAAAGTATTTTAAACTTAATGAAGAAAATGGAAAATTACTTCACTCTTCACCTTCACTAGTACGCATGGCATGAAACGATGGTTACTTTTATCAATGGCTATATTAATTCTGGAAGTGTCATTTGTCAGATATATATAATCATAATGTAATGATGCCGAATATTAATCCACTGTTACTTAACTTACACATTAATTTGTTGCTTGTCACAGATTTTCTTATGGTTGTAGTTCACATAAAGCATCTGAGGTACAATGGCACTGATCAGAGTCTCTTACGGTAACAATATTCACTGTACATTGACTATCTGCAGTAAACAGAGCGAAGGTGTTACTTGTACCTTCTGTGCTTTTATGAGCTTCTTATATGCAACATTATGTTGGCCTAGGCAAGAAAGGAAGCAGGAAACTTCTCCACTCCTTATTTTTCTTAATAAGCTTTTAATAGAATGTTTATTATTGTTAAACTGAATATGCCTGTTTTAGAATTTACTTATATCATGTACTCTTGGATCAATGTCTCTTGCTTCACCTCATTCACCCGCTGGTACAACACCTCACTTTTTCAAAAGAGTAGATTCAGTGGTGCCAATATCCCAGCGGCATCATTTGAGATGGACCTGTAGCTGCAGCACACCATAGGGAAACAATCCTAAAAACCTGGTTGAAAATTCCCAGAGTTCTACTCTTTTTGAATGTAACAGATCAGGTGCTCTGTGCAGCACTCTGGAGAGAACCATCTGTGATATGAACCCCCACTTAGATTTGCAGGGATCCCCTGCAAATTTAACATTATCTCAATACTGCATATGATGCTTAACACACAGCAATACGGCATCAAACAACCAATCAATTTTACAATATTACAAAACTAAATTTTCCCAAAACATGATCATTTTTAATATCATTTTTAACAGACTACAATCAGATTTATTTTAACACTAATGGCTACTCTATACTGACCCTTGCCCACCATTCTATTATTGGAATCTAACAACACATCCTAGTGAAGTAAACCATAGATGTGACAAACTACAGGTGTACTGACTGCTCTAACAATTCCCTGATTGAGACCCTTTCTTTCTTTTTCCTGTTAGCCTCTGGGAATTATCGTTCAGGTATTACTTCAAAGGATGAATGAAGATGATATGTAATGAGTGTAAATGAAGTGTAGTCTTGCACAGTCTCAGTTTGACCATTACTGAGATGTGTGGTTAATTGAAACTCAACCACCAAAGAACACAGGTATCCACAATCTAGTATTAAAATCTGTATAAAAGTAACTGCTTTTACTAGGGCTTGAACACTGGAACTCTCGACTTTCAAATCAGCTGATTTGGGAAGACGTGTTCACCACTATACCAACCTGGTGGGTTTCTGATTGAGACACAAACCAAGCAAACTGCACTGACTTCCAGAATATCATTAAAAAAATCAATCAATATGTAATGTTAAGAAACTGATGTTATTTTGACATACAAAGTACAGTTGTGTGTAGATTCAAGATTATTTGGGAAATAAATTTATTTCTAAACTAAATTATTCAAATGTAAGTCTCTTAAGTCTTTCCCTGCATTCCTTTTCTGTAAAATTGTATGAAGACGAAGATTTATCACCTTTTGCATTTCTTGAGAACAGTATTTTCATGTAGGCAGTGTGTTTTGTAAACTTAACCATATTTTAAAAAAAGTAAAAAAGTCAAAACAAACCAGAAAATAAATAAATAAAATAAACTTTTAGAAGCTCACTAAAAATAAAAAATTATCTTTTTTATTCTTTAAATTCTGACTTTTAAAGTCTTTCCCAAATTAAAAACAACTACTACCTTTAATTTGTCATCGGCTTCTATAAGTTTACATGTATACATGTTGTTTTTTTGTCTTCAGTCATTTGACTGGTTTGAGCAGCTCTCCAAGATTCCCTATCTAGTGCTAGTCGTTTCATTTTGGTACACATCCTACAGCCCTAACAATTTATTTTACATATTCCAAATGTTGCCTGCCTGCACAATTTTTTCCTTTTGTTTGGTTCCTGTAAATGTTACCGATTGTTTGTCTATCTCTGTATTTGAACCCTAATTTTTTTTAAATGCTGAACAATTTAATCCAATATACATTATCAAATGCCTTTTCTAGATCTATAAATGCCAATTATGTTGGTTTGTTTTTCTTTAATCTTCCTTCTACTATTAATGTGAGCCCTAAAATTGCTTCCATTGTCCTTATACTTTTCCTGAAACCAAATTGGTTTTCTCCTAACACTTCTTCCATTTTTCTCTCAATTCTTCTGTACAGAATTTTAGTTAAGATTTTTGATGCATGGCTAGTTAAGCTAATTATTCTGTATCCTTCTCATTTATCTGTTCCTGCTTTCTTTGGTATCATGACAATAACAATCTTTTTGAAGTCTGATGGAACTTCCCCTTTTTCATAAATATTACACACCAGTTTGAATAATCTATCAATCGTTTCCACACCTGCACTGTACAGTAATTCTACAGGTATTCCATCTGTTCCAGGAGCCTTTCTACCATTCAAATCTTTTAATGCTTT
This sequence comes from Lycorma delicatula, assembly GCF_047948215.1. NCBI lineage: Eukaryota > Metazoa > Arthropoda > Insecta > Hemiptera > Fulgoridae > Lycorma > Lycorma delicatula. The sequence goes on along the minus strand of NC_134459.1, from coordinate 174,963,745 downwards.
CTTAAATTCAGATCTCAGTATTCAACCTCTTCGACTTCCTCTTCTTCCTCTATAACACAATTTTCTAATTCATATCTTCCGTATAACTCTTCATTATATTCCACCCACCTATCGACTTTGTCTTTTCGTATTATAAATCGGTGTACCATCTTTAACACATTACCAGATTTTAATTTATATATCCCAAAATTTTCCTTAACTTTCCTGTATGCTCAGTCTCTTTTACCAATGTTCATTTCTCTTTCCACTTCTGAACATTTTTCTTTAATCCACTCTTCTTTCGCCAGTTTGCACTTCCTGTTTATAGCATTTCTGAATTGTCGATAGTTCCTTTTATTTTCTTCATCACTAGCATTCTTATATTTTCTACCTTCATCCATCAGCTGCAATATATCGTCTGAAATCCAAGGTTTTCTACCGGTTCTCTTTATTCCGTCTAAGTCTGCTTCTGCTGATTTAACAATTTCCTTTTTAACATTCTCCCATTCTTCTTCTATATTTTCTACCTTATCTTTTTTACTCAGACCTCTTGCGATGTCCTCCTCAAAAATCTTCTTTACCTCCTTTTCCTCAAACTTCTCTAAATTCCACTGATTCATCTGACACCTTTTCTTCATGTTTTTAAACCCCAATACATGTTTACATGAATGAAAAGGGATTATTTTCTAATTACTACATTACTTTTTAAGAAGAATATTTATTCTTATTGATATTATTATTATTAGCACCTGCAAAGAATTTCTGGTAATATAATTGAAAAAGTAAATACGTCTACATTTCTTAAAAATGTCAAATTTCAAAATTAAATTCTCAAAAACTATTAAATAAATTAGTTTAATACCATATATATATATATATGACAATTTTCAAAATTAAAAAAAAAAAGAAAAAAGTGTTTTACTTAAAAATAAATCACATTTACAGGCTGCTTTTTAGAGATATAATCATATTTATGCAACAACAAAATAAAAAAAAGAATTAAAATCAAAAAGAGATTTTCCATAGGATAACCCCCAGCAAGGTAGTTCAACTGAAAATACCAAGGGTGCAAACGTAATAGAAAAAGTGAGTGCTTCCATTCCTAAAATATAAAAGTTGACAAAGGGTTACATAATATTTCTGGCTTTCCCTAGACAAATTTTTATTTCAAATATACCATAAGGTTTTTAAATATTAATGACTTTATTACTGGTATCAAAAATCAATCAAATCAATTACAAATAGGAAAACAATTTTGGAAATTGCTTTTAGAAAACAAATTTAGTAACAGATTTTAGAAACTGATTTCTAAGACTGTTCCTAGGGGTTCTGATGATATTTCACAAGACGGTGAAAAAAATACAAAATGGCAACAGAGGGAGAGTGAAACAAAGGACATTCATTCGACATGAACTTTTTTGTTTATTTTAATATCTGTAATCAGTATATACGAGGATCGATCCAGAAATAAGGTTCCCTTTTCTTTTCTTTTTCCTGTTTAGCCTCCGGTAATACCGTTTAGATAATACTTCAGAGGATGATATGTATGAGTGTGAATGAAGTGTAGTCTTGTACATTCTCAGTTCGACCATTCCTGTGATGTGTGGTTAATTGAAACCCAACCACCAAAGAACACCGGTATCCACGATCTAGTATTCAAATCCGTGTAAAAATAACTGGCTTTACTAGGACTTGAACGCTGGAACTCTCTCGGCTGTTCCACTCTCGATTCCGCCTGGCCGCGCTTCGCTGCGCCACTCAGCCTTTGCTCAGCAGCCGTCCGAGATGGAGGTTCGACTTGATCCCGCCAAGTGCGAGATTCGTTCCGTAATTCGTTTTTTGCACGCCAAAGGGACTCCACCCCTGGATATTCATCGTCAGTTGACAGAGGTGTATGTCCGTTCGACACGTCCGAAAGTGGTGCAGGGAGTTTAGTGCCGGCCGGAAGGAAGTCCACGATGAAGAACGGAGTGGAAGACCGTCAGTTTCAGAGGCGGTTATCGAGATGGTCCAATGCGAAGCGTTTCAAAAGAGGAGGATCACCGTTCATGAACTTGTCGCTCGGATTCCTGGGAGTTCTTACGGTACAGTGGAAAGAGCTTTGACTGAAAAATCGGGGTATCACGAGCGTTGTGCTCGACGGGTACCGCGGCTATTGACATCAGAACACAAGGAGAAACGCCTTGACTGTACTCGTCAGTTTCTTCAAAAGTGTCAAGAAGATAAGGAAGGATTGTTGGACTCCATTGTTACGGGACACGAAACGCGGGTGTTTCATTTCGCTCCCGAAACGAAACAGAAAGCCAAACAGCGGCGTCACTCAGGGTCACCGGTCGCAGTCACGGCCAGTGTTTTTTGGGATCGTAAGGGGATACTCCCGATCGATTTCACGGAACCCGGGACAACAATCAACTCAGACAGTTATCGTGCAACACTCAGAAAACTCAGACGAGCTATCCAAAATCGCCGGCGAGGACGACTGACAGCCGATGTGACGCTGCTTCACGACAACGCCCGACCTCACGTCTCCCGTCAAACCCAGGAACTTTTGACACACTTTGGGTGGACCGTCGTGCCCCGCCCGCCTTACAGTCCGGACCTCGTGCCTTGTGATTATCACTTGTTCCCCAAGTTAAAGGAACACTTGATCGGCCAACGCTTCCGGAGCGACGATGAAGTCAAAGAAGAGGTGAAACGCTTCCTCAACGGGTTGGCGGCGGAGTTCTATGACATTGGGATACACAAATTGGAGTACCGTCTACAAAAATGCATAGAAAAAGATGGAGATTATGTAGAAAAATAGAGCAAACGATGCAAATTCAAACGATGCAAATTTTTATGAGAATAAACAATGTTGTCTATTTGTAAAATTGATGGGAACCTTACTTCTGGATCTACCCTCGTATATATATATATATTTATTTATGTTAAATTCCAACATTTTTTGTCAATGGATTTTTGAGTACGAGGTAAAACCTGTTTAAAAATAAAATAGTTGAACATCGCCCAACCCTAAATCCGATTGACTAAAAACATTTGAATTTAAAATAATATGTACTATCGTCATAGAAAAGCTCAGTTTCTATGACCACTACTCAAGAAATTAAAAATAGCCAAAATTATCCAGCTCCTTTTTGTAATTTTGTCCAAAATTTAACCCCAACAATGCTTGTTGGGGTTGCACAGAAGCCAGAAACCGGTTGATCACTCTAAGATTCATCCTCGGTATTTGCTTTACCGGCATATAATTCACGAAATCCTATCGTCCACCTACTCACAGCGCTTCAATCAACAGTTTCATCACCGTAAACGGCTTTTAGACGACAATGAAACTAACGTTCACTTTTCCCATTGTAAAACATTAAATTATAGCACGCTGTTTTAGATGCGTTGTTCTCGACTCCATAACGGTGGCGACACAAGAGAAAATGAAAGAATGCGGGTCAACAAATTTTGAAATGTTAGTTAGCAGGGGAACGAAAATAAAAGATGACAGCACATCTAAAGTTTTGTGCGCATTTTGTTCTCCCGTTATATTCTAGTCTGCATTACATTTCAGCTGCCCTTCATCCTTCTTATAAATATATAAAATGTGTGCGCGCGCGCGTCTAATTAAAGAAACCTGATTTTTTATATATCCTTTTAAAAATATACTTCAATATTTATGAATTAACATTACTTTATCCATACAGATTTTATTCATTCGATACCTTAATATATTTCTATCGCCGTAATTTAATACATATACTCACATGAGATGCCGTAATGTTTATAAATGATCTCGCATAAGATAAAAGTGAATCCTTAAAGGCTTCTTCTTAAAAAAAAGCATAAACCGGTACCACATGCTAGGCTTATTAACAGTGAGGATTGATATATTTGACCCCTTTACCTTGTTTACTGTAGAACTGAAAATACAATGAACATTATTAATCTCGGAAGAGCAAATCAGTACCTCACTTGTACCTCAAACGCTTAAGACGTGTCACAATCATAACAGTTGGCTGTGTAAAATAATCAATTCCCCTTCCTAGTAAACAACATACTGTATACACTTTTTTTCAATCGGAAGGGAAGGTTATTTCATAAAATCACTCTATTTTTATTTCTTTATAAATAAACATACATTTATAACCCCTTAACTATTTTTTTAAAATTAATTTTCTAGTTTGTAATGCTAGTTTAATCAAGTTTTATTCACGTTTATCTTAAACTTGTCAGTTAAATGGTGATATTAAGAAAAAGATGAAAATATTTTAACGATGAAAAACATTTTTGAAAAGTACCACAGATAAGATTCAAAATTGTAATTAATAACATAATTTTTGTACGGGTGTCCCATTTTAATTATCTGGGTAGCTGTGACACAGTATAAAGAAGTTTTAACAACAACTAAATTTCAAGATATTTGTGGTACGATTCAGAGGATCCAACATAAGGAAAATATAAGAGACATAGATGAAATTTTATAGCGATAGAAATATCCACATTGCTTTATGGTAGGCTGTATGGCAAAAAAAAAGAGATCCGAGTAGACATTAAGTTGCCACAATGAAACTTTTACTTGCGGTTCAAGGTCACCGAAGAAAGAACAAGTTATATAATGAAAACGTTAGAAATGAATTAAATTTTAATACCGTGTGGTGTAGGATTGAGCATAACAATGAGAAATGGATACGACACCTGGGTAGAATAACAGATGATAGATTTTTAAGAGGATCCTATTTTATAATTTTTCACATCAAAATACAGGTAGACCTCGAAAACATTACACGAACTGTTATCAAATTTTTTGGAGTTGGAACAGGCAAGTCGTTTAAACCGTGAATGAAGACGACGACGGTATTTGTACACGTACCTGATTTTATTAGTAAATATTTAATAATTATGCCCTTATCCGAATAAACACTTAGATAATTAGTTTATTTGCTTAGTTACACTCAGTACGAGTGTATTCTTACTGTACTGTATACTGAATACATTCAGTATGTTACATCTATTCATCATACTGACCGCACGGTTTAAACGTTTGAAATTTTTATTCGTTCAAACTTGACCGTTCTCCTCGAGCAAAATTTAATAATATTTAAATACGTTTCTAATAAATCTTTAACCGACTTTGGTAATCCTAAACCAAAATATTAGGAAACAAAATATTTAATTTAAGATTTTAAATTAAAAATTAATTTTGAAGCGCGTCAGTTTATCCGTGATTTTCTATTATAATTACTTTGACAAATGAATAATAATAATAATAACAAATAAATATGATTCCACGCTATCTCTAAGTGGAATCACGGTTCTCCCCCTTCCTCAAAGTGAAGAACTTCTATAAAAATTCCCTTCTTTTGTTCAGCTTCCTTCTTTGTTACTAATCTTTTGTTACTTTCAGAGTACAAAATTTATACTGTCGCTACTGATTTAGAGATACGGCTGTAATATTAACAAAAAAAAAAAATATATATATATATATATATATATATATATATATATATATATATTACTTTAGGAAATAATTAATCACAGTTGTAACATAATATTAGAACACTTGTATTTATATACCGTAAAACATACTTACTGCTACCTGAACATCCTTGAGATTATCTACTTCAGGTAGAAAAGAATCCAATTAATAACACAATTATCAATTAAGCTTCGGTTTTCATATTTTAGAGAACTTTTTTTTCTGAAAATGAATTCAGTTCGTACATAGAAATAACTTTTTGTGAAGCGCTACTTCTTGATTACAATCTGTAATATCGATCAGAATATTAAAAAAGAAGGATACGCCCAACAACTGTAACTTCAATTTTTACATAAAAATTTATATTTTAATTCGATTATATTTCTTCTATTTATTTACGAAAATATATATATATATTTTTTTTTCATGACGCCCCTTCGTACACCGGTGCAACGCAACTGCAACCCAACTTGTTTGCAATAGTTGTACGAAAGTCGCACGTTCTTTGTTCTGTCACCGAATGGCTTCGACGGCACGCGGCACTAACTAACCTTATGGTGGCCCTGAAAAGAGCCGTTTTTGTCGTCGATTGGCTTCGACATCTCGTTGTAATTGCTAACTTTACGGTAGCCCTGAGAAGGGCTGTTGTTGTCGAACGGCTTCAACGGTTCGTATTTCATAACTTTGTGAAATTTTTTGCGTTAGCTCTGAGAAGAGCTGTTGGGTCCGTAAGTTGGTATCGGGCGAAGTCGGGGAGTTGCGGCTCGTCCATTGAAGTCCGACCGGGCTTTCCCTCAGCGGCAGTCGGGTCCCCGCTACAGCGTGGCAGTGGTAGCCCCCAGTGTCGGGTCGGCGTCGGTCGTCCTTCGCCGGCGCGGTCGAGGCGGTTTTCCCCGAGCGATCCCACGCTGGGCCGGCTACTGCTGCCGAGTCCGCCGGCCAGGGCGATTGAAGCCCGGCGAGCTAGAGCTGATGCGGGAAGATACCGTCCGCATCCAGCGACTCCCGTCCGACGCTATCGCAGTCACGTTGCACCGGTGGACGAAGAGCCTAATGCGTACGTTGGAATCTGTTCAACTAGTGAACAATAAGCAACCCCCCCCCGGTCACGGCCCAATGATATGAGGATGATATGTAAATGAGGGTGTAGTCTGGTACACACTCTGGCAGACGTGTGATTAATTGAATCCTGACCACCGACATACATTGGTATCTACTGACTAGTATTCAAATCCATATAAAAGCGACTAACGTTTACTACGATTTGAACCTCAGAACTATCGACTTTGAAAATCAGCTGTTAAACTACTGATTTAGGATGACGAGTTAACCGCTAGACCGGGCCGTTGGGCTATTAGGAAAATACGTATGAAATATCAGCGCTTCGTGATTACAGATTTTTTGTAATAATCGCATTTGAAACAAATATTTATCGGTTTAAAAACAAAACCGTATTTTTCATTCAAAATTTATTAAAAAAAAAACAATTTAACGATTACATTTTTAAAATGGCGTTTATAGACCTAGAAAAGGCATTCGATAACGTAGACTGGAATAAAATGTTCAGCATTTAAAAAAAATAGGGTTCAAATACAGAGATAGAGGAACAATTGCTAACATGTACAGGAATCAAACAGCAACAGTAACAATTGCAGAACATAAGAAAGAAGCCGTAATAAGAAAGGGAGTCCGACAAGGATGTTCCCTATCTCCGTTACTTTTTAATCTTTACATGGAACTAGCAGTTAATGATGTTAAAGAACAATTTAGATTCGGAGTGACAGTACAAGGTGAAAAGATAAAGATGCTACGATTTGCCGATGATATAGTAATTCTAGCCGAGAGTAAAAAGGATTTAGAAGAAACAATGAACGGCATAGATGAAGTCCTACGCAAGAAAATAAACAAGAACAAAACAAAAGTAATGAAATGTAGTAGAAATAACAAAGATGGACCACTGAATGTGAAAATAGGAGGAGAAAAGATTATGGAGGTAGAAGAATTTTGTTATTTGGGAAGTAGAATTACTAAAGATGGACGAAGCAGGAGCGATATAAAATGCCGAATAGCATAGAAAGTCGAGATACAACAAGACCTAGCTTCGCTTAACCGACCGACTAGCAATTTATATCTATTATATAGGTTTGCAACCGTTACTATGCACTAACTATTTTATACGTTTAGTTAGCTGTCGGTACGCGCATTCGTACTCATTTCTAATTTGCACAAGCACACAAAAAAATTTAAAGCCATATCACTATTACTGGAAACATCTTCACGATACCAATTTTTTCTTTAGTAAATTACCAGATAAAAATGAAAAAAAAAAATTGTAGGTAACACACCATGTTACTTACAATTTTTTTTTTTTTGTAATACACTCAAAATGTTACAAAACTGTACGCTGTTAAATTAAAATCGTACGGAATAAAGTAATAAAAGAAATAATCGGTTCCACGAAATATGGACACAATACCTTAAAATTTAATTTATTTTTATCATAAAATATACTTATAAGGAGTTAAGAGAAAATATTTCTATACATATATATATATATAAAGCCGGCGAAGGTTCGCATAACTTTCCCGGTTTTGCAGCCGATACATTTTCATTTTAAATATTTCACTAGGTGATAGAGGGCGCCAAATCTACTAATGTTTACCTCACGTAAAAATATCCCTTTGTATGATTACCGTTATAAATAAACATTTTAATTAAAATTCGCGCTTAATATAACATCTATATAGCGATGTTACAAGGGACCTAAACTTTAATATAATTAATTTAGTTTGCGCGTAAATATTCCGGCCTAATTTGTCGCTTAACGGTTAAAACAATTTAGAAGTATTAGATAGAATCGAAAAAAAATTATTTTGAGCACGGCTGAACTCCGCGTCGGATCGGGACTAAAGTTTAACGTACTGTAAGTTAGATCTTATGTAAACGAACATTTTTTCCATTTTCACGAGTTTTCTAGCGATCCGTTTTGGAAATTCGGATTGCCGCGGGAACCTGATTTTATAAAACGGAATAAAAAATATAATTTATTCGAGTACGTTTTAAACTGTAACAGCAGTAATATGCAATTTATCGGCGTAACATTATTTTTTAAATAAAACATCAGACAAATGTCCTCCACCGATGTCTATCTACTGTTGTAGTCTGTCCCGCAGATTTTGCATCTTTGCTTGCACCATGCTGTCCGGGATCGCCCTGATTTCTTCTTATACGGAGGTTTTGGGTTCATTAATGTTAATAGATCGACTGATGAACGCTCTAGATATACCCCAAAAAATAGTCGCGTACAAGTCTGGAGAAGTGCTGGCCATTTAACGCGCTGACTCCTCTTTTGGAAATAACCTGGCCTAAAAACATCTTTTTTAGAACCACAAACGTGGATGATCTGACAGCGCGGGCTGTCGCTCCCCCTGCTAAAACCGCACGTCATTCAAATCGATCCCGTGACGAAGCGATTCAGGAGCAAGGAGATCTTATAACATCACTGTGAACCGATCGGAATTGACTGTCACCGCGTGTTTTCTCTTCAAAGAAATAAGGCCCTATGATTCCAAATCCTGTCAGAACACGGCAGACGATAATATGTAGACCGTCAAGAAGCCACACAGAATTCCTGTCAGACCGTTTACGAAAATTTTGTTTGTTCGTTGTGCCCGATAAATGAAAATCTGCTTCGTTAATCTTTAGTAAAATTTCATCGGTAAACAAGTTAATAAAATTTGCACAAAATGTCGCAAGAAACGCCTAGTCACGATCAATTAGACCTTTGTACCATCATTTTGTACGGACGATAGTTCAAATCCTTGTATAAAATATTTCTGACACACTAACGGCGGCAACGTGCTTTCAGGTTGAACGCTGAGAGCTCATCATCGTCACCCTGACTGTCAATGTTTGGAGTTCTCACGGACTGCAGAAAACCCGACGGTTTTGTTTCCGTTACAGAAGCACAAATTCGGATATCCGTTATCACAACTTTATTGCGGCTAAGAACGGCACCTTGACGTGGAACACTGAAATATCGCCAGAATAATCGCAACCGAATCGCTATTTTTAAAATACGTTTCCATTAATAACCCGCGTTATAGAGCGATCTACTGCTCCCTTTTACTGAAATGGATCTGGTACGGAAGGTCACAGCAATTTCGATTCCCGCCTGTATGTCGGGGTTGCCAACTAACTTAGTTTTATAAATCGTCAGGTTCCCTTGACTCGGTCTACTTATAACAAAACTTCTAAAATATTTAAGATCCCCACTCCTAAGTCTGGTTTACTTAAACCTTTAGCCCTGTAAAAAAATAACTCGTGTAGTAGCATCACTGAACCGAATTTCAAACTCCTCCGATGCTCCCATAAAAAGTTGAAATTTTAAAATGGCGATAAATATCTAACTTCCCTTAACCGATTATGTTACAAATTTAGCGGTCCGTAAACAGATATATTACAACGAAATTTCAGGTTTTAATGTTCAGCAGTCCGGAAATACGGGGTCTGTAAATAAAGTAATGAGACTGGTTCAGAAAAACGTTTTATTTACAATCCAATTATACATGGAATCACCTTCGAAATAGTTCCCGTGGGAAGCCACGCAACGCTTCAAACGGGTTTCCTATTCTTCAGAGCAGTGTTGGAACTCAGAAACCGGAATATCCTTCAGATGGTCGGTTACATTTTTTTTATATGTTTTCTACTGTTCCAAAATAGTGTTCTTTCAAGCGGTTTTTTAAATTCGGGAACAGGAAAACGTCGCAGGGACTCAAGTAAGGTGAATAACGCGGTTGAGGAACTACAGGAAATTTTTTCTTTGCCAAAAAGTCATTAATTGAGGGACAAGTGGGACAAGTGCATTGTCATGATGCAACATGCAGTTGTCTTTGATGGCTGGTTTCACGCGGGCAACTCTTTTCCGCAGTATTTCAAGAATTTCTCGGTAAACATATTGATTTACAGTCTGTTCTGTAGGAAAAAACTCGTTATGGACAATGCTATTACTATCGAAGAAGCACGGTTTTGATGTTTGATTTGTTCATTTTTGATTTTTTGGGTCGTGGTGAGTTTGAAACGTGTGCCACTTCTTGCTTTGGCGTTTTGTTTGTGGGTCGTACTCAAATATCCAATATTCATCACCAGTAATAACATTTTTTTAGAAAACTAGGATCAGTTTCAATTCTCTCTAGAAGATCGCGGCACACTTTTACCCTGTTATTTTTCTGTTCAACAGTGAGGTTTTTTGTACCAATTTTGCACAAACTTTTCTCATGTCAAATTGTATCGTGGTTCAGAAAAAGTTAGAGAGTTTTATGCATCTACATTTTCTACATCGACGGGCCATCAAATCAATACAAAACGTTTTTACCCATCCCACACCAATGATCTACGGTAAAAAAAAAAATGTATTTTAAAATTTAATCCACCTTGCAAGTTACCCATTGCACTCAAAATGTAAAAATCTTATTTTTTTTATAGCCGTTATTATGTAGGGAATCCTGAAAAAAACAAATTAGCTTCTAAAATTTTCACCAATTCCTAGAAAATTACAACTTTGTATATTTAGAATTACGGAAGTATCTTTGTATTTTTAAACAACTTTAGAATTTTTTTTTTTAAATTTATCGATACCACTTAGGGATTATTTTCTTAAAAATTGATTTTACTCGAATGCTATCGCTTGAGTACAACAGCCTCAAAAATTAAAAAATGTTTCTTTTTAGCTTCAAAATATTTTATCGTTCAGGGCCACCAAGAATACTGGTAACAGCTTCATTAGAACGGGAAAAGCAGAAGTAATTTTTTTCTTTCAATCTCAGCCATTTATGAAAACTTTAATAGTAAAATGTTTGTATTTTTGTAAATGTTTTTTTTTTTTTTTACAAAAAATTTTTCAGAAGACTAATTCACCATATAAGATAGAAAGCTTGTGCTCGGGGATACAAAAAATTTCATAGCGTGTGATGAAAATGACATATTTAAACTAGATTTGAACTCGGTACCTTCTGGATAATAAATTGAGAAAGCTACCGCTGCGCTACGAAGTCGTCGGTGTAATATATTATTTATTAATTCGTATTAAAAAAAATTCGGCAGAATCATGTAACTCTTCGTTTGGCGACAACGATCACTTCAAACTGCAACTTAAGGACGAAAATTATCACTAACGGTTATCTTTTTGATACTCAATCCGCTGTGCGAAATTTCGTAATTGCATGAAAAATAATCCTTATCGAAATATTTTATCATCCTTAACTTCAGACAACCCGCCTTAATAAACTGACTTCAAAATAAAGTTACGTAATTTTTTTTACCGACTTTTCTGAGAAAAGTACGGTATTACTTTCGGTTGCACATTGTTGCGAGGGGAGGGTAGGTGAAAATTAATTTTCTTTACGTTCTGAGCTATATATATATATATATATATATATATATATATATATTTATTCACCGTTGGAGTCATTACTTGAGTTACGTTCAATTTAAATCGAAAAATTTGAGCGGGGCAAGTTAACGAGCGTGGTTTGCTATGATGCTGCAAGTCTGAACTTTGAAGTTTCTTAATCTACGATATCAGTTGTTAGCAATATTAAACCAAATTTTTTAACAAGCATTAAAATACTAAAATATCAGAACCAAATTACGTAACGAAAAGTCGACTTTCTTGCGCAGAAGTGCGCAAGATATTTTAAAATATTTGACCTATTTTAATTAATAAATAAGGAAATTTTAAGGATATAAATGAAAAAAGTTATCCTTACATATTCAATAATTTAGGATCCTACAGGATACAAAATAAGATAAAAATGTTATCCTCTAAGAGACATTATATTGAATTATCTAAAGATTCTACTCTGAATAAAATTTTCTAATATGAGACCTTTTTTTTTATCCTTTTTTAAACAGCCCCAACATCCCCGGCCTCTGCCGTTAGGTTATGCGCAGGAATGTCAGCGTGTCGTGGCAATCGACTGCCCTCCTGTCTTGCCGTTTTGGCTTCCCATCGGGGTCCTCTCAGTTTCATCAAGATGCAGTAGCCCCCTCCCTTCTGGACGACCACTACATCCCTCCACTGAGAGGCTACCCTTCCCGGCCCTACACTAGGTTGCCGGCTGCGCTTTGCGCGTAGCCGGCAAACCGCCGCGTTCCCCCTCTCACACCTGAGGGTCCCGAATGCATCATCGGAGCACCCCGACTAACCCGCAGGAGCCAGAGTGACCTCTGCCTTTCCGGCCCTACACGGCGACCACGATTCGCCCCTTTCTAATATGAGACCTACGATGACGTATCTCCCAATCTCCTTGGTCGATTGCAACTAAAATTAAAAGCCAAAAATAGCCTTTATTTATAAGCCAAAGTACAAAATTTCATAAAATCGGTTAATTCAGTCTGAAGATACCACAACAAAAACGATAACTGACGATAAAAAGGAAAAAAGCTTATCTCCCATTCCCTAATGAAAATTGCTAAATACATAAACATATTGACAAACTAATGTAATGAACTCGTCTAATCGGTACGAGAATATAACTTTTGAGTTCAAAAATGACAAAATTATTTTCTTCCCCATAAGTACAAACATCATCGAAAATATTTTAGCTACGCGAGAAATATTAAATTACGTGACGAAATTTACCTATTCTTTGTGTAAAATTTTCAGATTGGGATCCCCAATAGAATCGTAAGCCATTTGCGACCAAAATTGAATGACTTCAACGCCCCGCAGCAGAAATCACCGTGCCAAAATTCATCAAATCGAATCATCTAGTCTGAAAAGTTTCAAAACAACATCCTATCGAAATCTTTCGATTCTATAATTGTGTTTTTCGGTTAGAGGAGATCGTGAAAAGTAAATATCTGCAAGAAACATTTGACCCCTACAGCTGTACAGTATAACTAAGTAAATTATCTTTTTGAATTATTAAAGGTTTTAAAACATTTCATCGGATCAAAACAATTCGTTTATAATTTACGCACTTAAAATAAAATACAGTGAAACATTTCAGAAGATTAATACCACCCTTTCTTCTTGAAACGGGTATTTTTTACAAACATAGTGGTTTACAAGATCAGGATTGACTAAAACAAAAAATTTAAAAAACGAAAATTAAACAGAAAACGACTTAATAACTTGTACGAATAATAATAATTATAATTTTATAAATTTCGTTCAAGGACTGCCCTCGTAATAATGAAAAAGAACTGATAAGCAAATGAATATTAGGTAATTCAGTTTAAAAAATGAAAAAATATTTAAACCGATAACTATTCAACACAACCGTTTTCCTTTAAAGATAAATTGCTTGATCGACCGGACAACTAGTACGCAAAATAAAGAAAAACAAATTGTCAGATACAAATCAAACATTATACGAACATATCGCATGACAACAACACATTTAACGGTTCTACTAACAGACGATAAACATTAGTTTCATTTTTAGAATACGGAATCGGTACCGAACACGCATAACGATCTACTTGTAGATCGCCCTACAAAACAGCCTCGATCTGCGCAAACGCTATATTTCAAGAAGTGAAATAATCACCCTTCACTAACCATCGTAATTTAAAACCGCACACTGATAATGATGTATTGGTCTTGAACAGTTGCGTTTACGGGAAAATGTCCAAGAAATATGTGTTGTATCAGAAAATGTTAAAATTTAACGATATCTATTTATAATAATAGGGTCTGCCACCTTATAGGGCAAAGGAGATTTCAAACATGCCTGTAGGAATTTTTTAAATACCAAAAATAGAGGCAAAGTTTCCCATTTAAAGTTCGTAGCCTTTCTAGTTTAAGAGATTTCTATGGTAGCTTAATAAAAAATAACATCGCGCGCGAGTGCGCGTGTGTATGTCTGTGTATAAATATATATAAATGTATAAATAAATAAATATATATATATATATACTAGCTCTACCCGCCACGCTTCGCTGTGGCACATTGTGGTTGTATGGATGAGAAATGAGAAACAAAACAAAGCATACGTTTCATAGAAGTTTAATTTTGCAATACTTGTGGATATACAATATTTTTTGTTTTTCCACTGTCTGCGTAGATGTAAAGGCTATCTGGTTTGCCGACTCGGGAACACGCAACATACAGTTGCCCGTGTGAGAAGCGATCCGCACCTAAATCTAAACCACACAATTCTAAAGATTGTCCTTGAGCTTTATCGATTGTGATTGCAAATGCCGATCGAATTGGGAATTGCAATCTTTTAAATTAAAATGGTGTATCGGTCGTGATTATGGGTATTCGAGGAATGAGGACATCTTCACCTTTGAAAGGCCCCGTTAAAATCGTTGCTTCCACTACGTTATTCATCAATTTCTTAACTGCAAGTCGCGTGCCGTTGCAGAGTTTTGGCCGATTAATATTCCGCAACAGGATAATTGTCATTTTTTGTTCGAACCGTTGCTAGAATCAATCTAATGAGGAATGTTTTCCCAGTTCCTCCTGGCGCATCCAAGACGAAGGTCCCCTCAACTCTGTCATTTATCGTTTGCATTATGCGATCATAAATGCCTTTCTGTTCACGCGTTAATTTGGGAATGTTTGATCGGACATATGACTGAGGATCACCGATGTTGTAACTCTGTTCACGGCGTAAATCCACATCAAATGAAGCAATCGCAGCTCGGGTGGGTGCCGGCATTCCCGATCGACTAAGAACTTTTATTTGCAATAGCTAAGCGCTTGTCTTCAATATTTATCAATGCTTCGTTGTAAATGCCTTCTGTAAATTCCACGGTCATATTGGTATTTTCTAGGCGTACTCTATGCAAAATATCCTCAGCCATATGCGATCGATATCTTTCCCGTAACTCTATGGGAGATGAAGGGAAGCAAGCGGTCAATATAATTGCGAATAATGCGCGAATTTGGTTTGGATGTGCAGTGTTGCACGCGTCATTAATACATATATCTCACTGTTGGTCGTTTTCTAATAAGTTCAGAGCTTGGTGAAAGGCGCAGCTCAATCACGACACGACCACACAAAAGTACCTCGATTAAAGTGAATATTAAATTCAGATTGTATAATAATCTGAATCAGATGCAAGTGGATACGTTTTTTTGTTGTTAATAAACAATGTAATTGGGAACAGGTATTGTTTCACATGTGACTGCGGTTGTCGTTAGCTAGTATGGCGAGTGTTCCCCTAGTGTTCCGGCAGATGGCGCGGTCACTGGTACACAGCTGACCGTTAAAAAAACTGTTTTCTCGCGGTCGCGGGTATGTGACTGATGCGAAAAATGGATAAAAACAATCTTTGATACGGGTTATATATCTTGCTAAAATTTGAGCTCAATCGTTGCAGAACATTTTGAGTTTTTGAAACGAACACAAACTAACTTAACATTTTTATATATAAAGATTTGTGGGCTACGAAAAAAAGCACTTAAGTCGTGCGAAAAAACACATCATTTTAAATGCTTACAAAAGCAGAGTAATGCTTACAAATTACAGAATAATCAAACGGCGTTGATTTCAGATGTTAATAAAACTGCTAACGTAAGTAGAAGTTGTGCTGCTTCAGTGTACAACGTGATTTTCGAGTATGAATCTACTAATGAATTTCGGTTTCCAAAGAAAACAAAACCCCGCAGGTCAATTAATAGAAAGATGAGACTTTTATAAAAACGCGATTCGTAAAAAAATTACGCGAATTTGAATTATTTAGAAATAGTTTAGCGGTGTATTACGTCCTTTGGAAGAGAATTCGGTTATTGTCTTCGACAACGCTTCTTATCATTAAACGAAAAGAATTCCAGCCGTGTTATAGAAAAAACAACGATATCAAAATGCGGCTTAGTTCAAAAGGAATAATTTTTGAAGAGGTTTAAGTTAATGTTCGATCATTGCAAAGGGTTTCGCGTATTAAAAGTAATTATAGTCCGTATAAAATTGGTTTGACACACAACGCCACATTGGTAAGTCGTGTTTTTATTCGGCTCCTAACGAATATATTTGCCGACCTCCGTGGCGCAAGTGGTAACGTCTCGGACTTTAATCCGGTGGTTCCGAGTTCGAATCCCGGTCAGGCATGGCATTTTCATACGCTATAAATCATTCATATCATCATCTGAAGCAATGCAAAGCAATAACGGTGGTTTCGGAGGTTAGAAAAACAAATAAAAAACGAATACTTAATTGCGTGGTTTCAGTGTTACTGTTTGTGAATTTTGTTCTTTGCTTTTACATATCAAAGAACGCTAAATGACCAAAAAACGAATGTTTGGTCATATATATGTAAAAAAATAACCTAACAAAGGATTTTTTGGTCATTATGTAGCGACATTATTTACTGTGTATTTGGTTATTTCGACTTTTTTTGTTTGCATAGTCTTAAGTCTATCTGGGCTATAAGAAAGTCGGGTGTTTTAATTTATTTACTGTAAGTCATCCTTCTTGGTGGCTTTTCTTTTTGTTTTGATGTTTTTTTTTGTTTTTTTTTAATAAAATACAGATGTTTTAGCTGTTAAATATAATTCAAAGAAATTTGTTACTTAATCAGTTGTGATTTTGTTTACATTGGCAACGGCCATACGGGCTCTTTGCGATTGGTCGTTGTGTTTGACAGCGGCCATCTTGCATTGATCTGATTGGTTTTCCTTTGTTTACATTTCCATCTGATTCATTACACTCTTATTTATTAAAAAACTGAACAAATTTAAAATAGATAGATAGATTTAATAAAAATAGATGAAAACAATCTTTGATGCGGGTTATATATCGTGCTAAAATTTTTTTTATCGTGTTTTTTTAAAAATAAAATACAGATGTTTTAGCTGTTAAATATAATTAAAAGAAATTTGGTCGTTGTGTTTAACAGCGGCCATCTTGCATTGATCTGATTGGTTTTCCTTTGTTTACATTTCCAAATTAAAAATAGATAGATAGATTTATTAAAAATAGATGAAAACAATCTTTGATGCGGGTTATATATCGTGCTAACATTTGAGCTCAATCGGTGCAGAATATTTGGAGTTTTTGAAGCCGTACACAAACGAACTTAACATTTATATATATATATATATATATATATATATATATATATATATATATATGTGTGTGTGTACGCGCGCGCGCGCACACATATTACTTTTCAGACTACAACTACAGACCCACCGGGTTGGTCTAGTGGTGAATGCGCCTTCCCAAATCAGCTGATTTGGAAGTCGAGAGTTCCAGCGATCAAGTCCTAGTAAAGCCGGTTATTTTTACACGGACTTGAATACTAGATCGTGGATACCGGTGTTCTTTGGTGGTTGGGTTTCAATTAACCACACATCACAGGTATGGTCGAACTGAGAATGTACAAGACTAACACTTCATTTACACTCATACATATCATCCTCAGTCATCCTCTGAAGTATTATCTAAACGGTAGTTACCGGAGGCTAAACAGGAAAAAAAAGAAAAGACTACATCTATAGCAGCATACCTATAAATGGAGAGTATAATGATTCACTAAGTAAACTACATTGGGAATCGGGGTTTTTGAAAATGTTGACATACGAATGTGTGTTGAATTATGTTTTTGATTCTGAACATCTCCGGACTGATTGGCTCAACATAAATTCTTCTAAAATACCTCAAATATTTCTAGTGACATTAAATTTTGTATCATATTTAAAAAAGGACGATAAAATGACCGGGTAGTTTTCGCTTTTTAATTTTTTACTTTTATTTTATAGTGACGACAGAAAATTGAACTTAAGTACACAGAAAGTACTTATTAAGTTATTTAAAATTCCAAATTTTTAAGTCGATCAAATTTAGATGCGGGAAGATATTCAATATAATGTCTAAATATTTTTGGCTCGTTCCTCAAAAACCCGTCGACTAAAAAAAATGTACATTTGGCTATGCACAGCGTACATATAAATAAATATATATATGAGCTGTACGAGAAAAGTAATGAGACTGACTTTTTACTTAAAAATTTTTAGTTTTTCAAGCAACAATATTATCCCCTTCAAAGTAGTTCCCTCGGGCAGCTATAGACAGGCGGAGTCGTTGTTCCCACTCCTGGTAGCAGCGCTGGAAGGCTTCAACCGGTACGGCTTTTAACCGGTCGGTCACAGTCTTTTAAATGTTCTCCAGAGTTCCAAAATGACGTCCTTTTAACACACGTTTCAATTTCGGGAAAAGGAAAAAGTCACAAGGACTCAAATCAGGTGAATAGGGAAGTTGAGGAACCGTAGGAATGCGTTCTGAGGTGCAAATTACTTCGAAGTTCAAAAAATCTGTCTCGAGGCATGTTTTCTGAAAAATAATATATTTCATTTTTGAATCTCAAATCATTTTGAGTCGGAGTTTTTTACAGACTGCTGTCGCGATATTCAAAGCGACTAATGATTTTATTTCATTAGTATTAGTACGCTTAAAATTTACTTTTCCTTGCTGCAAAGAATATAAAATAAACATTTCAGCCGTTACTCCAAATAATTCTTCAGGGACATACTTATAAAAATATGATAAAGGAGACGACGCAGCTTCTACCCCAGATAAATCTAATTCTACCCATTCGTCATCAAATTTATCAACCGTTCGATACCTCCGCTTAACGGTCTTTTTATTTGCGATTTGAAACTCATCTATTTTCAGAATAATTAATGACCGATCAGCACTTATGTTCACATACTTTACGGCGATTTCTGACCCGTCAGAAACCACATCTACAGGAACGTCTCCGGTTTCACAAGCAGTAGGTTTTTCATATATTTCATAATTTTTATTTAACATATCAGCGCCGATCTTGATTTTCTTTTTTTGGAGTGATAATTTTTTCTATAACCGATATATTTACATCATCATCATCCTCAACATCAATCGGTTCGGACAAAATTCCACCGAACGATAATTCATCTGAATTTTCAGCAAAATTTGTCCTTTGTATTACGTCACCGCTACTTGCAAGTAGGCAAGTAGCGGTGGACGCCGTCCCTGTGATACACAAACTTAGGAGGATTGCTCGAAAGGATTACGGGCTGTCGGGCCGTCATTTGTACACGGTGTACAGAGTTGTCTTCTCTTGAAAGTATGACCCCTCATGCTGCGTCCGTTTGGGCGCATAGGTTGGGCAGAAATCGAGCACTTATTCAGAATTTAAGGAGTGCCCGGCGCAGAACATTAATAGTATGCATTGATGTTTTTAAAACAAACACCTTCGAGGCTACCACCGTATCGGGGAAGGCTCTCCCAATCTATTTAGCGGTGAAAGCTCGGACGGCCATGTGGAAATCGTGATGAGGTAGGGAGGCCGAGATATTTGGGACGCGGTTTCGAGCCGGGCCTGTACCGGAGCGGAACGGTGATCTCAATGCACCGGTTTTAAATTTCGAACAGTTGCCCGTCTCCCGCCTGCGGAAGAGGCTTTACAGCCTCGCGATGGAAGCACAGCAGCAAGAATGGCACGCAACGACTAAGGGTAGATCCTTGTATAAGTTTATACAGGATTTGGAGGGATGGTATGCCTCTCCTTCGTTTTTTAGGGCGACGGAAGATCGAGTGCTCTTCAACCGTATAAATTTAAACCGATATCTGTTTCGATTCCGCCTGACAGCTGATGAGCTGTGCGTCTGCGGGGAGGTCCAGTCCAACCAACATGTTCGACTGTCCGGCTCTTGGGGGAGTGGCCCAGAACTCAGGCCACCCTGGAACTTAGAGGTCCAGGGAAAAATTGACCACTCACAAGCGGCGAGAGCTGCATTGTCGGACCGTGTGGGAGTTCCTTGATGCGGTCGCTTTGTTCAACCGACGTCAGTAGTTTACCTAAGGGAAAAGACTCCTACCGCGCTGCTGTAGGAAGCTAACCGAGAGATATGGCTGGCTACCAGCCAGAATAAGGCTCCAAGCGCTTTATTGGTGGACAGGTATTTGCTGGTATTCAGCGGTCTAGGTGTGGTAGCGAATTGCTGTCTTTGACAAGATAAATTTAATTAATGATAGTCATATATGCTTGAGTAGTTGACGGGGTGCGCCTACCCGTTTTAGTGATATATGACAAGCGGACGGTGGGACATGCAAGCTAGTGCGGTGTATGATATCACGCTTATTCCGCTCACGCTTTTAGGTTAGCTCTAGGAGGTGGTTAGGACACAGGTCGCTAAATTGTTTCGAAGCTCAGCAGCCGTTTGTGTCAGGCATTTAATACCTTCAGCGCGGTATTACGCGCTGAAAAGTAGTTAAACGATACAACCGTAATCTAAACCAGAACAAACTAAGGAATAATAAAATCGTAACAAAGATAACCTACCGGCTCACTAATTGGTGTTGCTAAGAACTCGTAGCATATCTAGTAGTTGGAACATTTTGTTTTTAATTCTTTGATGTGTTTCATCCAAGTAAGGCGGCTATCAAAAAATAAACCTGATTTCGGGGGAGATAGTAATTAGTTCTCCGTAGAAAAAACTTCTCCGCAGAGAAAAACTTGCGGAATGGAAGGATCCCGCAGCCGAGAAGACTACAGGCGAAAAAGTGAAGCCGATAACACTGGACCAAGTTTCAAGGCGAGATATAGTGCTATTTAGTAGTTTGTGCTGTGGTTGTTGAACGGAACGTAATATATATAGCAAAGTCATCGACAAATAATGAACATGAAAAAGGTGGCTACACACATTTAATACTGTTGATGGCTATAGAAAATAAGGTGGTACTTAAAACACTTCCTCGAGGCACTCCAATCTCCAAGGGACGTTACCGGATAAGGAATTTCCAACACGAACACAGAAAGTCGGTCATTTAAAAAACCCCTGATTGGCCCTTGACTTTCCATTCTTTAAGGATGTTCACAATACCACGTCCCCAGGCCGTGTCGTACGCCTTTTTGATATAAAAGAAAATAGCTACGAGGCACTGGCGTAGTAGGAAAGAGTTTTAAGTAGCTGCTTCCAGTGACACTAAACGGTCAATGGAAGAACGTCCTTGTCGGAAACCGCATTGTTCTAATGTCTCTAAAATACAATGTGAGCTTGCGGTTCACCATTCTCTCCATCACTTTGCAGTTTTGATTGCACTCGCTCACCGTAAAATGTACCCGTCCGATCTTTCGCTAAATACGCTCAATCCTGTACGCTAGCGAAGCTGAAAAGTATAAACTTATGCGGACTAGAAATTAGAAAATAAAAAAACATACAAAAATTTTAAAACACCGCTCTTAAATAAAACGCACTAAGATGTAAACAGTAATGTTTGGACGGTATCTCAGAATGGATTTGACAACAAGCTCTGAAGGTGATATGTAAGACTGACTGATTATGTGTCGTACTTTCGAATTACAAATTTGATGTTTTTACCGATTTTTTTCATACGCGTGGGGTGCTGCAGCACCCCACTCACTCTTTAGGCCATTCAACACGCATATGAAAAACTGGCAAAAATATAAATTTTTAATTTGAATCTATGACTTACATGTAATCTTACTCATCACCATGAAAGCTTGTTGTCAACTCCATTCTGAGATACCGTCCAAACATTACTTTTTACATCTTAGTGCGTTTTATTTAAAAGCGGTGTTTTAAACACCAGTGGTGTCTATACATATTTTTTATTTTTATTTATGTAATTGTTTTTCTTCATAAAATAATGAACTATAATCAAAACTTAGGCACCGGAATGTACCGATCGCTAGCGGAAAATCCCGATTCGTTAGTATCAATTTCTAGAGTTAAATTTTAAATTTAACTTTCGTTGTATCCATTCAAAAAAAAAAAATATTTTTACACAAGAGGTAATCAATTTTGGACACCTGATTATCACATTCGGAGACGCCGCCCGCTAGGGCAACCCGCCCGAAGGACCTAGGTGCGGAGGCGTGTTGTAGGTACGCCCTGCAGCTAGTAGTATTTAAATAAAATAATAAATATTTTAAATTAAGCTGTGTGGTGAATGTGAATGTAAGCCGTGCAACAGAAAAAAGGCACGTAACGGGAAAATCATACAACTGTGTTGTCAGCTTTTTTATAAGCGGTTCGAAGAGATTAAATCGGGCAAAAAGCGTATTACCGATTTTCATAAAATCCGGTAGCGGAAGACAGGTGAAAATTTCGACTGCCGGTCGGCAAAATCGTATTAATGATCTTGTTTGCAAGGACAGACGCATAAAAATTTGAGAAATCGCTGATTTCTAGTGCAAGTGACGACACTATCCATTCCGTTACCCGAGATAAGCTCGCTGCAAAACGTGTTCAAAGCAGGTCCGAGACGATCGAATCAAAATCACAAAGAACCCGAATTCGCATTTGTACGGAACTTAAACCGACGTTTTTAGTCGAAGGTAACCCTTTTATTAGATCGCACAGTAATTTGTGACGAAACTTGGATTCACCATTTTGAGTCGGAATTCGAACTTAAATTACGGAATGGAAACATCCGTCCGAAAAAAATCATAACTTACGTGTCAGCCAATAAAGCGATACTAACGGTCTTTTGGGACCGTAAATGCCCAACGTTTTACGATTATTTGGAAGAACAACGTACACTCAACAACGATTTCTATTATGATATGCTATAAAATAAAGTGAAACCGGTTCTCTCTCAAAATGGGTAATTCTTCCGCAAAATAACTCCCGCCCAATTTCGGCGCAAAAGATACTGGAAACTAATCAAAAATCGGATCGGGAAGTGTCCCCACATTCACCTTACAGTCCCGTTCTCGTACCGTCAGATTTTTTTGCCGGTCTTCTCAGATATCTTTTACGCAGTACTAAAAACGGCTCAGATACCAAGGTGAACTTTGGAATTCTTTACTACCGGAATAAGAAAGCTCACAGAAAGATGGGACGAGTGCCAAAATCTCACCCCGGGGATTGTGTTCATAAGTACAGTTAGTTTCGCTGTCATCGAATAAATAATAACTTTTCTACAGTCATTTATATGTCTAATTATTGAACGACAACAACGAGTACTACTTTGATATGCTAAAAAATAAAGTAAAAGAAGCAATAAGGCGGAAACATCCGGTTCTCTCTCAAAAGGAAACATTCTTCTGCACGATAACGCCTGCGCCCTTCTTGTATCTGAACGACTGCCGATAAATCTTATTACAGTTACCGGTTGAATATTTCTGATTAACCGAACAATATTCTTATTATTATCCACGCTTGCAATAGGGATGGGAAGTCAGGGAATTAGAAGCACGAATAAATTACAACGTATCGATCTCGCGACGAAAAATTTTATATTTTTTAATAGCTTACTGAAGAGGAAGGCTCCCTAGATATGATCGCCATGTTATTCTTCATATAGTTTGATTTAGAAAATTTGCTACTTTCAAGGCGTAGATTCGAGATAACAGATAAATAGTTTTTACATCGCTAACGGAAAACGTTTGACGACTAAACACTGTTGTTTCCTAACGGCGTCATAATACTCGTAATTAATTTAGCCTTTCAGTAATCGACCGGAAATTCTTCTAACCGTTTTTACATTTTTCGGCCGCCGGATTTTCTATTTTTTGTCTGCTTTTCTTTGTGTAAAACAAAATTTAACTTTTAAATGTTATAAAAAAAAAAACCGTTGACGCGCCAACAAAATTAACTTTCATATAATCTACCTCCGGCGTACACGATAAGATTCGCCGTATCGGGCCTAAACGTACAACGAAAATTTATCGTAATGAACTAAAAAAGCGCTTCTTACGATCGAATTACCTCAAATTAACGAGAGATATTTAACGTAAAGGGTTTTCCTGGATTTGTCGCGTACAAATGTGTTTGTATGATTTCCAAAGTAGAAAAATATTTCTCAGAAACTGCTGTGACATCAGTGAAGTCACAGCGTTACAAGTATGTTAGTCGTCGAGATACTACGTAGTCGGTTACTTTCACCAATTTTTATTAAAAGTTTTCAGTTCTATTACCAAAAAGATTACTAGTTTATCGTTATGGAAAACGAAAATGTTTTTTTATTCATTAAATGTTTATTTATTAATTTTATCACAAATAACATTTTCACGGATTTATACTTAAATGCGATGTATATTATTTAATGCTGTGTTCCATAAATAATATTTTTTTCTTTACTTAACTGTAACCGTGTTTCTTTCTCTTTAATGATAAATATTTACGTTAAAAATATAATGAATAATTTATTAATTATAAAACGAAAGAAAAATGCATATAAGTTATTTTTATTGTGTTCAGCCGTTTCTGACAAACATATGTTCACGATCTAAACATCAACGAAACGAAAGAATGTTTAATACATATTACCGTCCAAGTCTTAAAACTTGTACATCAATAATAGGATTTTCTATTTTTATTTCTAAGGCGGTTCTTTAAAGATTGTTTTGTATCGTTCGACACTTTGCGGTTTTCTTCTTTAAGTTTAATTTATTTTTTGTACGTACGAGTAGGTGACAGTTTTTGATAATATAGTAAAACCTCCTTAACATGTCGACTTCGTGCCCGTTAGGAAAAAATAAGGAAAATAACAACGTACGGAAATCATAAATGTAATGTATACCACGTAATAATACAGTTATTTAGTAGAATGCAGCATGTAACATAGTTACAATGCGTTTGAAAAAAAGCAAATGTTAAAGATAGTCGACTAATTTAAAAATAATTAAGTACGCTAGCGTCTATTGTAAGAAATTCATCCCACGCTTCTCCCTCCAACCGTCACATTTCCGCTTTCCCGATTGCGACCGACAGAATTTTATTACTACGCGCGCAAGCTCAGTACTACCGCGTTCATATCAACTTACCGAAAAAAAGGTATAATCTACCGCAATGTTATATCTCTAATAATAGTTGTAAACGATAACTGACCCCACGCGCACATACAATATCCTTTTTTAGGTTCTATTTCTAATGTGTTCTTTACAGTACGTTCAAATTCTGTACGATAAACGACCCCGTGACCCGATGGGATGAGAATGATGTGCGTGACTAAATGATGTGTACTCACGCCTACCGTTCGCGATCCAAGAGAAACTGTGCGATATACCGATCGGGAGAAACCCATCTAATCGCACATAAATCGGACACTATAGGAAATATACCGCATGGGTGTAGCGACCTGCGGGGGATTCGTCCATCTGACCTGCCAAGACGCAAGACCCCGATTTTCAATCTCCCGCTTTCGTTCTGACGTCAATAGGTATTTACCTTGGAAATATAGCGTTCCTTACGTTCATCAGCCGAGATATCTACAGGTTTGACTCCGGCTATAACACAGACTGCTTCCCGCGAGACTATTCTACAACCGCCTATAACAGCCAGCAAGAGGAGTCCCCGGGCCCGCAGCAAAATGTCCGCGTAACACCTAAAAGCCAAGCGGTGAGCACAGACAGGTGCAGCATACAGCATAATAGCCTCACTGACACCTTTGTAAAGGATACGCACGGTACGGTAATTCAACCCCCAATCGGGACAAATGACAATACGGATTCCATAAAAAGCATCGGCGGCCTTTTTTGCTGCATAATGTATATGTTCCTTGAACCGAAACTTCTCATCAAGGATAACGCCCGGGTACTTTTGAGCTATAACGTACCGAACGGGGAGACCATCCATCCAAATCCGGATTCGCCGGGAAGCAGCCGATCGGTCCTTAGGCAACATCATTGTGGTTTTCTCCGGGCTGAAAATTATTTATGTTGGAGACTCCACAACCGGAGCGTCTCACAAGCGTGAGCAGCCGGGAACTATACTTCGTTACGCGAATCCCCTTCAATCAGAAATAGCGGGTCGTCAGCGTAGGCGATGACACGACAACCACATGGCAACCTCTAACGCAACGTGGAATCGAATTCTATAATACAAAGAAGGGGACTCAGAAACAGTGCTCTTAGGGCATCCTTTTGTTAGGGTCTTACGAACCTCCGAGCCGCCATCACGCAGGGAAACAGTCCGACGGCTGAAATAACTCGAGAGCACTTCTAATACGTTTCGTGTACATTTACGCTTCTGCATCTGAAACAGGGCAGAGGGCCACCTCTGCGAGGAACGTCTTTGAAAATCAGCCGGGTCACAATATACCTTAAATAACTTTTCAACAGTTAAACGGACACAAAAAAACCAGTAAAAATGTTCCTACCTCCAAACGATCTATTTTTCGATTTGACACGAGACCCTCAAGTACGGAAAGAATAGGATCGTAACATAATTTTAAAGGCCATTGAAAGAACAAAGATTCTGATATAAAACACTTCGTACAAAATTATTATTACTTCATACAAATTATAACCGAAATGGCAGTCGTTTAGTATTTTCCGTATTTAATTTCAAAAGTGACCTAAGATACCCGTCTATAGTAACGGCGTCATACCGAAAAATAGGCAATTTTAGTCGGTAACATTTATTGCAATTTAATTCTTTTAGTGTTTTCACGGTTGAACTGTTATTTAAAATGTATTATCAACCGCTTTACAAAGTATCTATAATAAATATATGGCGATAGGTAAGGAATATATAAACTTCAAGACTGCCGACGACCCAAAAGTCTCACGATTACCGGTTTTGTTTTTTAAGTTTATTAATAAATATTAGTTATTATAATAATCAAATTCGTTTGCAGATGTGTGTGTGTGTGTGTGTGTGTGTGTGTGTGTGTGTGTGCGCGCGCGCTTGTGTATAAAAGATGGTTAGTTGGTCGGTCGGTAATGTTACTGTGCAGATCGTTTAAGCTTATATTGTGTTAAAACAGAACAAACATGTTAACACGTTTAAACGTGTTAAAGTTAAACAAATGTGTTTAACTTGTTAAAAACAAGTTATTATTAAAAATAGTTTAATACATATTAAAAAATAAGCGTGCTAATTTTAATTTTTTATCGAAAATATTAGTAAATTTATAATTAAGGAAGTCAGTCACGAAGAAAAATACATTTACGAACCGGAACTTGCCGATTGATAAATCATTCAAAACTTAATAAATTATTAAAATAACATAAATATTTAAAAATATTTAATTTTAATTTATATCGTATTTATGTGTAAGACACATACATAATTTAAAAACTGAAATCTTTAAAAGAAATAATAGGTTATAGAAACGTTCAAATTTATTAGAATTCCAACAGGAACTTTAAACGATAATACTCGTATTCTAAATAAACATAACAATTTATAGATACATTCAACATAAACTGTTCTCACTAAAGACTACGATTAAAGAGAATAAAGCGTAAGTAAAACACGACAACAGACTTAAAGGTACAGCGCAAGTAGAAATATAAAACAATACCTTTCTACCGTATTTAATGTACGACAAATAATAACACGTATCTGATATATATATCAAAATAAGCCAATGCAAATTAGAAAGAACTTAAATAAGGGATTTTAAAATAAGCAATTAAAAACGTTTTACGTGAAAATAAAAAAAAAAAACTACGTAATAACGTTCAATTTGATAACAGTAACGTACACGCGATCACAGTCACGATACCCAAATCGGACGCCGACCTTACATTTGTTAAGAATGTTGTTACAAGGTTTTGGCGAGGAAGATACTTAGCGTAGAAGACTACCTCTGGAGTCTAGAGGACTAGGACACGAGACAAGGTCAAAACGCATAGATGACGTAACTCGTCCTTCTAGTCTGTCAGTGGTTTCACAGCAGTAGAACAAGCGTGCAGTTTATACGATCCCCAGCATATAATTATTGTGATACATTATTCACCGCTCCGTCTTATACTCTATGCCAGGCTATTTTTACAGCAAATTTTCCTGATAGAGCGGTACAAAATAAATCGACTACTTTCGTTTGTCTTGCACGCGACGATTTGCACCGCATTCATCAATCATATTCTCTAGGAAAGTTCTCAGGGACCTGATAACTACTACATTCATATCGACTTCCCGAACAATAGATTTAAAAACAGCTACAAACTATAACCGATAACAATAGTTAATTGAACGCTGCCGCCAAAATACACCGGTGTCTATTATCTAGTATTCAAATCGATAAAAAAGTAATTTACATTTATGTTCCGTTTTTGGTCAAGGTCGCAGACACAACGTTGTTCAAGAAACCACAGTTTTGCCGATTTCGCAATAACGGACTAGGGTTTGTCAACAAATCTGTGAATGGTGTTATAAACAACATAGCCCAAGGTTGTTTATTATTACAATTCTGACCTGCGTGCGAATGCCGTTACCATTCTTTTTTTTCCTGTTTAGCCTCCGGTAACTACAATTTAGATAATACTTCATAGGATGAATGAGAATGATATGTATGAGTGTAAATGAAGTGTAGTCTTGTACATTCTCAGTTCGACCAATCCTGAGATGTGTGGTTAATTGAAACCAAACCGCCAAAGAACACCGGTATCCACGATCTAGTATTCAAATCCGTGTAAAAATAACCGGCTTTACTAGGACTTGAACGCTGGAACTCTCGACTTCCAAATCAGCTGATTTGGGAAGACGCGTTCACCACTAGACCAACCCGGTGGGTTGCGAATGCCGTTACCAGCTGTCGCCAGTCTGCTCTCGTGTTTGTTGGGTGCGTTAGCTTCGGTGCTGTGTACATTGTTTTTTTATTGACAATATATCGTCGCGTCAAACTCTTTACAAGATTTTAGTTTTCTAAAGACTTTATTTAACGTTTTACTTTCTGCTCACTGCTATTTTTGTATCGTCGGAAAAGCTAGAATTAGATTATTTTTTTAAGCGAAATGTTGACCACGATAAGGCTCGTCTGCTATGTGTTTTCGTACTGAGAATTAAAATTATATGTCTGAATTCCTGTTTTTTTATTTTTATTTTGTGAATGTAATAATTATTCTCAGTTAAGTCTTCTCTTCTTGTGTTTCTAGTATAATTATAAATTAAACAAATTTCAAATAATGCTGATGTGCTGTTTAATTTGGTTTTTTTTCTTATTCGTAATCACTACCCGATCCGGACCATCGGATACTCTCAGAACACTTTACTTGGATTCTAACCTCAGAACAGTCATTTTCGAAAATTATCCGTTAAACAGCCGGGCCACAATATACCTTAAATAATTTTTCAACATTTAAACGAAGAGAAAAAATCAGTAAAAATGTTCCTACCTGCAAACGATCTATTTTTCGATTTGACATCACACCCTGAAGTTCGGAGAGAATAGGATAGTAACGTAATTTTAAAGGCCGTTGAAAAAAACAAAAATAAGTAACAAACGTACCGTGTAATCTCCAGCGTAAGATGGCCTCCACGTTACCCGGTTCTATTCCCACCCGTTCTTTATTTACGGGTTCGACTGAAAGGTACTTTTTTTTGAGAACCCGTACGCTTTGGACGTTTCGAATGAAAATATCGAATACAGCAATTCTAACATCGATACAGCGACTTTAAGGAAAGTCGAATTCAACGTGAAGAAACGAGTAGACGCCTGTATCGATTCTCAAGGTGGTCGTTTTGAATATTTATTATGACATGTTCGGGAGAAAAATTAAAAACATAACCGATTAGTTTACTGCGACAAACAGATAAATTACTGTGACCGTTAAGTAAATACGGTTTGTTTTACTCGTCTGTTGCGTCGCTGACAAACTGCATATTATCATTCTATTTAAATAATTGAAACTCTATATATCTCTTACGATACACTGTATCTAATAAATCCGACGTCACATTTTACTATTACAAACGTATTTATTAATAATTTATAAAATTATGTTCATCAATAATGATGGATGCGACAAAAACGTTGATTATTCCTACAAAAGCGTTTTGTTTAAAAAAATAATATTAATTTACTGAAAATCCTACCCTTTAAAATGCGAAACGCGTGTAATTAAAAGTCTAAAAAAAAAAAAATTATTTAAAGCGGTGTTTCTCAACGTATGAAACATGTGGGACGCGCCCCCCTAGAAGGGTGTAATAACACTAAATGGAGGGCGCGAGCGTACAGAAAAAAAATTATTAAAAAAATGTATTAATTTACTGACAGAAAAGTAAACAAAGTACATTCTGACAAAAAATAATAAAATACACATCGACACTTATAAATAGGATTGTATCGGTACTGCAAAATGTAATTAATAGTTAACTTATCGATACTAAATTAAAAACAAGTTTAATAATTATTAGCGACTCCCTTTCCCTGTCTTGCACAGTAAACTTTGTCGAAGGAAGGTTGAATATTAGAAACAGACACTATGAGTTCTTTTTCTACATTTAGTCTTCAAAGCAGCCACCGCAGAAAATCCGGTTTCGCAAAGGTAGGATGTTGAAAACGGTAATAGTATACGAAATGCTCTTGTTTTCGGTGCAAAAAACTCATCATCCACCCCTGCCCAAAATTCAAAGTTGATTTATTACTAAATTGTGTTTTGATTTCGCCACTTGCCGTGAAGTCTATGAAGATATCTTCTTAGGCAGTCGAGAGCGCTTTCGGAGTATTTTGAATGGATCCCCAACCGACTCGTAACTAGCTACCGAGTTGTCGATAGCAAGCAAGCAAATTATTTTTAAAATTTTTTGCCGGCACGGCTAAATGATTTTCAACGGTTACAAAAACAACTTTCACGTGTTGTTCTTCAGCCTTGTAAGTTTTAACACATTCATCCACATTTGCAAACATTTCTAGGTTTTTTGCTTTAAATTTCTGCTCCACAATTACAATTTTCTATAAAAAGCATTAACTTTATCACTCGTATCCGACATACGTGTATTTGCTCCTTGGAGTTGAAGATTCAAGGTACTTAATTTCTCGAATATGTCGACCGAGTAGCTCAATTCCATCATAAATAAGCCATCTCGTCGGCCTCTGTGGCGCGAGTGGTAGTGTCTCGGCCTTTCATCTGCAGGTCCCGGGTTCGAATCCGGGTCAGGCGTGGGCATTTTCACACGCTACAAATCATTCATCTCATCCTCTGAAGCAATACCTAACGGCGGTTCCGGAGGTTAAACAAAAAAAACAAAACAATCTTGAAATGTCTCGGCTTCCGGTCGGTTTTCCCCTTCTAGAAAAATAACGATTTCATCTCTTAATTCATAAAAACGTTGCAAAAACTTCCCGCGTGATAACCATCTTGCCTCGCAGTACAATAGTAACGCTGAATGTACTGCACCCATGACTTTACAAAGTGCAGAAAAGATTCTTGATTTTAAGGGTCCTATTTTTATATACTTACGTATATACTACCGTAACCGACCAGGACTCAATTCTTTGGAAGCCACAGGCTTCTCTGTTATCATGCGATGCGTACAGACACACTGGAGATTTTTGTTTCACAAGTGCTTGTATACTTTGGAATCTCCTAGACATTGAACGAGCACCATCGGTGCATATTCCGACGCAATTTTTCCACTCTATGTCTGCCTCGTTTATAAAACCATTTAAGATAGGAAATTTTGCGAGTGCGGTCGCTTTGAGTTCTATTGATTTGCAGAAAAGTAGTTCTTCTACTGCTGACATACCATCACAAAATCGAATATAAGCAATGAAATGAGCATCTTTATTGCTGTCTGTTGCCTCATCAAGCTGAACTGAAAACAATTTGTCACGAAACTTCCTGAAAAGCCGATACTGTACATCATTAGCTATATTACAGATTCGACGGGCAAACAGTATAATTTGATAGAGGTATGCACTGCAACCGTTTGGTAAAATTATTTCTAAACACGGTTTCTACAATCTCAATTGCAGCAGGCAAAATAAGTTCTTCACCGACGGTATGAGGTTTCTTACATCTGGCTTTTTTATATGAAACTTTGTAAGAAGCAAGTAAAGCTTTTTCATTCACAAAGTTTTTAAAAAATGATGTTTGATTTTCACACGATTTTAATTTTAATTCGAAGAATTCTCTGGGTTTGTTAACGTACTCGCTATGAAGCGTTTCCAAATGTCGTTTATTAGGTTTCATGCTGTCTGCTGTCAAAATGTTTGAGCAAATAACACACAGGGGCCTTTCTTTTTCGTTTACTTCGGTACTGGTAAACCCAAAATTTAAGTATTCGTGAGAATATTTTCTTGAATTTATTTTCGGATCCGCGCTCGTCTGTATACTTTTTGATGCTTCACTATCGTTTAATGCTCGCTTACGCCCGCTTAAAAATTGATCCGCGGTTCTGTGTAAATCTACTACCGTGAAATGCAATATTACAACATACACATCCACGATAGATTCGATAGCGATAGAAGGATCGACTCGACCGAGACCGGCTGGAATCGAATGAGGTGCAGCATTTATACACGTTTGCGCAGACGATCCGGAATGTTCCGAGACAAATCGGAACATCTTGCGAAGGCGCGAGAATGTCCGATATGGTGGACGCAACACAGGGAGCAACATAGAGGCGTTGATTCTGGCTTTGTCAATGCAGCGGATCGGTGTCGCCAAGTATCAATAAATTTACTTGTTCTTGGTAATTTGTAAGGTTTGTAATTAAGGTCGTAGCGAAGCTTTAGCGTCAAAATACATTATTATTGTACGAGAAGGCGGGGCGCGATGAAAATTATGATCGAAAATCGGGTCGTTAATACTGAAAGGTTAAGAAACGCTGATTTAAAGTACAATAAAATCTCGATATTCCGAAATAATTTCGGCTCGTTCGAATTAAGTAAAGAACCGCTTAACAAGCAAGATATCGGTAATAATGGAATTTATTTTAAGATTCTAGGAATTTCTCCTGAAATTTTATAATACCTATAAAAGCTATATAGATTTATAATATCTTGTACAGGAATAAAATTACGATATCAAAAATCGATTATCGATATGTCGAATCATATAATAATGTAAAAGAAAAGAGGATAAAATAAAATAAATCGTGAAAAAATTATACGGCCGGAAGTTGTGAACATCGGGTCGATATTAACAACTTCCTTCTTATCAAGATAAGAACGACCTGATAAAAACGTACACCACTAATTTACGTAAATAGTAAAACAACTGCCGGAATATGAATACGAATACGATGTACGATGTATTCACGGCAAACGAATTGACCGTGATCACCAATAATGAAATCCAAGTTAAATCTAAATGCGTTTTCATATATTCATAAAAATGTATTCAAATTTTCCAAAAATCGAGAAATTTTAAAACTTTTTAGAAAAAGTGTTTTTTAAAATCGTGGCGAATTTTGATAGCAAAAACATTTCGATGGAGGTCCTACTGAACTGCTCGGCTCAGTCGGATATTTCCAAATTCCACACAATCTCTAGGAAAAGTTCCATTAGGAAACCCGTATAATCTGTTGGCTATGCATTATCGGAAAGAAAAACAACAGAAAAGCATTAGGATAAAAATACCCTGTCTTCAGAGGGATATTAAACGAGATGGTTACCGCAGTTCTCATTTTTTTAGCCGATTTTTCTAGCTCTGATCTGGATACGGTTGTTCTTTCACCGGTTTCACCATAACGTTTTCATTATTATGAAAGTCTTATGCCCCATACAGATTGAAATAATAATCGCCGGCAACAAGTATTCCGCACTTCGGACACAGCTTGTTGGAGCTACAGCTACTTGTATCAAAACATAGAAAACCGATTTATTGCGTCTACACCCGAGAAAATTCTGGCTAGATCTACCGCTCACCGCTGATGCAATATACGCAGCTTATATCGGTATAAGACCGGAAAAGGCGCAGATAGAAATTTTTTTAGATAATACTGAAATTTGTTGAACTAATTTAATGAAAAAATATTTATTGCTCGATGAACGAAGTTCATTTTGTAATTTCTTCAGAATAAATAATTCGGATTTCGAAAAACTCCTTCAACTAACCGCTCGAAAAATTGAGAAAAAAGATACCGAATTCCGCTAAATGGAACAGACTACGTATTTCTAATATTTAAATGTCCGGAGAGAAGTGTGTTGAAACCAACAAGGTTTAAATAATATCTCGCGCGCACATTATAATATACACGACATAATATAAATTTAAACCTATTTTTTTCACGCTGTACAAATTTAAAACTTAATTTATTTATAAGTAAAAAGTTGTATATATTTAATGTAATAAAAGAGTCGTTCGATAATTAGAGACAAATGGCAACGGCGAATAATAAACATTTAATAGAACAAACTGAAATTTGAACGGTCCGTATCCCCGACGTAGAAAATATCAGATGTTCAAAAAGAATTTCCATTATTATAACCTCTTTTGTTTATTTCAAAATATCGGCTTCGCTTGAAATGTGTATTCTGAAAAAAAACAGCGTGCTGCGGTAAGATTTTTATTTTCTAGAGGTGTAAAAATCGGACGAAATTCACTCGCTGATGTTAAAACAGTACAATGAAAAGCGTATTAACAGTTTAAATCGGACAGAACAGATTTTCGAGTATCACTGATTTTCATCGCTGCGGAAGATCGCGGAAGTTTCGAATAACGCTTTCCAAAAACGAATTTATGATCTTAGCAAGGACAGATGTTTAAAAATTTGGGAGATTTCCGAAATTTGTAGTACGAGTATCGAGACTGTCTATTCCATTATCCAAGATAAGTTGAATTATCGTAAAACGTGTTCGAGGTGGGTTCCGAGACGGTCGACTCAAAACCACAAAGATACCCGAATTCAAATTCATAATGAATTTTAACGACGGTCGGTAATGCCTTTTAAGATCGCATAATAATTTGTGATGAATTTTGTACGCATCATTCCAAACATCATATAGAACGGAAACATCCGAGTTAGCCCTTCAGGCCGGCAGAACATAATTTTTTGTGTCTACCGACACATCCAAACCGACCGATGTTTCCCCACTCGAAGTGGAACACGGATACAGTCTGACCCCACCTAGAGGAAGACACCAACTTTGTGACGATTCCGATCGCCGCATCACCCTTTCCGTTCGTAGCCCTGATGGGTTTTACAGAGGTCGTCTTACTGACCTCCAACTCTGATTACGTACCGCCGCCACCGATGCAAAAGCCTCAGAAAAACATTTCCATCGGTGTTTTAATCGTTCAAGAATGAACGGACACGTTCTTATAATTCGTCACTTATAAAATGTTGGCCGGCCGAACCGTTTTCTCTAAAACGAGCGACTACGAGTGAAACTATCGACTTATCGGGTACGTTTGATCGAAGAAAAACCTACGTCCAACTCTGGCACTTTAAAAAGCGATTGCGATTTAAAGTAAGTCTTACGAGTAAAGACGTGGACGCTATCTGAAAATCACGTCAGTCTTTTTATAGGATATTTGCCACTGCGGGTGGGTTGCAAGACGGTCGACTCAAAATTACAGACACCCGAATTCACATTTATACGGAAAATAAACCGACGTGTTTAGTTGAAGGTAACCCTTTTTTAGATCGCATAATACCTTACGCAAAGAAGATGAAATTAAAAATCTGTACAAATTTCAAATAAATAAATAAAATGCAATGCCGTCAAGTTAATGGAACCTTATAAATGACAAATAAAACCGCTAACAAATTACAAAAGGATATGCGTTTATTATAACTATTTTTATATTTATTATTTTTTCACGGGCTTTGGCAAGTACATTTACGGGCATCCGAAAAATTCTTGCATCGTAAGTGAAAATGTAATACGTCTGTTTAATTTGTCCGGTTGCACGTAACGATGCTGTCGCAGGAGTAACGTATGGAAAATCATCCTGCTGTGCGGCCGGGCCGTGAGGATTTTTTACACCGCGATGTCAGTAATGATTTTAATTGACGTCATCCCGAACGCCAAACGATGTCGCATAGCGCTGTGAAAAGTTTACTTGACAAAGTTAAGGAGACGGGGAACGTCGCCGATGAAAGAAAGCCACGGACCGATGACGCAGTACAAGAAGCCGATCGCCAAGATCTACGGCAGTCCAAATAAGTCGACCGGGCTGAAACTAAACGTTCTTCGATTCGATTCAAGGTCCACGAAATCCTGAGGAAGTAAAGATATTTACGCGAAAGGTGAAATCGACAGACAAAATCTGCGCTACCGGTCACAGGAAGACTTAGAGATCGGATGTTGCCCGCATCCGAATATTACTGGAAAAAGCCCGGAACGGTTAGCGCCGAGACGGAGCCCCATTACCGCGAGCGCTGCACGAAACCTTTCCGAAAGATGTTTTCTGGCCGGATGTAACCTTTCCTAAACACCGGATCGGTCGAGGAGGAGCTGTTGAATAATCTCCACGGTCGCCAGATTTGAATCCGATAGACTTTTCATTCCGGGGGTATTTTATATCACGAGTGTACACCGTGGAGATTGGCGATATAAAATGTAACTTTTAATTAATCAGAACTTTCATCGACCCGGACCGGTTACAGAACGATCGATTCCAGTTAATCGGATTTCTTATATTAATTTTTTACTTTCCGGACATACGGTTAAAAGGTATAACTAGACAATAAGTACATTAGATGAAGGAAAGTACGTTAATCGAGTTAAATTTGCAGTCGAATTACAAAAAAAAAAAATTCCGGAAGGATTTATTATTAGTAAGTATACTGGCCTGGCTGTTATTTTGCTCGATATATCCGGACGGGATGGACCGATTCGGATGAAATTTGGTACGATGATTTCTGAATACGGGACACTGATGCGGTTTAATTTTAATCATAATCGGATACGAACCTCACGCATCTCAAAATTTAGTCAAAAGGTAGATTTTTTACATAATTTAATGACCCTCAGAAACTACGATACTTTCTGATGATATCTGGTCTTATTTCCTTTTCCATAAAGAAATGGAGCTAAAAACACTGTTTTTGATCGTTTCTGAACTCAAAGTTACATTCTTTTATCGTTAGATGATGCCGTCTTATATCGGGGTTTGTCTTATATCTTATATCGTATATCGAGGTATATTTTAGGTTGCGTATTACGGCGAATTCATTCAGATGTAGGGGTACCAAGGGTATTTTTTTATTTTTTTGTTTTCCTTAGTTATAGTTTTGCTTGAAAACTTCAGACTCGAATAACCGACTTATAAAATTGTGTACGATAAGTTCTGAATCGAGATCATTTTTGCGATTTAATTTTGGTTACAATCGGTCTAGGCGGCGGGGAAATACGACGAAAAAAACCAGTATCTTAAAATTTTACTGACAGAGTAGAAAATTTTTTTTTGCAGAATTTAATATCTCTTAGGAGGCTTATACGCTTTTGGATCTTGTGTCGCACCGCAGCCAAAATTAACAGATTAACGGCAAAATTTTATTTTCACGAATCATAAAAGTTCGTTTTTTATCGGGTAAAGTAGGCAATTTTTTTAAAATTTAAATTAAAAAAAATGTAAGCAGTCTTCATTAAAAATGAAGAATAAAATAGAATATTTAAAACGAAACTTAAAATATCACAATAAAGGTGTCATACAATTTTAAAATTTCGCACAGCAAACTGAACGTCAAAGATCTAACCGTTGTAAAATTTTTCAATTAACAAACAAAAGGGTGAAGTATTTTACATATACAGGACTATTTTCCCTCCTAATTAGCAGTCTTGCCGAGAGCGAAACCGTCGGGCAGCTCGGCTGTTTTAATGTACAAAAAGATTATTATTATTATGATACTCCCGACTTCCGATAGCGTCTCTTGCATTTCATCCGGACGGTTCTAGGTTCGAATCCCTATCGGGCTTGGCATTTTTTCACGCGCTACAAAATGAATTTTTTACTGTTACAAACAAAGAAGGTGATCAGGAAATAATAAATAATTATCGATCGTAAAAGAATATATTTCTACCTTGTAAGTTCCGGTCAAATAAGTTTACTAAATTATGAACTAAAAATAGAATTCATAAATATATTTTTAATTTATCGAATTATAATTTCTATCTAGTCTACGAATCATTACTGACAAAGCTATTTCCGTATTAACAATGAAATGTTAAATTTTAAAGACCAAATATTAAACTAAGCAGTCGCTTTTAAATTTGATTACTTTTTCTTTTTTTATACATCTCGTATATTACATATAATATTTCTTTGAATAAAAAAAAAAATTTTAATTACGATATTCTCTATCGTGTGTAGGCAGTAGAAAGCACCATTTCCCACTAAAAGGAGATCGTTAATTTATCGCTTTACAATATCTCGGCTTTTCTTCTAACTGTGAACACAGGGCGCTAGTTAAATTCTCTCTTTCTAGCGTAAATGATGTTCTTACACAACCATTCCCTTAAAGCGCAACGAGTGAACATAATGTCGCTCGTTAGATTAAAAAAATTAAATGAATTTTAGCACACTTGACGTGCTGATATGAGATATTCGGCTCAGGAAAGAAGGCGAAGGAGAAACCCGATTCGTTCATCGCTCTCCTTGATAATTCTGGTACGGAATGCTTGTTATTCTTATTAAAGGCTATGCCGTGTATGGGCAAAGCCCAAATTTTACTAGGTCAAGAGTGTATAAAGACTGTGATTTTGTACTGCTGGAGGTCATCTGCAACCGATTACCGGGTACGGCACGTAACGTACATTCATAAATACTGTATTAATAAGTAATATCGGATCACCGCCGATCACGAGTAATGAAAGAGTTATTCCATTACGGTTCGTTTAAATGCAGGATATAAAATTATTTTTAATTATGTCTGCGGGTAAGCCCGAATTAAAAGTGTCATTTAATGGCGACGGCTAGTTCCGGTTACCCTTAGGTCCGTCGATTTCAAACGACAACTTTTTATAAGGTTTATAACCGGTTATAAGGCACTATACTATAATCTCAAAACAGTTCTTTTTAAAAAAGTTTTACCGATCGTAACTAAATAACAAAGATAACATATTACACGATCAAAATTACTTTAGAATACTGTTAATTTTTTCAAATTAAACAATTTTTGATAACGGTAAGTGTAATAACAACTACGAGGGTAAGTCAATTATTATCCGCAATTTAATTATATTTTTGTTTATGTCGGTAGTACTGTCGTGTTGCGTAGATGACGCATGCGTTCTTTAATTGTTTTTACGTTTGTGCGGGTTTGGTGCTGCTAGGTTAGTTCCATTACCCATCGGGTTGGTCTAGTGGTTAACGCGTCTTCCCAAATCAGCTGATTTGGAAAGTCGAGAGTTACAGCGTTCAAGTCCTAGTAAAGCCAGTTATTTTTATACGGAGTTGAATACTAGATCGTGGATACCGGTGTTCTTTGGTGGTTGGGTTTCAATTAACCACACATCTCAGGAACGGTCGAACTGAGAATGTACAAGACTACACTTCATTTACACTCATACATATCATCCTCTGAAGAATTATCTAAACGGTAGTTACCGGAGGCTAAACAGTAAAAAAAAAAAAAAAAAAAAAAGGTTAGTTCCATTATCGCTGCCCTACCGTTAACCGTGGCTGCTCCGCTTTCTGTTTGCACCGAAGAAGAGCAACCGTTTTGGTCACCGATCCGTTTTTTGTGGTCGGAAATTGTATGAGGGACCGTAATTCATCGAAGACTTTCGGTATAGTACGGGAAAAGTGTGTTGCCGAAACGGAGTGTCTACGAACGGATTGAAAAATTCAAAAAAGTCTGCACAAGGGTTACCCATGACGAAGGAGCCGGACGACCGTTTACCCCCATAAATGAGGAAAACATTGAGCGTGCACGCGACGTGGTTTTCTTAGAAAAACGAGTAACTATAGACGAAGTGGCACATGGTCTGCAAATTAGTCACGGTTCTACCTACGAAATCGTCCGCAACAGACTTGAGTTTCATAAAGTCCGTGCAAGGCGGGTACCAAAACGACTCACATAGTCGCATAAAGAAACGCGCTTGAACATCTGCCAAAAACATTTGGATCGCTATGGTAACGAAGAGGACATCTTAGACAGAATCATCACCGATGACGAAACATGGATCCATCGTTACGAGCAGGAGGGTAAACGTCAAAGTATGGAATGGAAACGTCCAAATTCGTCCTGCAAAAAAAAGTTCAAGACCCAACCGTCCGCAGGAAAACTGATGCTTACGGTTTTTTGGGACTCGCAAAGCCTTGTGAGTCCCAAAGAACATTACGAAGAAAGGGGCACGGCAATAAACAGTGCGCGTTACAGTGAGAGGCTTACTGCCAAGCTGAAGCCTGCGATTCGAAGCAAACGCCGAGGACTGCTGTCGAAAGGTGTTGTGTTGTTGCACGACAATGCCCGTCCACATACTGCTGAAAAGCTCCAGAAACTCGACTTTGATGTACCGGCTCGTCCTCCATATAGTCCTGATCTTGCCCCTTCTGACTACCGCTTGTTTGGTCCACTCAAAGAGGCAATAAGTGGCCGTCGATTTATCTCGGACGAAACGGTGAAAGAAGCGGTGCATTCCCGGCTCGCTGCTCAACCGAAAACCTTCTTTTATGAGGGCATCAGGAAGCTTGTGCAACGATGGACCAAGTGCGTTGAAATGCAAGGGGACTATGTTGAAAAATGATGTACATGTAAGT
Source organism: Lycorma delicatula (assembly GCF_047948215.1). Classification (NCBI taxonomy): domain Eukaryota; kingdom Metazoa; phylum Arthropoda; class Insecta; order Hemiptera; family Fulgoridae; genus Lycorma; species Lycorma delicatula. Next base: position 174,923,010 of record NC_134459.1, on the reverse strand, counting down.
TTCCTATTCGCATTGCGATAAAATTTATAACTACATTGCGAATAATAATCGACTTACCCTCGTAATCTAAATAGCTGTTAACAGCAAATTAGTTTTACGGTTAAATTTCTATATGAGTAAGGAAATTTGGATGTCGTAACTATATTTAGAAACGATGGTGGAACAACACTTTACAACTATAAAAGGCTTTATTACAATTAATTCAGCATTTCCCAAGCTCTGAACGGATATAGACAAACAAAATGTACAATTTTAATTTAAAATTAAATTTTCTCTCTTAACTGTACTAAATTTCAATGGTACGCCGATTTTCCGGATTACTCCACACTAGGCGATTAAAAAAAAATTAATTAAAGTAATTAGAATTTTGAATTTAAAAAATCTAATATAAAGTTTTGCTTCGACACTAGATTTATATTTACCGAGCTTTGCTTTCTTGCAATTCGTATAGCACAAAACGTACGTAAATTTGGGCCGCTGTTAAACTAATTATAAACATTTGCAAAGATCAACGGAAACACAATATTCGGTCAAGCGTAAAATATGATGTAATGACTTGCACCCGTTACAAAAAAAAGCTCATGAATGCTCGCTTATCGCTACTGAGTGACTGGATGGACAAAAAGAGGCGATTCTATTGAAAACGATTACGCCAACTTGCCGCTCACAAACGAAAATCAAATTAAAATAAATAGAGATTAGTTTTTAAAAGTTTTAGTATTTCTAAACGTAGCTTAAAACCGGTACACTATGCAAATACAGTAGAGGGTCGACATGTTTCCTCAACCGGGAAAAGCAAATGCACTTTGTTTTTTCCGGGGAAAACGGAATCCGTTAGATATACGTAGCGTTTCGATTATTAACCGTCACAAGTTCTATTTTATTAAACGTATAGTAATTGTAATTTATAAGAAATTCTACTTTTTTTATACGACATTAACTAATTTCTTTTCAATAAGTTTTTTAAACGGCATTTTTTATAAAACATTAAGATAATACATTTATATTTATTGTAAATTCTTTTTCTTATATTAGCAAATTTCTACTCGTTGAGTTTTTTTTATTAATTGCAGGTATGTTTTGAGTATATTTAATTTTACTGAAATACATTTATTATCTTTTTATATTTTCGTCTTCTTATTAAATGCGATACCTATTTTTCAATAGAAATGAAATGTCCAGAACGTATGACCGGATAATCGGTGTTCCGCGGTGCGTGTATTTTTTTACTTCCTTGTACGAAGTAAAGGAAGCACTGTGATCTCGAAAAGTTTTCAGATTTCTACGGAAATATCCATTTTGACTATCCCCCATACCTTAAAAACAATTTGCCGTAGGACGTTGAAATATTGGTTTTAGAACTGTTGTAACATCTAGTTTTGCACCTCCCCTTTTGATTGCAATCGACTGGACCAAACGTTTCCAAAAAAAAAAACCAAAATAAAAAAAAATTGGATTTTGGACTTTTTCTTAACTACATCAATAAGCCCTCACCGAGAGCTTTTTAACGATATATGGTAAGCGGAACTTATTTTCATCGGTTCCAGAATTATAGCCAAATAAAATTTTAAATAATGAAATATTTGGATCTTACAAGGGGATGGCACATCGGTTCGAATCAGACTTCATTTCAATTTTTTTTAAACTTTTTTTTTTAATTATATTAATTTATTTATAGTTATTAACCTCTGATTGTAAAAAAAAAATTTACGATAAATAATTAAAAAATAACAATAAAAAAATATCATAAGTTATTAATGAAATAAAATTTTATGTACTTTTCATTTTAAAAAGATGTACATATATAATTAATAGGCATACAAGATAGTAATGTGGTGTACACAATGCATTTGTTTAAACCTGTATTACAAAAACAGATGTTTTTCAATTGTAAATAAAATTATTTCTTCAGAATTTCATAATTTAGTTATGTAATAATCTTAAAAAGTTACATTATATTTGTAACAAAACCTTTCTTTTTTTTTCTTTTTTCCTGTTTAGCCTCTGGTAACTACCGTTTAGATAATTCTTCAGAGGATGAATGAGGATGATATCTATGAGTGTAAATGAAGTGTAACCTTGTACAGTATTAGGTCGACCATTCCTGAGATGTGTGGTTAATTGAAACCCAACCACCAAAGAACACCGGTATCCACGATCTAGTATTCATATCCGTGTAAAAATATCTGGCATTACTAGGACTTGAACGCTGTAACTCTCGACTTCCAAATCAGCTGATTTGGAAAGACGCGTTAACCACTAGACCAACCCGGTGGGTTTTGTAACTGAACCTAGATCACACGAACAAAACACAATTTGTTTTACAAGGAAAGTAACATAATGAAATAAATACTGTAATTGTATACAATATTATTTATTAATGCTTACAATTACCGATGGATACCCCGATTATAATTACGCTTAATTTATTTGTATGAGAGATGAATTTCATAGCGTATAAAAAATAAGACAAATCTGATTGGGATTCATACTTAGAACCGACCAGACAAAACAAGCAAATGCTACCACTGGACAACAAAGGTCATTATAATTATTTATTTTCCTTTCTTCTGTAGGAGCTACAGGAAAACCACCTGAATAAAGTCAGCGATAACAGATGCATTTAAGTAATGTGTAAAAATTGCCCTGCCTGGCTGCGATTCAAACCTCAGAACTACAGATGAAAAGCAAAGATTGCTACCGTTTCCCCGTGGATATAGGAATAATACTGATGACAATTCAATTTTATCAGATAGAAAATGATTATTAACTTAAAGAAAATAAAAAGTAAATCTAGATCATTAAACAAGTATAAGATTGTCTATCTGTGTTACAGTAATCGTAGATAGGTCTCGACACAAACTTTGATCGAGTAGAGAATCAATTCAGTAGAAACTGAACCGGTCTAAAAATATGTTTCATTGTTTAAAAATCATGCGTTTTGTGCAGTTACATAAACTTAGTAAGATTATTTTATTCCACTTATTTCCCAAATTCCACCTCCTCTGATATGTCTTTATGATAAAAATTAATAATACATAAATAAATAATAAATTATAACAAAAAATTGTTTATCACAGATTCAGAAAATTATAATTAATAGTGAAAAGAGCATAAACCCAAAGATTTAACATGGAAAACTATTAAAATATTATGATATCTGAACTGTTCATATCCATAATAAAGATTAATACAAATAGGGTAAAGGAAAAAATTAATGAATTTCTTCCTGTCAATCCAATATAATATCTACTCAAAATTAATATAACAAAAACATTAAGAATTAACAACCTAGTCCTCCTCAATTAATTTTGAAATACTATTAAATTAAAACTGCTTGTAATTTTCTTTTTCTTTAAGAGGTTGATTTCCAAATGAACCACTTGGAATGATTTCCCCCTTATTCCAGTGACATTTTCCCCCTCCAAAAAGACAAATATTTTCAACATTTATGTTCTACAATAATTCCCAGTAATTTATTTTAGTCCTAAATTAAAAAAAGTAACAAAAAAATGTTTGCAAAGTATAACCCAAAGTCATGTTCACTACAAGCTATGCACCACCTAGTACATATTATAACGGTCTAAATTAAAGTTGTATTAATTTAGAGTTAAATCAAAATTAACATTTTTTAAAATTATTTCTTTCCTCCTCTGAACCAAAATTTTAAATTCGCACTATAAAATCAATGTAGAAAAACATACCTATCATCCACGTAACACATACATTATTTACAGAATGATTATTGAGTGTTTTACTAGTCGATAGAAACAAGGAAAAAGGATTATCATGATTATTCATTAATATCGAGATTTGTTTAAAATTTAGAAATAAATGAATCTCACTCCGAGTACATTTTATATTAATAACCAGAATTCTTCTCTTTTACACATTTGCATACATCAAAGTAAGAAAACAACCTGATCACAAGCTTTATCTGGTTCACGACCACATCCTCTCGGCAAATTAAATGTTTTTATTACAAATGATAATTATAACCGACTTGACTTGATAAAATATAATAGATAACAGCTGTAGGCTGGTTTTCAGAATTTTTTCACATATATAGCAAGCATTATATATTGAATCGTACAAAAAACCATAACCTATTTATTAATTTTGGCTAAACTATTTCTGCCATGTTGGTTTATGCTACTACCTTTTTTGCAAAGTATTATTTACTTATATTTAAACGTAAAGAATAATATCTTATGCAAGAATTATTCTCCAAAAGGTTATATATATTTTTTAATCCAAAAAAAACATTAGATATTAAGTATAAAATATCATTACTGTTTAGAAATGTGTTCAATTATCACACAAGTTCAAAATATATAATATGAAATCGTAAATTAAATTTACTCTTAGTTCTGTATTTGTTTACCAACACGTCCAAATAATAAAATTGTTTAAATGGTTCTTTCATGAAAATAAAAACTTACAAAAATTGGTTTTATTTATGGCTGTTAATTGTAAAATACCAAAAAAACATATTTATATTAATTTCTCTCTTGAGTTAACCATTTTAAAAAATGTAAAATTAAGCACAACACCAAATTAATCTGATACATAATAAAACCAGAAAGGAGAAATACATAAGAATATAATTATTTAATGGATTACATAATATAAATGACATTTTGGTTGATAAACAAAGCATTTTGGTTGATAAACATTCTTTTAATTTTGGTTGATAAACAAAGCACTATTTAAAACTGCATCAAATTAAAAATAAAAAATAATGTGAATAATTTAGTGAAAAGAATGTTACAGTGAATGCAACAAGTTGCTAAATTATTAATACAGGTTATTTAAACTCATCGCTATAGTTTTAATGTTTGTAATAAAATCAATGACATAAGCGCAAGTTAGAAGCAACTATTATTTCAAATGTGACTGTATTACAGTCACATTTGAAATTGTAATTACCCGCATGACTTTATATCTTATTTGCGATGCATATATTTGTGGTGTACATTGGTACAAAATAGCCTCAAAGGAAAACTATTTTTGTTTAGAAATAAAATACGGTTATATAATAATTTATAACAAATTATTTTTTTAATTACAAGAAAACTTCCAATACAAATCTCAGTTATTTTATTAATTTTACCGCTTTACAAGAATTCGTTTTTATGTAAATAACATCATAATTTACTTTTCCGACTTTATAATGAACATTATTCTTTCCCCAAGTATTTTTCAATATTCAGAACAATAATTCACGCATGAACTATTTAAAATACTCCAAAATTCAGTCAAAATAACAAAAATCCGTATTATTGTAGTAAACTAAGTAATCCTTAATAATCAAAACAATTTTGAATACCTGCAAGATAGTGATAATTCGACTTCAGTTGTAGGTTGTGCAGCTGAGCCAGGGGTAAATGTTGATGACATTAGTTCAAAAACACTTACTAAAATTACAATACAATTTTGGTTTAATTATATTCGCGATTGTAATAAAAAACGTCGAAACAAACACTAAACACGACTACTACAACTACTAAAACAACACGGCTTGAAAAACACCAACGGATAAAGATTAACCTATTTACTACCTGCAACGTCCCTCCCGACCACCACAGCCAACAGATAGCGTTAGCGGCATCACCCAACACTAGATATAAGCTTGTACGTGTAACAACGATGACCTCGCCAGTTATTCATTGACATGCGCAAATTTAAAACTTATCTTTCGACTATCGACATACCCCAGCGATTACAAATTATGTCATTGATCGTATGTACTGATCATTTTTATGCTGCTGAGCAATACTATCATTTTTGGTTTTTATTCTAACATCAGATTCGATGAAAATTAATTTTTTTATTGTTAATATTGGCAGTATTGGATTTTAAAAGGTCCTTGTAGTACCTTAGTTACTTATATACTATCAAATTATCTGAATAAAAAATGTAATGTTCTTTATTACACAGACTATTGGATAAGGTTTTTAAGCTCAATTATTGTGTTTCACAATAATTAATGAATAGCCGTACTGTAATCGGGAATTAAATTTTTTTTGCACAAATAATCTGATAATCCATCTGTTAAAAAAAATTAAATTCAAACAAGAAATGTAATGAGAAAGAAAACTGTATTGTGAAAATTGTGTTCATCTGTATAAAGAATTTGATAAAATGTTTTATCTCGACCTCAACATGCTAGAAACATGGGCTCTCAGGAAATAATATAAAAAAGAGGATTGGAGCACAGGAAATAAATGTATACGAGTGCAAATGATAAAATCAAGAATAGGAAGAAATGAAGGAAAGTTGGACTGTGTTTTAAAAAAGGAAAAAAGAAAATGTTAGACAGTATTTGAAAATATAAAGATTGTCATAAGATCAATTATCTATGTGTCAAATCTACCTCCACCCAAATATTTTTGAAATTTAAGTTTTTAAAAAATAATAAATACAAGAGAAAATCTTATTCCATTAACAAGTATTAAACTGCTCTGAATACATCAGAGGCATAATAATTCCTACAAAAAATATATTTATATTGGCATTAATTATGAAAATATACAATACTTTTAGGCAGCGTTTTACAATTTCCAGAATTTTTTAAAATAGTTATGACAAAATCCAATTTTTTATTATTATTTACAAAAACAAGACTCTTTTGATGATTAATTTCTATTAGTATAATTTTTTAAAAAACTAGAATACATTAATGAAAGTGAGAATAAAAATTACATCATTAAATTAAATTTTGAGGAAAAGATTTTCATACCCAAAATGCAAAATTTTCCTAAAGAAAATCCCTAACTTAATGTATATATTTTGTCTACAGTCATTTGGCTGGTTTGATGCAGCTCTCCAAGATTCCCTACCTAATGCCAGTCATTTCATTTTGGTATACTCCCTAATAATTTGTTTTACTTATTACAAATGTTGCCTGCCTGCACAATTTCTCCCTTCTCCTGTCCCTCCAATATCAAAGTGAATATTCCAGGATGCATTAATATGTGGCCTATAAGTCTGTCTCTTCTTTTACTATTTTAACCATTTTCCAAATGCTTCTTTCTTCATCGATTTACCGCAACACCTCTTCATTTATCACTTTATCCACCCATATGATTTTTAACACTCTCCTATAGCACCGCATTTTGAAAGCTTCTAATCTTTTCTTCTCAAGTACTCCGATCATCCAAGTTTCACTTCCATATAAAGCTACGCTCCAAACATATACTTTCAAAAAGTTTTCCTGAAGTTTAAATTAATTTTTGATGTAAGCAAATTATATTTCTGGGTGAAAGCTTGTTTTGCCTGTGCTATTAGGCACTTTATATCGCTCCTGCTTCATCCATCTTAGCAGTTCTACCTCCCAAATAAAATTCTTCTACCTCCATATTCTTTTCTCTTATTGTTTCTATATTCAGGGGTCCACCTACTTCATTTCATTAATTTCGTTTTGTTTTTATGCATAGGTTTTCACTTCATCCATGTCATTCATTGTTTCTTCCAAATCTTTTTTACTCAGCTAGAATTCATAGCATCATAGATCAGCAAATCATAGCATCTTTAACTTTTCACCTTGTACTGTTACTCTGGATCTAAACTGTTCTTTAACATCATTAACTGCTAATTCTATGTAAAGATCAAAAAGTAAGGGGGTAGTGAACATCCTTCCTTGTCTGACTCTCTTTTTTATTACAGCTTTTTTCTTATGCTCTTCAATTATTACTATAGCAGTTTGGTCCCTGTAAATGTTAGCAACTGTTCTTTGATTTTGATACTTAAACCCTAAATTTTTTAAAATGTTGAACGTTTTATTCCAGTCTACGTTATCAAATGCCTTTTCTATGTCTATAAAGGCCATGAATATTGGTTTGTTTTTCTTTAATCTTCCTTCTGCTAAAATTGCTTCCCTTGTCCCCATACGTTTCCTGAAACCAAATTGTTTTTCTCCTAACACTTCTTCCACTCTCCTCTTAATTCTTCTGTTTAATTCTCTCTTTAATTCTAATTAAAATTTTTGATGCACGAGTAGTTAAGCTAATTCTTCACATTTATCTGCTCCTGCTTTCTTTGGTATCATTACAATAACACTTTTTGAAGTCTGACGGAACTTCCCCTTTTTCATAAATATTACACACCAGTTTGTATAATTTAGGACTGTTGTAACATCTAATTGTGCACCCCTTCCCTTTTGATTGCAATCAAAGAATCCAAAAAAGCCCAAAATTCAAAGAAATTTGGATTTTGGACTTTTTCTTAACTGTAGTAATAAGCCCACATTGAGAGCTTTTTGATGATATATCACAAGTGGTACTTATTTTCATTGATTCCAGAGTTATAGCCAAATGAAATATTTGGATCTTAAAAGGGGTTAGGCACAACGGTTCAAATCAGACTTAACCTCAAAAGTTTTTTCATCTAAAAACTATTTTTCTTTTTTAATTTAAATATATTGATTTATTAACAATTATTAACCTCTGATTGTAAAAAAAAATTTATGATAAATAATTCAATAATAACAATAAAAAAAAAATTATGAGAAAATATCCCAAGTTATTGATGAAATAAAATTTTTGTACTTTTCATTTTAAAAACATGTGTATATGTAATTTAATAGACGTAAAGGAATTCATGTGATGTCCACATTAGATTTTTTACTCAGACCTCATGTGATGTTCTCCTCAAAGATCTTTTAACTCCACTTCCTCAACCTTCACTAAATTCCACTGATTCATCTGACACCTTTTCTTCAGGTTTTTAAACCCCAATCTACATTTCATTATCACTAAATTATGGATGCTATCAATGTCTGCTCCTGGATGTGCTTTGCAGTCGACAAGTCGATTTCTAAATCTTTGTTTAACCATCTATCATACCTTGCAGTATCACCTGGCTTTTTCATGTGTATATTCTTCTATTATGATTTTTAAATTGGGTGTTAGCAATTACTAAATTGTAGTTCGTGCAAAACTCAATAAGTCGGTCCTCTTTTATTCCTTTTGGCCAGCCCGTATTCACCTACATTATTTCCTTCCTTGCCTTTTCCGATGCTTGCATTCCAGTCTCCAATAATTATTAAATTTTTATCCCCTTTTATGTGTTGCTTCATCAATTTCTTTGTATACACACTCTACCTCATTATCATCATGAGCATTTGAAGGCATATAGACGTTAACAATCGTTGTCGACTTAGTTTTGATTTTATCTTTATTACATTCTATCGCTAAGCTTTTTGAAATACTCTACTCTCTTTCCTATCTATTGGTTCATCATGAAACCTACTCCTGCCTCCCCTTTATTTGACGCTGAGTTAATTATTCTAAAATCACCTGACCAAAAGACGTTTTCCTACCACAGCTACATTTAACTTACCAATTTCTCTCTTTAAATTTTCTAACCTACCAACCTTTTTTAGGCTTTACATTCCATGCTCAGACTCGTAAAGTGCTGTTTTTTAATTTTCTGGTGACCCCTTCCTTAGCAGTCCCCACCGGGACATCCGAATGGGGGACTAGTTTACCTCCGAAATATTTTACCAAGGAAGGCACCTCAATCTTTGTTACATGAAAATGCAGAGAGCTACATTTTCTTGGAAAAAAAACAGCTATCATTTTCCATTGCTTTCAGCTGCACAGTATTCAGAAGAATACATGATGTTGATATGGCTGTTTAAGTAGTCCTGACTTACACTCTTAACAGCTACTGAAAGAGCTGCACCCTCTTTCAGTAATCATTCCTTATTCTGGTTCTCAACAGATACCTCTCTGATATCGTTGTATCTTCGGTCCAGTTACTTTGTATCACTGAGCACTCAAGCCCCCTAACCATCAGCAAGGTCTCATGCTGGTCCCTTCATAGGGATATATACAGTATATATATAAATATACAATATATACTGTATGATAAATCTTTTAAATCATGCCATTTTCTTTAGAAATAAATAATTTGGGAAGGAGTGGAAAAATTACATCAACTATTATATCAATAAAAAAATCCCACATTTTTTTATTGATAGTAACAGTAGGTATGGACAGTTTCTAAAAATTAATTTTTTTCTGCATTTTTTAGGAAATATATGAATGAGGGCATTTGAATTTGGGATGGTGGAACTAAGTCATAGATCATCGTGATGGATGTCACTATAAACTTTTTTATGTATAATTTCTGCTGAATTATAAAAAATCTAATTACAATTAAACACATTACAATTAATTCCAAGTAAACACATCTATCAAAAAATAAATAATAGGTTTTTTGTTAAAAAAGGAGGAAAAAATAAAAACTACATCTGAAGGCCATTTTCTCAAGACAAAGGGCTTTTTTTAAAGTAGTTTTTCAACTTTTCATTTTTTTGGTTATTCTGTATTTTAAGTAAAGGATTGAAAATTGAAAAGTGCAAACCTCTATAGGGAGTACGTTGTTTATCTTATAAAAGATTTACACTTTTCATGTTTTGATTCATAAAAAAAAAATGAATGAAGAGTTGCTTTACTTCTTTAAAAGGTTTTTCTGACTTTCGAGAATGTACTTTTCATAATAACATTTTGAATATTAGCCTATGAGAATTAAGGATAGCATAACTTTATATAAATCACTGTTAGTTGTTTTGATTGAATATAAATTAACATGGCAAACAGAAATAAAAAATTCTTTGAAAAAACATAAAGATGGCAGTTCTTGAAATCATTCTAATAAAGGTATCATTCTATTTGCAAAATTTTGTTTATTACCTAAGAAAATAAAATAAAATACATAAAGAAAATAAAAAGAATTTTTTAATTCTGTACACTACATTTTTTCTTATATGATGGTACTTACACCATGTCCCTATGAGATATCTGTAATGCATGTTTTACATTACAGCTATTTAAGTAACTATTTAATTTATTTGAAAATAATGAAATAAAGGATGTGCATTAAGTTTTGAATTACAATGAAATAAAGTGATGAGTAAAGTGTGAATAAAGTAATGAAGGGTGGAGATTAAAGAAGGCTTTTGACACAAAGGGTTTATGATCGGTAAAATGGTTCCAAGAAATGACTGTGAAGATGACAAAAAGGTTAGACATCCTAACATATCAACAACTGATGAAAATATCATCAGATGCTTAAAGAGGTGGGAATACATCAAGCTATTTTGATTCATAATTTGGGTGTGAAACAAGTAGCAGTAAAATTTATTCTAAAACTGTTCAATTTTCAACAAAAGCAACATCGCAGAAACATTGCATAGCAATTGTTAGCTGATATCGCTGATGACCCAATATACTGTAACTGGTGAAAAAATGCAGATGTACAATTATGATATTGAAACGAATGTTCAATCATTCTAGTAGAAACTTCCTGAAGATTGAAAAAAGCATACAAAGTTTAATCATATATTAGGGCCCTCCTTTCTGTTACAATGGCGTTGTCAATTATGATGAATTCTTACAAGGTTGTACTGTCAACAAATAGTATTACTTTACAATTACAATACCATTTACACGAGGTAATCTAAAGAAAACAATCGCACATGTTTGCAAAAAATTCTTGGATTTTACTGAATGATAATGCTCCACTATTAATTTGTGATTATTTAGCCAAAAATAACATCACACTGATGCCGCGGCTTCTGTATTCTCCAGTCATGGCATTTTGAAATTTTTTCTTATTCCCTAATTAAGAGAAAATTAAAAGAGAATAATTTAAAACGATAGATGAAATAAAGATAAAGATCGCTAAGTAAACTTAAGACTATACTAAAAAATGCTTTCCACAAATGTTTTGAGGATTGGAAGAAATACTAGCATAAGTCATATCTCTGGAAGATCTTTGAATGGGGACAACATCAATGTAGAAGAATAAATAAATTTGTTTTGATAAAAATTAAAATTCATATACTCATTATTTTCTGATCCACCTCCTACACTGTGAAACAGTTAAATATAACTAAAAATTATTTTCAAACGACAAACAAAGTAATGCATATAATTTTTAAAATATGGACAAAATATTGTGCAATTTTTAAACCAAAACTATATGTAGGTGCACTACATATACAGGTGTCCCATATAAAACGCAACCCAGCCTTATATTGGTAGGTATTGAAATAATAAAAAGGCATGTGTAAATGTAAATATAATTTTTATTATTACCATCCATTACCTTACATTTAGAGTAAATGTTGGAAGTGGTCGCCATCTTCTTGAATACAAGCTTCAATTCTTTTTACAGCGTTTCTCGCAACTTTTTTCAAAGTTTGTGGCTGGATATTTAATACAGCATGTTCAATATTGACTTTCAATCGTTCAAGTGTTCGTGGTTTGTTGCTGTAGGCTTTTTCTTTGAGGTAACCCTGTAGAAAAAAATCCACCGCAGTCAAATCTGGAGATCTTGGTGGCCACAAGCCTCGACCGATAACATGATTACCAAAGAATTCCTCAACGAAATCAGAAGTTGAACCTGTGTAGTGCGATGACGCACCGTCATGTTGTAGCCGGCAGTGTCTGTTTTCCTCTTCCAAGAGTGCGATGAACTGAAATAAAATATCCTGATATCGTTCTGCATTAACGGTGTATTAAAAAAAAAATAGGACCGATTATTTTCTTCTGCAATATCGCGCACCGTACGCCCAACTTCTGCGGGTGAAATTGTTTTTCGTGATAAACGTGGGGATTTTCAGCGCTCCAGATTCTACTGTTTTGGCTGTTTACATAGCCGTCCAAATGAAACCACGCTTCATCTGTGAAAAATAACGAATCCATAACATTAATTCCCTCGCGCAGAAATCGACAAAACCGTTGACAATATTTGACGAGTAATCGGTCTTTGATTTCAGTGACTGTATCTGTATTCAACACTGACGCAGATCTTTTGTGTTCCTTGTTATTAACAGAACCGGTCTCTCTAAATTTTGCGACTAACCTTAATACTGATGTTTTGTTAGGAGCTGGTTTATCTGGGTACTTATGGCGAAACAAATCTTGCACTGCAACCGCTGATTTTGTACTGAAATACGACTCGACAATGAAAACACGTTCATCTAGGGAAAACACCATCTTGTCTCCAGCAATACACTGAACGTTATGATTGCATTATTGTTACTATCGGTAGTGTTCTACTGCTTCGCCGCGATGTTCAGATGTTGGACGAGTCCATTTCAGTAACGAGTAGGGGAGTAAGCTTGACTTTTGAAATTTCATGGATGAGTGATTGATGGGTTGCGTTTTATATGAGACATCCTGTATATATATATGCAATTATTTAAAATAACAGTAATAATAAAGGGATTTTCCAAAAGAATAATTCTGTTAAGTGTCCTTGCCTTCACCTTTTAATTATTTAATAATATATTAAATTTATAATTAAATTAATTTTCAGCAATTAAAGTAATCAAATATATTCCATGAACATTTTTTTATGTAATTTTAAATGTACCATAAATTTTTACAATCAATTCATCTGATGAATCGACAAGGGAAGGATAAATATTGTAATAAGGCAAGACCAGTTAGATGCTGTCTTTGGGAGCGATTCTGAAAATTCTACGGGTGTAGTTACAGTAAGAACTCAAAAGAGAAGATGAACATGTTGATAAAAATAAGTTGTAATAATTTGACTACCATAAACTGTTTCCCATCTGTGTTATGAAAGTGTCCTACCATAACGCTATGCAAGTTAATTCTTAGTCAAGTAAATTTAATATTTTATTTCAAAATGTGTAAGACTTTTTTTTAGATAAATTCTATACTCCATGTTAGCATGGATTATATAGTAAGGATCAGGGAACTGATAGGGCTTCCCCAGCACAAATCCAACATCCAATCATCATCTGCTTACCTTTAACTGAAACCATTCTCTAGTAGTATCAAACTTCAAAAAGTAAGAGAAGGCTGCTGGTTAATAACTCTTAAACAAACTAAGTTGACACAAATAAAATGCCAAGTATTAGTTCTTAAAATCCTGATTTTGGGCCCACTTACTTACAAAAACAAAATAACCTTGAGTTTCTGATAACCAACCAATTCACCCAAAATCAGCTTTAATTGCTGACAAGTTCTGTATTTTTATGATGTAATCTAAATAAGCCAGATTTAGAAATATATTTCAAAAGAATTTCTACATTTCTTATAGAAGTTTTTATACATTTTTGGGAAAATCTCTGTAGTGTTCAGAATTATAAACGTTGGTAGTTTTGTGTAGTTATATTTACATTATTATTGTAAAAATAGATAAATTTAAAAAAAAAATGATAAAAAATTGTAAGAAGATAAATTTTACTTAATTGTGATATAATTAATGGGACGGAAATCCTAAACAGCAGACAAACTGATGCAGTTGTCACAAAAGGTAACACACTGAGGTGACCTTATTGTTTGTGATTCATTTCAATTATAAAAGCTTCACGATATGGTGATTAAAGGCAATGTGGCAGAGTAAGTGGTTAGCATTGTTGAGAATGGACTTAGTCTTATTACTTACTATATTGCCATGGAAATCAACAATGTGAGTCGGTTATTGTGAAGTTCTTTTTTTGCTGTACGCATTTGAGACAAACAACTTGATTTGATTTCACATGGAATCATCTAGTAATGGTTTTCTAAAAACATCCCATTAATTCTTGCTAATTTCAAATAAAATTTTGTACTCAAGGATACTGTAAATCTTACTGTAACAGAATAATTATGATTCTTGGGATATATATTTTAACTGTTAAAAATAGAGGATAACCCAGACCACTGAAGGGGCTGGATTAACTTATACATTTTGTGAGGGAATTAAATCTGAGTTAAACATAATTTTAATATTCTCGACTAGATAAAAACATTAGCATAGAAAATAAATGAATTAATAAAGCAATTTCAAGCTCTCCGATACACATTTTCCTATTTGCTATACATTTTAAGAATTTTTAATATAAATATACACGGTATTTGTTTTAAAACACAATCCAATTTAAAGAAAAATAATGTGCAATATTTAATGTGATTAGTTTTAAAAATATTACAATTATTTGTGCAAAACAATATTGTGATCAAATTTTTTTATTATAACATTGAATGTATCCACCATTTTCATCAGTGCAAAGAAATTTCTCAAAAGGTCCATTGTTGCTCTTGCCATATGACATGTGGCTCCATCTTGTTGAAATCACGAATCTCTCTCATTAATTTTAAATTTGTAATAAACTGCATTTCAATTTCTTGGTAGAGGTCTTCATTAAGAGTGTTTTCAAAGAATATAGGGCCGATCAATCTTTGCCTGAAAACTGCACACCACCCATCAGTTTTCTGTGGGTGTAGAGGTCATGAATGGATGGTGTGAGGATTATTGGAGTTCTAGTAGCAATCATTTCAATTATTAACGTAACCACTCAAATGAAACAAAGTCTCATCTGTAAAAAATACATTGTCGTTGGACAATATATTTGAACACCTTAAGTACTGACTTTAAAGCTCTCCTGAACAAACTTATTAAACCACTGACTGTAGTGAAACCTATCAGCATAATCATCTGTGTATAATTCATGTGATTCATGAATTTGGTTAGTGTGGCTATAAGTTAAGTAGTACGGTAGCTTTAAAGGCATTATACAGATATATTCTTTTTTGTTATGTAAGCTTTCATAATGATTGGTTAGATAAGTTTAAAAAGCTTACCCTATCATCTTCCAATGTATCATCATTACGAACCAAATGTTTCCAGCTATTCTCTGATTGCAAACATAATACATTCTTACCTGGGAACTACAGTTCAAAAGCTTCTTGGCACAAAACAAAATATTTGGTTGTTAAATAATTTTCTCACAGATAACCAAAAATAACAAACTTTTCACAAAAAATAAATATAAAATTATATCAGCTGATTATAAAACAATAACAATAGGTAGTGCTGCCAACCTCTTCATCTGAAATTATTGTATTTACTTTTCTAAGTATTTTCCTTGGACTGCGTTTTAAATAAAACACCCGATATATATATTTACTTCATAATTCATTTGAAGATATATTGAATGCTAGTATTAAAAAGGGCCACATTTTGGTTAAAATTATTAGCGATAATTTTTTTTTTTTAACTGATATATTTTTATTCATCAAGAATTTCATCCGTTTTTGGAATCTTAAGTACTACTTATTGTTGGGTCCTTTTATCTATAAACCAATACTAGAAAAATTTCTTCTGTATTTCAAAAGATAACTTGTTTTCAACAAATTAATTATTCCTTTATAATCTATTTGTATTGTGGCATTTTCTTGCTGTTTTTTTTTTTGTGAAAAAAACAGCAACAACTCTGGTTGTTTGCTCATTAAAATCCCTTTCCTCAAAAAGTGATCTTTTAATTCAAATAAATATTACTTAAAATTAACTAAGGGTAGAAGTTTTTAGTTAAATTTTAAATGGTCACTCTATTATTTAGGAAGTTAACTGTTATGCTAGATAAGCACTACAGATTTATATTTCTAAATATATTATACGTTGTAAAAAACAGAACCTGTAATTCTTTAAAAATACAGAAATGAATTTAGCTTTGACACAATAAACAACTCTTAATATTTTCTTTTTTTTTAACAGCCATGAATTAAAAATTTCAATCATTATGAGTTTCTTTTCCAAAACATAAAAGTAAACATCATTTTTTGATGGAATGATTTATCATCTAATTCAGTTTTCAGGTATGAAAAGTGGTATAGTTACAAAACATATTACTGAAGGGTACATATGCATAAAAGGAATAAACTAAATAATACTTTTGTAATAAAATATTATTATTAAAGTTTAAAATAATATTTCTCAGACAAAAATTTAAAACCTTTTAATATAATATATACAAAAAAAAATATATATATATAATCTAAGAATTATTTCCTAACTGGTTTGTCCTTAATTGTATACTTGTCATAAGTTTTGGTCGGGTCATACGGTTCCCAACGACTAGCAGGAAAGATGTGCTTATTGCGTTCATACCAACTTCGTAGAAGAACCTTACCGGCATGCGATTCTTCTTTTTCTACACTAGCATCGCTAACCAATCTTATATCATCATGTACATCAAACTGGAAAAGTGGTCCGCTTTTGCCTCTTGCCTAAAACAATAGTAACTTGATTTATAAATAGAGAATTACTTTTATGTACATAATATACAGATTATATATTAAATAAAATTATTTACAATAATCATTATTTACTTTTGTACTTTATTAAGCTTTTACATTATTTGAAGGTCATTCAATAATTAAAGATCTAGAACTGATTAATGGTAATAGTGGAAACCTATTTAATATAATAAATTCAAAGTATCTGTTCAAGTTGATACTGGTATTTGTGACATAGAACTTATAAGCTGTTTGAAAAGAATTTCAATTAATATAAGCCCCCCTTTTATTTAAAATATTGGCTCCACTTAAAACTTGTATTGCGGAAGAATAGCATGTGTTGTAGTAAAATTTTTATTTTTTGAAGATATAAAAAAAGCATTAATTCACAAATGTTAAAATGATATGGTAAAAAGTGTATTAAATGTGCAAATTTTTATTACTGAAAAGCAATATTATATTTTGTGAAGTTGAACAGTAACTGAGCAGAACAAATGTCACAGACTTTCATCATAGCAAAAAGCCGGTAGAAGTTTTGACTGATGCTTTGTAAAATCAGATTAATGATCTTAGCGAGGACAGATACTTAGAAATTTGAGAAATTACTGAAATTAGTACTGCAAGTATTATCACTGTCCATTTCTCTATCTATGATAAGCTGAATTACCGTGAAATGTGTTTGAGGTTTGATCACAGACAGATGACTCAAAATCACCGACATCCGAATTTACATTAGAATAGAATTAAGTGACTGTTTTTAGTCAAAGCTTATGCTTTTTTAGATTGTAAAATAATTTACGATGAAACTTCCAAATGTAGAGTACAGAATGAAAATATAAGAGTTTACCAACCAGGAAGAAATTTCAAAACCTACACATCAGGTGGCAAAGCGATGCTAATGGCGATTTGGGACTATAAAAACCCAATTTATAGCACCTATTTGGAAAAATAACATAAGCTCAATAGATAGTACTATTGTGACAGAAAATAAAGTGAAATCCATAACAAGGATGAAACAGCTTAGTTCTCTCTCAAAAGCCATAATTCTTTTACATTATAACACCAGCTCCTGTATGGCTCAAAAGACACAGGAAGCTATTCAAAATCAGGATGGGAAGTGTTGTCGCATCCACCTTACAGTCCCGATCTTACGCCATCAAATTTTTTTTGCTTAAAGTCTTTACTTAGCACAGGGTTTAGTAACAACGAGCTGGCTAAGAATATGACATGAAGGGCTCAGACACAAAGTTGAACAATTGTTACTACTGAAATACGGGATAAGAAAGATGGGACAAGCACCTAAATGTAGAAGGAGATTATGTACAAAAGTAGCATTAGTTTCATTGTCAGTGAAACAATAATAATTTGTCTACAATTACTTATCTCTTTAATTACTGAATGGCACTTATAAAATGTACACTTATATTTAAAAAAAACCTTTAGTATTGCTTTTGTTTAAAAATGCCCCAAAATGTAAAAATTAATTTCTTCAGTTATCTGGGTAATGTTAGTTTAAGCGTGACCAAAAATAAAAACATAGTGTTCAGCGTTACAAATAGCGAGGATAAAACTTTTAATACTTTTATATGAATCACTACTAAAGCCATCTGTAACAAGTGCCTCCCTTTAATCGTCACAAAAGGAACATTATTTTGATTCTGACTTCTTAAAAAGATTATATTTTACTTTTTATATAAGTGTGTTTCAAACAAAGCAATATGAAAAAAAAATTTATACATACATTTTTTATTTTTTACTTTTACAAAGTAATATGTTGTAACATCTGATGCACATACTGGGAATAATAAACACAAATTACTCGTTTATTATATACGATCTTACAACATCACACTTTCACAGAGGTAAATATAATCTTTTTTTTAATCCGAATTAAAATTCATTTTACTACAATTTCAGTAATTATCAATTAATTAATGTAGTAATGACTGCTTATCATATTGTCATAGGAAAGATGTAAAATTTCAAGTCAGCTAGGTATAGGGAAGAGGTTATAAACTGACTGCAAGGTTTGATCTGATAAGACATGCAGAGGGTGGATGTTGAAATAGATTTCACAAGAAAATAAGAATGTACTTTTTTAGCAGCAACTACAGCAGCAGATTAAAATATACTGTTATGCTGCTTTTCGCATACCATGCTGCTACATGCTGAAACGATTTGTGAAAAGCTGTAAAACATTTTTTTTTTATTTGATATTACCCCATTATACGCTTTAATAATCAATAGCTGGTGAAAGAAATAACTGAAAATTTCAATAAGTTAATGATAAACAGGAAATGAAAGTCGGTTCTATACAATCAACGCCTCTTCTAAAAGTAATACCATCTGACCAAACATCAACATCTAGTCAAAAAAAGAATACTAGTGCAAGATCTGCTTAATCCAATGCACATCAAAAATTTTTTTATAATATCAAATAGGAACAAATTTTGAAAAACTATATATAGTGAAACATTATAATTAGTTTAATGACAAATGTGCAACATACTAAAATAATACTCTCGGATTATGAAATTTTTTTACATGCTGGTTAATCACATTTGTATGTTTTAAAACATTTAAAAAAATTCATTTCTTGAAGTCATGAGGGGTAAAAAAATTCAAATACCATCAGATTAAAATGAAAAAATGTATTAAAAAAAAAATGAATACCTTTGTGACAATAAAATCATAAAATGTATAATGATGAGGCAGAATTAAATCTTCTTTAACGTACATTAATTGGTCTGCAGTAACAGTTTTAAGTTCACTGAATTCTTTTCTTAATACTTCTAAGCATTTCTGTAAAAACTGATACATAGAATTTCCTTTTTTCATTCTAACAGTTTTCCTATGTCCTGATCCATCCCAATAACTAAATGTAATATCGATTTCCTCTTCTTTTAAAGAACTCTGTTTTGCTGCCCATTCCTGTGTAATCAAGCAAGACAAATTACATTGTACAATTAATGAGTAACAATACTTAAATGCTCAATCCGATAAAAACAATTAATTTGAAAATATGGGTAGTACCACTCATCACAGCACATACTTGCTACAACAATATTAGTACAAATCTTGTTTCACATAAATACAACCAAATTTTAATATTGTGATACTAATTAAAACATTTCATTAGAAAATTAATTTGAAGTTTTCTATTCCTCTCTGCTTACAGTATTTAAACAATTTAAATTATACAATATTAAATATTTTGATATTATTTACCTTTTGATGTTAATAACACATAATAACTATTGAGATTTAACTGATACTTTCTTTCAGGATTCATTTCACTGTTTAGTCTCACTATACAGCCTTACAATAACAACACCAACAATGTGGGGTGGTTACCTGCTTCTCAAACACCGACTAATATCCTTACCATTAAACAATGTTTCAAAATACAAACGGCAAATTACAAAAAAGAAAGATAAATAATGAAATAAAAGATGAGTAGATTGTGATTTGTTTATAAGACAAATTGGAAAGGGAACAATTTGCAGGAAATTGGAATAGTCACCAGGTTGGTCTAGTGGTGAAATCATCGCAAATCAGCTGATTTTGAAATTGAAAGTTCTAAGGTTCAAATCCTAGTAAAGGTAGTACTTTTTATATGGATTTGAATATTCGATTGTGGATACCGGTGTTCTTTGGTAGTTGGGTTTCAATTAACCACATATCTCAGGAACGGTTGTTCACCTGAGACTGTATAGGACTACACTTTATTTAAATTCATACATATCATCCTCTAAAGTAGTACCTTACAATGGTTCCGGAGGCTAAACAGGAAAAGAAAGAGAGGAAATTGTTGTACAATGAATAGCAAGATAGAAATATCTTAATATACTCAAGGTTACATAAGTAAGTTACAATTAAAATAAGTAAGACAATTAAATTGATAAAAATAGGCAATTGAGGATATATTAGGCCAGAAAGGTGAAAGAGTTGAAAAGGTTACTGCCAAAAGCACCAAAGCAGTCGTATAACTGCTAACAAAAACACAATTACAGTACACTATAATAAATAAACAATCGATCTACATAAAATATAAACAAAGCGGTAACAACAGAAATATTAAGGATATATTTCTATTTCTGGTTGAACAGAATAAATCGTTTCATTTCCTAAAATGAATCGTATTCTAAAATGAATTCTTATAAAAAAACCTGCTGCGATTGAAAAAATCATCCACAACAAATCTAACCGTCCCGTATAGTACCAACATGGATCTCATGACATTACATCATCAAATGCGCATTCTAATGAATTGAGAAATTTAAAAAAATGGAAAGTGCGAGAACAAGAAAAAGAGAGAAGGAATGAAGGAAGAATGCAAACAGACAAATAAATTTATGTAGTGTAGAAATACGACACTAGTTTGCAGAGTGCTATCTTGTATTTACCCCTGCCCTTCTCCAGGAGTGAATAGGATTGCAGTATTTAGAACACGTGACACTCGTCATCATCTTGGAACGCTAGTGTTGTGCTGTTTGCCATCTTGGATCCGCTATTTTGGAATTTCCCTTTTTCCTTGTGGGAAATTTTCTTTCCCCTCTCCGGGTTACCAACCTAATTATTTCTTTACACATTAAATATTAACTATTCGAATATTTCAAAGGTTGGTAGTACTGGATCATCTACTGGTATTGTCATCAACTGGTACGGTTAAGGTGGGAAAATCATAAGCTGTTGTCGTTTGCTAAATGTGATGTCATAGGTTTGATAGAATTGATTAGATAATATGTAAAGTGTGAAAAAGTATCTGATCTTTGAAGGTCTCGAACTCAGTCGCCTGGAAAGTGTGCAGACGGTGTGTTAAGCCTCGCGACCAAAATGCCAATTGTCTATGCGAATTTTGTTCTACAGAAGTCGTGAAAAAATCATTAAAATTATATTAATAAAATTAAATATATAAAAATAAAAAATAATAGATTTTATAATATATACATAAAGAAGAAATAAAATTTTTTTATAAAGTTTTCTTAAGATAAATAGGTAAAAGAAATATATTAAAAAAAGATTAATATAAATATAACGAAGACATCTGCAACCATTCATCCGATTTTCATGATTCACCATTTTCAGTACTTAACAATATGAACTATTTAGTGAATTCAGATGGATTCTTAATAAATATCATATAAGTAACAATATACAACATAAACTAGCTTCACATGGGTCACAAATATAATTTTCTTTCAAAAATTTAAACAGCTATTACTTGTTACATGTTTATGTTTACACAGTAAATAATAAAAAAAAAAATATATATATATATATATTAATATAATTTTATTTTATAATTAAAGCTTTGTCATTTGTTTCAATCAATTTCATCTCTTCATAAAAATGTCATCTAGAGTTGCCCAGGCAATTAATAACATGATCCTCTTCAGGTGAGATAAGGAGAACTTCAATGATATCAATGTGTTAACAGTCCTCCAGATGTATATATCAACCGTGCTAAATCACTTAAAAGGGAAGACACTATGTGCTTTGATGGAAACATTAAATGGTGGGTACATAAATTTCCTATCTTTGTTCAATTGATTTCATTGTTTACACGTATCTGACAGAAAATCTTCTATTTCAGCAATAAAAAAGTAAGCAATACATGTGTGCAAATTTTATTTTTGTTTCTTCATGTATGTGGTCGTCAATGTAGAATGAAGACAGTATGGATTGAAGAAGCGTCAGCGATCATGTTCTGCAACATAAAGCTTCATGGGAAAACCAAAACTGTTATTAGCATTGATGACAACAATGACCTAATTGATAACCAATGGTTGAAGTCTAAATCCTACCTAGTGTACTTGGATGATATTTTTTATGTGGCTTTTTTCTGGGCAAAAAATGCTTCAGCATTATCATTACTCGAATACGATGTGTTTACGCCGTTTCGTGTAAAGTTGTTGTATTTTCAATAATGTTTTTTGTCTTTATCTTATCTGCTGTGGTCGCAATATGTTTCATAAAAGCAATTTCTATTTAACCATGTTAATTTTTAACTGTTTTTTGTTAGCTCATTTTAATATTGTTAAGTTCCTAGAAATATACATTTCTTTGTCTGCGATCACGTCATTTCCTGTACTTGTTCGTATTTCAGCAGTTTTAACAGTTTTACATAACTCTTTTAATGGTCTGTTTGCTTATAATATTAATTTTCGATATGTTGTTTCTTACCCAAACTTCCTGTCTGTGCTAATTTCTTTGTCTTACCAATACCAGCACACTAGCTCTTGTTGTCAACACACACACTCTTCGGTCTATTGCCTTCTTTGTTTCCCCCTCTACTCATCACGCCATCATTTCTTCAGTCCAGATTAGACTTTCGTAGTGTGCGGACCCAGGACTCAGTCTTTTCTCTATCTTCGTACAGTTGCAGTCCAGAATAGACCAGTTATTCTTCAAATTCACTATATTACGTTTTTCCTGAAAGTGCTTCAATTACTACAAACTGACAATTCTATCGACGCCAAATCTTCTCAAAACTGCAGATTACATTTTCACCGATGCAGAATCTGTAAATTCGTTGGTACATATCTGAGATACTACGTATTAGCCTAACTCTACACCACGTCTCACCCCTGCATTCCTGATACACCACGGCGGACTACGTCCAGGAATTACTGTATGTATTCATTTACCTTCATTCACGAGTTCGTCGTTTACTAATATTTGTGTGCTACAGGCAAGTTTAATTTTCATTATTTATTACGTTTAAACAGTTATTTTTATCAGTAAAAATTTGTGGAACATTCAGTTCATCGTACCTTATGCATTTTCACTTTCAAGTGTAGTTCACAAAACCATTTTCTCACTTAAGTACAGTCACGACAGGTTACTTACATAAGGTTGTGTCATTGTTCAGCTGCAACCTATTTTACGTGCTTTATTAATTTTCAATTTTGTAGTTATGATAATTAACTCTACAATTTAATCTTGTATCTTGATAATCCTCGAGATTAATATTTTTCTACTCATGAACTGTGTTCATAATACGCTCTAAAATTAACCTAAAACAATTTATTCCTGATGTGCAATTATGTTTTAGGACTTTGCAATTTTATATTTTCTAGAATGCTTATTTACCAAAATGAACTCTATTTACATATTATTTACATTATAACACCAATTTATTCCTGATGTGCAATTATGTTTTAGGACTTTGCAATTTTATATTTTCTAGAATGCTTATTTACCAAAATGAACTCTATTTACATATTATTTACTTATTTCAATTTTATTATTGTAATTAACTCTTTTTATATTGAAACTATTGTAATTTAATTATCTAAGTTAATGACATCCGTTCATTGCTATTTGTCATATTATAGTTTTCTAAATTTACAATTGAAAATAAGGTGTTTTATGTTCTCTTGTTTTCAGGAGTTGTTAAATTGTATATTGTCAAAATGTGTATTTAAAAGTGTATATTCATGTATTTTTTTTCATTTAACATCAATGTTCAGATGCTGATTTCAGTTGATATTCTTATGTATCATTAAATTATGTTATTTTCATAATTTCTTTTTAGTTTTTAAGGTTATGATTTAACATAAGATCAGTTGTTTTCTTTCTCATTAAAGTCCAATTTCTTTTGGCAAATACGAGCTGTGTTTTTTGTTAACTTTACCCAACACGATGTATGTGTTTTAAAAAATTAAATTGCAAAAATTCACAATAAAAATTAAACAAAAATGCCTGGAAAACAAAACATGAAATATAAAAACAAAACCTAATAGAATAACAAAAATTAAAACAAAATAAAAACTTAAGTAGAAATTTAAAAACAAAATCAAACATTGGATGTGATTGACATTGGATGTTCTGCAGAACATCTTCAAAACTTAGAAAAAGTCTTTGACAGGTTACAAGATGCAAATCTGAAGCTGAATCTGAAGAATATAATATCTTTTGTGAAGAAGTTCAATATTTGGGTCATGTCTCAGAGAAAGGAGTGGCTACAGACCTAGAAAAATTAAAAGCTGTACTCTATTGGCTCTCACCGAAAAATAAATACGAAGTTTTCTAGGATTATGCTAATACTATCATCGTTTTATAAAAGATTTTTAGGTACCTCTAAGCCACTGACAAAACAGAAGGCAACAAATTTGGATTGGGGTCAAGAAGAAACTGAATCGTTTCAACTCTTGAAGAATTTATGTTCAGCTCCAATCCTCTGTTATCCTGGTCAGATGATAGATTCATCATCGATAAAAATGCAAGCAAAGTTGGAATCGGCAGGGTACTCTTGTAAATTTAAGATTGAGCAGGATTAATTGACTATTTCAGTAAAACTATCAAGACCGAAGAGAAACTACTGCGTGACTTGTCAAGAACTACTTGCTGTACTGAAGACGTTAAAACACTTCCACAAATACCTGTATGTAAGGCACTTCACACTTCGATCTGATCAATTGGCAACAAGTAGCTGCTCAATTTTAAAAATCTTAGAGACAGATAACACGATGAGTAAAACACCTTTAAAAATATGACTTCATCAGCCAGGGAAGATGTCTTTTCAGATGACCTGTAACATCAATGATTCACTGCTGCAAGGTAGAACAACGAGCCGGAGTGTTGGATACAATCAAATCATTACTATAGCAGTAACAAGCTGGCAGAAAGAAGAAATGAGAGAAACACAATTAACTGAGAAGGCTGAAGAAAGACAAAATGGAAGATTAGTGATCAAAGCCCGATGTGTAAACTATTGCACACAATGGAATTCTCTAGTAGTGAAGGATGGCGTATTCTACCAGGAATGGCAGTCCGTGGATGGAAAACAGTTCATTCTAAACTTGATCTCCCAAATAATAAAGTGAAGGAGGTTCTGTTAGAAATTCATGATGGAACATCGAGAGGTCACTTAGGTGTCAATACAACGGTGGACAAGGTGCGATAACATTACTACTGGCTCCATTTATGAGACGACATTAAGAATTGCTGCAAGCTGTACAACACGTGTGTGGCTTGTCGAGGACCCAGACTGTGGAGCCGGAGGCCACATGCAACAGTACAACGTGGGAGCACCATTCTAGTGTGACACCATCGATATTGCTGTACCTTTCCCTGTCACTGGCGTAGGAAATAAGTATCTACTAGTAACCATGGATTACTCACTAAATGATTGCTTCAACATATTAAGAAGCATCATCGATAGCAGATGCTCTGGTAAATGACTTCTTCCATTTTGGAGAATAGAAAGAAACACACTGACCAAGTGCGAAACTTTGAATCTCATGTTTTGCAAGAGGTCTTCAAGTGTTTTGGTGTTTGAAAAACGAGAACTACGTTGCTTCATCCAGTCAGATAGCATGGTAGAACGCTACATCACAACTACAGAGGAGCACCTAAGAAAGGTCATCTCAGGTAATCAGCGTGACTAAGACAAGAAACTATCTCTTTCTAATAGCTTAAAGAGTGGCTGTGCATGAAACCACTGGCATTACAGCTCTGCCAAGATGATCTTCGGAAGAGAGCTGAGGCTACCATGTGATCTGCTCTTTGGTTCACCACCTGGGAAACAGCAACCATACAAAATTGGCAGAATTGGTTAGTCACCAAACAGAAGTACATCGTCATGCCTGACATTTAAAGATGGTCAGGGACTGCATTAGCAAGATACAACCTACAGGCAAAGGCAAATTCATGTGGATTTCAAAAAAAGATACAGAGTTTAACTCTACTGCCCAAGGAAGACAATCGGAAAATGTCAGAAACAATTGAGAAGGACCTTACACCATACTGAACAGAATCAACATCATAATTTATAAATTCACCACAATCCAAGCATGAAGAAGACTGTCGTTCATTTGGATTGCCTGGCCCTTATCATGGGGCTGCTCGGGACGAACACCTTTACAATATAACAGATATAACAGATAGAGAAGTTTCCACAAAGAAGAAAGAGAGAAAATAAAGAAAGAATCTAAAAGGAATGACAATGAAATTCTTTCTAGAAAGGGACTTATAGAAAAGCAAAAAGACATCATAGACCCAAGCAAAGACCCACTAAAACGGTGGGTTGGGTACTGGCTCTGCTGGCCAAGAGATATAAATACTGCTAGGGACCAGCGGACAGAGTCAGTAGTTTTGCAAGTATGAGTTCTGTGCAACGTGGGTTAAAAGTGATAACAGTAAGTGTTTGATTAAGAGTGAAGAGTGGATCATGAGTATTCCAATTTGGATAGTGGTTGAAAACAAGAAGCTGTTCAGTTAGTTATTTGTGGACACGAGTGAAAGTGACAGAATTCTATTCATTCATAAAGAGTAGGTTAATTCTTTTGTTACATGTAAAAGTAATTAATACTTGCAGAAAGTGAATTTTAGATTTTTCTATTGTTATCGTCTTGTTAAATTCATTATTATTTTCTAAATTATTTTAAAGTTTTTAGCAAATCGGAAATATATTCTGATATTTATAATTTAATTATTAAATTATGTCTTTAATTTGATTTACTATTTTACATTTATAAACTACTTAAATGAGTAATAAATTGTATTTATAAGAAATTTTTATGTGTGTTTATCTCTTAATATTCTTCTTGAACCGCTAACACACGATAATATGTTATACAATAAGAAAACTATGAGATTCATGCTGTAGTTCTTTAAAAGCCAATTTTACTGAACCAAACACAATTTATTGATATTAAGCTTTGATTCAGTCATTTTAGAACTACATAAATGGCACATGTCTGCCGAACCAATTTCCATTATTACAATAAATGCCACACGCATAACTTGTTAACACAGTCAGTCACAAGTACAACTTACAAGTGAATTGGTCATTTGAGAAACACCTCATCTCCTAAAAAGTAAATTTTAGTTAACTTAAAAAACCTTATTATACTAAAAGCAGTATTAATATGTAGCTTTTTGTAGGGGAAAAAATTTTTTTTACTAAGATTTACACAAGTGTATGCCAGAAAGTAATTTTGAGATTTTTGAGATCAGTCATTTTTTTGTGTTTATTGGTACACAATTTTGTGGGTACACACAAATTTTTGGAAGTTCTGAAGATGACACGTGGTTTTTTCAAGTCAAAGCTTTGTTCATTAAGTCCATCAATAAAAATTTTACAATAACTTTACCCAAATGTTTGTTAGAATAAGTTAGCTCGTGTTCATTAGCACAACATTTTTTTTTAATAAAACTGAGGCCACCATACTTTAAAATCCTTTACTTTTTCTTTTGACGACACTAAAGTCCTGCTAGCATGGGAGGTATGAATGACCTTGAATAAGAAAGTAATGATGGATTTAAGATAAGTTATCAATTATCAGTTATTAAGCCTAATTATATTCTTATTAATGATCTCATAAGTTATGCTTTTATTCTGGTAAACACAGAAAGTTACGTGTTTTGATAAATTACTTATTACTAGTTCCTTTCTTCCTCAGAGGCATACTAAATGATTTTAATGATTAATAAATTAATCTTTATTGAATAATTATCAAAATGAATGTTTAAAAAAGCAATATAATGATAAAAAGTAAACTGTTTAGTCTAATATTTATTTTATTAAAAAAACTTTCAAATACTTCTTCTTAGACATCATCAGAGATCATAATTTCCTGAAGAAAATGATTTTATCTCGCATGTTTTAAGTCTTCAGATGTGGAATATTTTCAGAGATTAAAATTAATCGGCAATTCAAGCAGTATTCACTTTTCAAATTAATTAAAATATAAAAGTATTTAATTTTATAATATAAAAATCTGATGTGAACTATACACGATTTCCTTGTATGCCTATTATAAAAATCTGATATGGACTACACACGACTTCCTAGTACACCTATTAAATTACACCTACACATTTTTTTTTAAATGAAAATTATATAAAATTTTACTTTACTAAAAACTTCATATATTTTTTCACATGTTTTTTTTTTTTTTGTTATTATTGAATTATTATTCATAGAAAAATTTTTACAATGAGAGGTTAATAATTTTTATAAATCAATATCATTAAATTAAAAAAACCGAAGATAAAAAAAAGGAGATGAAGTATGATTTGAACCGATGCATGTGCCTTCTCCTAAGACCCAAATATTTCATAAATTAAAATTTTATTTGGCTATAACTTTGGAACCAATGAAAATAAGTACCACTTATGAAATATCTTTGAAAAGCTCTCAATCAGGGCTTATTACTGCAGTTAAGAAAAAGTCCAAAATCCAAATTATTTTGGATTTCAAAAAAACATCATGCTGAAACTAGTCAAAATGGATTCAGGGAGGGTCAAAGTGGATATTTCTGATGGAATCCGAAAACCGAAATTTTTTACGATCACATTCCTTATCTTTTTATTCCTTTGCTTCGTACAAGGAAGTAAAAATATAAGGTAGAAAATATAGAAGAAGAATGGGAGAATACTTAAAAGGAAATTCTTAAATCAGCAGAAGAAAACTTAGGCAGAGCAAAGAAAACTGGTAGAAAACCTTGGATATCAGAGGATATATTGCAGCTGATGGATGAATGTAGAAAGTATAAGAATGCTAGTGATGAAGGTAAAAGGAACTATCAGCAATTAAGAAATACTATAAACAGGAAGTGCAAATTAGCACAGGAAAAGTAGATTAAAGAAAAGTGTTCAAATGTGGAACGAAAAATGATCATTGGTAAAATAGATAGACCATACAGGAAAGTTAAGGAGAATTTTGTGGTACATAAATTAAAATCTAATAATGTGTTAAACAAAGATGGTACATTGGTTTATAATACAAAAGAAAAGATCGGTAGATGGGTGGATTATATTGAAGAGTTATACAGAGGAAATGAATTAGAAATTGGTGTTACAGATGAAGAAGAGGAAGTCGAAGGATGAAAAGGGAGATAAAATACTGAAATCTGAATTTAATAGAGAATTAAAAGATCTTAATGGCAGAAAGGCTCCTGGGATAGACATACCTGCAGAATTACTGCAAAGTGCAGGTGAGGAAGCGATAGAAGATTATACAAAATGGTATGTAATTGTCATGTGTTATTGTTATTATCAATTGTGTTATTGTCACGATACCAAAGAAAGCTGGAGGAGATAAATATTAAGAATACAGAACAATTAGCTTAATTACTCGTGTGTCAAAAATCTTAACTAGAATTCTGTACAAAAAATTGAGAGGTGAGTATAAGTGTTAGAAGATCAATTTGGTTTCAGGAAAAGTATAGGGACAAGAGAGGCAATTTTTAATGCTCATGTATTAACCTGAGTGTTAAAAATGCTGGTTTAAGGAAGATTAAAGAAAAACAGACCAACATACATGGCATTTACAGACATAGAAAAGGCATTTGATAACGTAGACTGGAATAAAATATTCAGCATCTTAAAATTGTAGGGTTCAAGTATAGAGATGGAAGAACAATTGCTAACATTTACAGGAACCAAACTGCAAAAGTAATAATCAAAGTGCATAAGAAAGAAGCAGTAATAAAAAAGAGTAATTCTGATAAAGAGCAGTAATTCTGATAAGAATGTTCCCTATCCATGTTACTTTTTAATCTTTTCATAGAATTAGCATTTAACGATGTTAAAGAACAGTTTAGATCCAGAGAACAGTGCAAGGTGAAAAACAAAGATGCTACGATTTGCTGATGATATAGTAATTCTAGTCGACATTAAAAAAGGTTTACAAGAAAGAATGAATGGTATGGATGAAGTCCTACACAAGAACTACCTCAAGAAAATAAACAAGAACAAAACGAAAGCAATGAATCGTAGTAGAAATAATGTAGATGGACCACTGAATATAAAAAAAGGATATGAAAAGACTACGGAGATAGAAGAATTTTGCTATTTGGGAAGTAAAATTACAAAAGGTGGATGAAACAGGAGTGATATAAAATGCTGAATAGCACAGGGAAAATGAGGTTTCAGTCAGAAACATAATTTCTTACATCAAAAATTAATTTAAAAATCACATTTTTGAAAGTACATGTTTGGAGTATAGCTTTATGTGGAGGTTAAACTTGGATAATTGGAGTACCTGAGAAGAAAAGACTAGAAGCTTTTGTAATGCGGTGTTACAGGATAATGTTAAAAATCAGATGGGTGGATAAAGAGACAAATGAAGAAGTGTTGTGGCAAATTGATGGAGAAAGAAGCATTTGGAAAAATATAGCTAAACAAAGAGGCAGAGTTATAGACCACATCTTAAGGCATCCTGGAATAGTCAGTCACTTTGATGATGGAGGGACAGGTAGAGGGGTAAAATTGTGCAGACAGGCAATGTTTGGAATTATATAAAACAAATTGTTAGGGATGTAGGATGTAGGGAGTATATCAAAATGAATCGACTGGCACTAGATAGGGAATCTTGAAGAGCATCAAACTAATAAAATAACTTAAGGCAAAAAAATAACTTATCCAATTGTTGACAAACTTTATTTACCTGTCTTAACTCTTCTCTCATCTTGTTTTCTTCCTCTTCTCTTTCTCTATCTGGGAGAAAACTTGTGTCTACATCAGGATTTTTTCTTATTTTTTTTTTTGGACATGGTATTTCATAATCATCTTCACTGTCATCTTCATTGTCATCATCATTTTCTTCATCATCTGCATCCAAACTAAATGAAAGTGCTTGTATCTGTGGAAATAGAATAATTAACTGTAAGATATAAAATTATAAAACAAATTGGTCTTGATAACAAATTCTTGAACACTAAAGCATTTCATAAGACACCCTTAATGCTTTAATCACAAATAATAATAAAAAAGCCAGCACAGATTTGCATAACCTTTGAGTCTGACCAATTTCTGCAATCTACTTTTAATAATTTCAGTCATATTTCAGCCACTTTAATTGAACAAATGAGTTATCATTTTTTTACAATAAAAGGTTTAAGATTTTATTTAATAAAAGTTAATTCACTAAAAGTAGTATTTATGGAGCTATTAATAGTTAAAACATTTAAATGGCCGCCATTTTAGAATTTTTAAAGGTAAATTTTTCAAATCTATTTATTTTTTAAATGTTGTCAGGTGCATGTACATGAAATTTTCATTAAAATATCTCAATCCATTTATAATATAAAACTTTTTTTATTGACAATCACAAAATAACAGACAGGGAAAATGAAGCAAGATAGGGCATTTGTCTATATGAACTTTATTGTTTATCTTGATATTTTGAATCAGTCCCTTAATTAATAAACTAAATCTTTGGGTGACTCTCTCACTCTCTCTCTCTCTCTCTCTCTATATATATATATATATATATATATATATATATATATATATATATATATATATATATATATATATATATATATATATATACATACTTGAGAAGGTATCATAAAGTTTCAAGATTAGCTTTGTTGCCAAGAAACTACTTTATCTAGAAATGTGTCCTGAAAGTCCACTTCCCTAAGCGTGGCAAATACCTTCTGCAATGGTCAAAACAGCACCCTTTAAGATGGATTTTCAAAGGCAAAAACTGAATTTTTAGGAAGATGGTGAAGTCCGCAGGGGTCAGATCTGTAGTTATGTTGCATGCGGAAGAGAGATCATGTTGTGTCTTGCAAGAAACTCATAGGAGGCAATAGTGATAGGGTACATTGCTATCATCAGTATCCAGGTTTTTGCACACCACAGCTCTGGTTGATTTTGCCAAATGTCCACCCTCAGTCATGCTAAAACCTTGCAGCAGAACTTAGAACTCACTATCGACGGTCCGATCATTGGGACGAATTCTTGATGAACAATGCTGCAAATATTGAAAAAGATAATGAGCATGCACTTGCTTGAACTGCTGACCTGCCTCTTCTTTTTCGGTCATAGAGATGATAGGCTCTTCCACCGAGAAGACTGTTGTTTCATCTCAAGGTCATACTTGTACAACCAAGTTTCATCACTGGTAATGATCCTTGACAAGGACGGGTCATCCATAGCTGACTTGTCTAGTGACAAGAAACTACCTTTATCTACGGGTACACAATGTCACCTTCAAAGTAATCACCTTGCACAGCTATAGTGTGGTCTCAGTGTTCTTGCTACTTCTAGAATAAGTCCTGGAAGTCCACTTCTCAAAGTGTGTCAAGTACCTTCTGTGATTCACACTGTATCTTCACAATGGTGTCAAAATGCAGACAAAGTTCTTGGCAGAATTTGACATGATGTTGCTTCTGTTCCTGGGGCAACAGCCTGAGAACACATACAGCAGTCAAACAGTGCATATTCAAATCACACGTCAGGACTGAATGGACCATTCCATATAACACATTGAGAAAGGAAGCAATGTTGTGGATTGTTCTCAGACAATCCTTATGTACAAGTTGCCGAATGGTTTCAACATTTCCCGGTGTAGAACTCATTGAAGGTCTTCCTGATCTTTCATCGTCTTCTCGTGATGTTCTCCCAGTCTTAAAGTGAGATGACACTCAAAACACCTTGCACATCTCATAGCAGCATCGCAGTAAATTTGCTGAATCGCAAAAGTAGTAATGCACATGGTCACAATAGCATGAGCTGCACAGCTATCAATGCACACAGTATAATGTGTATTGGCACACTGACATATGCAGGTTGGTGCTCCCTGTGACTTGCGCAGCCATCTGTTAACATGAAGCAGGAAATATAAATGGGGTAGAGAATCAGAGCAAAACTGGGAAATATACTGGATGGAGCAGAAGCAATAAGTCGATGTAAAAATCGCACCACGTTGACATCTGTGAAAATGGTGGGGGGAAATACATACAGCCGAGGAAAGCAGTTTAAAGCCTTCGGTCATGATGCAGTGTTTGTCGGTAAAGCATCACGCTTTTGCAATGGAAGTACTATGCAAACATGACGGTTCAACTGCTGTAACGCACAAGTTTTTTGACATTTTGAGAATGGAAGAAATGGAATGGTTCCCACATGCCAAAAAATATTGAACTGGGTCAGACAATTAGGTCTAATGCATCCATTATCAACAAGAAGCCGCCTGGGTCACCCTTCAACTGTGCCTATTCCAGAAAATGTACAGAGAGTGGCAAAGAAGTTTCAGTGTAATCCTCAGCACTCTGTTCATCACCATTCAACTGCCTTATACTTAACCCGTAGAACCATTGGGATGCATCTGACATGAGGATTTAATATTCCATCTCTATAAAATGCAAGTAGTCCACATCTGCGTGATTTGTATCATCAGATTGACTTTTGCAGGTAATTACTAAAACTAATTGAAGAAATGACACAATTGGGGATCACCTGTTACTGTTAATATCTGAAGAAGCACATTTCCAACAGGATGATCCTAACATCCACACAATACGAAATTACATAGCAATCATCCGAGAAACGTTCCCCTAACATGTCATCTCTTGCCTGATTTATCCTATTTTTATCCTGATTTTTTTTCCTATGGGGGGCCATTTAAAAGAGGTTTACGACAACTGACCTTACATAAATTCTAGTGGCAGCTGAGGAAAGTCATGAATGACGTGCAGAGATGTGCTTTAACACTACTG
The DNA here is from genome assembly GCF_047948215.1 of Lycorma delicatula. NCBI lineage: Eukaryota > Metazoa > Arthropoda > Insecta > Hemiptera > Fulgoridae > Lycorma > Lycorma delicatula. The sequence goes on along the minus strand of NC_134459.1, from coordinate 174,888,503 downwards.
GAGGTCACTTGTGAGATGTTACTTTAAAACATGAGTAGAAAATTAAATGCTTGTCCTTATTCTTTACAATGGTGTACCTAATTTGTATTTCATTTGCAGTTAGTGTTCATTTTCATGTTTTAAATTGGCTAATTATTTCTGTTCACTCTGTATAAGTATAGCAAAATACTTGTGCCAAATTTTCAACTTTTTTAGTCAAGCTGATTGTTTTCACGATAGACAAAAACTGTTTGAAATGATGAAGAATATCTCCTACCCATATATACAATCAGATTAAAAGTGTAGAATTTTAACCCTTCGAGGGCGAGCTTAATATTCCAGCCAACATCTATGCGGCTGCACTGGAGAATATTTTTATTCGCAGTAGGTGCAAAAATCTTTTTTTTGTTTTTGTGATATTTTCTTGCTTAATAGTACATATAAATAAGAACTATAACATTTTGAAGTTTGTAATTATTTTTTTGTTGAGTTTGTATTGTAAAAAATGTAAGCAGATATATCCATATTAAGCTCTTACAAACCTAGTTAGATGAGACTGCAGCATTGTGGATAAATCTGCAATTAGCCATTGAAGTTATTTCAATTTATTTTGGTTAATATGAACAATATTTTTTTTGTAATTATACATTTACTAAGTTTTTTATACATGTAGTGTTATAAACTATTATAAAAAGGTACGAAGACAAAAATATTGAAGAAAAGAGTACTAATGAAATTATCATAAAAACAAAAAAAAAAAAAATAATCATTGTAATAAAAATTAAAAAAACAGTTTGTTGAAATACAAATACAAAAAAAGTTTAAGAAAAAATGTTCATACATGAAGAAAATAGTAGAAAGTATAAACTAAAAAATTTTTGTTTGTAATGAATACAAACTTTCAAATAATGAAATAAACATAAGCATGACATAAAATAATGAACATAAAAACATTACAAGTTATCAATTACATAATATAAATAATAAAAGAAAACAATTTTCAATAATGTTTTTTGTGTGGTAGATCTCAAAACATTTATCTGAGTGTAGATAAGGCTTATCAGGGCATGTGTTGCAAAAATATACAATCTCTGCGCATTTTTTTTTTGGAGAAATCTGATAGCAGGTCGACCCCCCTTTCCTGCTTTTCAAATAAAATGAGGTTTTCTGTACAGTCAATTTACAGTTAAGACTATTGTAATAGTCTTAACTATTGGGCCTTGTAATAGTCTTCCTGGTTTTCTTTTTTCCAAAACTTATCTGTGAAATTTGTTAAATTCTTTCTTTAACCAGATCTTTGATTAATTTGTATCTGAACTGATTGTAACACATTGGTTTACTGTCAGTTTATCGTTATACATGTTTGTGGAGTATGTATGAATTAATTATAGCAACTTCTAGTTCCCAGAAGAACATTTTACGGTATCAATTCTTTTTTTGCGCTTCAAAAGTTGGAACTTGAAATAAAATAGTCACTGTAATCCAAACATTCCATATGCTTAGTGTAATCCACCACTGCTTTTTTTTGTGGATGTTTATTTGGATATTTGCTGGGAACATCTACCACGTGAAGTCTACTAACTTTGTGTTTTTACTTAAAACTGTTACAGGTCTTTTATCTTTCCTACAAACAACGTTTTGTGTCTCCTCTTTCTTTTCTTCAACATTATTCCAGGATTGGTCAACAGTTTTTGAAACACATAATCACAGGGGATGAGAGCTTGGTACTTCACTACACTCGTGAGACTAAACGAGCATCACATGAATGAAGACACAAAAAATTAACCACAGCCAAAAAAAAAATGAAAACATCCCCACATGTTCGAAAGATTATGCAGACAGTCTTTTTCGATTCTGAAGGAGTTGTTTACAGTGAATTTTTGCCCCAAGGAACAAAAATCAATGCCAAATCTTACTGTGAGACTTAAAAAAAATTGCGTAAATCCATTAAAGATCGAAGATCCGGAAGATTGAGCAATGGGGTAATTTTTCTTCACAACGCTACTCCTCATTTAGCTCATGTGACAAAGGAGTTACTGCAAAAATTCAAATGGGGAGCATGGTCTTATCCACCTTACAGCCCTGACCTGGCACCCTGTGACTACCACCTGTTTGGTCCTCTCAAGTGAGACCTGGGAATGGAGCGTTTTGCTAATGAAGATGAACTGAAGGAAGGAGTCCTTAAATGGTTGAAGGAAATTGGAAGAAATTTTCATGAGAGTGGAATTGAAAACTTGTCACAAAGGTATGAAAAGTGTTTAGAAAAACTTGGTGATTATGTCGAAAAATAGATAAAAATATGTGGTTTTATGTTCAATAAAAAAAAAAAATTGTCTTATAAATATGTGTTTGTTTCACACGGGAGGGTGTAACTTACTTTCTGATCGTCCCTCATACATGATGGCCAGATGGAGGATTAGCCTGATCTTTAATTAAAAACTGAACTAATGCTGAAACAATCTGAGTTAAAAATGTAACTGTTTATCTGAAATAACAAAAGCTTTAAGACCAAACTTTGTAGGTTTGTTGTTTGGGTTATATACACTGTTAACAATGTTCCTTGAATCATTGAAGGATTGCAATTGTTAGGAATGATTGAGGTGGTAAATAATTAAAGTAAACTAGTGGTAAAGCAAACTGCAACAATGTATTATTGACTTAAACGAATCTGATGATAGCCATTGAAAATGTTTAGATAAATTACAAAATGCACACTTACAAAAGAGGCTTAAATTTAATTTGTATGTAAACAATAAAACATGATTGTAGTAATTGAAAATACAATAGATTTGTTATGAACGAATAAATTCACATGAGTCATGTTAATGAGATGAGTGGAGAGATCAGACTGACAAAGCGACTGAAGAGGCTAGAATACTCTAGTGGTTAGTAGGAAAACTAACACTTTCAATTGCCATCATCTTAACAAAGGGTTTTAAAATTCTGATTCTAACTGTGTCTTAACATACACAAAAGGAATTTTTCCTATGAAGGAAATCATACTTTCATCAACTGATATGCGAGAACTAGGATTAACTGATACTTGTTCTGAATTGTATTTGTAATTGTCGTATTTTTGTACCTAAATTAGTGCTCTATCACTGCTGAAATGTAGGTTCCAAAATATTAACAGAAAATGATCTCTGGTAAAGACATCACTAAAGAGTTCCATTCAGTTGATACACTTTCCTGAAAAATAATCTTTCAGCTCTGATAATGGATGCAGACCCGCATTGAGTATTATTCCCATTAATCCTTTCAAATCAGAAACCTTTCATTTCATTCCATTTATTATTATTTCATTTATTTTATTTCATGTCTTTCCATTTTTTCATTCTACTTTTAGGGCTTGTCAAGGCAAGTTTTTGCTCGTTAGCAAAACTATTTGTTTCAGAGCATATCATTATAAGTAAATCATCTTAAAAAACAAACAAAAATAGTCTACGGACAACATGTTTTCATCACAAGAGGTTGGTAAAACTAGTCCAGAATTATTTATAACTGTTATATTACTTATGGGCCCATTGTCACTATAACTCACTTCAATCTAGTCATCCAGATCACTGTCATTGTTTCCATTGCCATTTAATGGTTCAATTCCTCTTCTATTATAATCACCTTAGTCATCATTTATTACACTCTCCAATTGTGATACAATACTAACAATATTAAGATCAGAACTTGCAAATTTGTCCCTGTATTCCCCATCACTTTCTACAACGTCCATTCCCTCATCATCACTTTGTGGAATATCACCCTCCGACATAGATCTATTAAGTATTTCAATGATATCAGAAAAAATTTGCGCTATTTACATTAAATGTCATCTTACTATCACAGATAAAAAGACATTACACGAGTGCCGCTTCCAACAACCCAACTCAGAAACCCACTCCTACTCCCGCCCAATTTTCAGTGCAGCAACTTGATTGAAAAAAAAACCTAAACATGATTGCATTAATGAAAAAACGGTCTAACGTTACAAGGTATATAACATTAACTGAAGCTCCAGTAATATGTCACAACTTTAGCGAATATATTCGTTAAAGATCCATAAAATCTAGAACCACTGTATAAATCCACAAACTACCCTAAATTAAAATTTTGTGTATGTGAATATATCCGCTATCGCCCACAAAGAGTTGACATAAGTGCTTTCAGTGTACGAAAACTTAATTTTCTATGACCGCTATACAAAACAACAAAGATTAAAAATGGTGAAAACTGCCCCTTTCCTTTTTTAATTTTGTCCAAAATTTACTGTCATTAATGCCCCATACACAGAAATCTTTTGAGCCATTTTCAAGGAATTTATGTTGACCCAGTCTGAAAATCTTAATCAAAATACAGTCCAAATTTTATAAATTTATGTACATATCCAGAAATGTCTTATCTTTGTGTTTTTTGTGTCCTGAAACATCACAAATTGCGAAAATCTAATACACAGTTAGACGTTTTCCTTCTAACAGTATACAGAATGCAGTAACATTTACATGTTACATGCAAACTATTGAAAATACTTCACAACATACACATTTCATATAAATAAACTTTTTCTTCCAAAAACATATCTTTAACAAAATGTTTTACTTGACTTCTCATTAAATGACAAAGATAAGTAATACGTAAATCTCTATTTAGACTACGAAAAGAAAGTTTAATGAGTGGAACCCCTCTTCCTATTCAAAATAAAAAAGTAATTTTTATCAGTTAAATTTTTTTGATAAAATGCAAACTGAGCACGTAAATTAAAAAAAAGAGAATGGCTTTAACTTCTAATAAAGTAAACAAACAAGCAATAAAATAACTTTTTATCCAGAGTATCAATTTTTTTTGTTGTGTACTGAATCTTGGGAGTAAAAACAAAAATATTTTTTCATTAAAGAGCAGAGTCCACTAGTAAATCAAGAAAAATATAACAGATAATATAAATTTACAGATAATAATATAAGATTAACAGATAAATAATATACGATTTTAGTAATAAATATTACAAATAATATGTTATGTGTAATATAAACTACTAAACAAAAATCAAGGTAATGGGCTAACATTATAATGGTGGTAAATGTCTATTTACAATTTGTATTTTATTTTAATTATTATAACTTCAGACATGATTTTGAATGTTTTTCAACAAACAAAATGAGATGAATGAAAATTGAAAAAGAAAATAATAACATCAGATCCTTGTTTGGTATCAAACCAAAACCAGTTAATTTAAAATCTAGTGAGCTGACATTTATACTAACTGACTGAAAAGTAATTTGCTTTTCTTCAGTTTTGTATAAAACACAAAATTAATACTTTATCTAGACAAATTATTGAGAAAATGTTAACTATAGATATAATATTATATAGGTACTTTTTTCTGTGAAAGATTGAATCTTTTTTCCAATTTTTATTTGCTAGAACCGTACAATATGATTTTATAAGATTCAGAATATTAATACATAAAAAAATGACACTATAAAATACAGAGTGTCCCATATAAAACGCAACCCAACATTATATTGGTAGGTATTGAAATAATAAAAAGGCATGTGTAAATGTAAATGTAATTTTTATTATTACCATCCATTACCTTACATTTAGAGTAAATGTTGGAAGTGGCCGCCACCTTCTTGAATACAAGCTTTAATTCTTTTTACAGCGTTTCTTGCAACTTTTTTCAAAGTTTGTGGCTGGATATTTAGTACAGCTTGTTCAATACTGACTTTCAATCGTTCAAGTGTTCATGGTTTGTTGCTGTAGGCTTTTTCTTTGAGGTAACCCCATAGAAAAAAATCTGCCGCAGTCAAATCTGGAGATCTTGGTGGCCACAAGTCTCGACCGATAACACAATTGCCAAAGAATTCCTCGACGAAATCAGAAGTTGAACCTGCGTAGTGCGATGTTGCACCGTCATGTTGTAGCCAGCAGTCTTCCTCTTCCAAGAGTGTGATGAACTGAAATAAAATATCCTGATATCGTTCTGCATTAATGGTGTACTCGAAAAAAATAGGACCGATTATTTTATTCCGCGATATCGAACACCACACGCCCAACTTCTGCAGGTGTAATTGTTTTTTGTGATAAACGTGGGGATTTTCAGCGCTCCAGATTCTACTGTTTTGGCTGTTTACATAGCCGTCCAAATGAAACCGCGCTTCATCTGTGAAAAATAACGAATCCATAACATTAATTCCCTCGCACAGAAATCGACGGAACCATTGACAATATTTGACGAGTAATCGGTCTTTGATTTCAGTGACTGTATCTGTATTCAACACTGACGCAGATCTTTTGTGTTCCTTGTTATTAACAGAACTAGTCTCTCTAAATTTTGCAACTAACCTTAATACTGATGTTTTGTTAGGAGCTGGCTTATCTGGGTACTTATGGCGAAACAAATCTTGCACTGCAACCACTGATTTTGTACTGAAGTACGACTCAACAATGAAAACATGTTCATCTAGCGAAAACACCATCTTGTCTCTAGCAATACACTGAACATTATGATTGCATTGTTGTTACTATCGGTAGTGTTGTAAAATTTCTGTAACAGAAGTTTATAACTTCTTTTACAGAAATTTTTACAAACTTTTTATAACATTTTGTGATTTTTCTGACTAAAGAGGTCTTGAAACAATGACATTTGCAAAAACCCTGATACCCAAAAATTTTACAAACTTTTGGTTGATAGCTTGTATTTTTCCTTTATAATTATGTAGCTGCAGCAGCAATAGAGCTATACCCAGGAAAGTAAAGATATGTAATAAAACAATAACTGTTCAAGCTTTAATGCTCACTTAATGAATAGTTACAGTAGCTGCCATGTAATGCGAGCTTGGATGATCAGGTCGTGCATCACTGCTACACTATTGTTCTCTGAAACATTGGTACACCATGATTAACCATCTCTTAGCAGCATAAACATGATGCAACTGTTGTTTACGAACCAATGTATTTTTGTGTGTTAACAGTATTGAGAAAGTGAGTTCATGTATCAAATACAAAACAATTATTTTTATTTTATTTTTGTTTCTCTTTTGCTTTTCCACGTACATAAAGTTCAGTTTTGTGGTTCTGCCTCTTGGTACAGTTCTTTTGGTGTGTGTCGTGACACTGTCAATTAATGTATGATATGGTATTTTGTAAAACGTTTTTATCGTAGTTTATGGTTCAAACTTTTTAAGACAATTTTACATTTTAATGACAATTACACTAAAGATAGCAATGACAGCGTGGAGAGTGTTCTAGCTGAGGAATTAAACAGATAATTAATTTTCTAGTAAGTAATTAAAATTACAGTAATAACCATCTACCACAATATTTCCCATGTAATTAGTAATGGATAATATTTTGTCACCTGTGATTACATTTTACAGTGTACAGTACAGAATTAGACGACTGTATTTGATTTCAAAATTGTTGCATTCATTTGTTAAAATAGAACAATTATTTGGAAAGGGAAGATTACTAAGAGCGAGAAACATGTTTTTACATTGGGTAATAATCGTTGCCAGTCCAAGCTCACTGTTACTTGGCGGCGAGTATACCTGGGGATATATTTCTTCCTAAACCCATCCTTAAAGTTCAATAAATATAGTGATAAGAGAATTTTTTATATCAGCCAAGTAATTTGGGACATTAATACATGTATAAAGACATTCTGATTCATGTGTAAAGATAAAGAAAGATGAAGAATTATGTGTTTCAGCTGACTGATGGCAAAGACATACTTCATCTAAATTAAAAATTCAAGATTCATCTAAAACAATTAAGAACTGAAATATATTTCCAAATAATAAAACAGTATGTAAATTTTAATTTACAAATTAATTGTTAATTGCCTCCAATTTTTCCTATCTTAACATAAATGAAAATTTTTTCAGTTTTTTCAATTTTTCTAAGATTTAAAGTTCACATCCTGATTAATATTTAGACTAATTTATTATACACATAAAATGATGAAAACTGCTCTATTAACAATACATGAACTGGATGACTCTTTCAAACATTTAATAATGAACATGGGTTGAAAGATCTAAAGTTAACAGTTTTCACCCTGTTGTGTAAATATATGTTACAAGGTCCATGGAAAGGGTTACTGCCACACTATAATCAAATATTATTAATAAAAAAAAAAAATAATAATAATAAATAAATAAGCTAATTACTTCTTTAATAAAAGGTAAACAATTTATTTAACGTGAAAAGGGATCAGAGCTTTTTTCTTTTTGCTTGTAAGTGAATTCATATTTATAATTTTTATAGATTTATATGAGATGTATTAATTCAAACTTGCTTTGATTTTTATTTGCAGATAAACACACTTTTATTATTATTAACAAGGAAATTAAAACATACCTGTTGTTTCTGTTTGTCCTTTTCTGCCTGTTTAGCTTCCAACTGTCGCTGTTGTTCTCTTTCTTTCTCTAATTGTTTTAGAGCCAATTTTCGTTCACGTTCTTTAACTATATTTTCTTGTTTAGCTTTCATTTCATCCAAAGTAACCAATCCGATTGTAGAACTCTAAATGAAAAGCCAAATAAATGTACTTAAAATTAGATAAAGTGTCCGATACCTTCTCTTTTCATCATAAAACAAAACAAAAGTTTCTTTATAGGTTGTTTTTAATAATTAATAAAATAGAAAATAATTATTTTGTTCAAAAAAGTTAAATTATTAATGTATGGTATGCTTTTGTATGCATACCTAAAATCTTGGGAAGTGGATTTTATATTAAATAAAAAGTAAAAAAAAAACAAGGTTTATAAGATTAACACAGTTAAGATAGTTTTTATTGTTGTAAAATGTAATCTAAAGAATAAAAAAGTACTAATACATAGGAGGAGTGGAATCTGTACTTAGTATGAAATTTAGATGTACTTGTGAATTTCACTACTAGTTGTAGGAAGCTTACAGAATTCTGTGGCAGTCTTTCAAGTGGCATTGCTCTATACAGTTTGTAAGAGGTTCAATGTCAGTTTTTCTTAGTGTTTGTTAAATGTGTTCAGTGATTATTTTGATGAGTGATCATCACACAGAGCAAAAAATATTGCTACATTTGGTTTTTTCTCGGGAAAGCGGCTGCTGAAATAACAGTGATGCTTTGAAATATTTTTAAAGAAGAAGCTTTACTTAAAATACAGATCTAGAAGTAATTTCCAACCAATACGGAATGTCAGTTGGAAACTAACCAATATCTAGCCAACCTTCCAGAATTTAATGACAAAAATCTTGAAAAAGTTTAGGATGCACTTTATGATCATGAAATGAATGATGAATGAAATGATGATCTGAAATCAGTTCTGATTTGCATGTCTTGGAATTTTTACCAATGAATTTTAGCAGTAATATGAAATGCATTGCTGCAAAATGTGTGCCTTGGTTGCTAACAAGATACCAGAAAATCAGTCATATTGATATGATAAAATATAAAATGTGTTTCAACAGTAAGAGCCAGTTGCTAACAAAAGGGGTTAATAATGAATCATATTGTAAGTGCACAGTAGAGCTACAACAACTTCATTAGTTAGCTATCAATCTTCTTCACAGCAATTTGTTGTTTGTCTCACTATTGGCAGTGATTAATGATGGCCATGCCAATAAACAATACTGCCAGTTATGAAATCCTGAATGATTCAGTTACTCATTGCGAAAGGTCGAAACATTTCTGAAATTCATTGAGCACGGTGTGAAATTTATGGGCTACGGTAATGAGTGATAAGTAAGGTAGTGCTGTCATGAATGTACTAAAAATACAAATATTCACGTTGAAAAGAGGAGTGGAAGGCCTAATGTTCAAAAAGATGACCTTATTGAACAAGCAATTACAAAAGTTTGAGAAAATGAATGCTTTACAATTAGTGTTCTTGAAACAGAATTTCCACACATATCATGGCCTACAGTGTACAGAATTGTAACTGTAAAACTAGGTTATTGTAAACTACAAAGGTTGTCTGAAAAGTTTTGTATCTCAACATGAAGATGGGAGGCACTTGTCAACAAAAGTTAGGGAATGTATTCGCACATATGTTGAAAGGTACTCACTAAAATTTCAGCCATTTTGGACGCTCAGTTGTTGTTTGATAATCGTTTGAGTAAGTCATTGTGAGTGTTTTTGTGAAAATAGAAAAAAATGAATATTGTGCTGTGATTAAATACTTGCATTTGAAAGGCAATATGCCTACGCAAATTAAAACCGAGTTGGACATTATTTACAGGGATTTTATCCCATCATTTGCCACTATGAAAACATAGGCAGCTGAATTTAAACATGGTTGTACCAGCTTGGTTGATGATGAGCGTTTCAGTACAACCACCACCGATATCATCGAAAAAGTTCACCAAATGATACTGGATGATCAATGAATTAAGGTAAGAAGATAGCAGAGGCTATGGGCATATCGAAAGAACGTGTCATATATTAACTAAAGAATTGGATATGCGTAAGCTATCTGTATGTTGGGAGCCACGTTTGCTCACTTTGCACGAAAAACGTATTCGAATGAAAATTTCTAAGGTCCTGCTGGAGCAGTTAAAGGAAAATGAGTCAGATTCTTCGTGTCAATTCATAACTGTAGATGATATGTGGATCAGTACACTCCTGAGACGAAACAAGAGTCAAAACAGTAGACTGCGAAGGGTGAACCTCCTCTGAAAAAGGCAAAGATGGTTCCATCAGCCAGGAAGGTGTTGGTGACCGTTTTTGGGATAGTAACAAAATTTTGTTTATCGATTATCTTCAAAAAGGTAAAACAACAATGGGACAGTATTACACATCATTAATTGACAAGCTGTAGATAGAAATTGCAAAAAAACGACCACATTTGAAAAAGAAAGTGCTTTTCCATCAGGACAATGCACCTGCTCACACTTCGACAGTCACCATGGCTAAAATTCACAGATCGCACTTTGAATTGGTTGACTACTCACCATATTCACCAGATCTAACCCCAAGCGACTTTTTCTTGTTTCCTAACCTTGAAGTTTCACTTGTAGGAGAGATTTTCATCAGACGAGGAGGTTATCGCATACATAAACACCTATTTTGCAGAGAAAGTCGCCAGCTACTATCTGAAAGGGTTAAAGAGGTTAGAGCATCACTGGAGAAAGTGTATCGACTTGAAAGGAGACTTTGTTGAAAAATAAAACTATATTTGACAGAAAAAATATGTCTTTCTATGTTAGGCTCAAAACGTTTCAGACAACCCTCATATATTATGAGATGGAGATCAACCCAATAATGTTCACTGATCCATATAAAAATTTAAGGATAGCATCTACAACATAACATCTTACAAGAGAGTAAGGAGCAAATTATTTGCTCATATCAATCCTTATGATGAAATGTGGATTTTATATGCCAATGTTAAGTTCAAACAATTCACACAGAGGGGTCATTCAAGTGCATTGAAGCAAAAAGAAAAAACCATGCAAACCCAATCAGCTTGACTGATTGACTGTTTCCTGGGTCAAAAAAGATGACCTGGTGGTGGATTTCATGAAATCAGGAACAATCAAAGCGCAGGTAAACTATATCTGTTGTTGTCAGGAATTCTTCTCATTCACAGTAACACATCAATTACAATAATATTGCCCATATATCAAGAAGATTTATCGATACAAATGGTAATGTTTTGATCACCACTCCTATAGCCCAGACCTTGTGCATAAAGAGACTATCTTATATTCCTTCACCTAAAAGAGTGATTTAGTTCTCAGCGGTTCAAGGATATCATATCTTCCATCACCTAAAAAAGTGATTTGGTTCTCAGTAGTTCAATGACAGTGGAACATTAGTCCACTGTCATGTGAACTAATGAAAAACAGCAGCATTGCACTGGCTGAAATCTCAGGCAAGAGATTTTTATAATCAGGATGTAAAAAGCTTGACTAATTGGCCTTTACATTTGAAATCCACCTTGTATAAATGATTCTCTTTCAATATGCAATTAAACACCTAATGAGCGGTTGTTCATAGGAGAAAAAAATTAATACAGTAACAAGTAAGGTTAAAATGAGCATTCAAGCAAATTATTATAGATTTTTATAAACATACTATAACAAGCATTCAAAGCAGCAGATATACTGACCAGCAAAAATAGCAATCTTTTAAGTATATTAGAGAAAAACAAAAAAAAGGGCCATTATCAATTCTAATTAAGAATATGTAGTGTAATTTTTCAATAACGTATTTATTCACACAAGTCCCATAGCACTTTTCATGATTTCCTACTTAAAGTTTCAAGATGCAGATTGCAAACAAGGTTTGATTATTAAAATAATTTAACGATTATTATCACATGAATGATGTTATTATACTTGAGTATTTTACAAGCCAATGTTGTATAAGACTTTGACTGAAAGGTTATATAAAAACAGGTACAACATGTAAACAAAGATAAATTTGATTATAATACCCATCTGACACCAGTGAAGAGTACAAGGATTAATACTGTTATAACATTTTTTTGTCTTCAGTCATTTGACTGGTTTGATGCAGCTCTCCAAGATTCCCTATCTAGTGCTAGTCGTTTCATTTCAGTATACCCTCTACATCCTACATCCCTAACAATTTGTTTTACATATTCCAAACTTGGCCTGCCTACACAATTTTTCCCTTCTACCTGTCCTTCCAATATTAAAGCGACTATTCCAGGATGCCTTAGTATGTGGCCTATAAGTCTGTCTCTTCTTTTAACTATATTTTTCCAAATGCTTCTTTCTTCATCTATTTGCCGCAATACCTCTTCATTTGTCACTTTATCCACCCATCTGATTTTTAACATTCTCCTATGGCACCACATTTCAAAAGCTTCTAATCTTTTCTTTTCAGATACTCCGATCGTCCAAGTTTCACTTCTATATAAAGCGACACTCCAAACATACACTTTCAAAAATCTTTTCCTGACATTTAAATTAATTTTTGATGTAAAAAAATTATATTTCTTACTGAAGGCTCATTTAGCTTGTGCTATTCGGCATTTTATATCGCTCCTGCTTCGTCCATCTTTAGTAATTCTACTTCCCAAATAACAAAATTCTTCTACCTCCATAATCTTTTCTCATCCTATTTTCACATTCAGCGGTCCATCTTTGTTATTTCGACTACATTTCATTACTTTTGTTTTGTTCTTGTTTATTTTCATGCGATAGTTCTTGCGTAGGACTTCATCTATGCCGTTCATTGTTTCTTCTAAATCCTTTTTACTCTCGGCTAGAATTACTATATCATCAGCAAATCGTAGCATCTTTATCTTTTCACCTTGTACTGTTACTCCGAATCTAAATTGTTCTTTAACATCATTAACTGCTAGTTCCATGTAAAGATTATGACTATTATTAGTTCTTTATTCTGTAACAAAATATAGAGCATGAAACAAGTTTCTGTAAGTACAGTATATTCAAGTTTTTAGTTTTATTCATTTTAAGTGAACTTCCCTCATCTTTTTTATTTACCTTTCAGTCCTCAGTTGATTTCAAACTTGTAAATATATCATATCTCAGTCACATTTCTCATCTTTATTTTAAAAATACCTTTTGATTAAAATTTACGTTTTCAAACAAACAAAAACTTTGTTGAAAAATTAAAAGTTGTGTCAGAAGCTGAAATTATTGGTAACTGAGTAGCTGGTAAAAAGTATGACATTGGTGAGTCATGTATTTGAGATTGAAAGAAAATAGATTTATTGTTTGGTGTTCTTTAATAAGACAATTGTTTCGTGGACCAAAATATGGGAAATTCTCTGAATTAGAGCAAGAATGATCATTGTTTATTGAAGAAAAAAATAAGTGTTTTGCAGTTTCTACTGTAATGTACATTATAAAGGCAAATAAATAGCAAATAGCAAAAAAAAATAGGTTTAGCAGTTAATTTTGAGAATTTTACAGCTAGCAGAAGTTGGTTACAAAAATTTGTGTAGATCTGGTTTGACGATAAGACAGACCACTGTTTGTTGATGCATATGAAGAAAAACTTACAGAATTTCAGCAATTTGTTATTGGCTTACGCAAAAAATTCAGTTTTGAACTATCAGAAATGGGTAACACGGATCAAACAAACCCCTATAGACAAATGACACAAAGTTCATCAATAAGTTTGATCGGTCAAAGAAGTATTCCTATTCGAACTAGTGGTTGTGAAAAACAAAGGTGTACAGTTATGCTTGCCTTTTTAGCAGAAGGAACAAAACTTCCACTTTTTGCTATTTTTAAGCAAAGACTTTGCCCAAAGGGGATAATTGTTTAGTGTAATGAAAGTGGATGGATGGATATTTATTTAATGGATGAATGGTTGAAATTGGTGTGATTCTGTAGACTCAAAAGGTAGCGAAGGATAAAATGTATGATCATCCTTGATAGCTTTCAGGGACATTTAACTGAAAATGTGAAAAATTCATTATCAAAAAATAATTCTAAATTAGTAGTTATACCCTGAGAATAACTTCTATTCTTCAACCTTTTGATGTATTAATAAGCCTTTTAAAGACAGACTGAAAGAATTTTATTCTTCTTAGATGGCAATGATCATTCATTTACACTCACTGGACAAATTAAAAAACCATCTCTCTCCTTGGTCAATGAATGTATATTAACTGGATGGGAAAATATACCTTCAGAGCTGGTGATTAAAAGCTTTAAAAAGTGTTAAATTTCAAATAATATGGATGGGATGGAAGATGATTTTTCTGGGGGAAAAAAAGGATTAAGACTGATTTTGGATCTGAAAATCTATACAAAAGTGAAGAAGATGACTAACTGGAAACTAGTCATCTAAATAATCTCGGTAAGTAACCTAAATAGTTATTTATCCATTTATAACATTAATAAATAAATCTGTGAAACTGAACGTTGTTTATTTTTTACTAATACCAAATCTTCCACTTACTGGTATCTAAGTAAATGAATAAATATTCTTAAGTTTTTTCCTTTCTCATTAATCTTAAAAGTAGCCTGCAGGTCTGATGTGGAGGCAGGGCTCCAAGTGCATAAATAAATACAGTATTCTAAAACTGAATTTATAGTCACACACATAAGTTGCACCTTCAGTTTTTAAAGCAAACTTTTTGATAACGGTGCATGTTGTATATGGTTCATAAGGTAATCTATGATTTACTCAAAGGTAGTTTTATTTATATATTTAGTCGTATGTAATTTTTATTAAAAAAAAAATGAATTACCTACAAAGCATGTTTATCAACTGATTCATATATTTTTTTATATTTTCATAATTTGCGATCTCTACATAGCTCTCTATAAAAAGTTTGTTAAGACCATGGATCACCAGACCAGGATGTGTTTTAACTTGGAATCCAACAATAAAATAATGTTCCAGAGACAGTACTGAGTACTAAATATTTCAAATTCAATAATTTAAACTACTAAATAACATTAATATGAATACAATAAATAAAACAATGTGTACCTTAAGTTGTTGTTCAACAGCATCATAATGTGCAGCAAATTTATTTTCAATATTAGAAATTTTTAAATCTTCTTCTATTTTCTTTTTTCGAAACTCTATTTCCATTTGAGCTTTTTCACGTTTTTTCATTAAATGCATAGCTCTACCAGCTTCGCTGGCAGCTCCCTTATAATGAGCCATTTTTTTTTTTAAATTATAACAGTTTTAATATTAATGTATAATGGTGCCTTATTATTCACAGATCTGTTAAAAAATAAAAAAACAGTTATTAATTATCCAAGAAATACAATTTTACTTATTCTTACATAAATAAAAATACTAAGCTAACTACAAAATACCACTCACTGTACATTTTTTTTTAAATTAAAAATATTAAACAACCATACATATATTACAGGTAAAAAAAGGGATAGCAGCAGTACTGAATACAATCAATAATATGTAATGTAATACTGGATTAACTAATATATTCAACTGAGAAATAAACAAATACACGATAGGGCCTACTCCTTATCCTATTATATGTAGTTTGTACAATGGTTGGTTACTGGCTAATTAATAGCATTGTATAATTTAAGAACAATGTATGTATATAAACTAAAAGAAGAGAAAAAACAACAAAATATAAAAGAAAGAGATAACAGCAGAAGACAGGTGTTGAAACCTGGATTCCAAGTGAATCTTATCCTCCAATTTACTGGCTATTTTGAAATATCATAAAATCATTATAGATTACTAAGTATGATCAACCAATTCTTTTGGATGTTTTAATTTAAATTTTCATACAGACTAAAAACTAGAGGCTATTTATTTCATTACTTACATTATCAATGTCATTAAGGGTTGACTTTTGGTATATAAACTAGATTTTTAGATAACATATTAGATATTTATTTCAATAATAGTCTTTTAAAGGCTATTAAATTGATTTTTAACACCTAAATTAATTTCATTAATCCAAGGCTATTTATGGGTTTGACAGTAATTAGAGGTTTATGCAGTTGGGTAGTGAGTCTGCCACCTTACTGTGTCTTCAGTCTGCAAACATCCTATATATATTCTGAATATATACTTACTCCTCTAAAAGGTTCTTTTCCTCTTCTCAGTGTTGAGATTACTCCTCTTCCACTTTCAAGAGCACTAACCATTTCCTCAGGTGTAGTTATTTAATGGTAGTACTTATTTGCCATCTCCTACCATTATCATAAGAAATGTGCAACAGAGCAAACTTACTCCTGCTAAACACTATTAATGTAACACCAAGAAAGAATGGGTAACACCAGAATGCTTAAGAGCTCTGAAGAATGCACCCACAGAGACAAAAAAAAATCCTATTATTGGTGCAGTAGTAAAAGAGAAATCATCAAAATGTATAAAGAATTAATAATAAAAATGAATTAAAACAAGGAACACAAAGGTTTTAATATTTTCTGTTAATCTTCATACGGAAATTAGAGTTCTACCACTAGGCCAGGACATAATGACTTTATAAAATAATCAATTAATTATTACAGCCTTAATTACAACTAAGCGAAGCAAATTTTGTTTAAACTAAGAAAAGCAAAAAAATTGCAAGGGGAAATTTGTTTTTGTTCATTAACAAAAAGTAAAACACACACTTTATTTGGGTAAAAACATTTTTTATTTCAATGTCATGATGCCGATACTGGTTTTTTCCAATATAAACTTTTTTTACTGGGTAAAATACTGCTAAAATATCAATTTGCATATGAAAGTTTTATAACCCAGTCACATAAATAATTATATAATAACTGTCTTCAGATTAACAAGACTGGATTCATATCTTCAACAAAATTATACATAGTGTAAATTGCTACATTTTTCAGTAGAAATACTCATTTTAAATTAACAACTAAACTTCTCTAACGCTAACCAATTTAATGAAATAAAGAAGAAATTAAACACAAATCAACCGAATTACTTTATTTCGGAAAGTAATTACTAACGTTATCATTGTAATTATTATAATATAGCCTATAACCTAAGTAATTAACAAAACTTTCCTAAATGCTAAGTATAAAAAACTAAAAATTCACGACTAACCTTTAACAATTCTTGTTTCCAATTGGAAGTGGAGGTTAACGTTTATATACAAATATATAAACACAACATTTAACAGGAATAATAACAACACACAAATACAACAGCAGTACTGATTTTACACACTATCAGCTGGTTCAACTTAATACCAATATTACAAGGCAAACTGCAAACATATTATAAACACAAGAACGAGGGTCCTTTTTATTTACAATCTTTAAATAAGTAATGACCAAAATTATGTAGATTACACAAATATTCTCATTTATTTATGTTACAACGTAGAAACAGTTCGAAGTATGTTTTTGTTCATGACAGTCGCCGATGACATAATTTTAAACTTTTGTTAACGAAAACCGAATTATATTCTATAAAAAACGAATAAGTTTAAAAAATACGTCAATACTGTTTCAGAATTAAGATTGTCTTTGCGGCCAACCTCTGGGGCTGGTTCTGCTATTTCATACTGACGTCAATTTTTTACTGCTAAAGGTATTTTTTTGAATAGGCAAACAAGTTTTAAGACTATATTCGAAAAGTGTGTTCTAATTGGATCTATTCATTTTGTATATTGTAGTGAATATATAAGTTAAGCTGTTTAACTAAAAGCTTTTTTCCAAATTTTGTTGGCTTTTTGTAAAAAAAAATTTTAGTTTGAATGTTTTCGTTGCAAATGTTTTGCACTGAAGCCGTTTTCTACACTAACGGTCGTTCGTTCATTTGCTCATTTATTAAAATGCTCATAAATTATCATTGAAAAAAAACATAACAAGTGTTATTTACGAGCCAAGCATGGTACTTTTTAAGTTTTAGGGCTGTTTATTTGTAACAAAATTAGGATAAAAGCATTTGCCTATTTTTATGAAATTTTGCAAAAAGATTTCTTCTATTAGATTAACAAGATTTATGTAATAATTTTTTCATAAATATTTCTTTTTTAAACTGATTACTACTATTATGTGTAGGCTGGGTGACTGTAAATGCAGGGATGGAATGGGGAATTTCAGATGGTCCAACATTACAAGTAATCAATTCTTTCGTATTTCTGATGTCACCCACCATTTCCTATTTATCTTCTAAATTATCTCTTTGTTATACTTATCCAAGAAAAATCACTCAGAATTTAATGGAAGTACCTCCTTGAGAGCAATCTGTCAGTGGCCTCTGCAAAAACTGTTGCTCTAACATTGTAAATGATTAATCTACTATTATCAACAAATCTGGTCATGTACTTTATTTTAATTTACAATTTTTTCAGTTTCATTTTAGTGCTCAATTTATTAGATTCACTTCAAAATGGGCAAAATTGAAATGATTTATTTAAAATTAAATTTCAAACATGAAAATTCAGTGTGCTATAAAAAAATTTTCAGAACTATTAAACATTTCTAAACAAGGTGATTTAGATGTTACCCAACTTAGGTTGGTTAGAAAATATGTTTCAGTGTCACTTGCCCGAGTTAATTTTGTTCATTTAATGTGCTTTCTTTGTCATATTACATAAATTGCATATTTTACAAGTGTATTAAGTGTGTTGTTTTTACAGTATGTTTGCAAATATTTATGCTGTGGTTAATACATATGGTTTTAAGTCCTATTTCAAACATATATGTATTTAAGTACTGTATTTAAATAAAATAATATTTTATATTGTTTTTGAAGAAAGCAGCCAACTGAGATACTCATTTCTTTGAGCAATGGTGTGTGCTGCATTGAGCCATGTTGATTTTCAGGGCCAACAGCTTTTTTTCAGGGCTACCAACAATATTCAAAGGGCATGTTGTCATTCTCTGGAGTCAATAAACCATGTACATCAATTTGTAAGAGTTATGAGACAAAGTTGATGAGCAAAACACATAGAAACAGATAGATGTACGTACCCCAGTGTTATCATAATTGCCGATCTTTGTGGCAGAGTGGTAGCATCTCAGCCTTTCACTTGGAGGTCCCAGGATTGAATCCTGGTCAAGCATGGCAGTTTTTCATATGTTACAAAGTTCTATTTCCATCATGCACAAACTTCAAAGCTTCTGTGTAATTTAATCGATCAAAAAATAAGTAAATAAAATAAATGAAAATAGTATATGTTTAGGTGTCTGTGAAAAAGCCAGGTGAAGAAATAATTTGTGGTAAGGTACAGCAACATTTTTAGTAGTTGTTCAGGGCACGAACATATCCAGATTCTAAACTCTAGATCAGAAAACTGGATTGATTGCATCAATCAATAACAGAGCACAATTCAGCCATACATTAAAGATCATAATCAATGTCATGATATAAAAGAGTCACAAATATTAATAAACAATCATCAAATAAAAGTAAAACAAAATATAAAACATTAGGAACAACAAGATTGAAAGCATTTTATGTCATAGATCATATTTATATCAGCTACCAATTATTTCAAGTTGAGGGTAATTTTCAAAAAAATTATGTAGTGTAAATTATGTTTAAGTATCTTTTTTATTAAATGAATAAATAAATTCTTAATCTGATCAGTACATATTAAATAAATAAATCATTATTCTGATCGGAATATAATGTAAATTTTATAAATATAAAAACAAAATATAACATAAAAAATAGAACCATTTAAAATCCATATTAATTATTTAAATTCAAGCACATAAATAATGTAAATATATTAAATATAAAAATTACTGCAAAATAATTCATTATTCAGAAGCCTATATTAATGTACATGTTGAACAGAATGCAGATGAATCATACATTTTTTTTAATTGTACAGAGTGGCCGGGAAGTCACCGTACCCCCTAAAGGGTTCAACTAAAAATTTGATATAATAATGAATTATTTTATTTACTCACCCAGTATTAATTTTAATGGTCCAGTGGGTCTGTGTACTCGCCCTCATGCTCCACACACAATGTTTCATACAGAATATACGTTGCCACATCTTCTGTGACATGTGATAGAGCATTTCTGATGTTACATACAGAAAGTGTCCCTCACAGCATCATGCAATTCTTCATTTGTGATATAGCGATGGGCAGATATGTTTTTTTTTTTTTTTTTTTTAATAATGCACAGAGTCATCCCATCATGGACTTTTCCGGTAGTCCTCCACCCATGCTGCTTCTAAAGCCCTCACACCTTTCTTGTACAACACTGCACTTGGCAGTGGGCAAGACATCTCTCCTCAGCTTTCATCAAAACCTCAGCTGATCTGCATGCAAATCAGCAGCTGATTCTCTAGCCTCCTCAAGTATTCTTACACTTGGTATTGCGTTGAAACTTCACCTTCTTAAAGACCCTTAAGACTTGGAACGTCTCTCTTCTTTACGCCTGGCATTTAATTTTCTTCTTCTATTTACTAATCTGCTGCGTGGGTCCGTTTAAATGTTTGTTTTTTTTTGCCTCTAATACATGGTATAAATCCCATGTACTGGATCTATATATATATATATATATATATATGTATTTCCCCCCTTTTAGGACATAATCTATACAATTTACCTAAGCTAAGCTATGGCTCCTTATTATTCTTTTCTTTCATTGTACTATACTAACTTAACACTTATAATTAAGACTACTAATCTTTATGAACGATTTCGGACATCTTCCTTTATAAAAGGATATCTTCGAAAACCGCGTCTCTCACACCCATGGATAATCGTTCTTCTTTTTTCTCAGATCCTGGTATTTTCTTTTTTAACTAGGATCTCCTTTACATAATTACTAAATTATCTATATGTTACTCTATTTCTAAAAATATCATCTAATTTAAATCTAATGCCTAACTCGCTGGTTGCCGGGTGAACTGCCGCCTTTTTTCCGTTAAGGACTCAGATTGAAGGAGCACATGATCCATAGTCTCTTCCATTCCACAGACTACACAGTTCGGACTCGGCACCAGTCCAAACTCATTGAGCTTAATATTCAAATCAACATCCCCCGATAATGCCTGTTCCGTGTAATGATCCACCGTAAGCCGCTTTCTCCTACACCGTTCCTGAACATCTGGGAAAATCGCATGTGTGTATCTTCCTATTTCTTAATCGTCCAATCTCTCTTACCATTCAGCAAAACTCTCCTCTCTAATCTGCCTCTCACGCTGCCGTAACAGCTTTTCGTCTTTACACGTACCCGATTTTCTCAATGTTTGATCTTCTTTCGTTCTTTAGCCGTTATATCTAATGGCTTTATTCTGGCGATCACACACACCGCATCTCCCGAGATGGCCACATAACCTCAGATTACAATCAGAAAGATTAATCTCTGCACAAACAATGGAATCCGCTTAAAATTCACCAACTCCGTCATCCTTGTGCCCAAATCGACTCTCCGTATAACATTATTCCTTCCATTAAGCCTTTATAGAAAATTCTTAGCGTCAGGAAATCCAGTCCCCATTCGCTGTTAACTATTCTCTTCATCTTGTTAATAAATGCGTCGAACGCTTGTCCACCGACCTGCGTCAAATGCTCCTTATACGAAAATTTTCTTTCGTCGATCATAACACCCGAATGCCTCTAGGTTTTGGCATATCTGATATTGCAACCTCCTATGGCTTTCACTGCAGGGTACCCTTGAGCATCATTATCGCTGTTTTCTCTGCACTGAATTTTATGTTGTACACTCCATTTCCTCAATATCTCCATCGCCCTACCAGCTAGCTCTTCCAACTGCATTCTTGAATTGGCTTCCGCAGTTAGCTGGGCATCATCTGCAAACGCTCTTAACTTGCAGCGCTCAGGTAACCGTAACCACAGAAATGAATCGAATTCCACGATCCACATCGACAGTCTCACACTTCTCTGCGTACACCCTTTACTTAACTGCTTCTTAGATTCTGCTGTGCCATGCCTCACCATTACTTTCATGTCTTCGAAGTAGTTCCTCAGGAAGTTAAACTCTTCTCAAGTCACCCCTCGCCTAGTAAACTGATGTAATACTGAAAGCCATCATATTCGGTCAAACGCTCATGAGATACCATACCCAGAACATAGCTACTTTCCGAGTTCTCTAAATCTTTAAACAACGATGATACTGCGTCCTCCGCACCACAACCAGGCCGAAAATCATATTGATGATCCAATAAAACACCACCAGCATTCCCTCTGTTTTAATTCCTGTTAAACAGGATTTTTTCATAAAACTTCCCCAATACTGTTAGCAGGCCGTTACATTTATTGCGGTAAGGTAGGGTCTTTTCCGTATCCCTTGTCAATATCTTCACCATGCCAAATTTCCACCTACCACTTCTCAACAATATATTGTACAGTTGCCTAAGTTCTTCTATACAGTATGGGTATGCTGTCTTCACCAGTTTCCTGGTCACGCCATCAAATCCAGGTGCCTTCCCGTGTTTGAGTGTTGCAGTTCCCCCACCAACTCCTTTCTCGACACTCGTTTCCTTTCTCCATTCTCCTTTCTCGAACTCGTTATCATCCGGCAGCGGTTCGTCCAATAGCTTCATAACCACGAAGCGCTTGTTGGAGACTATTCTTTCCTGAAATTCCATTATTGTTAGTAATACTTCTTTCCCAGTACTAACCGATAGACTAACCCAAGGGTCCTTATTTCCCTGATCCGTCACAAATGTATGTCAGGAGTCTCTTATCGCCGTTTTAACTGCGTTGAAATACTCGTTCCTGGCTCTTCTACACTTTCTATATTTCCCTTTGCGACGGACTGGGTCTCTCTCCCGGTGCGCGTTTCTTCTTTTCCTGCGCACTGAACGATGCATGTTTTGTAGTTTAGTGCTCCACCAAACCGCGACTTTCTCTTTCCCCGTGGCATTCGGGTATAGCCCCGTCGGCCCCATCTTAGGAGCCCCTCCATGAAGTTTCCTGCGAGATTTTCTTCGCAAAAAAAGCGCATTCTATTTTTTCATTTCGTAACAGAAGCCAAGACCAAATTTTTCACAATCTGCTTTCCTGAAAAAAAATCTACCTCTTTCCATTCTCCTTTTTAATATTGGTACTCTCTCACATGTCACACCAACCTCAACGTCGAACACGATTATCCGGTGATCACTACTACTTTCGTCCTCAACTTTCTAATGGCACACAATTACATCCGGACCTTTCGATAACGTTAAGTCGATGTTTGCTCCTTTGAAGTGCCTACGCTCGTCAACGTTTTCTCAATACGTGGGAAGCTCACCTTCCTAATTCCACAACCGAAGTTGATATTGTGTAATCAGCTCTTCTAGTGTCTTCCCTCTTCCTCTTCCATCCGTCTCCGTTCCATACCATAACGGCAACTTCGCGTTGATATCACCTCCGAAAATAATACTTTCATTTCGAAATTCCTGGATTAGCTCCATCCATTTGATGAGAGAGCCTTCTATTGAGTATCTATATTGGAAATATGAGAACACCATCACCAAACTACCAGTTTCATTAATAATAGCAGTCACTACATGGTGTGAGTCCGTGAGCTGCGTATGGAATAACACATCTAACCCTTTCCTCATTCCGATTACAGCAGTAGCTTCTTCCCCGATATGGAAGCATTTACACTCTCCGTCTAAATCCGGCAGGGAGACTGCCGTACTGATGATCTTATATGTCAATACGGGCCATTAAGCTACTCTCTGCTCTCAATAAAACTGGGCAAGTAAGATCTTTATTGCTGTGGTTGGCCTTTTCTGAAGTTTCTTGTAGTTAGTGCAGACTAGTAGTTTGGCCTTGCTAGGAATCTGTTCTCCTTTATGTCCTTCAGAGTAACGCAAGAACGCAGAGTTTGCAAATATCTTGAGCTGTGCTCAAGATATTGTGACCAAGTCCCGCGCATTTAAAACATCGTGTAATCTTCAAGAAATCCCTAACTTTACAGGCTTGGCATTCAGGTATTCATCAGAACGAAAGCAGGAAATCGAAGACTGGGGCCTTGCGTCTTAGCGGGTCAGGTGGGACGAATCCCCCACAGGTCGTTACACGCATGGTATATTTCTTACAATGTCTGATTTAGGTGCGATTAGATGGGTTTCCTCAAATCGGTATAAAACACAGTTTCTCTCCGGGCATGGTGCCTTTCGGGCGAGTTTGGCTAGGTTTCGTTTGGTGGATTCAAGTCAATTCCCGGATTGTGGGACTGATGATACAGTGGACCACGTCCTCTATGTCTGTCCCCGATGTGAGGTCGAACGTTCACGAGCAGTTACGGAACTTGAGAGAATACATTCCTTTCTGGATCTTCGTATTAACTGGATGATCCGCGAGGACTGGTCTATAATGGTTGTTTTTCTTCGCGCCCTAGCGGTGTGTAGATCTGCAGAGGGAGTTTAATCGAGGTATTTGATCATGGTAGGATCCCGGCTGGCTAGGGATCCGGCCTAGACATTGGATTGGTTGGAGGTAGACGCATTGGCATCGTGCCACGGTTATACTGATATCATTTGTGATTCGATTTGAAGCTCCCACTAGCGGGGGTGGCCGCGCTGTCGGGGTATGGTAGCCTATGCGACCGGGGGTGTAGCTTCGTCCCGCCGGTAGCGGTCCCTGATTGTGACTCGGTAATGCCGCGCGAGACTACATGTTGGGACAGGGTGGGAGTGCGGGTTTTCCTCGGCTTCTGTGCGGACCGGAATGAGGTTACGTTCCCCTTTAGGTGACCTAATTTTGTCGACTTATTGGGTGTAGGTCTGAATTTCTATGTTCTTAAAACATAATTTTGGTTGATATGAGTGTAGCACTGATTTTATTTAAGACTCGTTCGTTTTCTGAGGCATTCACAGTCACGAACGGTATTGTCAAATTCAGACTAGGTGCGGGGTCTGTGTTTCCGCAGTTTCGGCTAGTTAGTTTAAGGGAGTCATGTTAGGTTGGATGTGAATATGTCCGTTTGAGGCCTACGTGAAGGCAAAATTTGATTGTATTTTACTGATGTAAATGTCTGCCGAAGCATTTACATAGGTGGCACCCCGACCGAGGCCTGGCAGATGATTGTGAGATGTATTCAGTTAGAGGGTATAAAGACGACCTCCGGAAAAGCCCCTCAGGGTTCGAAACGGAGGTGGAGTATGGCGACTGGTAACGTTACAAGGTGGGTGTCTTCCCCTATGGGGTTGGGAGGGTTGGTATTCAGTGAAAACTTGCCTGTCTCCAGACTCTTCTCCCTCCATTCTTTGTCCAGTTCAATTACACAGTGGGCAAATTTTTCGGTCTTCCGTCCCGTTTTAAACGCGATCTTGGTCACCTTGCCGAACTCTTCCTTCTTGAGCTTGGTTTCTGTGTCCTTATGCCCTCTATCACTTCTCCTTCTGCCAAATCTCATGGCACATTATACCCAATCATTCTTGATCGCTGCTGCTTCTCAACCTTTGACTTCACCGTAAGACCGTTGAGGAATTTGCTTACCTTGATCTTTTTCTCCGTATCCGATTCTTGTGTGACAATTTTCACTCCATTTGGATTTTCCCTTATACTGAGAATTTTCAGCCCGTCCTTCCTCGTTTTTAGCTTTTCTGTTAATTCTGCTTTAAACGACATCGACGAGACAGCGTCATCTTGCTTATCGACCAGAATAACGTTTTTGGTCTTCCTCTTAGCTCTTGTGACCTCGCCGAAAGATCTCGGTCCCGCTGTTGCCGCAATCGTCAAGAATTCTCTGACCGGCTCCTTGTAGCCTGCAAATCGTAATCCCTCAACCAATCCTTAGTACCTTTCTGCCCTTCTCACCACGAAGTCGTATAGGAACCTCAACATCCTAGTACCCACCTGAAGCCAGGTCTGTATCCTTATATTCGCATTCTTTCCGTTCCCCATCCAATCCTCCATCTCATTCACGACGGAGCCAAACAGCCCCGCTACTTCTTTCAGCGTTTGTTCCTCCACTAGTTCCTACCTAAAGAGTTTTTCCTCTAATGATTTTAACCTTAGGGCATCTTCCTTTATAGCCAGCGATGGAGGATGGACAGGACCCTTATTCGCTCCAGCTGGCCTCTCCAAAGACTTACTCTATAAAGAGCTCAACTTCTTCCTTGGCCTGCAATTCATCGACCACAGAAGTTTTACTATCTGCCTTCCTCAACTGCGACCGCTTCTTTGTTGAACGTGGGACTTTCCTTCCTGAACTCTTTTATTCTCTTCTGATAGGTCCTCAGGGGTGTCCCTCTATTACTGGACTGATTGAACTTCTTGATCAGTACCATCTGATTCAGTTATCGCCTTCCCTGCTTTCACACTGCTACAGGAGGCTTCCATCATTTCTTGGTGAAGCATTTTGCCACGAGTACCCTCCTTAGTCTTCTTTACTGCTTTTGTATCCTTTCCCTTTGCTTTGCCTTCAGTTACCCTGAGATAATTTTTTTCCATTGTAAGGTACTCCGCGGTTCTTTGCTCATGAAATCTTGGGCCTTTCTTCCTTCTCTTTCGACAGCAGGTCAGGGCTCTCACTTCCCGACATGCTTGCTGTATCTCCCACCAATCTGAGAAGCTCAGCCCATCCAACATTATCCCTGTATAGGACCTCTACTTCTCTCGTTTAATATGAGGGAAGTCAGGCCCAGCCCTATAATATCTTGAAACCATGCACCGTACATGCGCCTAACATCACAGGGTCGCCTACCAAAATAGCACGGGTGAGTTCAACATACGTAGAGTTTGCCATCTAGCCCATCAGGCTAGTCTAGTGGTTAACTTGTCATCGCAGATCAGCTGATTTCAAAGTCCGAGAGAGCAGTCTGTATATACAGATCCTTGGGTTCGTCCACATATTTACTGGACTCAGATTGCCAGCCTGTCACCGAACTGGCAACCAAGATCATGTGTTTTTAAAATCTCTCCACCAGAACACTTATCAAGAGGTGTAATTCTGAAAACTATTTCAGCAACAGGGGTTTCTCTTCTGCTGCACTTCCTTGTTCTACCATTATTAATTGCTACCAGTTACAATTATATGCACCTCCAAATAAAATTACATTAATTAATACGTAACAACACAGCGTGTTATTCAACTATCAAGTTTGCTTATCCTGCAGTTAAGGTGGCATCAGCGAGTTGTGCTCCTACTCCGACACTACATGTCCCGCTCCATTGAAGTTAACATGGTATTTTTTAAAGAAATAAAAACTAAGTGATAACTTTAAAATTGTTAAAATGTGCATAAACAATAAAAAGATGTTTCTTTTTTTTTAAATCAAATAAAAATATAAGAAGTGATCTTTTTGTTTTTTTCTGATGCAAAAAGGGAATTTCCTGACTTCTCTTTATTTTTTGTTTGAGGTTGTCCACAACTTATTTAAATTTGGCTCCAAATTTATTGTTGTCTTGGGCTCAGTAGAGGCTTAATCTAGTACTGTTGTAAGATGAAGTATTGTGTTGCATTGTTCAAAAACAGTTCTGTAGTTTGGTTTGATAAAAACTGATATTGTTATTTTTATTAATGTCTCAAGAGATGACATTAAATTAATGAGAATTGTGTACACGTAACAAATATTTATAACAACAAAACAGTACAGCTTGAGTTTGTTACAAGTGAAATCATTTTGATCCTCTCACAAGAACTTGTCATCTAATAAAAAACTCAGAAATTTCACTTTGTGTGAAACAGAAATATTATTATCATTAATTGGAATTCTATCCACACAGTTCACAATGTTACATTTACATTCGAAATACAATGCAATGGTTTTATCAATATTTAAAGTTAAATGGTTACAATCCATCCTGTGAATAATGTTTTGAGCTGCCATCATACAATTTAATATTAGGTTAAATAATACATATTAACTTAATATTATTAAATTAATATCATTTGTAAATGTTGTGTTTGTTAAATTTATCTTTCATTCAACAACCTTTTAAGTAGAGGTGTAAATATTGAATATGTTTTTTGCTATGTTTGCAGATTATTGAGTTTTGGTAATCATAAATCCAAAACACTGGTAACAACCTTAATATTCTACACCAACAAAAAAAAAATCTTAATTTCATCATTCGAAGTACCAGGTGTTCAACTGAGAAGAAGCCCCATCACTTAGTTTAGTCTATAAATAATAGTTTATTGGCAAATAATTACATAATAATTTACAGAAGATGTTAAAAATTGATGTCCATCCACTTCTATGCACTTGTCATCACATTTGACTATGTTCATGGCTTCAATTCCTGCAGTATATGTGGATGCATGTATAAAAAATTTCTTTTAAATAACTCCACAGAAAAGTCTTGACTAGGGTCCTGACTAGTCTGACTAGAAGTCAGCTCAAGAAATGTTGGTGATCGTAATCCTTTAGAAATGATTCTTCCATCAAAAATCCCCTGTAGCATCTCCATAGTAAAGCAAACTGTATGGCAAGTAGTGTTGTCTTGTTGCAAACAGCAGTCACACTCATTATCTTGCAATAAGACTATGAACTGTTGGATGATTTCTTGGCAGATGGCAGCATCCATAGCTTTCTCAAAAAACAAGAGTATTATTATTCATCGCCTTGAAACCCCACACCTTACTATATTTATACTACATTTTTTCACCATACTATATTTTTTAGAGGTGATGGGGAAATTCAAAGAAAATATATGGGTTTTCATTACACCAAGTTCAGTAGCTCTGGCTATTAACATACTAACAAAGATGAAACCACGCTTCATCTGCGAAAACACTTGATCTGAAATGCCACTCTAATGAAGTTCTTGAAACACTGACAGTAGACAGTAGAGATCATGTAATTGTCACTTAATGCCTTGTACAACCTGTGTTGTTAAAACTAACCTGTGTTGAGTACACTTCTGGTCTAACACTGAACCTGTTTCAGAATTAAATTCTGAATATCACTTTTCACTAGTTATTCCTTTCCAAATTTCTCCGTTTACATCACGAATACATGTTCTTCAACAGTTAACTGTGTTTTAACTAACAACACCTGATTATGCAACCTTGTTCAAAAGCCAATGATTGAACAAACTGAAAAAATTCAAAAGTGCAGGCGATAAAAAGTCCTCTCCATTCCAGCTCCAATGCACCATCATTTTCCATATTGTTTTACCCATCTCACACCAATACATACATTTTAACAAAAATATGCATTTAGTGTGAACTACTGAATGAGATGGGGCCTCTTTTAAGTTGAACATTATATATATAAGCTACAAAAACATAAATTATGATGTAATTAAGAAACAGACACAATTCAATTCACACATTACACACACTTTTCGAACACATTCTTAATGGATATTTACTTTACTTATAAAAACCATCAGCAATAACTTCCGCTGACACCAGTGGGTATACAGCAACACCAGTCAGTGATGGCAGAAAAAAATAACTGAAAAGATTTTGAGATGGGTTTTTTTTATCATAAACTTTGGATTCAGTTGTTGTTAGGAAAGATTAAATTTGAATTGCCAACTGTTACAGATGAGTATATATCAAATATTACAAATTATTAATGACAATCAACATTTTATTATGGTACTTCTATATGATCTCTCTGCAGCAAATTTTTCTTCTTGGAGTAACCAGTAGTGACACTTTCTCATCAGTGGTTCCCATCTTAAAGTAGAAATTAAATTAAGAGAATGGAAACAAATTTAAAAACAATATTTTTATAAAATGTATTACTATGAACAAAACATGATAACCGGAGTTGCTGAGTAGATGAGTTAAATCTAATTTGACTTGATCTCACATCAAAATGTGACAAGTAAGTTTTAGAAAAATTGCAAAAAATTCACCAATACTTCCAAAAATTAAAACTAACAAACACACTGTACTTTGCAAAAAAAGTGATAAATTCTTTAAAGAAAGAAGAGTTAAATCAAAAAGACTTGTCTCATAAAAGATTACTATAAACAGGAAGTTAACAAATTTTCTGTTTGAGAAAAACAATCCCATTCTGAAAAGCTGTGAATATATAAATTGGTAATGAGAATAAAACTTTAATATTGTATATACACAACAATAAGATTTTACTATTAAATATAAACAGTTTACTCATCCATAATATTTCTTCTACAAAATTAAATTTTATCATGATTATTCCTAGTAACACAAATACAGATGATAAGGATTTTACTATTGTAATCTGCCTTATTATTAAAATATGCCTGAATTCATGACATAAATGATAATATGCTATAATCAGCTTTATTTTTAACCCTGGAATTGTTCACATGAAAAATATGCTAGGAAAGGTATACAGGGGTACTGGTGTACTCCAACAAAAATAAGTTTTTATTTGCAATTATGAATTTTTATTTTTACTTAAGTTACATAAGCATGAAGTATTAACATATACAAACAAATATAAGAAGAAAAAATAATTAATTTGTACACTGCAAATATTTTCATTTGATGCTCCAAACCTTTCTGCAATCTTCTACATCTGGAATCTTCTGCATTTCATACATTGAGTGCAGCTTTTTCGATCCTTTTTTTGGTCACAGTAAAAATATCTCCCAGTTGTTGCTTTCTTAGTAGTTGTTACTTCATGTGTTGTTTCAATTTTTAAGATTTGTAACAGCAGAGAGCGAAGTGAAGACCGTAAGTTTGGACTATTTAATCGATCCAACATATGAGGCTCACAGGTTCCCAAACAAGGCTTTTTATAAAGGTTCTTCTATTTTTAATTTTTTCTTTACTAGGATATTTTGACCCATTTAAAAAAGATCAGTGAGTTGACTCCAGCAATGTCTAAAATATTATAGAATAATCTTAAGGACCAGTGGTTTGTCTTCCTTGTGCATGTATATGTATGGCACAACTGGTCTAAAGTATCAACACCACCTTTAGTGGCATTGTATAATTCAATAATTTGTGGAAGCTTTACTGAATTGGGATTATCTCCTTCAGGGTGCATGGAAGATAATAGTAAAACAATAATCTTATTTTTTTAGGTGGACGGTATGAGAGAAGTGTCAAGAAATCACTGTAGGCAAACATAGCAGTATTTTTTCTCTTCCTTTAAGTTCTTTCATTAATTTTGGTATTTCTCTTTCATTTTTTTTTAATGTACCTACCACCGTTGCTTTATATTGGTCCATCATTTTTTTAAAAGTGGGCACAGATGTGAACCAATTGTCCATTGTCAAATTTCTATTTGTCCCATCAATAGGCTTTGACAATCCTACAATATAATACTCTGCTGCTGCAACGTCATTTGAGGTCAAACTTTTGCCTGTATATATTTCACCAGAAACACAACAGGACATCTTGTTATCACACGTGATTAGCATCTTCATTCCATATTTGTCTGGTTTTGCTAGAATAAACATTTTGAAAGGGGCAATGCTGCTGGAATCCTACGAGTTGTTCAAAAAGTTAACGTATCGGGGTCATTAACGAAATGGTCAAAAAGTTCACATATGGCCATTTGGTCTGTCTGTTTCCTTGCATCTCGTATTTGTTTGTCATTAAATCGAAGGAACTGTATCAAGAATTTGAAACCCATTTCACACATGGCTGCTCAAAAAATTGGGACTCCATAAGCAACATCGAACAATTCACTAGTATTTACACTCCCCATTTTATAGACTCCAGCGAAATAAAGTAAACCAATAAGAGCTCTTATCTCCACTTCATTTGTATCACGTGTAAATGATGGATATCTTAATTCTGAAATTGCCTCATCTTCATCTATTTTATAGTTTCTTTGAGAATATTTTGGTCTTCGGGTTTTGATCTTAGCATTTGTACATGTTATAATGCTAATAGGCTCACTAGAAAAATACAAGCTTCAAGCGGTGTTCTGTAACATTAGCAGCATTTTTACTTCCAGGTACATGGATGACAATATTTCTGGCAGGAGTTCTATGAGTTTTCCCTTTTTTCCTGTCCACTTGAACCCATTAACTCCTCTTATTTCTGTAGGTGTAGGGAGAATTTTCACATATTCAGTGTTGGTGTCCCTGATATCATCAACCTCACTTTCCCACTCATCATTACTGTCCTCAGCCCTTATCAAATCCAACTGAACCACTTCTAAAGTATTGTCAGGTTCAACAATAGGAAGAACTCCCTGTAAAGTTCCAACACATTCAGATTTCGCTAGTTACTCAAATTCATTTGTTTCATTCCTAAAATCAGGAATAATTATGTTCTCATCACTAACAGCTGAGCTGCGACCTTCATCACTGGCATTTTTGTCGAACAATATTCTATAAATTTCTTCTGTAGAAGATATTTATTTATTTGAAGAGACCATGATAATAATATGTCTGAAAGTAAGAGAAAACAAAATTGCTTGTAATGGGGGAGTTAAAAGTAAACTACCAACAATTAATGTTGATGCTGTGACAATAACTAATAATGTGATATGTTTTAAACAAACAACTAATAAAATCCGTTGCATTTTAATTTATAAATAATAAGCATATATGAGGAAGATAAGAAGTATATAATAAGAGGAATTATTTACCTTACAAAAATGGTACACATGGGTACTGATGTATCCCAAAAGATATCTCTAAACAAAATGAACACAGATACAGACAGCACTGTTCGACCAATTGTCACTCTGACACCAAAGTTAGTTAACTACCGTAAATACTATATCACTAGCATTATCTAGTAATGACTTCTGGAATTAATCAGCTACCAGGGGTACTCCTGTACCCCAGAGTACCTCTCCAGGGTTAATTACACATCACAGTTAATGCATACTGCATGTATACATTAAAAACAACATTGCCAGAGGCAGGCAAAATAATTTTCATTGTAGGGGTTTTGATGTACTTAATCTATCATGTTTTTCAACTTTGTTTATGATTAATAAGTTCTGAAGACTTTTACATTTATTAAGTGAGATAATTTCGTTGAGAATGAAAACAATCTTTTTGACTATGCCTTCAAATGAAAATTATTAACATATTAGTTTTCTTTTGGTATGGGAACTCTAAAAAAATACTTAATTTCAGGTGCAATGCAGTTTAATTACAAATTTATACAACCACTTTGGTCTACTGTGGTTAACATACCAGTCATTTAGATAGAATTGGTCTTGAGCTTGAATCCTGGCAAGGGTCTGGAATTTTTTTGTCGATCATTTCATTCACCCATCCTTATAATATATCCAACCGTCAGCTCCTTTTAGGAGTATAGAAGAGTTCCTTTAATAAATAACTGAAAAAAGTAGGTTGTGGGATGTGATCGGTTGACGATATTAAATTCATTGGAATAAATTTTAAGACTCCTAAGTAAATTTGTAAGTGCTCATAATCAAAGCCAAATAAGGAGCTGTCTAATTTAATTTTTGTTCATAAGTTGCACTTTTACTTAAAAAAAAGAACATGTATTTTTTACGTTAATTAAACATTTTAAGAAATCTAATTTTAAATGAGAACAAGAGATAAAATAAATTCAATCCTGATTTTATTTGCACAAAATATTTTTGTTAGGAAAATGGGAAAGTATTTCTGATATTTTAAAGCTACGTCAGTGGTTTAGTTTTCTAACCTGATTTCAACTTCCAACACAACAATATATATGTATATATATGTTCTCACATTTCCCGATCATGAATAGTTTTTTATTCTAGTCCGTTTTGGTTTATTTTTCTCTTGTGCACAGTTTTTATTTTATTTTGAGGATCGCTAAGTAGAATGTAAATAATACTCTTGAGTAACTGACTCTTAAGTCGTTATAGCAATATTACTTGCTTTTTTTAAATTGAAATTTGTGGTTAGTGATCCGGCAGGATACGTAAGGTATATATTTAACCTATATTTTTTTGGAGACTGAAAACTTGAGACTTATTTGATTTAGGCTTATGTTAAAATACTGTATGAAATGGAGACTTCAGTGCATTATTTTATTTACCTTTTCCTAACGTTTCTTTTGACTTTTGGAGTAAACGGTTTAAGATTTCACTTAAAACCTGGTGCCACGAAGTGTGTTAAGGAAGAAATTAGACAAAATATTTTGATTGTGGGAGATTTTGAAGTTTCGGATCATCAAGGGCAGAAAGTAGATTACGTGGTAAGAATTAATTTCATTGGATATAACTTTCTTATTAAAAAATTAAGTTATACTTTAACAAATTAAAAATACGTTATACTTTGTACTTAAATCTTTTAAGTGCTTATTAATGTCAAAAGCCTTCCTGCTTGTAATTATTGACCATCTTGATAAGTTAGCATTGGTGGGAACACAGAATTTTCATAATTTTTGCGTTACAAAGTTGAAAAAATCTCATTTAGTAATTTTCAGCCAAACAGCTTGTTGTAACTGAGTGTACTGTATTTTCTTCTGCTCAAACAATTAATGAATTTAAAATTTAGATTAATTCATATTTAAGTTTCATTGTTGTTTATCATATTCAGACCTTATTGGAATTTTTTCTGGAGCATAATAAATCAATATCAGATTATTTCTGGAATAATACCAGATACAGTATATGTGAAGTAATTCATTAGTGTAAATTGAAATTACATTTTAAATGAATAAATGTTTATTTTATAATAGACTTAACTTTTTTTCATAAATCTGTTAAGTCAATTGTTTTTAAATATGTTGTTTGTTTTTAATTTAGGTTACAGATTCAAAAGGTCATATTTTAGCCCAAAATCAGGATATTGGAAAAGGAAAATTCACATTTGTTACTGAAGTTTATGATATGTTTGAAGTCTGTTTTACTTCTAGAGTTCCTCCTCGTAAGTTACCATCTACTTTTATTTAATACTATGAATTACTTATTAAATAACATTTAGAAGATAATGAAGTAAACATATTGTTTTATTTTCTCTTATCGTTACCTTATTTAAAACGTTATAATTTTGATTGTTTTCTAATTTTACAGTCATTATTCTAGTTTGTTTGTAGTATTTTGTTTCAAGTAGAGAGTTTTGGCTGTAGTGATGGCATATGATTGGTTAGCTGGCAAAGCAGTTTTGCTGCTTAACCAGCCCACCTCCAATAAAGTACCATCATTTTCATTTTGTATTAGCCAGCTCTTACTTCCTAGTGTAGTTTGTTGGAAACAGATAGTGAGCTCTTAAGGTAAAGCAGAAACAATTAAGATATTTTAGAGCAGTCTGTGGTTGTTTGGACATCTGCAAACTATAATAAAGGTGCTGCTTGCTATCTCATTAGCACCTCCTTCTTTGTTTGGTAAATGTTCTTACAAAAAAACTACTGAATAAAATTGATTAAAAGTGTAATTTTCAGTGTTGAAAAAGGAAAGTGTTCTCTTTAAATATTTATTACATTTTACTCTTTGCCCAATCTTTCCGTTTTTTAACTATTTTCAGGGGGAAAACCCAAACCAAAACTGTAAAACATATTTTTTTTAAATTTTACTTGAAATTGTATGTTTAATTTTTTTTCTATCCCAAACAATGCTTAGGCATTTGCTTTGCCCAATCTATTCTGAATTGGCCATTTCTTTATCTTTTTCTATGTTATCCTATCTTATAACCAATTGCTTTATTTAATATTTTAGCATTTATTGTTTAAATTTTGTGTTATTAAAATGAGTAGTCTGAAAGTAAATACTAAAACAATTTGATTGAATACTAAGACTTTTTGATAAAATGGCCTGTTGCAAATATTTTAAGGCAGTTCATTTTAGTCAGGGTTAAAATGAATTGGGTTATAGAAGAATTAGCTGTTCATTTGTAACTTATTAAAAGTTTATTGAATTTATTGTATTATTCTCGTTTAACTTTTTATCATTAATTTTTTTTATTTTAAATATAATTAAAAGTATAAACTCACAGGGACTTACGTCACAGTATGTTGTTCTACAAAGTACTATACAGGGATTAAAATAATAATTCATAGGGACTTTTACCTCACTAAGAATGTTAGCAGTGGAATGTTTATATACTGAAGTTTTAGCTGAATTTTATTTGTCTTTTTTAAGTTAATTAAATTTAGTTTGTAGTATACAGTGTACCAT
Organism: Lycorma delicatula; assembly: GCF_047948215.1. Taxonomy (NCBI): domain Eukaryota; kingdom Metazoa; phylum Arthropoda; class Insecta; order Hemiptera; family Fulgoridae; genus Lycorma; species Lycorma delicatula. Next base: position 174,852,240 of record NC_134459.1, on the reverse strand, counting down.
TTGTATTTTACAGATATGGTAGGAAATACCCATGAAGTTTATCTTGTAATAAAGCGAGGTGTTGAAGCAAAAAGTTATGAGGGTGTAAGTATTCTACAGACGTATGAAACTTCACTATATATTTTATTTTTAATTGCTTTGTCTGTTTATGATTTCATTATTTGTATGTACAAGGGATGTTTGTTAAGTTCTTGAAAAAATAAAGAAGACAACTTTTCAGGAAAGAATTTTTTTTAATTCTCAACATAATCTCATTTCAAGTCTGTATACTTTGAATTCAATGATATTCGCGTTTGTCAATCCTGTCTAAATGGTTTGATTTATCCATCTATTTAAAATGGGCAGATGTTTTGGCCGTAACTTTATCATTTTGCAAGAATTTCTTTCCAGCAAGCCACTTCTTCATATTTAGAAACAAATAATAATCTGAAGGTGCTAATCCTGGTGAGTAGGGGTGAAGGCGTGGACAAATTTTGCAACTAATTTGAACAGTTTTGTTATCACAGTCACAGAAAAGTGAGTTGGTAGATCTTCTAGATGAAGAAGAACCTCTTTTGTCAAATATGGTAATTTTTCTTTATTTCCTCATTTAGATTACGCAACAAATAATGCCAGGTGATTGTTTATCCTTCCCCTGAAAGTCAATGAAGATTTTGCCAAAAGCATCCCAAAAGAAAGTGGTCATCAGTTTTAATACTGATGGAATGGTTTTCACCTTGTTTGAAACAAGTTCCCAAACTGTGCCTAGAAATGTGCTTATACTTTTGATAAATTGTGTGCAAATGCAGGATCCGTCTTAGAGATAGTTTTTTTATATGTAAATATTTTTGTAAAATATAGTGCACCTATCAATTTAGATGTGTATTGTCTAAGTCAATGTTTCTCAATTTGGGGTGTTGCGGTAATATGAAAGGGGGGGATGCAAAATTAGCTTACAACTTTACATGTATACAGTAATGAATAATTTATTTGAAAAAATTATTTATTTTAAACATTTTACTTACATTTATGAGTACAAATGTAAAGAAAATAAATTAATGAGATGATTGCATTTGCTTTCCATTTAAAAGTTTCTCAATTTGTAGCTCTAAGTTAGAAACACAAAAGAAAATCATTTTCAAGTGATAAAAGACGATTCCTATGACAAATAAATGATCTTTGGAAGATCAAAGTTCTGCGAACAAAGTTCTACACTAAAATGGTGTATCTTGGCTGGGTGCATCTGGGACTCATACAGTTTGTGTCTGCCCCCACCACCAGAACATCAAACTCATGATTGATGGTTCCAAATTTAATGCTCAACTTTTCCGAAGAGTATTGTGTTGCCAGATACAATAATGTACAAACAGTGGGTAACAGCTGTTAGGGCAGAGATGATTACTGTTCTTCAGACCGAAGATGATTTTTCAAATTATTAGTGGAAAAATTAAAAAAGCTGAAGACTCATCATTTCATGTCAAAATCTCAAGCTCAGTTTTTCAAGAAGAAAAAATCAGAATTAGGTGAAGAAGAATGTTTGGTGTTGGCAGACTTTGCCAACTTTTCATTTCTTGTTGAAGATGAAATACAAAGCTTCCATTGGGTTCTTTCTTCCATTTACACAATCACTGTACTTGATTGAACAAAATTATGACTGCATGTGACTGAAACATGGTGTGTGCTTGTAGCAAGAGATGCGGGAAATAAGAGTGCCTCAACAATGCAGTATTAACACCTTCTCTTGATGTTACATGAACTTAGTAAATTTCCCCTGATGTGAGTGAGCCAAAAGTACAAGGCATATTTTTTAAGCAGTGCTTTTTTCAATTTGCTACCATTAGATGTGGTGGAAATTGATGGTACTAGTGAAGCATGTTTATATATCACCGATCATCTATTTGTAACAATACATTATTCGTGTTAGTTGCTGTGTGCAGCCTGGCTGAAATGAATGCTACAATAAATAATCCTATGAGTTGTGAAGTGCAATCAGCAATTTGTTATCTATTGGTGAAAAACAAATCTGCTGATATTCATAGAGAAATTTTTGATTTTTATGAACTTAGTGGTATGTACAAAGGTAAAGTTCACCAGTGGTGTTGTTTGTTTCATGGAGGAAGAATGAATGTTCACAACAAAGAACGTTGTGGTCATCTGACCATCATCACAGATGAATTGACTGAAAATGTGAATGCAATGTGAACTGTTAATCCTGATACGTACTGTGAAATGCTTACAAAACTTAGACTTAATTCAAAACAAATGATGCAGGAAGCTAATCGAAGGGATTTTGTTTCTCCATGATAACGCAAGACCTCACACAGCAAACAAATTTGCGACAATTTCATTGGGAAATCTTCAAAACATGCCTCATAGTGTTATTATTGTTGTACAGGCATGTTACGGAAATAACATGCCTCTGTAATAGATAAAATTTAGAGATAAATTTTCAATCTTCATACAGAAAATTAAGTTATAATTTTAAATTAATTTTTTCTTTTATAAAATTAAAATCTTTTGATTTTGTTTATTCACTTTTTGATAGTATTCAAATTGTTATTTTTTAAAGTAATGTACAAATTGCTTTGAAGATTTATTATTATTTTACAAGGTATGCATTTATAATATAATAACTTCATATTTCTGTTATATTATTATATTGTACTCATGATCTTTACTTGAAGAATTTTCTAAGTTTAAATTGTTTGGAAAAATCTGGCATAGGATCTAATGAGAAAGTGCTTGGATCAGGTTATTTCTTTTTTTAAAGAGGATGCAGCTATATACATAAATTTTTTTTGTATTAATTAAATTTTATTGTGTTATAGCTTGGTGAAGCTGCTAAATTAAAACCGATGGAAGTCGAATTGAAACGTCTTGAGGATTTATCTGAATCAATTGTACAAGACTTTGTTCAGATGAGACAAAGAGAACGAGAAATGAGAGATACAAACGGTAATTATTAATTTCACTCTGTATTAAATTATTTAAGTCTTCATAAAAGTTTTCTTTCTCATTTAATCTTGTAAGTACTGCTAGAGATATACTTTAATATACAATTTATTTTAGTCTGTATTTCAGAGCTAGTTGTTCCATAATGAACACTGAGTTCAGTGTTCTCACTGAACACTGGGTTCATTGCTCTGGATATCTCAAATCTCCTCACACAAATACAATCTCCATCGTTAATAGTAGGAGACTTCAATGCCCACCATGTTCCTGGGACTTAACCTTCTGTTCTACTCGAGGAAATATAGTATACAGTGTGAGACAAGATTTAGACCTTTGTTTGCTGAATAATGGATCTCACACATTCATGTCTTTATCATCTGGTACTATGTCTAACATCGATCTCTCTGTATGCTCACTAAATTTACTCCCTCATCTTAATTGGTCTGTTTGTGATGACTTTCACGGCAGTGATCACAAACCAATTATTATTGGTTTCAGTGTGGACCATGAGGTTAAGAGAAGGCCACGGAGATGGATTGTTGAAAGGGCGCACGGGAATGGATATCATAAAGCCCTCCAATTACAGTATGATGATGGTGCGAACATCCTTTAGCAATGTTCCTCTTTTACGTACATGATACTTGAGACTGCCAGCAGATGTATCCCACAAACATCGGGTAATCCTAAACATCCTTCCGTTCCATGGTGGAATGATGATTGCAAATGTGCTATTAGGAATCGACGGTGGGCACTACGCAAATTTAATAATAGACCTACAACTGAACATCTAAATTTGTACCGCAGGGCTAGAGCGATATGCTGTTGAGTTTTCTTGAATGCTAAGAGGAGTTCATGGACGAAATATGTGAACACTATCTCACGTACTATTCCCACATCTACTGTGGAAAAAAATCCATCCAATTTTCGGATCACTGAGACAATCTATTCTCGGTCTTATTGACGAAGGAGAACTTCTTTCATCATCTTTGGCTGTAGCAAATACTTAGCAAACTCTTTCTGCTTGGTGTCTCTCACTTCATCATATTATAGTGATTTTCAAAGGTACAAAGTACAGATAGAAATATTGTCGTTAAACATTGGTGATTCGGTTGGTGAATTAAACACTCCATTCGTATTTAAGGAATTGTTACATGCACTTAAGAACTCCTGTGACACCTCCCTTGGACCGGACAATGTTTGCCTTGGTATGCTTTCACACCTTCCTAACTCAGCACTACAACATCTTTTGAATATTTACAATGGTTTATTTTCCAAACAAGTCTTTCCGTCCTGCTGGTCAGAAGCATTTATTATACCAGTATTGAAGTTCAGGTAGCAATCAATATGATGGCAGCATTCATCATCTAGACTGTAGAAGTTTAAACAAGAATGTTCAGTAAAGAAGCTTACCATTTTTTTGGTACAAAAATGGTGTCTTGTTTGTTGAATTAAGTGATTGTGGAACTACTGTGAATGCTGATACATATTGCAAAATGTTAACTCTTAGTAGAACTATAACAAATGACGTTGGATGCTATATTGCAGGATTTTGTTTTTGCATGCAATGCCCGAACACAAGTGGCAAATCAGTCAGTGAGGCGATTGGAAAAATATTATTGGGGAATCTTCAATCATCCACCCCCATAGCTACAGTGGCTAGCTTGACAAAGGTTTTTTGATGACGATTTATTGAAAATGGCATTGCTGCATGGTTTAAGTAATTGGTGGTAGAATTTCTTGAGGGAATGAGAAAGCTAGTGAAATTCTATAAAAAAATTTGTTGAAGTTTAAGGCAGTTTGTAGAAAAGTAGTTAATAAGGTGGTAGTTTTTATGCATTTTTATTATGATCCATATTGTGTTGGTTCATATTTTTCAGATTTGTTTTTATTTTAAAAAGTTACTTTACAGGCTACTGACTGTAAGAACTGTTTTCATTCAGGTTTCGAGAAGCATGCTAGAAACTAAGAATATTCTACCATATAATGAATTGTCATTGTTTACAAATAAAACCATAAGATAGATAGCTTGAAATATTAAAAGAATGATAAAACACAGGATAGCTAATGTATAAAAGCATGAAAATATTATATAGAAAATTTGGTTTTTACTGAATCTTTATCACTACTATATATTATTATTATTTTATAATAATATCAAATGAGATGTTCATAAAATAAATCAAAAAGATAGAGAGAATGCTATACTGTCAAGTTTTGAATGTTTTTTACTGCTATATGAATATGATGCTGAAAATTTAATTAGTTAATAGTATGGCAGTGGGTTAGTTAATTGATTTATCTATACTTAAAGGAGTATACTATTTTCAGGTGTGACTTTTAAGTTGTATTTGGTTGTTTATGATCATTTGCACTAAAGTTTTTAACCAAGAGTTAAATTTAATTAATTTTGCAGCACATTTTTTATGCAGTAGGATAAGTTATGTTTTGGTTTAGTAATTTCTTTGAATTACAGCAGTTATTGTTCCTTGGTAAAGTGAATTATCTAGCCTAATAATTTCTTTACAGTTTGTATATTACAACAGATAAAACATCCTTAAACAAACAGGAAAAGAACTGAAATAATAAAATAATAGCAGTTACAGAAACCAGATTTGTTTTTTAATATCAGTCAGTTCACTGTATATTGTTTCTTTTTTATATTTGGATGGATGATTGAGGGTTAGTGGCACGCAATCTCTCAGTTACCCAAACAAAGTAATTATAAAATCAAATACTATCAAATAGTCAATGTAGTTTATTAGTTAAATGAAATAAAACTAAAATAGTTTACTCACTAAATTTTATTTGTGCAGATGTGTATATGACCTAGTTTTTTTGTGTTCTTTCAGAATCAACAAACAGCAGGGTGCTTTATTTCAGTATTTTTAGCATGTTCTGTTTACTTGTACTTGCAGCATGGCAAGTCATTTACTTGAGAAGTTTCTTTAAATCTAAAAAACTAATTGAATAACAAGTATAAATGCATGTATTATATAAATGCAATATGTGCAAGATATTTTGTCATCATCAGTTTTCCAGAGTATTCTGCTCTATCTTACTGCATGTTATGTAAATATTAAAGCCATCACACAATTTTTAGTTTTGTGTAAATCGTGATTATTTGTACTATTAATAAGATGATTAATTTAAAGAATATTTGGAGTAATTGTGGATATGAATGAATAAAGTATTTAATGCTTATTTTATATTTATTATTTTCTTTATTGAGTTTTATATCATATACACAATATAGCTTATATTATACAGTTTTAAGTGGGCACTTGTCTTAAATTTCACATTGTTTCTCATTAAAATAGTATTATTTAAAGGAAGTAGTGGGATTACAACGGTAAAATGAGTTGATTACATGTTACATATAAATTAGGTTTACCATTTAATTATTAGTACATTGTTGATTTCTATTTTTACCTAATTTTCTCCATTCGGCAATACAGAGTTTTCTGTTTCATAGTTTATGGCTATTCTTTAAATAAAAAGGCCACTGGAGAGAGCTAAATGTTTATAAATTGAAAATTTTGATACAGAATATTTACAAAAAATTTTTAATAGCATTTGCATGAATTAAAAAAAAATTGTGTATGTCACTCAAAACTGAATAAAATGTTAAATGAAACTAGATAAAGGATTGAAGGACTGAGGTAAATGGGACATGAAGATAAGAGAATTAAAATGATAAAGCTGCATTAAGGAGAAGGTTTCAATGAACAGATCATTCAGAAGTCAGACACAAGTGGTGTAATGGAATTAAGAAGGATTTTGACAATATGGCTTAAAACCAATTCAGATTGAAGCTGTTTACTTATAAAACTATTAACAAGTTATGATTTACTTGGTGAAGGAAGTATAGTGAAGATAATCAGAAACAATTTTTGTACTAAGCATTTTTGTAATTTACTTTTTTATTTTGTAAAAAAAACGTGTGGAGACTATTTTTAATGCAATGTTACAGTCACATTGTTATAATTTTAAATATGTCAGTCTTTCTTATGAGTGTGACGATGTGAAGCAATTGAGGTCCAAGCGGAACTAGATGGGAGTTATTTTCTCTTGAGAGTATTGATGTTTATAGTCAGTCCTGAAGAAGGAAACTTTTCTTAGAGAGCTGAATTTTATCTAATTATCAGTGGCAGCTCATAGCTAAAATTAGTTGGAGTACTGCTACAGAAAACCTTTTTTCTGGGCCTTTTCAAGGCCATGATTAAAGTTTTCTGTAAAATAAAAGAAGTGAAAAAAAAATGAATCAAAGTAGCTGGAAACAGGAAAATAATCTAATTCTACACTTTATCACATTCAGGAATACAGTACACCGTTTTTAAGCACATTGTGCTTAAAAACTGTAGTTTAACTGAATAAATAATAAAATGTCAATACCAGTAATATTTTTTAGTATTATTAGATAACTTATTAAAATGTCCGCTTAAAAACAATGTAGTCCAATGGTGCTTAATTTAAATATCTATGTACACAGAAACAATGACATAATTAGTTTTTGCTAATTACATTCTCTTTTGCCTGTCCAGCATGTTTTTTGACAGATTTGGCATTCAAAGACCGTCACTGCGAAGTATATTTCAATGGGCTTGATGTGCTAAATAAAGAAGGCAATGTGAAACCATTTCGCTTCCTCCCTTTTATTAATAAGTCTGGAATTGGACAACTTCTAATCTTATGGAATGACATATGTTAGGTAGGATCTTTGGTTATGGTAGCTAACATACATATTTTGTAAAAGTTCAAGAAAACAGGATCATAGATCACTCTGACTTTTAAGATGATTGTGCTTGAATCTAGTATTGTAATTATGAACTTCAGGTCTTTTGAATAAAACTTTTGCATCATGAATTTATACATAGGTTTCAGCACTGTCTGCTCCTCAATCTGAAGTGAAGCAGGTCCCCAAGGTTGAACCCACCGGGTTGGTCTAGTGGTTAACGCGTCTTCCCAAATCAGCTGATTTGGAAGTCGAAAGTTACAGAGTTCAAGTCCTAGTAAAGCCAGATATTTTTACATGGATTTGAATACTAGATCGTGGATACCGGTGTTCTTTGGTGGTTGGGTTTCAATTAACCACACATCTCAGGAATGGTTGAACTGAGAATGTACAAGACTAACACTTCATTTACACTCATACATATCATCCTCATTCATCCTCTGAAGAATTATCTAAACAGTAGTTACCGGAGGCTAAACAGGAAAAAGAAGAAGGTCCCCAAGGTTGATTAAGTAAAGCTAAATTAGAAAGTAGGAACATACTCAGGCTTAAAGAGAAGGATGAGGGAGAATATTGTGAGAAGTTTAAATTATTATACAAGATCTGTTCAGAAAATAACTGAACATTTTTAATTACATGCCAATGGAGATATTTAGTGACATGCGACTGACAGTATTGTGTTCTGCATAACCTCCTCTGTAACCACATGTTCTTGGATTGTTGATTTCTCGTTAAGTCTTTGTGTTATTGTTATTTGAGTGCAACTTGTTTAAGTGATTTTTGTTATGTGCAATTTTCGGGAACAATGATACAAAATAAAACGGAGATGATGCTCTGGGTCATATGCATAGTAAAAAATGGTTTTCATGATTTAAAAGTCAGGCATGACCTATATTACCTTCAAATGGCCTCTTCCAACCACGAGACCACCTTCCAAACTTAAACCAACCCTTAACTATGAAATAATCGATTTGTGGAAGTGCAATCCCTGTACCTTCCTCAAACACCAAAGGTTTCACACAAAAACTCATCGTATTTCTAACTTCATTTAGATGAAGTGTATTTCTAACTTTGTTTAAAGTCTGCAGTGTATGTACATTCCCAGGATAAAGCCAACTGTTAGAAACAAATTGACAAGACCAAAATCCTCACCAATATTACCTTCAAATGGCCTCTTCCAACCACGAGACCACCTTCCAAACTTAAACCAACCCTTAACTATGAAATAATCGATTTGTGGAAGTGCAATCCCTGTACCTTCCTCAAACACCAAAGGTTTCACACAAAAACTCATCGTATTTCTAACTTCATTTAGATGAAGTGTATTTCTAACTTTGTTTAAAGTCTGCAGTGTATGTACATTCCCAGGATAAAGCCAACTGTTAGAAACAAATTGACAAGACCAAAATCCTCACCAAAGTAAACAGATCAATTTGCCATTGTGCTCAATAAAACATCAACCTTTAAATTACAGTAGAATTTTGAAAAAATCTAATGTTTCTTCTGAAAACTTATTCTAGGTGTATATCCAAAATGCACATATATCTGACTGATATTCAGCTATTCTACATGTATTTTAAAATTATGTATTAAAGAAATACATAATTTTAATACTTAATATTAATTCTTTTAATATAAACCACCTAGTACAGAATATTGGGATAAGACATATCCATTATCTTAATCTTATCGTGATAGTACTTTCATGGAATTCTGCATCCTCAGTCACGAATGAAATATTTAATTAACTGCAAATTAAAAATAATAAAACAAATTATTTACATTCTATGTAATATTTATTACATTACTGAATTATTACAATGAAAATTACATATTAATCTATTATATGATTGCTGCTTTGTTGCAGTTTTTATATGGACTTGTTTCCCTCAAACATGTCTGATGGCTTATCAGTGGTTGAAAATGTTTATGATTTTATCTTTATTAATAACATTAAAAAAAAAAAAAAAACACTATCAAAATGTAATAATAAAATGACTACCTTACAACCAATACATAAAAAGACAAAAACATGAAAAAGTGAAACATTACTAAAAAATAAATATTTAAAACGGCAAACCTAATAACCACATAATACAATATTAAAAAAAAAAACAAAAAACAAAAATAATAAAATAAACAATCTGTGGGGAATTTATAAAATTAAATATCATGATTGTGATGATGTTTATATAGGAAAAATAAATAGATCCTTTAAAACTAGATTTCTTGAATGTCATAGAAATCATAAAAATAATAAATTAGGTTTATTTAATATGACAGACCATCTAATAAACAATAAACATTCTATTTCTGATATTAGCACAAATTTAGAAATATTAGAAATTAATAAAGATGGCAAAAAATGAAATATATTAGAAAAGTATTGTATATATGTTTAAATATAAATAAAATTTTAATTTGATAAACCAGTGTTTGAGGAGACTGTTTTAAAAAATTGTAACAGATAGCACTTGTATAATCAATGAATACACAATTTTCATTATACCTGGTGATCATTTGAAAAGTTACTGCACTTATTCAACAGATATCAGTCCCTTCGTATTTCTGTTTGCAGGTATGTTAACCTTTTTAAATTTATTTTCAAAGGGGGTGGAACCCATCCTCTCTACTACACCTACCTCTTAAATGGCAGTGGTATCATTTACTACATTAATTAAACTGGAAAAAAATAATGAATTTTATAAAAAAGAAAATTAATATCAACCCATCCCTTCACTCGGTAGGTGCAAAAAAACCATTTGGGATAGTACTTTTTTTTAAATTTCTGACCAACAAAAGTAACTGTAAGATTATGTGATATTACTTCTTAAACCATTTGAAATAATTGTAATCTATAGATTAAAATTGTGAAAATTATTTTTTTAAATTACCAACACAAAATTTCGCTCTTAAATATATTCTAAATTTTCAAGAGTTGAAAACTTATTTTTTATAAATGAAATGATGTAGCTTGTGACACCTGATTGGAAGGCCCTTTGAATGACAATTAATTTGGTATAAATAGAATAAAAACTGGTTCACTGATATTGAAGTTATGATTAAAAATGTGGTTTTTTAGGTTAGGATACAATGTAAATGACCCAAACTGTTAGCTCTGAAATCATTTGTTCTTAAAAATATGGGTACCAGTAAACACAGCATTATAACATCAGATAAACATATGAAAAACCCCAATAACGGTAACTTCCTTGCTGGTAACATGTTGAAAAATGTATTACCAGATAAACTTAATGATTAAATAATGAAATGAATAACTGTTAATAAAAAAATAAATAAAGCTTTAATCATTCATTCATTAGTTAATTTTGTTATGAAGTTTTTTAACAATAAGTGTCGTTAAGAAATAATAAATGAAACACTTTTTTTACCTCAATAAAATAAAAGTATTAACTTTTAAATCATTTGTTCAAAATGATTCCCATTTTCCTGTAAAAAATAATAAATTCATTGTTTAAATTCACATCTTACTTTTATTAAAGTTTCTTTAGTTACACGCTGTTACAATTTTATTTTTTGACTCTTGTGTGTTAACACAAATTTTTTTATATGTGTAAGATCATACCTATCCAATGACCAGGAAACATTCGGTCCAACCATTATCGAACTGGAAGTGAACAGTGAGCAGGTGCTACATCTTGCTGAAAATGAAGCATGTCTTTGTTAAGTAACAAGTTTCCAATGCCATCTAACTGATCTATTAAGGCGTGGACTAATAATTGGTGAATAATCATCCAGCAACTGCAAATACTTTTCACCTATTAAATTCCCATCAATAAATACTGGACCGATTTTGTAATCACTGTAAATCCCAGCCCGCACATTTATTTATTCAGGATGCTCCATGTTTCCAACATTGAAAACATGAGTATTTACATTTCTTTAATGTTGGCAGTTATTTATAACAAAGCCATTTAGAAAGAAGGTGAATTCATCAGAAAAACAAACATTTTTTGTAAACATTGGATTGGCTTCTACTAATTGAGTCATCTCTTCACAGAATTTAATTCTTCTGTCAGCATCATCCTCATTCAATTCTTGATGCGGTTGAATTTTATACGGAAAAAATTTATTCAATTTTAATGTAGTGAAAACAGATTTGTAAGAAACCTTAGTTTCATGTGATATTTTACGAACTGAACTCAGGATTTGCTACTACATTTTCCAAGATTTCAACCAAAGTTAATTCATCTCAAACCTGTTGCCCTGCATGTTTCTTATTCATGACAGATCTCATTTCTTGGAATTTTTTTACAAGTTTTACGTGAGAGTGAAACATTTTTATTGGAAGCCGTTCAAAAAATACTTGGGCAGTTCTAACACATATATTTTGTTCTCAGTATGTAAAAATTAGTTCACGCTTTTCTTTCAGATTGTAAGTCATTTCAGTGAGACAAATTTACTAAAGACAAAAAATAAAAGGCCAAATGATAGAACAATAACATAAACCAAATGCCAATTTTAACTAAAGAACATAATTTAAAACATGATGAAATAAATACTTTTTGCCACTAATTACATACAGTATTAAAAAAAAACGATTTGCAAAAATTTATCTAGAAACTAAGATCTCAGTAATTGGCAAAAAATTATAACCTGTTATAACAAGGTAATCAATTTTTCAACATGTTGCCAGCAAAGAAATAGGTACCTTATTATTGGTTTTTCGTATGTTTAACTGATGTTATAATGCTGTGTTTACTGGTACATTTTTTCAATGCTGGAGAAACCGAAAACCCATATTTTTAACAAGAACGGATGATTTCAGACCAAATGTTTTGGGTCAGTAACAACACTGTATCTCAATGTAACCTAAAAAAAAAAAAACACATTTAATCGTAACTCCAGCACCAATGGTCCAATTTTTATTTTATTTGTACCAAATTACTTGTCATTCAAACTACTTGTCATAAGCTACATCATCTCATTAAAAAAAAATAACTTTTCAACCCTTGAAAATTTAGAGAAAACTTAAGGGTGATATTTTATGTTGGTAATTTAAAATGTAATTTTCACAGTTTTAATCCACAGATTACGATTATTTCAAATGCTTTAAGAAGTAATATTACGTAATTTTATAGTTAATTTTGTTGGACTGAAATTTAAAAAAGTACTACCTCAAATGTTTTTTCGCACCTACCGAGCAAAGGGCTGGGCGGATTCTAATTTTCTTTTCACCAAAATTCATTATTTTTTTCTGTTGTCAATTAATGTAGTAAACGATACCATTGTCATGTAAGATTTTTGAGTTTAGGTAGGTGTAATGGAGTGGGTGGGTTCCACCCCTTTGAAAATAATTTAAAAAAGGTTCCCCCAAGAATGGTATACATTCCTGCAAACAGAAATACAATGGGACTGATAGCTGTTAAATAATAAATAAATGTGGTAACTTTTCAAATGATCACCCGGCAATATTACACTAATGTAACAAACATTATACCATGTACACGATTTAAGTATTTTTAATCTGCAGATCAATTAAATATTTCAGTCATGACTGGGGTTGCAGGATTCCGCTACAGTACTATCATGATAAACTTAAAGTAAGATATGTCATTTCTCAATATTCTGTACTAGGAGGTTTTTATAGTAATAGAATTTAAAATAAAATTTAACAGTACAGAGGAATAATATGAATCTTAAAAAGGTTAATTTTAGTAAAATAGTTTTAAAAATTACATGAATATTTTCATAATTTTCTTGACTTGTACTCATTTTTCTAAAAAAAAATTATACAATTAAAATTTTTTACAAAATGAAGTACAGAAGCAACTAAGAGGAAAAATTATGTAAAAAATTTCAAACATCAGATTGAATACATGTACAAATGTTATTTGAGTAAAAGTTAGTGTGTATTGAATATGTTAATCAGGCAGTTACTCCACTTCAATCATGATTTAAGTAGTTTATCTAAAATAAAACATTTTCAGTCGAATCAGTCGTTAAAAAGTACACAAATTATAAGAAATGATATTGTAGCGTGTGTAATTTAATATTAGATGTTTCTGTTTACATTTATTGAAAATTAAATATTCAAAACTTGTGGGAAGGAATAAAATTATGTTGGCATTCTTGTCTAGTTTCCTATTACTCTTTTGTTCTAATATTTGTTATTTTGGTATATCTGTGCGAAAGATAAATATTCCATAACGGAGATGACATTTTAATCAAAAGTACATAGAGAACTACAAAAAAAAGTATTTACCTAATCAACATTTTTTACTTATACCTTAAACAATATCAAGTGTGAATTTACACAAGACTTAGATGTGTATACTTGAAAAACTACAGAATACAGATTAAGAAATCATCCTCTGGAAACATCCAAAAATACATTAAAATCTTTTAATTAACATTTTATTTGTTAAGTTTTTTCATGAATGTAAGATTTTAACAACCTCTGCATTAATGACATTACTCTCCTATATAGAAAACATGACATTTTCATCAACAAACTGCAATCCATCTTAACTCATTTCGTTGCAGAATTTTAACACAACAGATTAGTTTGAATTTGGTTATCTATGATTTAAAAATATAATTTAAAATAATACTGCAACAGTATTAATAAAAATTTGGGTAGCTTTCAGCCTATGGTAAGCACTTTTTAGAGAACTCCCTAAGAGAACGTCAGCAGTATCTATGTAGAACCTTATCATTTAGTGGAAGCAAAGCTCAGGGATAAAGTCTAAAGTTTTTACAATTTTTCATGCTTAAAAATAACCTATATTTTTTTAAAAAGTTTTAAACAACAAATCACTTAATTTTCTTAATATCATATCCAATATAAACCGGTGCAGAAAAAAAATGGATATGTTAAAAAAATTTATGAATCATAAAAACTGAGCAAGACCTGCACTTAGTAGTCATGATATCAATAATGAACTAAACTTCGACCACAGAACAGTTTTAAACCATTTGAAGAAGACTGGATAAAAAGAAATTCGATTTTTAGTGTCCCATGATTTAACAATATTAACTGATCAAATTTTTATCTGAATCATCGCTAAAAAGAACAAAATCAAACTGTTTTTGAAATGTTTCTTTTTTGGTGAAGAAAAATGGATTACATACACAATTATGTACAGAAAATTTTGTGGTGAAGCTGCAGAAACGGCGGTAAAGTCAGGATTGATGCCAAGAAAAGCGTTGCTGTGAGTGTTGTGGGATCAAAAAGGAATCATACACTATGAGTTGCTGCCGCTCAACCAAATGATCGATTCTAACTTCCAAGCAATCAGAATTGATCAATAAGAAAGTTTTCTACCACCACGACAATGCCATACCCCATACATTATCACTTGTTGAAATTTGAGAGAGCTTGGCAAGGAAGTTTTATTGCTTATAATATATAGTTTTACAATGTCAGACTAGCGTTTGTTTTGTTCTCTATAGAATTCTCTTAACAGTATAAAATCTGCTTCAAAAGAGGCCTGCGAAAATCCCTAGTCATAGTTTTACATTCCGAAAACATTTCTACAGTGACAGGATTATGATTTTTTTTTTTAAAATGGCAAAAGGTGGTTGGTCAATACGGCTTAGCTTATATTTAATTTAATAAACTTTATTTGAAATATCAAAAAAGTCTTGTTTTACTTTTGCATTAAAATAGGAAGAAACTTTTTTCCCTAGCCATTTCATAAGCATACAACGATGGATAACAGTGTCAAACAGAACAATTCAAATGCTATACACTTTTCAACCGTGTTCTAAAATGTGCCTGATTGATAAAAAAAAAATACTAAGTTGTATGAGAACAACAGCTACAGACTCTAAGGATGGTTACAAAAAACCTTTAGAAAACATTCATATTATAAAATAAATGGTTTGTAGTTACAAAATTTCATATTTTAAAATTTTTGGATTAATAGGTATCTCATTTTAAAATTTTATACTTCACACAATGCTTTGTTAAATATTTCAAAAATTTTCTGAACATAATTTGGTTTTACAAAATTTTTATCCATTTCTCGCCCTGCAAAGTTAAATCTCAAAAAATGCATTTTCATAGAATTTCATGGTGTAATTCTGCTGAATTTTTAGTTTATTTTCAATATATAAAAAAATATACGTAGGAATAAAGTGGAATCCATCCATTCTTATCCTGTTACGCCCGCATACAATCTAACTGTTATACAATCATAACTTTTCAAATGGATCTTTACCTCTTTTTGGTTCGCTTAAAAGGAAAAACCCAACAAATGTTTTCTTAGAGTTGTCACTAGCACAGATTTCAATCTTTTACTGCAAAAGATTTAGATGAACTAAGGAGATTAGAGGATATAAGTTTAAACTTCTTAAACCCTTTACCTTTTTAGAAATGTAAGTTTTAAGAGAACATGTTAATTTGCGATTGTTTGAATATTAGAATAATTATTCTGTCAAATTTTTAGTGTTGCATCACAACTGGAGTAAGGTATATTGATTCTGAATGAGTTTATGCCTACTGGGAGGAAATATAGCACAAAATATTTTTGTAGAAATAGCCTATAATCTACAGGAATATTCCCATATCCTGTACCTAGATGAATCTTTATATTTTATATCTATAATTTAATTTTAATAAAGTATAATTTTTGCTAAAATTTCATTAAGACTGATTAGAAAATAACTATGTAAATTTTCAGTTCTAAGCTATTTGGAAAATCAACACACTCATCTTGATGTGTAGGTAAATGAATGGAGGCTTCTTTTACGTTTATTTATTTATATATACAAAGTTCTGTGAAAGCAAATAGGAAATACAGGATTTCAAAATATCTTCTTTTACGTATTAAATCAAACCGATACGAATGACCTGTTAAAATGAAAATTCATAAATCACAATATACATGTAAAAAATAATGAGAATTTTTAAATTCTGTAGGCACTATGTGTTTTTGACTGAGTTATCTTTATCCCACTTGGTGACAGCACTGTCTATAATATATATCAAAATTTTCATGCGCATTAGATGCATAATACAAATTTAACAGTTGAGTAATTAGGACGTATTTTACTATGAGTAGTGATTTATTTATTATGTTTGAAATGATGGAACAGTTTTGAAAAAATTGCATTAAATTTTATGTTAAAAACGAATATATAGTGATGATATTATGTCAACACCAAGGATTCACAAATGGTTTCAAGATGGCCGTGAAGATAAAAAAAGGGTTGGACGTCCTAACGCATCAACAACCGACAAAAAAATAAAGGGTATTATCTTCAATATTTATCAAATCAGTTTAAGAGAAGTTATCGAAGAGCTGGGAATCTCTTATGGCATATTTGAAACAATTTTGACTAACTTTTTGGGTATGAAATGAGTAGTAGCAATATTTGTTTCAAAATTATTGAAATTTCAACAAAAACAATGTCGCAAAACATTGCAGAATAATTGTTAGCTGATGTCGTTGATTCAGAATTGTAATTTTCATGTAATTTCAGCACAGATGCTGAAATTTGAGTGTATGATAATGATATTGGTACGAAGTTCCGATCACCGTAATGGAAGTGTGATGAAGAATCAAGACCGACAAAGCACACAGAGTTTAATCAAATGTTAAGATTCTCCTTTCTGTTTTTTTTTTTTTTTATTATCGTCCATTATGAATTCTTACCACAAGGTTGCATAGTCAAAGAATAGTATTAATTAGCAGATTTATGCGGTTTGCATGAGGCGGTCTGAAAAAATTTGGATTTTATTCCAACATGTAGTTCCAGTTAACCCTTCACTATTAATTTGTGATTATTAGTTAAAAATAACTACAATCAGATGCCTCAACCTTTGTACTCTCTAGACATGGCACCTTGTGATTTTTTCTTTGTGCCCCTAATTAAGAAAACCTTAAAGAACAGAATAATAAAATTAAAAAAAAAAAAAAAATAAGGTTGTACCAAAAAATGCTTTTCATAATTGTTTTAAGGGGTGAAAGAAATTGTGGAATTCCAAGAGACTACTTTGAAGAGGACGATATCAATATAGAAGAATAAGTAAATTCTTTGTGATAAAAATTAAAATTTTCATTACTTTTTCAAACTTATAGTGTAATTAAAGTTAAAAATGTAACATTAAATTATTTTATTGTAACATAAAAAGTACGTGCCATACTTATTGTAATAAGTATGGCAAAGATAAATGAAATTACACAAAACAATTAGCCGTCAGATTAAAAATCTAATTACGTTTTTAACTTGTTCTATTTTAAATCTCTTATTTAAATGGGATATAAATACTTTAATAGACAAAACCGAAGAAATAAAATTGATCGAGATAAAAATTTGCTGTGAGTTTTAAAATTACTTTTAAATAATCAAATTTTCATTGTTTATTCAAAAGTTTTATTTTTATAGAAAAAACATCAAATATATGTGGAATTAGAATAAAAATTAGCCGTCTGTTTTAAAATTTACATATATTTTAAATTTGTTCCATTTTAAATGTCAGTTAAAATGTGTAACATAATGGCAATATACAGAGAAGTATCAGAAAATACGTGAACATAGGTACTAACATGCAAAAAACAAAGTACAGACCTCATAAACTAGATGAAGTCTCAATATACCCAATAACTCCTTATAGCATTGATTGAAAAAACTACAAAATACTATAAGAAATCTCAGAAATCACAAACTTACTTTGAAATTACATTTCAAAACAAATATTACACACAGCTAATGAATGGGCTTTGTATGGGCTCCTTATTTCCAGCATCCTGGCAGAAATCTTTTACTATGTGAACAACAATAAATATATTCACAAAATAATATACCGGCGTAGATATATATGGATGATAATGTCTTATTGTATTGAGGCAGCCCAAGACAACTTGAACAACCCACCGGGTTGGTCTAGTGGTTAACGCGTCTTCCCAAATCAGCTGATTTGGAAGTCGAGAGTTACAACATTCAAGTCCTAGTAAAGCCAGTTATTTTTACATGGATTTGAATACTAGATCGTGGATACCGGTGTTCTTTGGTGGTTGGGTTTCAATTAACCACACATCTCAGGAACGGTCGAACTGAGAATGTACAAGACTACACTTCATTTACACTCATACATATCATCCTCATTCATCCTCTGAAGAATTATCTAAACGGTAGTTACCGGAGGCTAAACAGGAAAACGAAGAAAAGAAGACAACTTGAACAATTAGCATATGTAAATAAAATATAAAAATTTTTAGCTGAATGTGAACACAATAAAGAAATGTTTTTGATTTCATACCTGTAAAATACAGTCAACAGACAGATCAATTTTCAGTAAAAAATAAGGTCAGGCACTTGTATTCACAACATCTAAAAATACCTGAACTTAAATATGATCCATAGACTACTCAACATATCCGATTCTCCAAAAGAACTAAGTAGAACTCGGACCGACCCACCATCACACACTAACTTGACTGCATAGGTGTTAAGCATTGTAGAATACTGAGCATACGCTAACAGATATAATGGCTTATTTATTTACATACTGCTTACCAAATAAGTAGAGTAAAAATAGAGATAAACAAAATATACATCAAACAATAACTTAAGAGAAAATAGTTTTAAATTAAAGAAAAAGCTGTCTACAATGTAGTGTTCAGATAAAATAATTCATTACACATAGAACACAATGCCCCTGAATATATAAATGGAATCTTTCTAACTGCGCAGTGTCTTATATTGAAACAAACGGAATACAATGAACACCTAAAATCCTTTCATAAAACATAAAGATGCAAATCACAGATCTATCAACCTTGATATTCTACATATGCTCCAAAAAAGACCTTGTATCAGACTCATACATTATAAAACATATGAACTTTTTAACTACATTTTCAATACATATCTGCCTAAATTAAAAAAAAATCCTCTAAGCAATAAACAAGTATGCCAGAGTAAGAAAATACCACCAATATGGAGCCAAAAGACCAAATAAAGGAATAATGAAAACTTTATTTATATTTGTTAAATTTGGTTTTCAGCACATATTCAATTCACAGCACGTACATACAAATGATGAGATACAACATATATTTATAAGTATAATACTTCTGAGTTGTCATTTAACATGCCAGCTGAGAATAAGTACACATCATTACATTCATTAAATATAAACATCATTTTATTAACCGGAGAGAAATATATTTTGAATATAAATATATTATTTAATAAATTGAATAGATATTTCTTGAAAAAAGATCTAAATGTACGTTGATACAGAATGTAAATATTTTTTTTTTTCAAAAAAGAATACTGAAATTAACTATCAATGCCAATAAGACTGTAAAAAAAATTGTTTAATTTTCTATTTAGATTGTGATAATTAACCCCAAAAATCTGTCTTAAACACTGGGAAAATGAAGACATAGGTGTATTTTTTAGTTTTATAATGAAGGCATAGCCAGTTTTCTTTTTACAATATATTCTCTCCAAGCCCAATGCAGAACAGGACTATAGATTTCAAATTTTCACTTCATGTTCAAGGTTGGAATGGACAGGTGTTTTACAAAGGTAAAATTGAGTGATATCAGTATTAAACTGAGAACAAGCCTTTTCAATCATGTGAAATGTTATTTAAAAAATTAAAAATATTAGCCTATCTTTGTGTTTCTATTAATGAATGTGCAATTCTACTAAAAATTAGTCATTTATTCTTAGAATAAAACAATACCCACCTCCATCAAACCAGATAATAGAACTGTTTTCGTGTAACTCAACATGAGAACTGTTTTCGTGTAACTCAACATGATACTTCAGATTATGAGAAAGGGCCTTTCTATGCTTAAGTTGTAATTTTTAATAAATTACCAAACTCTTTAGAAAAATCTTCCCATCAACTTATTTAAAATACAATTAAAATTTTTCTTTTTAAAAATAAAAAAAACCCTGATTATTCTGCAGAAAAATATAAGTAAAGCAGAATATATTTTATCTGTAGATATATATAATACATTTTTGATTTGATTGTTTGCGTTTCATTTAAATGTTCTGTAAATAGGTAGTGTTAGTTCTAGCGCCAGGCAAGGTGGGAACCTTATATGGATTTGAATATTAGATCATGGATACAGAACACCAATCGAGTGTTCTTTATTGGTTGGGTTTCAATTAACTACACTTCTCAGGAGTGGTCGACCTGAGAATGTACAAGACTACACTTCATTCACATTCATATGTATCATCCTCTGAAGTAATAACCTATGATAGTTCTGGAGACTAAACAGAAAAAGAGAGAGAGGATGGGAACTTTCTCTAGACAGTTATAATTAAAAAAGATTAATTAATGTAAGTAGAAAGGAGATCATTTAAACCTGATCTCTATTACAGATCTCACAGCATTTATGACTAATTAATCTAAACAAATAGTTTATAAGCTAAAAACCTAAGTTAATCAGAAAATACAGTTTTAACTCAGTTACTCATGTAATATATACAATATTATAAAGTTGGCTGCTCTTTGGGTAATATTTATTCGGTTAATGAATATATGAGTTAAAACTCATATATATGTCATGAATTAAATTAAATTAAATATATGTCAGTAAAGTTGTTTTGAATTAATTGAATTCATGTATACAAATAAAAAAGTCATTTTTCTTAGCAGTGCTGGAAATTTTCTGTACGGGCATGAGAAATTTGTTTGCTCTCCAAAATATACAAATTTTTATGAAGTCTAAATATTTTCTTACCAAATCCTTCAACTTTTCATGGATTTTGTGTTTTAACAATTCTCCGGGTTTTACAAGAAGTATTTATATCTTTAAGTAATAATGTTAATTCACTAGTTATAAATTTTGTTGCTAAAGGGAAATTTCAAATGTGTGTTAAGTTTCAGTTTTAAGATTGCATGAAGTGGGAGTCAAAATTCACAATATAACTTTCGATGGAGCTGTTTCAAATATGTGCTTTGAAAAATTTAGGATTTATATTTCCAAACAAACCATACTTTCAAATCGATGAAAAAAACCACAATGTTATTGTTGTTTTGTTAATGTTATTGACCATGCTCGAATGTTAAAATTAAGCCATTATGCTCAATCAGATAGAGGATTATTGAATCCAAAAACATCATCACTGTTTTTTTTTATATATAGAAACACTTAATAAATTTCAAAAGAAACAAGGAATAAAACTAGTTAAGTTATCTGACAAATATGTATTTTATAATAATCATACAATTTATCAGGGTGACTGACAAAATGTTTTATTATTTAAATAGTAGAGACTTTTGGGATAGGTTAAATTTCAGTAAAGCTAGTAAATAAAGTCAAGGATGAAGAAATGCTAAAATATGCTGAGGTTTACTTGTCTAAATTTAAAGTAGATTGCATGCCAATTTTGGACCACCCCAGAAAAATGGGGTGGCCTTGAATTTTTAAGTAATATTGGGACTACTTGAATTTTAAGTATCTTAACTAATATTAAATGACTATATTATTTGTTAACCTACAAATGTATGTAATCATTTACTTAAAGAAAAGACTATTATTGCTACTGTATCAATTTAAGGTTAGGTTAAAAACTTACAAAACAAATTTTTTGCAGCAACTTAATATGAAATAGAAAGTAATAATATTTGCACTACATTAAGAATTATAAAGATTAAATGTTATTCTCTGTTTAATAAACATGTATTAAAAAACTTCATTGGTATTCAATTATTCATTTGAATTTGTATTTACCACATTGAAAAAAAAACAATACAGACACATATTGTGAAGTTATTCAGTTACCCTAACTACATTAAACTATTTACTTAATAATTAGTTAACAATAAGTAAACAATTAGAAGAAGTAGTCTTAATAATTACTTCAAATTACCCATTTAATTATAGAACATTGGGTAAATGAATGTTTACCGAATATTTAAACTAGAAACCAGTCAGAATTACGGCATAGTTACATTCCATAAAACGGAAGTTTTTGAACGATGGGATTCAGATAAAGCTTATATCGGTTAGTACCTGACTCGAAGTACGAGAGAGGGAGAAATTCCATAAAAAGTACCAGATTGCGTTTACAGTATTTACTAATAACCATTTACATATTCGACACTAGCACTAGATAACGCATTCAACCGATTACCGTTTACGAATAGTAGAGGAGATAGCTGGATTTTGATTTTTCAGTGTTATTTTTTTTTCTACACTGTATTTTGTTAATACTATTCCAGTAAGAAAACTGAGGGAAAAATGATTATTAAAAAAGATCTTTGAAAATTTTAAATATGTAAAACAAAGAAGTGATAATTCCATCATGCACAAAACGGCTACTAGGCTATTTTGACAGACTTATATATCTTAATCTTGCTGAAATTAAAACAGGACATAAAAAAAATTAGAAACAAAATCAATAGACATTTAAAAGCTACAGTAACTTGTATCCAGACACACGGCAGCGCCAGGAGCAACATTTATAGTTCGATCTACCGTTTGCTATGGAACCGTTTACAGCTGATGTGGTCTCTGATGCTTGTGTTGTTATAAGTTCGGGCTCAAAAAGAAAACGCGTTTTCAAATAATACTGAGATTTACGAAACTAATTTAATGAAAGATTATTACTTTAAGATGGACATTAATATTGATTTCCAGAAAACGGTTAAGTCGAGTTTTCGAAACTTCCTCTAACTACAGTACTTTCTCCAAGATTTGTGAAAAGACACCAATTTTCGCTCGACAATTCAACGGAAGAAACTACGTAATTCAATACTGAGAATGATAGTACATCCGTATTGAACCTTGCACGGCTTTGGGAATATCCCGCTCACCAATACTACTTTTTTTTTGAATTTTATCTTATACTCTGCTTGTTTTTTATTATTTTTTTTAATAATAAAAAAAAAATATGTATTTAGTTTTTACAATGTAATATGAATGGTTATAATTAGTGGATTAAACTTTATATCGGTTAAATGTAAGTTGAATTTATTTTAAAATATGCACAAAACAAGGCCTAGAAAATAGTACTTATTGTGTCTGTTTATCGACAAATTCAAACTGACTGATATATCATCCGTCTCAAGATGCAAGTAACATCGTTTGATGTCGAGCTACCGACAACACGAGTGATTTATTTCCTTTTAACCAGACTCATGGTAATGTTGCCGGGAAATATCGGCCGGACATATTGCCAGCAGTTATCGTTCAGTCTATACGATGGTTAAGGGAAATTGGTGACGTAGAAACATATTACGCATTCCGTAACCGACGGTGGGGATCAAGAGTGGCGACATCTGATTAGATTTTATGGAATTTTTTTATATTCCTGTATGAAATTTGCGCGAGAACATTTGTTAAATAAAGAAACTGAATGAGTGATACAAGTGAGAAAAAAGTTCTTTATAGTCTCATTATAATTTTAGAAAATTAAAGAGATATTTCCATTAAAAACGAAACGGGAACTTGAAGACGTACGTAAATAAACTAAAATGTTATCTATATATGGTTGAAAAACGTGTTTTATTTTTCAACGAAGTTTATTAAAAATGACTGACTGCTACAAAATTCAGTTAATCAATAAAAGTTTAAGAAAATACTAGTTAAAATTTTGTCGTAGAAATAAATTATTCACCAGCACAGCACTGTTGCGATCAAGATACGTAACGTGTAGATTTAGTTTTTTCATTGTTATGTTTTACTTAGATATAAAATTAACGTTAAAACGTTATTTAAGAAAAGAAATTAAAACAACGGAACACGAATAAATAAGAAAAACAATTTTCATTACTCTCAAGATGGTAACTGAAAATAGTAATTTCAATATACAGATGTTTTTTTCAAACGAGTCACAATTGGGATATCGTAAATTAGAAAAAGGTACTAACAATTTTAAACGAGGAGTTTTTTTATTTTGGAGAGTATTAAAATATCTATTTTATGTTTTAAACCTCCACTATTTTTCCGATATGGAAGCCGACTTACGCGGCGTCCGTTTGGGCGCATAGGTTGGAAGAAATCGAGAACTTATTCAAAATTTAAGAGTGCCCAGCGCAGAGCCTTAATTGTATGCACTGATGTCTTTAAAACAACCTTCTACGAGGCTACCACTGTATTGGGAAAGGCTCTCCCAATCAGTTTAGTGGTGAAAGTTTGGGCGGTCATGTGAAAATTGGGATTAATTCATCAAAACAAAAAAATATATATATATGCACATATATGTGCTTTTGGCCTTACAGGATTGATCGAACCGATTTTCTTCAAATATTTCTATACAATATTTATTCAGGTGGTCGGAGAATCACGAAAAAATAAATTTCGATTTTCTTTAAAGACACTTTAGAAAAAACTTTATTTTACAAATTATAAATAATCCAAAAATCGTTTTTTAACCTCCACCTCTTAAAATTGAAACACGTTTTTTTATTCTTTGGTTTATCTCCCTTCCGTTTTAATATTTTTATTATTTTCCTAATGTGTACGTTGCAATCTACTCAATAGTGAACAGTAAGCAATCCTCTTCCCACGGCCTAATGGTATGTATGACATATAAATGTATTCTTGTAAGACTCAGGCCGAATATTCCTTAAATGTGTGGTTAATTGAACCCCAACCATCAAAGTACACCGGTATCCACTTAGTATTCAAATCCGTATAAAAGCGACTAATATTTACTAGGATCTAAACCTCAGAACAATCCGACTTTGAAAATCAGCGGTTAAACAAGTAATTTACGACGAGTTAACCAATTCAGCAGTCCGGTGAACAGTTTTTAATATCTAAAAACGTTTTTTTGGTACTTTATACATCATATATAAGGCTATCAAAAAAAGTCCAATTTTCAAAAATTATAAACCCCGGACTTTACACACAGAAAAGTTTTTTGAAAATTTCAACGTTCTTGTTTAGCCTTTATTGAAGGGGGTTAGATTTTAGAAAAAACTTTACTTAAGAAAATTTGTTAAGCTTAACCTATATATGAACATTTTTAGAAATTTAAAAAGAATTTATTCCCCATTTCTAAAAAACTGGATAAAAATTCTGGTTTTTGTTTTTTGGGCTCTTAAATTTTTTAATTTTTATTATTAAAAAGAATTTTTTCTTTTTCACTTTAAGGGCGATTAAAATTTAAGTAATTTTGGCCCCTACAACATACCCCGGGCCCGAAATAAGAAACAATTTTTTTCATTATTATCATAAAAATTATACTTTATTTTTTCAACATTTATAAACAATTTTTTTTAAATCTATTTTTTGATAAGGATTAGATTTTTGTAGAAAATATTTTTCTGAATTGTCACCGCAGACTAATGGAGCCTCAAAATCAAAAATTTTTTATTTAAAATTTTGTGTACGAAAGGATATATGAACTAGATTTTAATAAAATTACGAATAGATATAAAATCTTTCCGCTAAGTTACTTAAAATACAATTAATAGTACGTTATGCGACGAGCATATAATGATAGCCATCGATGCGCGAGTGTCGTAAACTTTGCAAGAGTGGATTAATAGCCAATAGAGGGATACAAACCGTATTTTTTTTTAAGGCTGAGAAAATATTGGGAAAATACATTAAACGATACATTTCTGTAGCGATAAGTTTATTAGTCATAATTTCTGCATTTTGTTTAATGTCGATCGGTGTTAAAGACATTTCTGCTTCAGAATTCGACATAATTAACAAAAGGGTAAACAATGTAGTATAGAAACTTAGTTACCTGTCGGTGTACTTCTAAATTAACCTCTGCTTGCTACTGAACTACTGAATCGGATTAAAATTAAATTAAAAGAAAACTGATACATTAAACAGTACCCACTTTTGATTGGTCCACGGTTGAAAAGCTGTATCATAACGAAAATCTGTTTTGTAATGACCCTCGTTGCGAGGTTCAGCCGCGTAATTCAAACGTTAAAATACAGCAGTAGAAAAATAAATTTATTTCACAGTAATAATATTCTTCTGCCGATGAATTTTAAATAATACGTTTAAAAACAAATTAAAATCTGGAATTTTCTGCATCCTGTTCAACGCGTACCTAAATATAGCTGAAATAATTTTCATTAACTTCTTCTGAATTATGAATTAATTTGTATATTTAGTATCTTTATGTATTTACTTAAAATTATTTCATACGGTTCATACATTGTAAATATATATATCTTTAATCATACATATCATTTATTTTATACAGTCATTCACGGGAACCGGATGTTTTTGAAGTGGGTTGTACTCGGGCGTTCGTGGTGGGAGGGGCACGTGCCTGGTGTCTGACGTTTCCTTTGTTCATAGCATTTACATTTTAGTCGTTGAGATGGAGCCGTGGACGCTAGACCAACGCCTGTACGCGTATGACAGTTTTGTGCGAAATGACGAATCCGTAACTGCTGTTCAGCGAGATTTTCCCCGTCAGTTTAATATCCATCGTAATGCAAGCGTCCCTTCTCGTAACACAATATTGCGACGGGTAAACAACCTTCGAACAAGCGGTTCAATATTGAAGAAAAATCCACCGGGTCCCCGACGAACCGCGCTAGCGGTTCGTCGGGGAAGCCACGCCAGAAGCCCACGCCGCTCTATTCAGAGACATTCAGCAGCGCTTCAAATGAGCACAAGTACGGTAAGACGAATTCTGCATACAGACCTGCATTTTCATCCTTACAAGATAGCCGTCGTACAGCAGTTAAACGAGCAAGATTTCACGCAGGGATTACAATTTTGTCGATAAATGCTTACCTTTTTTGAAGAAAATGAAAATTTGTTATCGTTAATGAGTGACGAAGCCCGTTTTCATCTGAATGGCTTCGTCAACAAACAGAATTGCCGGTATCGGGCAGAAAGAAACCCGCATCGACTTCACGAGAGACCACTTCATAGCCCAAAGGTGTGCATAGGACTGTCTGGTGTGCAATAGGAAAGGTCAGTGTTATTGGACCGTATTTTTTTGAAGAAAATGACGCTGCCGTAACTGTAACAGCTGATCGTTACATTGCGATGTTGAATACGTTTTTCCTCCCTGAGTTACGAAACCGGGGGATCGATTTTCAAAATGTGTTATTCCAGCAGGATGGAGCTACAGCGCACACAGCGAGGGTAACGATGGCTGTTCTCCGTAACTTGTTTCCGGGACGGATCGTTTCCAGATTCGGCGACATTCCTTGGCCCCCTCGGTCCCCCGACTTGAGTAGTTGTGATTTTTTTCTGCGGGGATTTCTGAAATCGCGCGTGTACGGCAATAAACCGCGTACATTGGAGGACCTAAAGATCGCAATTCGTCATCACGTCACCCAGATAGATGTAGACATGCTGCAAAGAATTGAGGCCAGTTATCGTGAAAGACATAATTTTTCGTTCACGAGTAAGTAACAAATGCTTTGATTTAACAAGTGTTTCAGTACCAATAAAACTTTTTTAAAGTACATATTCAATTTTTTATGATTATTTTAAAAACACCCGGTTCCCGTGATTGACCCTGTAATTATATATTTTATAATGCTGTTTTCATCAAGGTTTTACTTCAATTTCCGTTAATTTATCCAGGCAGATGTCGGTATAGTTCCGTTTTTTTTATCCGCGGAGTAACATACCTATATATTCCTAACATAATCTATATAATGTATGTATAACATGCGATTAGATTAAATTATTTACTTATCTGTTTCGCTGACTTTGTATAAAATCATTATCAAACTTTTCTACAGTTACAATAATTTTTCTCAATGTTATTTTTCGTTTTATTAAACGATCTAATTTTAGATTAATCAGTAGATAAAATCTTAGAAAAAATAACATAACGAGCGATCAATCGATGAACAGTAATGACAATCATCTAAATATTTTATCGATGGGATTAAGAATCGAGAACAAAATTATAAAAGAGAAATAAGAAGCTAATTGGATCCACGATCAGTAAGCAAAAGTACGTAATAAAATCAGTTTAAAGTATGCCGAAGCAAATCCACAAAGTTATTAAATCTACGGCGCTCATTAATAATTTTCTTTCTAAGAAACAGTCCGCTGGGGGCAAAGCCTTTAGTAGCAGAGTTACCAGTTTTTTCCTTTTTACTTATCGAACTATTTCTGTTGCATAAATATAAAGATTAAAAATAACGATCGGCTAAAATTTTGGGTATCCGGAATTTTGCAAACGTCGGCATTTCAAAAAATTCCTTATTAAAAAAAAAAAAATATTCAAAAAGTTAAAGAAATCTCAGAATGTACATATACGTACGTATGTCGGCCTGTATTTTTATTAATATACTTCGGACTGTTTCAAATAAATTTTTCAAAAATGAATCAAACAATTTCTACATAGTGGGCATTAAATTTTTGGACAAAATTAAAAAAAAAAAAAACGTTGAGAGGTAGTCTTTTTAATTGTTGACTTTTTATAATACGATCGTAGAAAATTAAGCGTTAGTATGATGAAAGAATTTATCGAGTTAGAAGTTTTAAGTCGACCGGATTTACAGGCGGGAGGGATATTTAACATTATTTCTAAACAGTTTTTGGATCGTATCTGGAAAACCGATGACCAAAAAAAAATAATTTGGCACACATATTTGACTATATATATATATATATATTATATGAGGTGTGTGACAAAAGTAAAGAGACTGACTTTTTACTTACCATAGTTCTTATTTTTTTCAAACAACAATATTATTCCCTTCAAAGTATTTTCCATGGGCAGCTACACACCGGCGGAGTCGTTGTTCTCACTTCTGGTAGCAGCGCTGGAAGGCTTTAACTGGTAGGGCTTTTAACTGGTCGGTCAGTCTTTTGAATGTTCTCCAGAGTTCCAAAATGACGTTCTTTTAAGACCTTTTCGATTTCGGGAAAAGGAAAACGTCACAAGGACTCAAATCAGGTGAATTGGGCGGTTGAGGAACCGTAGGAATGCGTTTTGAGGTCAAAAATTCCCTCATGGAAATGGCCGTGTGATTGTCACGATGAAGCATCCACTTGTCTGCAACGTCTGATCTCACGCGAATCACTTTTTTCTGAGCCTTTCAAGGACACCTTTGTAAAACACTTGGTTGACAATTTGTCCTGGAGGAACAAATTCTTTAGCACGATACACCCCAACTGTCAAAAAGTAAATCAACACGGTTTTGATCTTTGATTTGCTCATTCGATTTTTTTTTCGGTCGAGGAGATGACGGAGTGTGCCACTCTACGCTTTGCCGCTTTGTTTCAGGATCGTACTCAAATATCCAGGATTTATCAACTGTGATCACACGATTGAAGAATTCTTGGACATTGTCGATCCTCTCAAGAAGATCAACGCACACGTTTCTTCGATCGTCCTTCTGTTCGTTGCGAGGTTTTTCGACACCGATTTCGCACAAACCTTTCGCATGTCCAAATCGTTTGTCAAAATTTGATGTACGGTGAAAGCGTTTAAATTAAACCGTTCACTCATAAACCTTATTGTTAAACGACAGTCTGATCTCACAAGAACCCTCACACGCTCAACGTTTTCGTCGGATTTTGAGTTGAAGGTCTCCCTGAGCGAGGTTGATCTTCAACGTGTTCTCGGCCTTCTAAAAATGATTTGTGCCGGCGGAAAACTTGTGCTCTTGATAAGTAACGTTGCCCATAGGCCTGTTTCATATTTTCAAAGGTTACACTCGCGGTTTCCCCAAGTTTAACACAAAACTTGATCGCAAAACGTCGCTCTAAATTCCGATGCTCCATTTTCGTAACGCACAACTTCACTGATGGCGCTGTCAAAAATGAACAAACCGGTTTGGCACAGACCGGTAGACACAGCGTTGCCAGATCGCTCGCAGTGTTACCAATCTCATTAATTTTCTCACACATTTCGTATATCCCAGCGTTGGCCTGATTTTCGAACCCATCGGACAAGGGGGTGTTGTGGTAACCGTATATTTTTATTAACCTATTATTTTTGTTAGCCATGTTGAATAACATGACACCAAATTGAGCCGACTTATTGAAATAAATAATTACTCTGGTAAAGAAAAAAATGGTGTGAATGAAAACACCGTACTTAAAACATTAATTTCAAGACTGAAAATCAAAGTGTAACACTCTATTAATGTAGACGAAACGAAAATATTTTTTAAAAAAGGGGATCCCGTGAAAGATTTAAAGAAATTTTTTATAATTTCTGATACTTTATAGCTTTTTTAAATCGTGGTTATTATTTATAAATGTTGTACGAGGTAGTAGCTGAACAACGGGCTAAATCAGTATCCGATTAGTTTTAATAAATTTTTTTACTTTTATTTTTGGCAATTATACTATAAATATAGTATAACTTTGGTGATAAAAAGGAGTCAACTAACATCCAAATTTTTAATAAGAATTTTGATATTTTTTCTTGATTATATTTTTAATACTCATAATTTTAAAGATAAGAAGTCATTTAAACAAAAGGATTTAAAATACGGCAAATGTTTTAACTGAAGATTTTGATCTTTCTCGCAATCGCGAGTTAAATCTGCTTCCTGTACCCGGTCATGTAAACCAAAAAAAACGCTATTTTCACTGACAATAATAATAATAAAAATGAAAATCGTTATATAACTCGTTAAACTGATTTTCGAAGTCGAAAGTTCTAAGGTTCAAGTCCTTATAAATACAATTGCTTTTCTACGGATTTGAATGCTAGACTGTAGATATCGGTGTTCTTCAGCAGTCGGGTTTCAATTAATCACACTTCTCAGGAGTTGTCAATCTGAGTACGTTCCAGACGACATGTTCACCGGTACATTTACACTTACACTGCACTACGTCTGCAGTTACATCAGGCTTGGCAAGTCGGTAGCGGAAAGTGCATTTGCCTATACCCACACACCCAGACTCGGCAGTAGCAAAATAACTGATCGGAAAAAAACAATATTATTATATAAGTTATTAGTAATCATTAATAATTTATATCTAATAATATTAGACCGACCTTCATGGCTGAATAGGTAACGAGTATCTCGGAATTTCGTGCGGAGATCTTGGGTTCGAATCTCGGGCAGGCGTGGCATTTTGTCATACGCTATAAATTTCCGGGTTAATAGGTGTCGATCCACGTTCTTTCATAAAAAAAAAATCAAAATTTAAATTTTATTTTATATAATAAAATTATTACCTTAATAGCACAAAAATTTAGTCTGATATCTGGATTTGTAAAGGCGAATAAAAATAATATTTACAATTTTTATTTAAAATTGAATAAATTTTAATTAACGACTTAATTTTATTCTATTATTTCGATTTAAAATTTTGTTGAAAATTAAAGACAGCGCCGGGAAAGTTTTGCCGACTTTTGGTTTATTACACTAAGTATCGATGTTAAATAATGTAACAATTTATTTGTTATTTTTGTAACTAAGTCTGTACTTTCTATGTTAATTAAATCTTAATCTTTAATAATCTTAATTATCTAAATAAACTTTTTAATTTCGATTAAATATTATCGAACTACCAGTCTTACTAAATTCAATTGAAATTATCGTGATTTAAAACAGAATATGAGTAAGAAAAAAGATTTAGTATGAACATAATTGTGATAGTGACACGATGTCTTTTGATAATTTATATAAAGTTATTTTTTCTAATATAAAATGTTTGGTATTTTTCCATTATAACTTATGTTTATTCGTATTTATAAATTAGGTTATTCTCAATTACGTCACTAAATATCTTGAAATAGCTACAAACTAAATATTGATATTAAAAAAGCAAATTGAATTCAATATAGGTTATTTAATTTATCGTTTTCAAGTACTTTTGAGAAACAGAATTCTTAACGTTTAAAATAAATGTAGTTTATATATTACGATAAAATAAGCATTTATTTTTTCATTAAAAAGAAGTATTTAATGATTCAGTAAGTATAGTTAGAGCAGTGCGAATGAAATGGTGATGATGAAAGGAAAGAAAGAGAGAGAGAGAGAGAGAGTGAGAGAGAAATGAGAAAGATAGTATGGGTTGAAGGGAAAGAGAGACTAAAACATAACTAATATGAAAAGCCGGAAATTTATTGCGTACTTGACGCCGGTCAAGTTATGCAATAAATTCATTTCATTTTGAAGGTTCCCATACTCAAGAGAAAGCATTCGGGTAAAATTAATTTTTAAGAAAATAATCCCTAAGCGGTGATAATAAATTAAAAAACAATTTTTTTAAATTGTTGAAAAAATACAAAGATACTGCCATAAATCTAAGTAACAGAGTTGTAATTTTCTGGGAAGGGGCGAATATTTTTGGTTAATTTTTTTTTCAAGAAATACTGAAGAGCTGTAAAAAGATTAAGATTTTTACAATTGAAACGCAACGGGTAACTTGTGAGATGGATTTAAACTTAAAATAGATTAAAAAAACAAAATTAATTAAAAAAATATTTTTTGTGTAGACCATTGGAATGGGATGGGCAAAAGATTTTCGGGGAGTAGGCCGATATTAAATAAACATTTTTGGTAACTTTTGATCTCGATAAAAAAAACTTCAACTTTTATTAGAAAAGGTTTTTTTCTAAAATGTCCCGGTAAAGATTTAAAATTCTATTTCGATCAAATCACTCCCTACCCGTTTTGCCAATTTTTGTAAAAATTTAGTACTTCTTCCCTTCCCCAACATGTACCTATCTACCAAGTTTAAGGAAATTCGGTCGACGGGTCCAGAATTATAAAACTAAATACAGGCCAACATACAGTACATACGTACGTAGTTCAAAGATCCGTCTGAAAAGAATAGATTTTTTTGAACTCGGGAACATGGGAATAAAAAGGTTTTTTCGCAGATATTTGCAATTTATTTAAATCTATTTGTTTTAAATTTCAATTTAAGGCACTCAACTTAAAAAAAAACCAATTGTTTTTGACTCATCTGTTAACTTTCCCGTTATTGTCATAGCAGCATATATCGGTCGCTATAGCCGGGAAAGTATTTATATTTCAATTTTTTATTAACTTTACAGCAGTGAGAAAATGCACACGTGGCTACGAAAAGGTTTTTTTGATTATCATTTAAGTTAAAAGTTATGCTGTTTATTAAGTATAAAGTTACGTAATGAAGAGGCTTTTCGCCGTCAAATTCACCTTGCGACTGGGGAAAGAGTCATGCATGCAGCATATCCAGATAAGCGACTCCAGTTACTCTTGCTTCAGCGAAAAAGAAACGGTCCGTAAACTTGCATTCGGGATAATGCACAGAAAATATTTAATTTTGCCGAGTTCCTTTCGGTTGTAAGGATTCACGGGGATTTCTGATCAGATACGGACATTACATGCGTTAATTTTTCCATTAAGATGAAATGTTGATTCGTCACTGAACACGATACAGTCCAAGGAAGTCGTAATTTTTACGCTTAAACTTTTCGATCTCAAAAGTCGGCACGTATAACCTAGTCGTAGGACTTAAAGCTTGCAGCAGCTGTAAACGGTATGAACGCATAAGTAAGCGTTTCCTTATTCAGCTTTGTTATCACGGGCAATACTACTTTGCGGTCGGCCTTCCTAACAGATTTTTTTAGGATTACGTAAGAAAGACTCCTCGACACAGTCAACATTTTCTTCAAAACTTTCTTCTTGCAGCACTCTTCTCTTTACACAAAAATCCGGTCGTTTCAAACTGAATATGCTGTTGACGAATAAATTTTGTCGTCACTCAGAGGATCACAATTAAAATTTCTACAGAACGTACGAGGTGTGTGAGAAAAGTAATGAGATAACACGCATGAGTGTTAATTGGTAACACTGCGAGCGATCTGGCAACGCTGTGTCTATAGGTCTGTGCTAGACCGGTTTGTTCATCCCTTCCACATACTCAGTACGAGTTTCAACTCCGTTCAGCCAACACATTATTTTTGACAGGACCATCAGTGAAGTTGTGTTTTTGTTGTGCGTTACGAAAATGGAGCATCGGAATTTAGAGCGACGTTGTGCGATCAAGTTTTGTGTTAAACTTGGGGAATCCGCGAGTGTGACCTTTCAAAAGTTGAAACTGGCCTACGGGGAACGTTGCTTATCAACAGAACAAGTTTTCCGCCGGCACAAATCATTTTTGGAAGGTCGAGAACAGGATGAAGATCAACCTCGCTCAGGGAGACCTTCGACTTCAAAATCTGATGAAAACGTTGAGTGTGAGGGTTCTTGTGAGATCAGACCGTCGTTTAACAATAAGGATGATGAGTGAATAGTTAAATTTAAACGCTTTCACCATACATCAAATTTTTACAGACGATTTGGACATGCGAAATTGGTGCCGAAAAACCTCACAACGGAACAGAAGAACAATCGAAGAAACATGTGCGTTGATCTTCTTGAGAGGATTGACAACGACGAAGAATTCTTCAATCGTATGATCACAGGTAATGAATCCTGGATATTTGGGTACGATCCAGAAACAAAGCGGCAAAGCGAAGAGTGACACACTCCGTCATCTCCTCGACCGAAAAAAAATCGAATGAGTAAATCAAAGATCAAAACCATGCCGATTTGTTTTTTTGACGGTAGGGGTATCACGCTAAAGAATTTGTTCTTTCAGGACAAACTGTCAACCAAGTATTTTACAAAGGTGTCCTTGAAAGGCTCAGAAAAAGAATGATTCGCGTGAGACCAGACATTGCAGACAAGCGGATGCTTCATCGTTACAATGCCCCGAATCACACGGTCATTTCCATGAGGGAATTTTTAACCTCAAAACGCATTCCTACAGTTCCTCAACCGCCCAATTCACCTGATTTGAGTCCTTGTGACACTTTCCTTTTCCCGAAATTGAAACATGTATTAAAAGAACGTTATTTTGGAACTCTGGAGAACATTCAAAAGACTGACCGACCAGTTAAAAGCCCTACCAGTTAAAGCCTTCCAGCTCTGCTATCAGGAGTGGGAACAAGGACTCCACCGGTGTATAGCTGCCAGGAAAGTACTTTGAAGGTGATAATATTGTTGTTTGAAAAAAAATAAAAACTTTGGTAAGCATAAAGTCAGTCTTATTACTTTTCTCACACACCTCGTATGTTGAACCGGAATCGCAAATTCTCATTTAGAAAACTGGAAAAAAAACAGATGGCTTTCTTCTGAGGAGTCATCTTATTTTCTAGTGCGCTGTCAAGCGGAAAGATAGGGAATCAATCTACAGCCGGACGCGCAATTAAAATTGTACTTTTTTCTGTTAAACCGTAAATCAACATTATACACCTCATCCACGAGATATTTCAATATTAACGAAAAAAACCTTGATTTTTTCTGTTTTGTACGGTATAATAATAGTAGACATAGATAAAGGCCCACAGGTAAGATCTCGATTAAATGATCGAAATAAACGATATAATTACATTACGGGTTACTAATTACTTATAATCGACGGCTTTACTTGTTTATTAATGAAGTATCATCGACGATAACATCTACAGATTCAGGAAGATAAACGTTAATTTTTTCTAAGCATCTTGCTGATGGAACCGACAACGTAGGCTGCTGCGTCCAAAGAAAAATACGATTCTTTCTGGATCTAATATAAAGCACTCGAAAACCGATATCGGTATATCACCGAGAAGTATTTACTTGATTATCTTAGCGGTAAAGACCATATCCTCAAGGGACGTCTTTGCTAAAGGAATCTCTAGGGTCTTACTTCCCTAGATGTTCAGTCAGTCAGGGAACTAGTCTTTCTTTTTCCTGTTTAGCCTCCGGTAACTACCGTTTAGATAATTCTTCAGAGGATGAATGAGGATGATATGTATGAGTGTAAATGAAGTGTAGTCTTGTACATTCTCAGTTCGACCGTTCCTGAGATGTGTGGTTAATTGAAACCCAACCACCAAAGAACACCGGTATCCACGATCTAGTATTCAAATCCGTGTAAAAATAACCGGCTTTACTAGGACTTGAACGCTGTAACTCTCGACTTCCAAATCAGCTGATTTGGGAAAACGTGTTAACCACTAGACCAACCCGGTGGGTTCAGTCAGCGAACTAAGACCTTAGAAACTACACCGGGCTTTATAATCGATAGACGCTACGAAAAAAAAACTTCTATAAAACAAAAAAGAAAAAATCTTTGAACGGCTTCAATTAAATTAGCAGTACAGATTCTATTATAATTACATATCGATGCGCAATATTCGAGCTCTGATCTGGTCGTTGTCTTTATCGATAGGATCGATTGAACATCTTGAAACAAACGAGAACCCGCAAAGGCAATTCAACGTTTCTCCTCGCTTCAGTTGCCGTTCGAGAAATACGTTGGTTAAAAAACAGTTTGAAATCAAAGAAAACAAGCGAGTCCATAACTGATATTTTTCTACGTATTCGATACTGTCCGACCTTACAAAAATATTTAACTTTCAATGTCTTCTAAAAACGTAATGACAACGGGTTTTCCTAGCTCGAGAGAATATAATCATAATAAAACTTAGTAATTAATATACCGTAATTTACTTAAATTATTACAAAACTGGCACACAAACTGTTTTCATAATAAAAGGATATCCTACTAATAATAAATCGGGTAATATTTCTTAAAAATTAATATTAATTTTTATTATATTATCGTTCATTTTTTCTTTTTAATTAAACACGGTATTTGTTTAAAAAATATAATGGATGAAATATTTTTCTAGAATGCCAGTTGAATAATAATAATAAAAGGAGTAAAAATATGAATATATTTTCTTTGCAGAAACTCTTGTTCAAAAGAATACATTTTGATTTATTTTTAAAATACACGGTAACCCTCTTTAAAAATATCTACTAAGATTGAAAAAAGAGCCGCTTCTCTTCTTTAGTAAACAGCGCCAGCTGGCAATAAACTGGCGTACATAATAAACATAGACGCGTGCGTGAAAAGGATACATGAGACCACGCATCAACACACACACACACACCCAAAAGCTAACTCATTCCCGTACTTGAAATTATTTCAACTATGATAAGTAGATCTGTAACCGCAACAACATGGATATCACTACCACCTGGTGAGTCCATTAAAAATTTATCAGTTTTAATCATTAAAAATCTAATTAATTTTATTAATATACTCAAATTATCCAAATTTATTTGTAAGTTACATACGCATATTAAAATAATGGAACCCGTGATGGCCGGGGGGGGGGGGGTTGTACATCCATATTACTTTTTTAATAATTCGGGTATGTCACTTTCTCAGCAATATTGCTGAAATAGGTAGCTATATTTCAGGGAAAAGTACGGTGATCGTGTTAAAAATTAGGTATTCGGTTTTTTTTTACAAATCTTTACGTTCATATAGACCAATAAAAATACATTTGTACGAATTTATGCGTGTCGTATTCGCTTTCGGCCTTGTATCTGAGGATCGACCGAACCGATTTTCTCCAAATTTGTTTCTTTTATTCCTATTTGAATATAGGGCCGTCGATCGTATTAATTTTCTTTTCAAAACTCGTCAGTGGGTGGGGGAGATCACGGAAAAAAAATTTCTAGTTTCTTCAAAGGTATTTCAGAGAAAACGTAATTAAAGATAATTTATACAATAAATAAACCGAAAATATTTTTCTAAAAAAATCAAAACCTTCTTAAATTGAAATTACGTTTTCGTTTTTTTGCTTTAGCTCCCTTCGGTCTAAATATTTTTCAAAAAGTTTTTGAAAGTTTATACTTCGTACGTAGATAGAGCTATCGAAAAATGTTTAAATTTTTTAAACGTAGACCGCGGACCTAAAATACGGCAACGTTTTTTGAAAATTTTCTGGTTTTATTTTAGCCTTTATCAAAGGGGATGTTAGATTTAGAGAAAACTTTATTTAATCGAATTTTGAAGTTTAACCTATATATGAATATTCTTAGAAAACATTTTTTAACATTTATTTCGCACCTCTAAAAAAATTAATTTTGTTTGTTTTTTTGGCTACAATTCTTTCAATTTTCGTTATTAAATTTTTTTGGTGTAGTTTTCTTCTTCTTTTAAAGGGCGATTAAAATAAAAAAAAGTTTTGGCGCTTGTATTATATTCCCAACCCAAAATGAGAAGCGGGTTTTTAATAAATATACTAATTGTGTTTTCAATTAATTTTTTTTGTTAGGGATCACTTCTTTTTGAGAAAATCTTTCCTAAATTTTCCCCGCAGAGTAAGCAAAAGCCTGAAGTCAAAAATTATTTTATTCAAAATTTGGAAATTTTGATGCTTAAATCTTATTTTGGTAATCACGCCTAGTCAAGTTACGCGATTCTTTGCCAGTTCTTTTTTTCATAGCGTTACGAATCGGTGAAATAGGTGTGATTGTGTATATGTTTATTTTTACACGGATTTGAATACTAGATCGTGGATACCGGTGTTCTTTGGTGGTTGGGTTTCAATTAACCACACATCTCAGGATTGGTCGAACTGAGAATGTACAAGACCACACTTCATTTACACTCATACATATCATCCTCACTCATCCTCTGAAGTATTATCTAAAAACGGTAGTTACCGGAGGCTAAACAGGAAAAAAAAGAAAAAAGAAAGAAAAGGTGTGATTGTGTAATATATCATGAGATAATACTTGTACATGGGTAGATGAATCTTAATAAAAGTCACACAAATAATATTTATATATACCACCTCTAAAATGAACAAAAAAAAATTAATTAAAACGTAAAATTTAATGTCAAAAAATTAATTCAAAAATAAAATTTGAATTGCCACACTAATAAAAATACTACTTTAATGCAAGACGGAATTAATATTATGAGCCCAATTTTCTACAATCATTGTAAAAACTACATACTAAGCACCATATAACACGGGACGGGTGGATTTACCATATTACCGATAATGAAAAAAAAATTCCCTGAAAAATAAAATTGCCCCGTATTTTCTACACGATTTATAAAAGCATCATTTGAGTTTCCTTATCAGTTTTTTATTTGGTGAAAATAACAAAAAAACGTTTTTTTACATGATTTTTGAAAAAGTAAAATTTAGACAGCTATAGGAAAAACTGCTATAGCTGTTTAAAGGCCTATCGATGTTGAAAATACAAATACAAAAAACTCCCATTAACTCCTTTTCTGAAGCAAGATATAGCTAAAAAAGAAAAATATATAGTTATTTTTTCGAGAAGGGGGAAGAATTAAAAAAAATTTTTTTGGTAATTTTTAATCTACAAAAAACTTCAACTTTTATAAGAAACATTTTTTGTTGAAGCGCCTCGGTAAAGGTTTAAACTTTTATTTTGGTGAAATCACCCTCGCCCCTTTTTCCAATTTCTGAAAAAATTAATAAATTCTTTCCTCACGAACGTAGTATCTCCTACTTTGTTCGAATGAAATCGGTCGGCGGGATCCACAGTTATAAGAAAATAGAGGCCGACATACGTACGTACTTACGCACAAACGTCCGTCTGACAAAAATAGATTATCTGGACTTGGGAGCATTGAAATCAAAAATTTTTTCCCAGATTATTTACAGTCTATTTAAATTCATATTTTATTTAAAATTCATATTTTGTGTCTCCTTAAGACACAAAACGTAAAAAAAACAATTTTTTTTAGATTTTTTTTTACCGATCTGTATACTTTCCCGTTATAGCAGCATATATCCCATTATAAAAGGGAAAGTAATTAACAGTAGCGACAAAATGTGATATTTAAAATGCTATTCATCTATTACGCTTCCGGTTTCGATTGAACGTTTTTTTCAAAACAAGAGTATATCGGGATGCGATGGGCATTATGCGATAAATTTGGTATCGTTGAAATTACCAGTCCAATAGCATTTGGACTATAACAATTTAAAATTAAAAAATCAAGTATAGTCTGTTTACAACGCACAATTTAGCTGCGATTTGTTATTATTAACTCGTATTTTATTACTTGGAAGAAGTAGGATGTACTCGTATGTTCATTAGAAACTGTTTGTTTGCAAGTGAACAAGAGACCTGCCTTCCACGCTCTTTCTAATTCACAAAATAGCTTCGAATACGTCTTTCACGTCATCGTTTTATTTATCAATTTATTATAAACGAATTTATGCTGCACTGATAATTCCAACGATTGCAAATATATTGCAAAAAACCCATCATATCTCGAAATGAGCTACGTATTTCCACAAAAAATGTATCGGGATTTAAAAAATCGTTTAATTTTACTAATTCTTGGCAGAGTAATAAAGGTTAACATATATGTATATACATATATCATTTTATATACGGTTTGTAAATAAAGTAATGAGACTGGTGTAGAAAAAATTTTTATTTATAATCTAATTATACATGAACTCTATCACCTTCGAAATAGTTCCCTTGGGAAGCCACGCAACGTTTCATTTGGTTTTCCCGTTTTTCATAGTAGTGTTGAAACTCAGTAACCGGAATATCCTTCAGATGATCGGTTAATTTTTTTTAATGCTTTCTACTGTTCCAAAATGGTGTTCTTTGAGGTGTATTTTTTGAATTCGGGAAGAGGAAGAAATCGTAGGGACTCAAGTAAGGTGAATAAGGTGGTTGAGAAACTACAGGAATTTATTTCTTTGTCATAAAATCATTAATTAAGAGTGTACTGTGACAAGGTGCATTGTCATGAAGCAGCATCCAGTTTCTTTGATGGCTGGTCTGACGCGCGAAACTTTTTTCTGCAGTCTTTCAAGAATATTTCGCTAAACATATTTTGATTTACATTTTGTCCTGTAGGCAAAAAGTCCTTATGGACAATGCCATTACTATCGAAGAAACAAATTAACATAGTTTTGATTTTGATTTGCCATTTTTGGGACGTGGTGAGTTTGAAATGCGCCACTCCTTGTTTTGGCGTTTTGTTTTTGGGTCGTACTTAAATATCCAAGATTCATCAGCAGTAATAACATTTTTTATAAAATCAGGATCAGTTTCAATTCGCCCTAGGAGATCACGGCACACTTCCACCCTTTTTTTCTGTTCAACGGTGAGGTTTTTTGTACCAATTTTGCACAAATGTTTTTCACGTCCAATTCGTTAGTCAAAATTTTATGAACTGTGATACGGTTCAAATTCAATTGTTCTGCAATCATTATGACAATTAGTCGCCGGTCGTACCGTTTCAAATCTCTGATTCGCTCAACATTGTCGTCACTTTTTGGCGTTAACGGTCTTCCAGAGCGTGGATCGTCTGCAAGTTTTTAATTAAAACTTGGGCTCGTGACAGAGCGTCATCTTTATACGCCCTTTTAAATTTTGGAAAAGTTTCAGTAGCATTCTCGCTTAGTTTAAAGCAAAACTTTATTACACAACGTTGCTCGTAATTAGCATCACTCATTTTTGTAACGCACAACAAAATCTTGTTTCACGAAAAGTTTGTTTACGTCTCACGTAGCAACAATAGACTAAAAATATTAATACCTAATATAAATCAGCTGTTCCTATAATCATATGTTTACAAGTAAATTTACAGTGTTGTCACTTTGGCTGCCAAAAAAAAAAAAAAACTATTAGTCTCATTACTTTATTTACAGATCTCGTATAATCTAAATATATTTTAATATATATAATCTTATATATATATATATATATATATATATATATATATATATAAAAACAATATATATATGTAAAAAAAAACAATATAACGGACCTCAGTAACGGATTCCTTACAATTTTTAGAAGAAAATATGAGAAATTACTTATTAAACGAATCCAGAAGGGTACTAAAAGCTAACCAAAAGGGTACTCTCAGGCTAACAAGTCCGTCTAACAATCGTTATTTTATTTCCGTCAGTGGCACACCTCCAACAGCTGTTGTTCGACGATAAGGATTGGACCTTAATAGGAATTCATGGAAAAATGTAACAGACAATGAGAATTCACAGGCTTCAAAAGGCTGTACTGCTCGACCAATAGGATAATGAGTATGAAACGAGTATAAGCGAGTGCTGCGAGGTATGTTCGACGCGATTGTGAAGTGGCGATATCAGTCAGCGTGCGGTAACAACACGTAACGGGTACGTCACAAGCATTCCAGAGTCGACAGTGGGTAAATATAGGAAATTGTTCGGTGAGTTATTGGTAGACAAAATGAAAAATGACAGAATAAATTAATTCATTAGTTAAAGAGTGGTCTATTATAAATAGCAAAGGTATTTGTAGTGAATGGAGTTGAATGAACCTTACACTTGTGTAATCTTATGCAGTTGTTAATGAAGTATTTGTTGAAAATATAAATATTAGCGGACATTATAATCTCGTTTGTGAATTGGATTGTATTCTGGTTTTTATGATTTAACCCCCTTTAAATAAATCCTATCATTATTTGAAATACTATTTTGTATGTAATTATTATTATTATTATTATTGTTATTATTTAGTTTCCTTATTTCCTATGTTCCTAAAGAAATGAATCTTATTTACACAAAAATTTGTATTAGTCTCTCAATATCCTCGTCGAGCCGCAAACACACGATAGTATATATACTAGCAACCCACCGGGTTGGTCTAGTGGTTAACGCGTCTTCCCAAATCAGCTGATTTGGAAGTCGAGAGTTACAGCGTTCAATTCCTAGTAAAGCCAGATATTTTTACATGGATTTGAATACTAGATCGTGGATACCGATGTTCTTTGGTGGTTGGGTTTCAATTAACCACACATCTCAGGTATGGTCGAACTGAGAATGTACAAGACTACACTTCATTTACACTCATACATATCATCCTCATTCATCCTCTGAAGTATTATCTAAACGGTAGTTACCGGAGGCTAAACAGGAAAAAGAAAGTATATATATTAGCATCCCCTGTCGCGGCTTTGCACGCACTGGCAAATTTTGCCGAAAATCTCCAGCAAAGACAAAAGTTATTCCTTCCCGTTAGCTTATCACGTGATTTAAGGTCTCTGAGAGTACGGTCAATCGCTTCAACATGAGTTCGATGAATCATGATGCATTCATCCCGTACAATAAGACTTTTATTTAGGAAAATTTCATCAAGAGCACCATTTTTACGTATAGAGAAAACCGACTCTTGCTCACATGATACACTTAACGGCAATTTAAAAGTTGAATGAAAAATCCTACCGCCAGCGAGGAGCGTCGTAGCGATGCCTGACGATGCTGCACCGACAGCCAAGCTACCTGTCTATTGAACATATGTGAGAAGTAGATTAATCAAAAAGGTTTTCCCTGTGCTTCTTTTTAACGTTGTTTTTTTTATTGTTGTTAATTTTTTCAAGATTTTTTGAGTTAAAATATATCTAAAAACCTTCTCTGTTATCCCAAGAAACAC
Source organism: Lycorma delicatula (assembly GCF_047948215.1). Taxonomy (NCBI): domain Eukaryota; kingdom Metazoa; phylum Arthropoda; class Insecta; order Hemiptera; family Fulgoridae; genus Lycorma; species Lycorma delicatula. The sequence continues at coordinate 174,808,471 of NC_134459.1, read as the reverse complement.
GGGTAAAAATTTGGTTGCGATTGATCGAGTAGTTTATCCCGAAGAAACAAAAACCCTCTTTGCTTTTATATAATAGTGTATATATATATATATATATATATATATATATATATATATATATCCTAGCTTTGGCACTGAGTTTCGGCCCCATCATACAAGGAGGTATCACAATACCCAAAAATATATATATTTTTTTAATTTTTCATCAGTAAACTATAATTGTTTAGTCTTGCTGAATAACACTATACCAAATCGGACCGATTTATTGATCCAATAGATAATTTTTAAGCATCTCCTAAAAAAAAAAAAACAAAAAAAAACAAAAAGGTTCTGAATGTAACCGGTTCTTAAATATCAGTTTTTATAAACTTTAATCTTCAAGGCTGAAAATCCAACTGTATCTATATTAGTGAAGACGACATGGAAAATTAAAAAATAAAATTGTAATTCCATGGAACTGACTTAAGGCTTTTTTTTGTATTACTAATTGTTTTCGATGCAACCTGTTCAACTTGTGAATAGTAAGAACGTCATGACCCAATGAGATGACAAAAGTATGTACGACGTGTAAAAATTACGTCTTGAACAGACTCAGGACGACCATTCCTGAAAATTGTAGTTGAGCCCCGGCCACAAAAGTACACCGGTAACCGCAGTCTAGTAATCAAATTCGTTACCTTTACTAGGATTTGAATCACTGAATCTTCGGCTACGAAGGTATAAAAATTTAATAAAATTAAAAATTAGAATTATAAATTAAATTCAAATTTTTAATTTATTTTTTTTAAATTTAACAAGTTTAAAAATTTTAAAAAGTAGTTATTAAAATTAGTTATTAGTTATGATTTGGGGCGACTGTTTTACCACTAGACTAACCCAATAGATTTTTAAGAATTAAACATAAAATTCCTTTTTTATAATTTAAGTTTTTTTAAGTTACGGTTTTGTTGAAAATATTCTACGATGTATCTGTCAAGCAAGAGAGTCAAATGAGACTCACATTAAAAAAAAAAAATTAAAATTTTTTTTCTGAAGTGTACTTTTAATACTGGAATATGTTTAAGGTAAAAACTCATTTGACGGGAGTCAAATTGGACCTAAAATTGTTTACTGAACGTTTTGATTTTTTTTCAATCGTATTCTAAATATTAAATTCTTTAATCGTTAATATTTTGAAATCTACGGCGAATTTGAACTAAAAATCTGTCAAGGGAAAAGCCGGAAAAGTTACGCGATCCTTTGCCTACTTTTTTACAGTCGTCTAGTTTTTACTTTCAAAAATCTCTTGAAAATCCGTGTTTTTTTATGTTTTTATGAAAAAATAAAATGAAAACTATTATTTTACGGACAGAATATAAATGAATCTAATGCCTAATTATATTTATTCTACTTTTTTTTTGACATAACCCGGCAAAGTCACCTTTGCCGTGTACATCATATACACGGCAAATAATGTATATAGCACATAATGTTGTATGGTGCTTGCTACGATTAGCAGCCGTTTTCATTAACACTCAGAAATGTATGATGTCTTGTATATTATTTACAAATTTTTATTAATCACTTGTGCTTATTAATTTTTCATTATATAACCGAATCAGATCTGCAGTGCTTTACAGTATAATTGAAGTGAACCTCGGTGTTCACAAACACAAATAAAGTATTGCATAAACAGAAGTGATTCTGACATTCACATTTGTTTCGATTACCGGAATTAATATTGTACTGTTAAACTGTAAGGAAGTTATTGCTGATTTCGTAATACTTATACTTACTTCTGAGATTAAGAAACTTGGCTCTGCCGCGAGCATTAAATATTACATATCATTTAAGTATTGTATATTTTCCTGTAATAGTTGTTTGATTTAACCGATAGTCTTTAGTATAATAACTCTGTAGAACATTCATAATTTTTACTTTGCCGGCTTTTTAATAATATATAAAGGGAAAGTATGCTAATCGAATCAAATTTTACTTGTCGATCTTAAAGTTTCATGACAGTCTCTAATCAAAAAACATCAATTTTAACGTTGAAATTTGATTTGACATATTTTAAAATTGGATTGACCGATTTGTTTGAAATTTGACACAATAAGTTTTGTGTTTGAGTATTGATGCGATTTAATTAGGTTATAACTGATCAACGTGACAGGAAGATAAAAAAACCTTATGGGTTATGTATCTTAAAATTTTACTCGATGAGCGGGTAAACATTTTTACATACTCGTAATTTAAGGGACTTTAGCTAAGATACTTCCTGATCGTCTTCGGTCTTATTTAAATTTAAATTCTTATAAAGATGCTGAGGCAAAAAAATAATTTTTCTTGCCATATCTACACTCAAAGTCACACTCGTACTGATTACATGTTTTTATTACATTAGTACGTCACTGTGGTTATGAATTTGGATGATTTCAATCAGGTTTGGTAATATCGTATATATTTTTTTCGTCGGTTATCGTTTTGCTTTATAGCTTCAGAATGGATCGGGTTCTGTTACGTTTCCTCCCGCTAGTTGTTATCGATGAAGTTTCAGCGATAATATTCAGTACTTTTACTGTACTGTACCTCTATTGAGACCGAAGACAGTCGTATTAGAGAGAGAAAGATAAAAAAAACCGGAGTTCGTACGTTCAAAAATTACGGTATTTTTCCGGCAAATAAATTATGTAATCGCGGACACGAAACGTTTTTGAAGATTTCCGAGATAACCGAGTTGACGTTCAGCTGTTTCCGAATATCCGGTCGCAAGGTTACAAAATAAGTCCGGCAAAATATCGTTATTTATATATTCGTGGAGTTTTGAAATGTTGTCGGTTAAATTCTGCGAACGCGAACTAGAAATTAATCGCAGTACATTTAACCACAAAGATTACCCGGGGAGATACGGGATAATAAACTGTTAAATAATAACCGTGTTAATGGTGGTCAAGGAATTACTGTCGGAATTGATGAAACTATGTTCGTTAAAAGAATATATGATGTTGGCAAAGTACCGTTAGAGCAATGGGCCGATCCATCGTAAAACACGCGAGTGTTTATGTCTGTGGTTGCTGGACGAATAGCGGATTCGTTACTGCCAATAATAGTTGATTTCATCGCACCGGATTCCTTAATTTTTTCAGATCGACGACCAGCTTACAACGAAGTACGAAATTTGAACCTTGTACACAACACTGTTAACCGCTCTCAAAATTTTATAGATTCAATCATTGGGGCGCATATCCAGACTGTTGAAAGGCTGTGGGGAATAGTAAAAAATAAGATTCGTCAAAAAATGGCACAGCGAGAAATTTATTAGATAGTTATTTATTAGTTTTGATACTCGCAGTTAAAAAATCTTAAATATTACTGTGAAAAATGTAAAATGATCTCTATTTTGGTTAAAGTTATCGTAGCCCGAAATCATTTTCGTCATCATTATCATTCACTAAAGGCTACGCCTTATCGATTTAGCCACGACACTCTCATCACCGCTTCTCTCTTCAAGTCATTATATGAACAAAGACCCATCTCTTCTTTAACATTATTGATGATGTTTGCTCTCGGTTTTTTTACCCAAAACCTTGCCCTCAAATATATTCGTCAAGAACCGGTCATGTCGTGTTACATGTCCTATCAGTTTCGCTCTTCTTCTTAATATAACATCTAGCAAGGACCTGCTCTCACTCACTTCTGCTAACACTTGATCATTTCTTTTTCCACCCAGCTTGTTCTTGTTATTCTCCTCCAAATCCACATTTCCATTGCTTCCAGTTTTCTTCTTTCTGCTTTCCCAAGCGTCCATGTTTCACATCCATACGTTAGAACACTTCAGATATAACTTTAGCGAACCGTTTCCTTATTTGCATACTCATATGATTATCAGTCAGTGCATTCTTTTTATCTTGGAAAGCTCGTTTTGCCAGCGCTATTCTTCTTTTTACTTCTGTGGCACATTTATTATCGTTAGTGACGGTGCTTTCCAAATAACAAAAACTGTTAACTTTCTCTACAACAGTACCGTCTAATTTAATTACAAACTTCGTACCTTCCTTGGTTTTTTGTCGTAATTTTTGTATTTTATTGTCTTTTAACATTATCGATCGTATCCTCAAGCTTTTCGTTTAAAATTTTTAATTTGCCACCCATAAGGACTCGTTGGATGTTTGGGGGTATGATGGTCTTATACCAAAAAATAAGTCATTTCGAGGTAGGAGGAACCGCTAAACATTTTTCTATGTTTAACCGTCGAAATGTTATTTAAGTTACAACACTTTGTAATTATATATAATATAATAACAAGAATAAAAATTATCCAGATCCAAATAAGTCACTACGCAAATAACAGAAATACTCGTAAATATAAATATTTAGATCACAAATATTTCATATCATAATTCTTCAGGTAAAAACAAACTGTTTTACAATATTACGATATTATTACTTTAATAAAACAATAACACAACGTTTCGCCTTCTATGCGAGGCTTTATCAAGTGCAACTGAGCTGTACTTGGATAATATTGGACAGTATCAGCAAAAGATCGCATATGACCGTATCGGTTGGAAACGTACTGAAGAGGCCTTCATCCTACCGTGGATCGATAACGGCTAAAATGGTGGTGGTATGTGTGTGTGTTTTATATATATATATATAATATATATATATATATATATATATATTTATATATATACAGAGAGAGAGAGAGAGAGAGAGAGAGAGAGAGAGAGAGAGAAAGCGTGAGAAAGAGAACGAATTTAAAATTAGCGCATTTATTAATACTTTGCTTAATTAATTTTTTTTTTAATTTTGGTTTTACGGCTTGATAGAAATGACGTCTACCCTCCGCTTTTTATTTTTTGCAAATTGTCATTTGTCAGTGGCGTTTGTGAAGTCGAAAATAATCATTTGATACCAGCTTCATTCAAATTGTGACAACCGTTCTGGAGTTACAGGAGCACAAAATACAAACAAACACGCACACACACACACACACCAACAAGATCAAACAAATGAATATATATAGGACCCAAATATTATTAAAAAAAAAAAATCATAAAATAACACCAGTTAAAAGACAAAAGTATAATAAAGTGCAATTAAAATAACTTTTCATAATTAATTATTAAGAGCATTAATGCAGCTGTATATATTTATTAATGTGATTTTAAAATATTTCTCTATCTTTTTAAAGTCTTATCCTTATGACGTCATTCTTTATTAGACGGATGTTTTGTTTGGCACGCTTAAATAAAATAAAAGATAATAAAAAAAATCCGTCTGAAGTTAAAATATTTATTCATTTTTAGGATGCACGTAAATTTCGGTTCTTATAAATTGTAGGGGGAGATGAGATCTACTATGAGATAGCTACTGCTTGTTCGGTGAAGTTATATTCTTAACAAAAGATACAAGACGGTTTTTCTAGTCAATAAATTATTAAATTTTTTTTTTTTTTTTTAAATACGGTAGCTATATTTTACGTGCCACTTTGGAGTAAAACTCTGAAGCGAAAAAGAAAGAAAGATACATTGAAAGTAATCCCCTTTTAACCGATTTACAATAAAGAAATCTGATTTTGATACCACATGACCTCCTTGTACGCCTATTAAATTACATATACACATTTTTTTTCTGAACTTTATTTAAACTTGTTAAGTGAGATACAATCCTCCAATTCTTTAATAAAGTGGACAGTTACACGATTGCCGAAACGAGAACGTGTACGCAAATTAAGATCTCAAGAATTTTATCAAACCAAAAAGCGATTAAATGATTAGCAACAAAAACAAATAAATGAAACGATGATCGCCTCCAACTTAGGGAGAATATTGTTCGACAAGATCAGAGGAGTAATAAACTAAAAGATAAGACTTTTTTGCAATTTTTTAAAGATCGGGCATATATCCCTCAGTGTATATGTTGTTCTTGTGAGGGTCTGTTTTTCAGTCGGTCTGTAGTTAACTTTAATTTAGATAAAATTAAACAGAAATTTCAGAATAATTAAATAAAATTAAACTGAAAAATAAAAAAATAATGCGATTCTAAATTATAATTTTCAATTAATGTTAAATAATCAGATGTTTCACCAAATCTATTACATACGTAATAATGCCTATCAAATTAGATATACACATTTTTAAAAGTACATAAAACTTTATTCCACTACAACCTCTGATTTTTTCATATTTTTTTTTTATTGTTATTATTGAATTATTAGTTATTGTACATTTTTTTATAATCACGGGTTAATTATTAATAAATCAATATATTTCAATTAAAAAAAAGGTTAAAAAAAAAAGGAGGGGAAGTCTGATTCGAACCGATGTGGCTTTCCTTGTAAGATTCAAATATTTCATTAAGTAAAATCTTATTTGGCTATAATTCTGGAACCGATGAAAATAAGTACCACTTATGATGTATCGTTGAAAAGCTCTCGATGAGGGCTTATTACTGCAGTTAAGAAAAAGTCCAAAAGCCAATTTATTTTTAATTTGTGATTTTATGGACAGTTGATTGCAATCAGAAGGGAAGATGCACAACTAGATGTTACAACAGTCCTAAAACCAAAATTTCAACATCTTACGCCTAATCGTTTTTGAGTTTTGCTTGATATGTACATACGTACGTACAGACGTCACGCTGAAACTAGTCAAAATGGATTCAAGGATGATCAAAATGGATATTTCAGTTAAAATCTGAAAACCTAAATTTTTGAGATTCCTTTACTTCGTACAAGGATGTAAAAGGAAGAAAATTCCTCCATTCGATTTAATCCGCCCGCATATATTCAAGATGTAATTTTTAACAAATGCATCAATATCAATTATTGTTTTTATCGAATATTCGAAGAAAGTACGGTATTACTTCGGGTCTCATAGCATGAGAAGGGAGGGGGGTGAAAATGAATTCTCTTCACGTTTCAGGATATGACGAGTACGAAAATACTGTTCACTTCAATTACGGTTTCCTTATATATTTACAGGGCTATGTTTAAACGTTTGTGGCTCAAAAACATCCAAAACCGTCCGATCAATTTCATTGAAATTTAGATATGCTGTATGAGTGTATCTGAAGTCGCCCGTATAAAAATTTGATGAAGATCGGGCGAGTCGTTCTTCGGTCACGTCAATTTAAAGTCGAAAATATTTGGTCGGGGCAAATTAGAAGCGCGGTTCGTTATGACGCTGCAAGTCGGAACGTTGACGTTTCGTTATCTGCAGCATCTATTGTCGAGTTAACACGACGTATATTTCCAAGTACTGACATTTTTATTTTTTATTGTAGTACGTTTTTGACGCGTAACTATGTTTTTATGGATCGAAGTTTTTTTTTTGTAAAATGTTACGTTAGAACGGATCGAAACGTTTTCAAAAGGAAACAAAATAAAATAGCGAAAAGTCGTTCATCTTGCGCAGAACCGGGAAAGAATTTTTCTATTCAAAAGTATTTAATATAACTATTGTATATTTAACAAAAATATTACAATTTTAGGAATTTTTTATTTGTTATAGATCGTCTTTTCTTACCGAGCTGCTTTTCGTCAGCAGCACTTAACCGACGAAACGGATTCATTATAAAAATGTAATGTTAAAATTAAGAAAATAAAATATAAAATAAACGCTAACGTAAAATCTATTTATTTAAAACGATCGACAAAAACCTTTACAAAGACCCCGGCCCCGACCGCTGAAGTGATACTATCGCGCATCATTCTTTAAAACTGGCCTTATCGATAATCGGTTTCAATAGTGAAATGAAATAAAACAAATTAAAAATTAGTCACCGACGGTGAACGAAAAAGGTGAGAAAAATCTCGTGAAGCGAGATTATATTAATATTAGTATACTAATTACTATATAAATTATAATTACTATATTAATATTTGTGTTCATTAATTGTTTTATTATTATTATTATTATTATTATTATTATTATTATCATAATTGTATTTATCACCATTGTTATTATTATTAATTTGTTTGGTTGTAATTATGAACATTTTAAACCAATAAACTGTAATTAAACATTCTAAATTGTCAACCTCTTAATATCCTGATCGAGCTGCGAACCACGCGACAGTATCTACTGTAGCTTAGCATACAATATTATCAATAAAACAATACAAATTTAGAAAAAAAAAACAAAATTTTTAACAGCCCAACAAAAAAAAAAAAAAAATAATAAAAATAAAAATATTTTAAATCTGCAATTAATTAAAATAACTTGTCGACGTTGTTAATTATGATCAGCTAAAAATGGGTTAATTTAACAGATTCTGTCTAATTTCTAAAATTTTAGTATTATTTTCGGAGCAAGTAAAAGTACGATTCTGTTTAAACTTCCAACATAGGCCTTGGAGGTACAGTGTTTACAACCTGTCCGCTCCTAAACTAAAAAAAACTAAACTAAAAAATTTTACCGGAAATGTAAAATAGGTTAATGTTAAAGTAACAGAAACGACTCGTAAACTGATTATTTGTACTTCCTTGTTCGAAGTAAAGGAAGTATTGTAATCGCGAAAAATTTCGGTTTTCAAATTTCAACGGAAATATCCATTTTCACCATCCCTGAATCCATTTTTATTAGTTTCGGCGTGACGTATGTACGTACTTGTATCTCGCATAACTCAAAAACGATTAGCCGTAGAATGTTGACATTTTGGATTTAGGACTGTTGTAACATCTAGTTGTGCACCTTCCTTCTGATTGCAATCAATTAAACCAAAAGTGTCCAAAAAATCCCAAATTAAAAAAAAATTGGCTTTTGTACTTTTTCTTAACTGCAATAATAAGCCCTCACTGAGAGCTTTTCAACGATATGTCATCATAAGCGGTACTTATTTTCATTGGTTCCAGAGTTATAGCCTAATAAAATTTTAATTAATGAAACATTTGGATCATACAAGGGGAAGGCACATCGGTTCGAATCGATTTCATCTCCTTTTTTTTACTTTGTTTTTTAAAATTTAAATATATTGATTTATTAACCTCTGATTGTAAAAAAATTTACAATAAATAACAACAATAAAAAAAAAAAAAATGTGAAAAATAATCGGAAGTTATCAGAAATAAAATTTTATGTCCTTTAAAAATTTTAACAATATGTATATGTAATTTAGCAGGCGTACAAGGAAGTCATGTAGCGTCAAAATCATATTTTTAGTTACATTTTTTAATTGTTTGCTAAGTATATTATAAATATAAATTCAGTGAATCGTAAGGAATAATGAATTAAAAAATATCTTATTGCTTTGTATGCAGCACACGAATAACAAATAGCTTTCATATTACTTCTAACCGATTAATTATCTCGACCGTTGCTGACATCAACGAGTAAGGTTTGTCTTTTGCTGATGTCATAGAAAAAGAGATTTTGCTTACGTATTTTACTACGTGTATTTTCTTTTATATATATTTTCAAGTTAATTATTTTCTTTCAGATGGAATTTAGGCTGTAAATAAATAAAAGGAGAAAAATGACGTAAAGAAACTATTAACGAATGCGTTAAAGATGTAAAATTGATAATTTTTTGTTATCGACATATTAAATATCCATAACTTTTTTCTTCGGAACAACGATTAGATACGTTGAATATCTACAAACGACCCGAAGGAGAGTTAGTTCAACAGCGATTAACTCATCTATATTCTATTTTATTTCGGCTGGCACCCTGCAACTGCTGCCGTCTCATAGATGGTGAAATAGATTAATTTTAGCGTGTGGAAAATGTCAAACCCGATCGGGATCCCAATCGAGAACCTCCAAATGAAAGGCAAAGACGCTATGATTCGCCACGGAGATCGGCTAACGATTAAATAATGAATATATCTTCAAATCGTCTACATACACGATATATCTTTTCATTAAAACAGAATATTTTCGCTTAATTCATACGGAAAAATTTCCAAGAGCTTTATTATAAGAACTATATAGTATAAGAGCTGTAATAAGAACTTTCTTTATAAAATACAAACCGAAAAATAGATAAATCAGTCCTTTCAAGTAAGCTTGAACATACGTAAAGAAAAAACATGCAGGTCTATATTTTAGAAGCTATAATTTTTATGTTTTTAAAGATAAAATGCGGGTGCTGTTTTTATTTTTTGTTCTACTGAATCTATTCGGGTTAAAAGCAATAGTCTGCCAAAATTCAGCTTACTGTAGCACCTATTCTTTTGGCGCAAAGAACGGTGAAAGAACAGAAAAACAGACATAAAAATAATGTTGTATGTCGTTAAAATACAACAGTAAAACGATTACGCAGTCGCAAAAATCCCTCAGAAGATTTAAAGAAAATAATTATTTTTTTTATATATATTAAAGGTCACAACGAATACGAGCAGATAGACGAGTTATACCAATCAGACCGATCGATAAGTCAGTCGTTACTGCAATAACACTTTCTTTTTCCTGTTTAGCCTCCGGTAATTACCGTTCAGATATTACTTCAGAGGATGATATGTACGAGTGTAAATGAAGTGTAATCTTGTACAGTCTCAGTTGTGACCGTTCCTGAGATGTGTGGTTAATTGAAACCCAACCAACAAAGAACACCGGTATCCACGATCTAGTATTCGAATCCGTGTAAAAATAACTGATTTTACTAGGACTTGAACGCTGGAACTCACAACTTCCAAATCAGCTGATTTGGGAAGACGCGTTCACCACTAGACCAACCCGGTGAGTCATTACTGCAATAACAAAATACAATTATATTAAACGTGCGTTTGATTTTGAAGATCTATGATAAACGGTTTATTAAAAACAGCTTTGTCTATCGGTACTTCATACATTTCACGAGACAAGACTGTCGCTTTAATGAGTTGACTTCCAGATCATCTCATAACGGACTCGATTCCTGACAAGAATATCTTATCGTTTTATTTCTTTATTCCGAAACATGTAAAAGTATTTCCGAAGTGCATAAGTGTAGTAATGTAGTTATACAGCCGGTAAATGCGGAGAACAAAATGAAAGTCACACTTGAAGGGTTGAAAACTCCAACCGTACTGATTTTTAGTATTATGTTTGTTTGGCATAGTGCAAAAGGTAATCGAAATATAAGAAACTCCGGGGTTTTTTTTTAATTTTCTTTACATATCGATATCCTCAGAGTTAATTTATATTTTAAAAAGCTTCATACTTTTCAATACGTAAACGACATAAAAGCATCTTCAGTACTTTAAAAAGCGTTTCGCGTGGTGCTCAAGAATCTTCACCGTTCGATCCCGGTTGCAGTTATACAGAGGAGATTTAGAGTCAGGAGAACAAGGTTCGGATCATCGCAAACGCACGTCACCGATTAACGAAGTAGCCGTCGGCGACTTTTTTCGTAAATCTGGAACCTAAGGATAATAATAAGGATAACAAACTGTTGCGTTAGGTTTGAAACACCAAAGAGAAATCCAGGATTGGTGCAGTGTATGAGGTGTCAACAGTATGGTCACACTAAAAATAATTGCCCGAGGCCGTATCGCTGTGTGAAATGCGCAGGGGGATACAGAACCGCCGATTGCCAGAAGTTAGATAGGAGGACATCGGTGATTTGTGCTTTACGCTATGAGGATCATCCTGCAAATTATAAAGGTATAAGGAGATCCTTGAAAGGAAAGAGAAGAGGAGGATGAGTTATGCTAAGCACCTTTCTGCGAGGTCCGAGAATCTGAGAGGCAAATTGTACAACTTAGGGCATGATTTCCCAGTAGTAATGCGGCTTGGTGCTCACGATTATTATATTTCTTAACCGTTTCAAAGTTACCGTTTCGTTTACTGTTCTATTTAAAGTTGTTATTTATTTTTTTGTTTTAATGTTAACGTTGACTAGACATTCAAAGGCTCTATCAAATGTTATATTATCTATGTTAACGTTATTGTTTGTTTGTTATGTTATGCTATTGTTTTTGTATTACTTGAGGATTATCATCGGGTGGTCCTCTTTCACGTGATGTTCAGTCATACGATTTGCTTATAGATTCATTTTAGAAGCTGATTATAAGTAAGTAAAGGAATTCAGCGGGAAAAAAAATAACTCGACTATCAGTCCCTGCGTTTTTAAATAAATGTAACCATGTAATCTTACTTTTTTTAGATTTTCGTAAAGCTTTTGATACGTTAGACCATCATAAACTTTTAGATGCCCTAAATAAGCTAGGGTTTAATGGCCCTTTTAATAATATGCTACAAAACTATTTAAGTAACAGAAAACTTATTGTTAAAATTAAAGATAAATATAGTGATAGATACGAAACGGATAGTGGCGTGCCTCAAGGGTCTATCTTGGGCCCAACACTTTTTAATCTGTACGTTAATGATATGTCTAGCGCGATCTCTAATTCATGTCTGTCGCAATACGCTGATGATAGTGTTTTAGCATTTGGACATAAGCGATTGGAAGAAGCAGAGTTTTTAATGCAAGAAGATTTTAATAATCTATTAAAGTGGCTTCATGACAAAGGCCTAATTATTAACGCTAAAAAAACTACTGTTTTACATGTAAGATCTCCTTATCTTCAATCCCAAAGACCGATAAAAATTATTTGTCATACATGTGACTGTATAAAAAATTACCACATAAATTGTAATTGTGAACATCTCCAGAATGCTGACAAATACAAATATTTGGGTGTACATTTTGACTCTTTTTTTAGATGGGATCACCATATAAAACATATATGTAAAAATTTAAGAATGGTTGCTATGAAATTCCACCACATCTCACCTCTATTACCAATTCACTGTAAACGCTTACTCTATTCATCCTTGTTTGAATCTGTTATTCGATACGGCTTGACAACATGGGGATCAGCCGCAGACTATCTCATAAATAAAATAAATTTAATACAAAATAGGGCCCTGAAAGATATTGCTCGTTATTATTCTGATAAAAATTATGACACCAATTTAAATAATCTTACAAGGTTTCTGTTAGCTAGAGGTCTATTTAAATTCTTAATTATTTTTAAGAACTTTTACAACAGTGAATACAGGGTAAATATAGAAAGTGGATACAATTTGAGAGCAATGAGCTTTATCACAGATAGATATAATAATACTTACGGTAAACGATTAAAGAAGTACGTTGTTCCTGCATTACTTAATTCTTTACCGAATTACCTCAATAATGTAAAAATAAAAAAATGATTTAAAAAACTTCTCATTGAGTGGGCATTAATTATAACGTAATAGGTACTAACAGGATTCATGTTGGATTTATACTGGCAGTCCAGACAATTATAACATGATTATAGTTATTATTTTAATGTTGATAATTATTGTAAATCAATAAATAATGTATTGTTGAATGGTTAAAGCTTAGTTATTTATTTTCTTTATGTAATTGTTGCAACAAGATATTAATTGTGTAATTCGTTGTTGTAATTAAGTATAGTTTTGTTTCTTGAATATAATTTTAGTTACTAAATCTAATACATTACAATTATTAAAGAAATAATTTGTTCATTCGTTTTTAAATATTTAGTCTAATTTTGTAAAATTAATTTTTATAATTGTACTACTATTATAAGTATTATAAAACAAATAATATCTTTAGTTGTTACATAAAATTGGTTATTACATTAACCACTTAATAATGTAATAATACTCTTTAGTATATCTGTCGACAGACTTAGGTCTGACGGATGACCATGTAAGTTTTAAATTGTAAATAAATAAATTAAATAAATTTAACTCGCTTAATTCCCCTTCCCGCCCATACGGTTAATCAGGCCTCCTGGTAAATTTATCAATCGTTATTTTAAAAAAAAATTATTCTTCTACATAGGAAAGGTAAACGACAGTTACTTTATAACGCTCGACCGAGGAAACTTTTCTGGTACTGGAAAACATATTACACAGATATTTGATTGTACGATGTAAATTCGGGTTGCCTAATAAGTCCGAAAAAGATCATGAGATGGCTCTCGCAATATATCGTACAGGTCGTTCTTAGTTTCCCGCATCTCCACTAGGAGCGTACATCGACTTTCAGTCGCGTACATTCGTAATTCTGTTATCGGCAGTCGTTTTTTGAGTCGACTAAGTATTGAGATTTGTGAAAAAATTTCAATTAGCGATCAAACATTACTTTTTTAAAGGTAAAATCGCACAGAAAGCTAAAGCCAACAGTTTGCAAACGGTTTGATTATTTTCGTATCCGTTCATACGAGCACAAACGACGCTAAACGTTGAGGATACGACTACAGTAAATATTGAAAAAATCCACGGTGGAGGATAAAGGATAAAATCGCTAAGACAATTGTCATCTAAAATGAACGGGTGTCAATTGTATTTTACCGTCTACAAGATGGGTGTCGCGTTGTTTGCTCATAATCGATCGAAAACGTAAACGAATAAACATTTCTCAACGGGTCCGGGGCTGTTTGAATGTAATCAAGAGGATTTATTTTTTGGCCATTTCATAATAATAATTAATGAAATTGGTATACATCGCTACGACCTGAAATCAAGGAATAGCGGGTTATACTTGGAGAACTCGCTCCGAAAAAGAAGAAATCCGCTCTATCTGGAAAAGGTCCTTGTCTTCTGTGATACTCTAGCTGTAATGTTCATCCTCTTTCTGGAGAAAGGTTAAACGATATCGGGACAATATTATTTATCTTTGTTGGATCGTCTAATTGAGAAATTAAAAAGAAAAAAACGACCCCATTTGACGAAAAAGAAGGTTTTTTTTCTTTTCGAGACGATTTACTAGCGCTCACTCTTCTGGGATTTCGACAGTAAAATTATTCGGATTACGTTATTTTCGTAACCCACTACTCCACGCTAAACGCTTTGGACTATTATTTACTTCAAAATTCAAGAAGCGAGTTGCTCGTAAGTACACCGGAAATAAACATTTAGACTTTCTGTAGTACAGAAAATAACGTTAATTTAATTTTAAATAAAATTATTTGTATCGCTATATTCGTTTACGTCAAGGATATTAATTTACGAGTAACATCCTAACTTTGTAGGCTAATTAGAAAGGATTTTTTCTTTACAGACGGAAGTAAAAGTAAACAAGGATAGCTAAACAAAACGGAAGTTTTTTTAAATAAAACATATTTGGCAAATTAAATGTTTTAATTTATAAAGAATTTTGATTAAAGTCTTGAATTTATGACATTTAAGTAAATAAATGTGATAAATAAATAAATAAATATGAAAAGCAATTGGAATACGGATTAAAAGCTTTCGTGAAAGAAAAAACGGAATAAATATATCTTCAATTTAAATTTATAAATGTTATAAACATAATTTATTTAATCTAATTATTAACTGGAATCGTATAATTTAATATTTTTATAATAATATTTTACAGGTTATATTTTAAATCCGTACTAAATAAACCGATACTTCCTAATATATTAAACAGTATTTCTGCCAAAAATATTAGGTGCCAATAAAATAACTAATTAAATTGAAAATAATATTTTATTTAAGGTACGTAATCGTGTTTTGTTAAAAAAACATAGTAATTAGTTTTATTTTCAACACGGTTTTTCATAAAATGTAAATTTATGTATTTCATATTTTTTTAAATATATATTTAGAAACATTTCTCATTCACTGTAATTTATTTAATATCATTTGAACGTATTGTAAAATGTCGTAATTTTTTAGTACCGTAATAATGAAATCGCGTGGCTAAAGTGAAAATGGCCAAGGCTGGTCTAAATAAAATAAACAGTTAAGATACTTACGGTAATTTATTGTTATTATTATTATTATTATTCTACTATCGAACGCATTTATTACATTTGATCAGCCTACTAACAAAAAAAACCTGTGTATCAGTAATGTACATAAATTTATTTATCAGCTTTTACGACTAAATTTTTGTATTTTTTCAGACACGCACCTGAGGTGATAAAAAAAATGTGGCGGAGTAGTAGTAAGGCGTAAGGTTTTGCCATCCCCACTACATCCATTCAAAGAGTAAGAGCGATACAGAGCAAGAGAGCGTTATAATATTACCGTTTAACTATCAACAGAACGAATAGTCGTGTGCTCACGGCTCAGTCGCGATGCAACGTGTGCTTAGTTTCCCGCCTCAAGAGCGCCAGACGCCGGGAGAATTTGTTACTAAGCGTTTGTGTTGTTCGTTTCTTTTGACTGTTGCATTCCTCTCGCTACTTTCAGGTGAATAAATTATTTTTTTAAATATTTTTAGTTCGTTTAAAAAAATATGTTTTATATTAATAACGAAAATCTTAATCATTTTTACTTATAACTGAAAAATTTCAGCCTATCAGTTTAATTCAGTTGTGCAGGTTATATTAAAAATTCTTAAAAAACGTAACTCGAGTAAAAATAGAACTTTATCATTATTTGTAGAATCTTACATCAAAACCAGTTGTAAGTTATTTTTTTTTTGTGTAAAGTTCTTCCACAAATACGTACATCAAAAGTATATATACATATAAAGTTTTAGGAAGTTACTTTATTCTCAAATATATTTAAAAAATAACTTTCATACAAATATATTTTGATTAAGAAGATGAAACAAATGAAGTGGTTAAAAAAAAAGAACATCCTAGTCCTGGTTGAGATAATGTAAATAATTTTATTAACGATAGAAATAAATAAATCTTTTCATTTTGATCGGTAAATAATAGTAAATTTTATAGATCGAACCAGGTGCACATAAATACTTGCATGCTATTCGATAGATACGAGTTTTGAGGAACAGCTGCAGCATTTACCTGAATGGATCGTCAACAGAACGCGGTAAAACCACGATCAAAGAAGCATCACAAATACACAATTAATTATAAAGTAAATATAAATGTGATTAAAATCAATATTAATTATTTAAAATATAAACACGTGAAATAATATTAAATTAAATAAAAGAGTATACTAAATTTAAAAAGTAATTCAGAAGGCGTTAATAAAACTTTTTTGAGCATATCTTATATTATCATATAAAGAGGAAGAGGTTTTTATTTATTCTACCCGATCAATCGCAACCAAATATTTACCCGTGCTTCTTGGTAGAAATAAGAAGGTTTTTAAATATATTTGATCTCGAAAAATTTTGAAAAAAAAAATGTATGTAGTAGTGGAGATTTTCCGATTGAAGACAAACTTTAATGAACTGTGAACTGTGAGTGTCTATCGCTGTGTGACCTAGGTTTGAAATTAATGATTATCAATATGTAAAAAAACAGATTTCTAGATTTTTTGAAATTCCGAGTTTCAAGGGTTAAAATGGATTTTTGAATTTTTTCGAAACCCTGTTATTTTTTTAATTTCTCGATAACAAATTTATCATTGATTCTTGATGAGTGCAATTTTCATGTCGATGA
This sequence comes from Lycorma delicatula, assembly GCF_047948215.1. NCBI lineage: Eukaryota > Metazoa > Arthropoda > Insecta > Hemiptera > Fulgoridae > Lycorma > Lycorma delicatula. The sequence goes on along the minus strand of NC_134459.1, from coordinate 174,791,178 downwards.
ACCGATTTCTAAATTTTTGAAATTCGACCTTAAAAGGAGACGAAAGAAGGTAAAAGAAATTTTGATCGATGATTGTACATTTTCTCGATCCCGGTTATAGTAAACGAGATATTCAGCAGATTTGAGGTTGTAAATCTCTTCGGATAGATATTTAAAAATTATTGAATTTTTTAATTAATATTATTTTAAAATTCATCGTCAGTAATACCGTTTCTGTAAAAAAAATAATCTTTTAATTGCATTTAAAAATTAATAGATGGGAAAAAGTTTTTAAACGGTTCGATATTTATTAAAAATGACAATAGAAGCGTAATAAGGCCCTTTCTCATTAGCCGAAGTATATTGGTTGTTTTTTTTTTTCATAGGCTATATATGAAAACGTGGCCTGTGTAGGCAGGCCACGTTTGGAATATGTAAAACAAATTGTTAGGGATGTAGGATGTAGAGGATATACTGAAATTAAACGACTAGCACTAGATAGGGAATCTTGGAGAGCTGCATCAAACCAGTCAAATGACTGAAGACAAAAAAAAAGAAAAAAAAGCTATATATATTTATATATATATATTAATAACCTATGATACTCCCGGTAATGTAAGGATTCCAACGCGGAGTCATACATCTAAATCGGTTCAGCCATTGAGCTGCTACAGTGTGGAGCAAACATATATACATCTTAAATACATTACACTCCTTTATGGGCGGACTTATAAAAAAAGAAAAAAAAAGTCTTTTATCTCAACTTCTGTGATTTCACTGTGTTCCTATTCTAGTTGCACATCGTATAAAACTTTTAATAAATAAAAGGTTTCTATTGTTTTAACACTCTTTAATATAATGTCTTACCCATCGGGTTGGTCTAGTGGTAAACGCGTCTTCCCAAATCAGCTGATTTGGAAGTCGAGAGTTCCAGCGTTCAAGCCCTAGTAAAGTCAGTTATTTTTATACTTTGTAGTTGAATACTAGATCGTGGATACGATCTAGTATTCAAATACCACCAAATCGATCTAGTATTATACCACGATTAATACCACGATCTAGTATTCAAGTACCATCAAAGAATATCGGTATCCACCGGTGTTCTTTGGTGGTTGGGTTTCAATTAACCACACATCTCAGGAACGGTCGAACTGAGAATGTACAAGACTACACTTCATTTACACTCGTACATATCATCCTCATTCATCCTCTGAAGAATTATCTAAACGGTAGTTACCGGAGTCTAAAAAACAGGAAAAAGAAAAGTATTATGTTTAAATAAATATTTACGTATCTCCTTGCTTGCCCCATCTTTAAATAACAGAATTGGTGCAGTATCTTTTCGTAACATGCATTTCTTAAAAATCTCATTGTTTTGCTGATATCAAAGCTTAAAAACTTTCATCGCTTAATAAAACTTTTTTTTATTTTATTTATTTTACTAATTATCCTTTTGGCGGGTTAAATTTTAAACCGTCGGTTACTCGGGAACTTAACAGTTATATCGGCCTCTGATTTCCAATCGTACACATGACATTCTTCCAAAATCGAGTCGACAATGCGATATCAGAACTTTTATGATCTGATGTCTGAATAATTGTATCTATTTTTTTTTTCTTTTCAGTTAAATAAAATATTCTTTCGAGAAGCATAAAGGCCTGCCTACAAGGTGCAAGCATAAAGCACAAAGCATAAAGTCGGAAATATTAATTCTACAAATTTTATATATTTGTAGGACTTTTGGAACTTTTAGGAGAAATATCTTCGAGTATTATCGACCGCGAAACTTAAAACGATAGAAAAGTAGATAGATAAATGTACTACATTATTAGATAAAACCAAACTAAAAAAAAAATAATAATAATCGAGTACGATAAGGCAGAGTCTGGAATGAATGTTCAAACCGATCGATAATACTGTAATACTGGACCGGATAAGATAACTTCTCTTACGATTTGGTTTTCTTTGAAGGCGACTTTTGAATTAAACATAATTATTAAAAAATCAGTTTTGTAATAAACATCGGTTTTTAAATTAAGAAAATAGGTTATAAGACTTTTTTTGGAGCAGATTATATACCGAAACGCGTGTAGAATGCATCAATGGTAAATAGTGAAAATATTAGTTTTTGGATAAGACCGCTTTTGGAATTATACGACACAATTACGATAGAGTAGTAATTTTATGAACTGTAGACGGTAATTATTTTATTCCAAATTTAGCAAATTAAATTAATAAAATGAAAATTTAAATAAAGTAAAAAATGTTTACTGTTGAACATAATTCATGACAAACTGTTAACTGTCGCTAAAAATCAATTAAATATCCCTATTTTATTACCGACAACAATTAAACAAAATTTAGTACAACATACGAGGTGTGTGAGAAAAGGAATGAGATTTGTAACACTGCGATCTGGCAACGCTGTGTCAACCGGTCTGTGCTAGACCGGTTTGTTCATCCCTTCCACATGCTCAGTACTAATTTTAACTCCGTTCAGCCAACACATTATTTTTGACAGCGCCATCAGTGATGTGTTTTTGTTGTGTGTTACGAAAATGGAGCGTCGGAATTTAGAGCGACGTTGTGCAATCAAGTTTTTTGTTAAACTTGGGGAATCCACGAGTGTGACCTTTGAAAAGTTGAAACAGGCCTATGGGGAACGTTGCTTAACAAGTTTTCTGCCGGCACACATCATTTTTGGAAGGCCGAGAACACGTTGAAGATCGACCTCGCTCAGGGAGACCTTCAACTTTAAAATCTAACGAAAACGTTGAGCGTGTGAGGGTTCTTGTGAGATCAGACCGTCGTTTAGCAATAAGGATGATGAGTGAACAGTTAAATGTATAAATTTCCACCGTACATCAAATTTTGACAAACGATTTGGACATGCGAAATCGGTGCCGATAAACCTCACAACGGAACAGAAGGAAAATCGAAGAAACATGTGCGTTGATTTTCTTGAGAGGATCGACAATGACCAAGAATTCTTCAATCGTGTGATGAATCCAGGATTCATCACAGGTGATGAATCCTGGATATTTGAGTACGATCCTGAAACAAAGCGTAGAGTGACACTCCGTCATCTCCTCGACCGAAAACATGTCGAATGAGTAGATCAAAGATCAAAACCGTGCCGATTTGTTTTTTGACGGTATGGGTATCGTGCTAAAGAATTTGTTCTTCCAGGACAAACTGTTAACGAAGTATTTTACAAAGGTGTCTTTGAAAGGCTCAGGTAAAGAGTGATTCGCGTGAGACCAGACATTGCGGACAAGTGGATTTTTCATCATGTCAATGCCCCGTGTCACACGGCCATTTCCATAAGGGAAGTTTTGACCTCAAAACTCATTCCTACTGTTTCTCAACCCCCCTATTCACCTGATTTGAGTCCTTGTGACTTTTTCCTTTTCCCGAAATTGAAACGTGTCTTAAAAGGACGTCATTTTGGAATTGTGAAGAACATTCAAAAGACTGACCGACCAGTTAAAAGCCCTACCAGTTGAAGCCTTCCAGCGCTGCTACCAGGAGTGGGAACAACGATTCCGCCGGTGTATAAGCTGCCCAAGGGAACTACTTTGAATGGGACAACATTGTTGTTGTTTGAAAAAAAAATAAATAACTTTGGTAAGTAAGAATTCAGTCTCATTACTTTTCTCACACTCCTCGTCCTCTTAATTTATTTTAAAAATAAATGAATTAAATTTCCTTTAAAATAATAATAGTAATGATGAAAAAATTTATTTAGAAGATATAGTTAATTTTAAGACTATATACTAAATAAAACTGGCTGCCGTTTTGAAAATAAACATCTTTCTTTTCATTTGTCATTCTGCTTAATAGTAAGCAACTTTATTACAAAATTTAAATTGTTAATTAAATTTGGCTGTGACTACGAAGACACAAATGGACGAAATGTGAAAAGGCTGAGTCAAAATAGGGCTTCTTCACTTCATCAATTAATTATAATTTATGTAATAGATGATACCGTTTCAATGTACAATTGTAATTAATGAATGAATTTTTAATAGTTGCACAATATATATGGGCTTGTATAATTTTTAATAGTTTGATTCTATTATAAATAAATATTTTGAAAGTATATTCATATTTATATGTTGACCTTTATGAGTGAATGGTAATAACGTTTTCACCTATCCTCCTGAAAGGTTTGTGTTTGAATTCTGGTCAAAATTCCCGATTTTTAATAAACTATAAAATTAAAAGTGACCATAATTAGGGAAGACAACTTGTAGTTGGTAGGAGTACTTAAATTAATGTAAATGATCTTAATTTTTTTGATATTTGACGTTATTGTAATTAAACAATTATATCGTACTATTATTAATAAAAAAAAGATTTACTAAAGATTAATGAAGATGTTTCTAGAAAAGTAATCAAACAGTTGCTATCTTTTTTTTAATAATTGCAAGACATAAAAAATAAGAAAAAGATAATTTTAATGTGTACTAAAAGTGTTAATATTTTGCTTCTGCACATCATATTCTTCTTCCTCAGCATTTAACTGAATGATTGAGGGAAACCATGGTAAAACCACGGTCAAAGCAGTATCGTAAAAATACTATGTTTTAAAGTTTTGGGGACTTGTTGCAGTTACTATTTCCTTTGTGTACGCATAACTGATGGGAATTATTCTCCAAATTTATCTTGTGACTTTAAAAGAAGCATTGTAAGCAGTAATTTGCTCGACAGGTAAATCCGGAACTCTTATCGCTTCATTTTTTATAATCGTAAACTTACAACTTTATTTTACTGAGATGAAGGCTTCTGCCTGGTGTAAAATTTCAAAATAAAAGTTATATAGAATTCAGCAACTGCTTGAGATGGAAGACCAAAATGGAAATTGATAATTGCTTAAAGTAAAGAATTAGTTTTTTTGTTTTGCTGTATCATATTAAGTAAAGCAATTTCTTCTTTTACTTACTTATTTTATTCCGTATCAGTTGCACTTTATTATTATGCCATTTGGTTTATTTATTATATTTTTAAATATAAAATTCAAGAACATTTTCAGTTTATAACTACAAAAAACTTTTCTTATATTTTTCCCTTTATTTATGAAAAGGTATTCACATACTCCATATCATATATGGATAGAGGTAGCCAATTTGACTGAACAAGATTAAAAAAACAGGCTGTTAATAAAAAAGATAATGATTTCAAAACAATAAAAAAATATTATACAATATTTGTTTGCAAATGATCTCTAACAGAAAATTTATTTATTAAGTCATTTAATTATAAGTAATCATAACTTATTTAATTATTACAACTGCTCACAAAATTAATTATAATTGTGTACAAATCCGTTAGAATAGAACACAATAGAACACACTCTTAAGAAGGGATCAAGGCTAAAAGAAAGAGTGAAAAATTTATGAATAAGAAAAGGGTGAATAACAGTAAAAGCATAATCTACCCGCAGAAGAATAATGAAATGAGATAACAAATTCGTCTAAAGAAGACTACAACAATCCCTTCTGAACAGTGAGCAGCCATCTTGCAATTTTTTAGGAGATTAGGATATTTTTAACCATGATATTCAACACGATAAAAATCAACAATTTTGTGACAATCAGATCGAACATTCTGGAAAAAACTTTCCTATGTATATTTAAGACCTAGCTTTGAACAGTTCCATGCTTCCTTAAGGAAAATTGCATCTCCCATCTATAGGAATTTATGGCCGACAGAAGTATCCAATTGAATTATAAATAAAAAGAAAAATTTCCTTCGTGTATTTAATATTCTCCTACCGTTGAAGAGTTTCAGGTTTTCTAAATGAAAATTCAATCACCATCGGTAGGAATATGTGGGAGACAGAAGTATTCAGATGAACTATAAACTAGATCATACTGTAGGATAAACTCGGGTTTATTGTATACTGACATTTTTTTTATAGATTTTTCAATAATAATGTAATCACATCTAAGTATGTTGTATGACAGAAAAATCTGTATAAGAATTAAGGGCAATGCCTTTAATCAGATCAGAATGTAAGTAACAGAAACATGACAGACAAAAAAACCGTATGAAAAAAGATTTGGTTGTGACAATGAAGTGTTGCGATGGATGCTAGAAATAACTAGTAAGGATAAAATTCAACCAGAATGAGGTAAATTAGGGCTCAAAAAAGTAGGAGAATTATCAAAAGTATGCAAGATGTAGCTGAAGTGGTTTGGTCACATAACGTAGAGAAGAAACAAGGATTATGTCTGTAAAAGAATGGTGTGTATGAAGATGAAGGGGCAAAAGTAAAGGGACCAAGGAAGAAAAAAGATATCTTGGTGAGTAAATTTATGAGAGAAAAATAAAAAAGCCTGCCATCATTTTGCCACACTGCATGAAGGTGGACAAACCTCCTGAAAAGATACAATGAACCTAAGACTCTGATAAAGATCTCAGTAATAGCAACTGCTTTACCAGTAGGTGGAGAACAAAAACTAAATACGTCTAAAAGGATTATTTGATTGTTTTGCTTATTTAAATTTAATACATTTTCATAAGGCATCCTGTGGACGGTTACTGATAAAAACTCTGTTTAAAACACTTCTGCTGAAACTAACTTTGCGGTTTAAAAAATTGTAAAGCATAGGCAATATGTACGTAGATTAAGTTAACCGATAATTTTTAATGACATTTAATCAAAGAAAGATAATACTTATGACTGAAACAATAATTATATATTGTCACAAATTTTGTTTAACAGGTTTCTTCTTAGGACGTAATTCTCCAAACCGTCAAAGGGCACTAAGGGTTAATGCAGGTAAAGCTGAAATTGCCCATCGTACAAGAAGTCATAATGATGCAGCAGAATTTCTTGAAAATAAAATACTTGCAGAAAATATCAAAAAATATTACAGGTAATAACTAAATAAATATACTAGAATTAATTTAATTTTAGATAGCAAGAGAAAAAAATTATTTATAATAATTATATAAATGTATATTTTTCAAATAATTCATCAATATAATACCAAAACAATAAACAGATAAGTAAACATACCAAATTAACACCAGTAATCGATTTTCGCAGGATCCCCCACATTATCAGTTGGTATTCAATTTTATAATTATATCAGAATCAATTATTTAAAAAAATTAAAATTTAGAATTGCCTAACTATCACTGTTTTATAATCAAACAGTGATTGTGAAACATATGTAGTGCTTAACACATATGGGTTAAGCTTTGTTAAGTTAACCTATATATGAATATTTTTAGAAATATATTTCTTAAAATTTATTCCTCATTTATAAAAAAATAGATATTCTGTTTTTTTAGCTCTTAACTCTTTTAATGTTTATTATTAACAGCTGGGAAAATCATGCAATACTTTGTCAGCTTTTTTTACGTATGTTCATGAATGTTTTTGTAGAGATTGCTATTTCATCAAATAAGCTAATCGAAAATTACAACAAAAAAAAACATTAGAAAGAAAAAAATTTCTGAATCGATTTTATTAAATAACTGGAAGGAAGGAGATCTTTTCTTTCTACATTTAATAATTTTTTATCTTTAAACTTTCAATACCTTCATCTAATTGAATAGGAGTCTGTATGAAAGTGCTCATGAATATGCGAAAAATAAAAATTGAAAAGCATTAAAGTGAGTTCTTGTTAAAATAATAATTTTGCATGAAAAATGGAGAATCATAAAATAACATATATTTTTTAAAATAAAAATACACCTAGGTTAGTACAAAAATTGAAATGCAGCGTATTTGATTTTTATTTTTTCAGATAACAATCAAATCAAAGGAAACAATTTTTAAACAAATTTATTTCTACTTTGACATTTTATTTTTTTTTAACAAAAGATTTATTATAAAATGTCTATGGGTAGATATTCTGCTCCACAGATAAAAAAGAAAACTGCCCCATCACTTGCCTGGATGGTAAATCTTTGATTAGAGCAGCATCAAAAAATTGTAAAATTAAAAAAAAAGTGATTAAAGACTACATTAATTATTTATTATGAATGGTGTTAAGGTAAATATATGAACTTAGTAGATATAAAAAAAAATCTATATTCACAATTCAGAAGGCAATAATAAAGATTGAGGAAATATTTTTTCACATAAAATGGGATGAAGAAAATTCAAGATTTAAAAAAAATAGTTTTAATTAGTATTATTTATAAATTCAGAGTAGTACTGATTTTTTAAAAGAAAATCTTAATTGATTTTTAAATAATTTGGAAGAAAGATTTTTTAAATGGTTTTGTAATTTATGGCAAATGGCAATGGAAGCATAAGGTCCACAAGGTTTACTAGAGACCTTTTAAGAGCAAACAAGACTATTCTTTTTAGCAAAGACTGCACATTGATAAATATAAACTCAAGAATAAGTTAACAGTTTTAGTTTTCTAAATATCAGTCTACATAATGCATACTTATGAGTGCCAACTAAATCTGATAGCTCCATTTTTGTATCTTGAAAATTCATTTTGACTTTCTGAGGGAGCCCCAAGAGATGATATACATCAGACTGGAATAAACATAACAATAATAAATAATTAATAATGACAACAAGCTTAGCATTTTATTAAGGTGCTTCAAAGAGCAGAATGATCCCAAAGAAAGGAATTTTGAGTAAGAATATTTTAGGCCTTCTCTCTGCATAAGATGTAGTTAAACTTTGTTAACCTCCTCCTATTGATGTTTTTGTAATTAATATGTGGGCCCTTACTAGATCTCAATAGTTATGCATTATTATCAAGAGAGTACTTTATGGGCAAATATGTTATTCTACTGGTTGTTCCAGATAATGAGAACTTATTGCCTTCTTGCAATTTTGAATTTTAATGATAGAAAATCTTCTACAATAATAGTACTAGTGAGGTGATAGAAAATGGTTCTTTAAGTTGCTTTCAATGAACAAGCTGTGCAAATCAAATGAAAACTATCAATCAAGATGTTCTTCCTACTATTACTGATATGTCAAACATACAACAGAATATTATAATTCAGTAATTTTAATTTTTGCTACGAGTTCTTCAACATGTGTTCAGATCCAACTTTTATTATAGTTTAATAGCGAATAATGGTGTATGAGCTACGTGAACTCTTAGTCTTCTTGATCCAGTAACAGAGAAAGTTTTTGTCTGCAGACAGGAATACACAGACCAAACCTTCATTTACAATCGTAGTTAAGAACACTCAGCACCATAATTTCGCCTTGAAGTTCCTTTATGTCCCTAATATATTACACTTCAGTAGCTTTTCATAAATCTACTTCAGTAAAACAAAGCTAACTGTCCTAACTGTACATAATTTTAGTTCAATATTTAGCTACATGATCGTGGATGGTGACATTAATTTATGATCATTTTTACTTCTAAGACTCATTACCGCTTGTCCAGCGACACAATTAATGACATTATACCCAAATCAAACATATTAAACAAAACATATGCTTTAAATTATCTCGTAAATCTTAACTAATTTGACGTCAATAAAATCTAATATGTCAGCAAAATAATAACAAAAATAAACAATTACAAAATATTTTTTGTAATGAATACTGGATTATTTATACTTTATAATAATAGGGCTGGATTTATGTGAACATTGTGGTATGGTGCATTAACCATGACTGTCACAGATCTCAGTGACTGATTCGGTAGCGATTGAGACACAACCCGTATTTGAAAATGATTAAAATTCATAACATCATACTAATTACTCATTTTATGACCAGTCTTAAATATTAGCAGAGCAGTTTTGATAAAACAGACAAATATTATACTTATAATTATAGTATGCAGCTGTATAGTACTACATAAAGAGAAAAATGCTAATCTGATCAAAATTTTGCATGTCAGGGTTTTTGAAAAATCTTGAAAGATGTTATGAAAGTATGTATGTATTGACCTATTTTTGCTTGATATCTTTGGACTGGATTCAGAATTTGGCATAATGATTTCTGTGTATGGGACATTGATGCCATTTAATTTTTCGAACAATTGATCAAAGAGAAAGGGAGGTACAGGCAAAAAACACTATTTTCTTTTTTATTGTTTCTGGACTAGTCACATTCTTGTACTGTTTGAATGATTCCATTATATTAATATGTTACTTTGGTTAAGCATTTTGGCAATTTCATTCAGATCCTTTCTAATTTTTTTAAGATCAGCCCACCAATAACAGTGTTGCTTGAAATTCCACAGAAATTATTTTCTCACTATGCATATATATTTTAGTTAATGCATAATTTACAAGTATGCATATATTTACTTAAAATATGGAATATCATGTGCATACATTTTGTTCATTTAGCTTTGCTTGTCCACATTTCAAACCAGACTAATACATTATTATTATGATTATTATATTTTTTTAATTATATCCTAACGAACAAATGAACTGAATGGAAAAATTATGAGATCTAATTCTGCTGGGTTCATTGTCATGAACAAATACAATGAAAACGTGTTCTAAAGAAATAGTACAATTATCCAATGTCATGTCCTTGACCAGAAAAGTCTTAACAAATTTTTAGATGGATTTGAACATAAGAAAACAATCATCAATGAATTTAGTGGAACAAGATAAAAAGCATAAATGACTAAAGAATTAAGTAGTAATTTCATTCTAATAAAAAATACTTTAAAAGACCCACATGAAATTAAAAAGAAAATCATATATAACATTTTATAGAATGTTAATAAAATGTAGTACCCTTAAATAACTTTTCAACAGTTAAAAATTGAATATGTCAAATGCTTTTATCTCAAAACTATCTATTTTCTGATGTGAGACACCTACCAGATCGGTCTAATCCAAACAGAAATAGGTAGCAGCTACTTTTCTACATGCCACCACAATTCAAGACACTAGAAGTCTCTGTAGAGCGGCAGCTTAAAAATATTAAATGAAAAGGGAAGGATTGTAATATATAATTTTAAAGGGCGTTGAAATACAAGGATTTTGATATAAACAAAGATCGGGCTATGACAACCCTAACCAAAATGAGAGCCATGTAATATTTTTCACATTTAGTTTCAAAAGTAGCTTTCAATATACTCCAAATAGTGGTCTTACCAAAAAATAGATCTTTTTAAAGCAGCAACACTGATTAATTATATTTTTTTAGTGTTTCACCGATGAGTATTTATTTAAAAAGGTACTGTAATACACTTCTTTCAAAACTGGATGTGAAAAATATTAAATGGTTGCCATTTTGGTTTAGGATTTCAATGGTTTCATCAATGTCCTTTAAAATGCTATACCTCAACCTTACTATTTCCATTTAAAGTTACTGAGTTATCTCATGGGAGCCTCTGTGTTGGGTCACTCCAAAAAATAGATTTTTTTGAGGTAGGAGTATTTGCTACATTTCATTTTTCTGTGTTTAATAATTGAAAATTGATTTAGGGTTCCCGTACTTTATTAAACCTAGTATAATACTAATCATTATAGACAGAATAATGTAAAAATTAACTTAGAATACTTTAAAATGTTTAAGATTATTTTTATACATAAATACATGCTACGAATTGCATAACTTACAGTTTTTTGTTCTTTGGTTATTTATAATACAATGTGACAGAATTATAAATACTGGCACAAAACCAATTATTATCTTTAAAATGGGTATGATGAGTCAGTGTTTCAGGTTAAAACAAGGATATTTACAAATATGTCTTTCAATGAAATTTGTTTTGCATGACAGACAGAAACATATGTTTGTACATGTGTGATACCATTTAATTGTCAACAGATCACATTAACGTACAACTTTCAGTTTAAAATGACCGCAGTTTAATGGTTAGTATATTTTTCATTACATGTAAGATAAATAGCAAATATATACAAGAAAACAAAAGACTAGGTGGCCAAAGCTAATTAAAAATTTCTACTTTTGTTAAACAGAAGTAACAGAGTTTATTATGATGTTTGAGTAACCTTAAAAAATCAGTTAAAATAAAACTAGAGCAACATAAATACATACATTGTCTGTCCCCACTTTAAAAATACGTAACTGATATATGATAGCCTTATTTTTGGTTAAATTTTTTCATATATCTTTAAGTTTTGTGTAAACAGCTTTATGTTATTACATTGAGACTATTAAAAATGACGTTTCAATTCATGCAATGTAACTGAGCATAAAAGTTTTTTTTTTTTTTTTTTTTTTTAAATATAAATGATGTTAATATATTTGTGACTATGATTCTGTCAAATCAATAAACTGAAATATTTATTAGTACTATACTTAGCCGAGCTTCAGAATTTAAGTGAATATCAATTAATATATTAAAACTGAAAACTTGAACCACAACAGTAAATTCTAGAAACACGTAAAATATCTTTATTTAAAACTACTATCGTTTTAACTACAGACCAAACAAAATTTAATTTGATTTGGTTTGCCATTTAAAATGTTTATAGTTTTAAAATATTTTCTGTCACCAATTATCATGGGTAGAAACGTAGCACAAATATATTTATTAAGTAATAACTTATTTACGACTCACTTTCTAAATATAAATTTTGAAATAAAAATTTAGTCGTTAATATCTTTACAATTTCTGAAAATGTAAATCTCACTTCTTCATGCTGATTCACGAACTATTTATGTAATTTATAACACTCCATAACGAAATAATTTACACGTTTTTACAATATTATTTAATCAGAAACTATTTTTTATATTTTTACATAAAATTTTTATAAATCAATTGCAATTTACTAAAAACATTCCATTTAGTTTTAAAAAAAAAAATCATTATATCATTGATTTGAGTTTAGTACAGATATATTTTGTCATTAATTTAAATGACATTTAATCCAAATGTGTGAAAACAGGAATTGAATTCCTTCCAAAAATTACAGAAAACCCCAAATAATAATTTAAAAACAGTTCCACTTATGAAATACAATTAATTATTGAAGACACAATCATAGCTACAACATAAATTGAAATATTCCTTTTTAATATTTTATGCATTTTATTGCCCTTATGACGTTTACTTTGATTTGTTACAAGATCATGTTTTTACTAGCTGCTTCAGAATGTTCAATTTAAACCCAATAAATTATGGAAGAAACAGTTTGAATTGCAATACTTTCAGCAGTTTGATTAAATTACAAATTAATGAACACAAAACCTTTTTGCTGGGTAGGCTGAAACGCTTTTTAAAAATTTATTCAAATATGATTCAATAATAATTATTTTATTTTAAAACTATTTACATTTTTTAAAAAATACACCTGTTTCTGAAGGGAAAGGAAGTAGTAGACCCTGATGTTTTTTCTGCTTGTAAGAGACGACTGAAACGAGAGTAGTAGAATTATGGAAGATGGTTTACAGGTATTAATTTATTTTATAAAGTGTAATTAGTATTTTTAGTGATTAATTATAGGGATCTGTGGTCATCGGATCGCATGCATAATAGTTATATGAAGTTTAGTAGGGGCCAACCATGTTTTTGCCAACCAGTTTTCCAGCTACAGCAGAGACTGGTTATGTGTGTATAGGCAAATGCAATTACTGCTACCGGCTTGCCAGGCCTGATGTAGCTGCAGGCGTAGTGCGCATTGTAAGTGTAGATTGACTGGTAAACATGTAGTTTGAAACGGACTCAGGTCGAGTAATCCTGAGACATGTGGTTATATATATATATATATATATGTAACCACACATGTATATGTATATATATATTATACTGAAATTAATCTTTTTAAGATTCATATTATTTTTCTGTACTGTTAAATTATATATAAATTGTATTTACCATGAAAGTACTTTCATGGTAAAATTAAGGTAAGACATGTCTTATCTCAATATTCTTTACTAGTTGGTTTATTTAATAGAATTTATATGCATATATATATAAACACACACACATGCATGTGCATGCATGCACATGTGTGTGTGTTTGTGTGTCTATATATAAGTGTGCGTCTTGAAAATTTTATTTAACACGTCTTTTTTCCAAACTTTGTGTATTTGTAAATTTCATATTGCTCAAGTTCGTTGTTTACATAGAAAATCTAAAAACCATGACCCTGTCATTTGAATTATATAAAATTTAAACACATAGAATACTAAATAGAAACAATACAGATAAAATTTATTACTTGATTACAAACTTAATAAATGTTGTTAACATTTTTAAGATAGGTACCATTAAGAACAACGTTACCAGAAATTCCACTAAATAAAAACCTGATAATAAAAGTTTTGAAAATGGATTATTAATAATTATTTTCAATATTTAAAAAATTTTATTACATTTTGTCATGCCACTATTTTTAAATACTTGGTTTTGTAGATAAAAATAGAAGGAAATTACTGTTAAATTTTTTTAAACATTAGCAGTTCCTATCTTGTTCTGCTAAAACCAATGATGTTAGTTTTCTTATATTTATATTTACCTAAAGTTATTCAGACCTTACTAGTCAAGAACATGATACTGTATTCCTACGATTTCTTTTTTAGATCGTATTTTTCATTTTACTAGTCCATGAAAATGAGGCCAATAAAATTAAATCGTATCATTTTGTTGATTCAAATAATTATTTTGTTGTTAAGATTTAAATTTGTTAATTAAAAAATAATAAGAGTATTAGTAGGTTTGAAACTGTACTGTGAATGTGTAAACAATGCTAATGAAGTAGCAGTGTTTACATAATGTATACATAATGGTCGATTGATAAATTGAATATTAAGAAAGAATATTGCTGCTTTCATTATACTCTTAATGGTTTTGAGATCTTAAGTAAAAAAAAAGTAAAAAAATAGTTATACAGGATTTCAAGAATAAATTCTCGTGCTCTGAAAGCTGTGGAAAAGAAAATACCTCCCCCTATACCATCTCCTGGTAATATAAGTTGTGTCCCATTTATCAAAAATGTGTATAAATACACCACTACAAAAACATTCCACAGTAATTAAAAAAGTTTTAGACTGTCTGTTTAAAGAATGACTACTAATTAATACTACAGTGAAATATTATAACATTACAGGGAACTGCAAACTATACACGTATCAGATGATGAGAATGTCAATGAAAGTATTAACTTGAAGCAAGCAAAATTATTACAAAATCATTTTGAGAAAAATGGATTTGATATGACATCAAAACCACTACCGGTAAATGTACTTTTATCACATTATCACCCAGATGCACCAAATGAGGTAAACATACTATTATGTTTTAATTAATTTTTTATATTCTAATACATAATATCAATAATATTAAATTTATTTCATTATTACTGTATTTACTTTTTTCTTAACCATCAGTGTGTATCATATTCAATGGATTTATATTAACAAGATGTTAAATCTTGGTAAGATGTTAAGTTTGATTGGTTGCGGTATTAAGTTTTAGGTCTCAGTTACCTTCTATAGGAGAAGGTATAAAATGTTTGCGACTAATGTATGAGGGATGACTGAAACAAAATGCAGTCGTCATAACTCTCAAACAAAAAGAAATGAAAAAGAAATAAGGAATAAAAGTAAATTTTATTCGCTACACAAACTTATTTTTTTTTTTTCACGTAGTCATCATTTACACCTATACATTTTTCATAATGTTTAACAAGTTTTTTCATTCTGTGAATGAAAAATGCTGGCGGTCTTTCCTTGATCCATGACATCTATATCTCCTTCAAATTCATCATCCACGGTGAAATGAATATCCTTAATATCCCTCTTTAATTTTGTAAAATGAGATTGTAGAGCACCAATTTTGGTGAATATGAAGAGTACGAAATAGTTAAAATTTCAACTTTACAAGAATCTCGGCCGGTGCATGAGATGTGTGTAGCCGAGCATTATAATGTTATAAAATTATTAGCTCTACGGATTGTTGAACATAACATTTACTTCTCTTCATGTCACATATGTTTTAACATGTCAATGTATCGCACAGTCGACCCAGGTTCTAGCCGATCAGTTGCATACGTGTGTTTGGAATCCAAGAACACTGTCAAGAGAATGTTTTTGCAGAATGTTTTGAAATTTGTTGATCGTGGCAAATCATATTTCATGCTTTGCTGTTTTTCTTCCTTGGACCTGGGTCTTTTAACTCGGGTCAAAATGATAAACCAATTTTGTCTTCCATCGTAGTATCAAAAACGAAATCATCTCCTTTGTCACAATAACATTTCAGAAACCATAGACGTTTTGTCACGGGAGATATATTCGACTTCATAGCAATGGTGGCTAACAGAAAATGAGAGGGTGCGGGTCAATAAGTTTTAGAACGTTAGTAATAAGGGAATGAAGCCATAAGATTCTTTTTTAATTATAGAACTCCTAATTTTATCTTCCCTACTGATCCCTTTTGTCCTTCTTTCCATTTCATTCTTCTTTTGGTTGTTTTTGCCTATTTTCAATACTTTTAGTTAATATCCATATTAACTATTTAAAATATAAAAACACGAAATAATATTAAGAAGGACATGAAGACACTAAATAAATAGAAAATAACTACAAAATAAATAGCAATTCTTAAGATGTTAATGAAAATTATTTGAGCACATGTTTATGCTCACTGAATGGAAATGCAGAAAATGTAGATTTTTTAAAATATTTATATTATATTACTTTCCGTAAAAGAAAATATTTTAATTTGGAAAGAAAAAGATTACATTGATAGTAAGATCCTTTAAATGGTTCAGTAATTTATTAAAAATGATAAGTCAGTATAATAAGGGCCTTTCTCACAAGCTAAATAATTTATGATCCATCCCTTCTTCTTTAGATAGACACCAAAGGGTTTGATTTAACTCTTATTATACTGTACTAATTACATTTAACGCTTTTCCTTTTATGACACTATAAAGGTAGCAAACTAACTTTTACAGGGAGGCAAATCTACTTATAAACTTAATGAATATGTAATCTTTTATATAGGGGATGCAGATGCCAAACTGACACCTGTCCTTAAAAAAATTGTAACCTTTAGTTGATTTTTCATGAAAAAATTTTCTTTCTTCATTTTTATCTTAAAAACAAATGAAAATTAATATTTGTCATTAAAAAAAATTAATTGGTTCTCCGTGAAAAGGGAGGCCAAACAGTGTAGTGGTTAGTATGCTAGCTTATATATCATTTGATCTCGAGTTTGATTCCCGGTAAGGGTCTGGCGTTTTGATCGCCCTTCGTTATCTTCCCGTCAGTCTCTCGAAAGTCATTATTCCACGATTTATATTACATTTATGGCTGTACATAAAAAGCCTATAAATGAAATTTATAACTCGGATTGATATTCATTCCTATGCGTTTGTCCCCGTTAAGAGTACGGTGCAATTTTGATTATTACACCAAATTAGATATTAGAAAGCACGGTTAATATCTATAACGTCATCGCACTGCGAGTACTGTTATTTGGATTGTTTAACATCTATTTTTAAAATTAAATCTGTACATCGTTGGTGTTTAAGCGATGTTTGTAGTAATTACAATTCGGTATCGTTAAGGATTTTCCAGCGAATCTGTTTGAACCGTTGTTTTATCGAGAGATAAAAATGAACTGCGTTCGTTTGTTTCAACGTTTTGGTATTTTACCAGAAGATAAACTGCGTTTATCTTTACACGGGGAATCAGGTGCACGACATGGCGTTAAATATTTAGAAATACCTAGAACGGTGGCGGTGCACAGTCGATTTACCAATGCGGCCCGACACATGATTGCAGTGCTTTAAACTAAGCCTTGATAAACTTTTACTATTTATTTATTCAAGGAGCTATTAAATGACGAATGAGGCCTTCTATAAACGCGAATCAAACATCGACAACAACAAAGGAGAAATTAACTACGGGAACTGTGCGCCAAATAGTTTTAAAAATCAAATTGTGCAACTGGTGGCTTGGATCCGAAGTACAGATCGACGTATTCGTAAGGAGGAAGAAAAATGTTGGCAGAGTCCCTCGGAACAACGGATGTTCTGAGGGTTATGCCGTGAAAGGGATATATTTCACGTTCTCAGTAGACAATCGTTCTACAGATATGTTATTGCCGAATATAGTAGAGCATATTGCACCGGATTAAATAACAATTTCTGATCGGTGTGCGTCATATAATACAATGGTATACGTAATTTGAACAGGAATTATGTACACGATACTGTCATCCATTCGCAAAATTTCATAGATCCGCATACGGGGGTACAAACTAA
The DNA here is from genome assembly GCF_047948215.1 of Lycorma delicatula. Taxonomy (NCBI): domain Eukaryota; kingdom Metazoa; phylum Arthropoda; class Insecta; order Hemiptera; family Fulgoridae; genus Lycorma; species Lycorma delicatula. The sequence continues at coordinate 174,773,042 of NC_134459.1, read as the reverse complement.
AAAAATAGAACCGTTATGGGGAGGCAGTCAAAAAAAAAAAAAAATGTTCTGTAAATCGGGCGTAACAAGAGAATTTCTGAAGAGCTACTTATGCAGATTCTTATGGCGGAAAAAAGTGGAAACAGATGATCGCAATGTACTACAAGCAATTCTGAAAGATATTGCCGCTTTTTTACCGGACCCGTTGAATATTTGTGTTTATATAAGTATTGAATGTTTCAAATATTACTGTTTCAGTTTCAGATTTCATTACTTTATGTTTAATCATTTCAATTTGATTTTTATTTTAAAAAATTTGAACTTTTTTGCACACTTTTTACTTATTTAACAAAAATGTAAAGTAACAATTTAAGAATGATTAAAATATCTTTCCCAAAATGTTAATGCAATTTTCTGCCAGAAAGCTCTAAATAAATTCGGGGAGGATAATGGAGGACAACCGGTATGTTTTTACCTGTCATTTCATTTTTTCTTCCTTGTGAAAATAAGTTTAAAGCATGTCCGAAAAAAAAATACTGCACGCTTCTTTTAATAATTTTACTTATATATTTGAAACAGCCAAATTCTGACCGATCTCCCTGGCGGAGTGGTAGTGTATTTCCTTTTCATCCGGTAGGTTCTGAGTTCAAATCTCAATCACGCATTTTTCTCACGCGCTACAAAGATTCATCTCTCATCAGCGGCTATAATTAAGCTATCAAATTTGATGTTAATTAAAAAAAAAAATAAATAAATAAAATAAATTCTACTTTCTACCGGCGATTGTCTTGAAGGTTCTTGTTGTCGATAGAAATGAACCTCTTAGAGAGGTGTGTGCTCGTAATTTGTTCTTTTAAAAAATATTTTTGCGTGTAAATTGCAAACCAAATAACACTTAAAAATGAAGGTACTCTCGTTCAATATATTTTATCTTTCCTCAAAAATATGTTTGTATTCATGAGGTTAAAAAAGTTGCGATTTCTGTTTAGTACGATTTTTTTCTTTATTAAAAAAGTTCTTTTTCCATGAAAAATATACTTTTTTTTGTCTGTTAAACAGAAATTTGTTTCCTTATACCCCTGTATAAATATTTAAAAACCTATTTAAGAAAATTATATTTATTTGATCGGTCGCATTAAAAACATTAAGGGAACGGAACACAAGACTATCGGGGGGGGGGATATTTTATTCCCCTATTGATCGCGGATCCTAGACGTTAGTCCCTCGTTTCTGGATCTTTTTAATTATCTGGCGGATTTTAAGGTTTTTTTTTCGGCTTCGATGTAATATGATGGTGTAAATAAACAACAGTACGGTGGTTTGTCAAGTACGGCGTAAGGTTTTTTTTACAGTGTGAGGGAATGCATCCTCTCTGTAGATATCCCTGAGATGTTGGTGCTCGGACAAGGCGCCCTCCCAAAGAGTCTCCGCGCTTATACCTCATGCACTTTCGAAACCGTCTTTACACCGGCATTGTAGCGTAAATAACGATATCGTGAGGTCGATATTTGCACCAAATATCGTCCTCAAAGCGATGTTTTTGACGGCTTCCAGTTTTTTCTGTGGTGTAAGTGTGGAGTACACTGACGCCTCCGTGTCGGATAGGCGTAGGTGAGAGTTGACAGCGCGTATAATCGATAAAATAACAGTTTCGTCGCCAAAGGGATGGGGCTTACTCGGTTAAGCACTTGGTATAGGGAGGCCCTGACTGGCTTTGCCTTCCAGGTTGTATAATTTACATGTCACCCGAAGGTAAGCCGTTTATCCAGGACCGCTGCCAGGTACTTAACTGTCGTCGCATAGGGAATTTCCCCTCTGAGATTTCCAGTCGCCCGATCGGAGAGCGTCGATTGTACTTGAACAACACGGCCCCGGATTTTTCTCTACCTGTCAAGCCAAAGCTCCAATGTGAACTTTTGTAACAGGAAAATTATAATTTTATTTTATCCGCCGACTCAGTGATAGTACGATACTTCTCAACTTTCATAAGGACGGTAGAATTCCGTTGAGACGTGGCATTTTTCATACAAAAGTTTCCACTCTACATTCTCAGGCACAAGCTTTGAATTTATATGATAAATTAATCGTACAAAAAATAATAAATAAATTGTAATTTATAGTTACAATACGGGCAAATTACAGCATTAAATTTTTTCGAGATATAAACTTAAAATAAATCCTTTGTCTTTGAAAAATATTTATTTTTCATAGTCCTCTCTAGTTTTTGTATAAATTGCGAAAATATTACGCAAATTTTCAGCTCTTGTAAAAATTTCTTAAACTAACTCTATCTCGATCAGTTTTTTACCAAATTGAATGCGACCTGTCTTAAATTAGCAGATCTTTAGTAAAATTAATATTTTCCTATTGATTTTTTTTTTAATAAATGCTTATGGTAAAACATTCCCGATTATCTTTTTGAGATGTATATAAAAAAACTGTTTTTCATTATATATATATGGGAACTGTTTTTCATTATAATACGATCTAAATCCCGGATATTTTTTGGGGGAAAATTTCTCGGTGATTTCCATAACAAAAGCGTAATTTTGTAGAATTTATTCTTATCTTCAAAACGGTCTAATATTATCGGACTATTTTGAAATCTTTAAGTACAACACGTTCAGAATTAAAGTTCACGATCTGAAAACAATCTTTTCTTCATAATCGTAAAAATTATATCGCATGTGAAGTTATGTGTTACAAGCTAAGACCGAATACAAATTACTAGCACGCAATCCGACTTAATGGTATTGATTATTCATACTTTTGAAATAGTTAAAATTTATTCAACATAATTTTTTTTTCCACCGACTTATTTATAACAGAAATAATAGCTTTGTTTTCCTCTTAATTTTACAACCTTAAATAATGTATATTTAAATAATTCAGAAGGTTCAAGGAAGTAAAAAGAATGTATAAGTTATACAAAATGTTTATCGGTATTAACATAATAATAATAATAATAGTAAGTGTAATGTGTCATGACACATGATAAATTGAATTTTTTATTAAAGTAAAAAAAGAATTAAACAAATATAAAAAATGCAGGGTAAAATACCGGATGACCAACTTAAAACTGAACCGCTTCAGTCTAAACGCGGTTGCGATATATAAAATTTTATGAACGAAATGAAAAAATGAAAACTTAAATTAAACTCTCTATTTACATTTGCATAAGTTTACAAATTTTAACGAAAAATGTTCGAATCGAGCGTCCTGCGCAGCGATGCATTTTTGTTCTCGAATAAAAATGCATGTGCGTTAATGATTTCTTGTCGAATATTCGCCTTCAGTATATCCATAGAGCGGCGAGTCCATTCTTAAACTCTATCGTTCGAATAGCTCCGAAAGTAACAATCGCAAATAAGAAAAATCTGAGGAACACGGAAGTCACCGTCCTCCGCTCGCAATTCGTTTTTCTGCAAAACATACATGATCACGCGCTAGCGAATCTTTTTGGAAGAAGCCACGATCTATTAACCGAGCGTAGAATCTTCGAAAATTTTACGGTAAGCTTCTTTATTGACCGGTTGTCAATACAGAAGCCACCGAACTGGTGAAGAAATGTCGGCTTTGCTATACGATTATCGGAAATAACATACCGTAGACCATTTTCTCATCGCGAAGTGGACGCTCAAACATCGATAAGGATTTTCAGTCATCCGATGCCTGGTGTCGTGTGAATTATCAAGCCCGGGTAAAAGAAACCGTGCATCGTCTGATATGAAATATACTAAATTTTCTAAAGTTACAACTGAAGTTTACCGTCAATAATTTTAACAATACAGAGTTATCATAAAAGAATGGTGCGGTTTTGAACATGGCTTAAATTAAAACAGAATTACTTACAGTTTATGTTTTTTATTTTTCAAATTTGTCGTCTTAAACATTTTTTTACGTAATTAATAAATTTCAATATGTGCGCCCTTAGTCGCTCGACAAATGTCCAAACGATATTCAATTTCTCTCCAAACATTAGTTAATATTTCTTCGTTAATGGTTCTCATTGCTTTATTAATCCTGTTTTTTAAGCGGTTTAGGTCGCGAATTTTTTGCGTATAAACAACACAAGAAAAAATCCCAAGGTGTCAGGTCTGGACTCCTTGGAGGCCAAAGTACAGGTCCTTGCCGGCCTATCCATTGATCTCCAAAGTTTTCGTTCAAAGCGTCCGTGACCGATGCATTGAAGTGCGGGGGAGCACAATCTTGTTGGAAATGAAGTCGATGAATGTTTTCGAGTTCATCCGGCTGAGGAAAGCAATAATCGGTTAACATGTCAGGATACGCGACTCCATTAATTGTTTTTTCAGCAAAGAAGAAAGGCCCTATTACACGATTTTTCATCGCACCACATCAAACATTAACTTTAAGCGAATCGCGTTGTTTCTCGATAATTGCGTGTGGGTTTTCAGAGCCCCATTTCGTGAATTGTGTCTGTTAACGCATCCATTCACACGGAATGTAGCTTCCTCTGTAAAAATTATATCGTCTAAAAATGATTCGTTTTCACTTATTCTGTCCGACATTTCAACAGCGAAATTGTAACGTTTTACACCATCATCGGGTTTCAATTCCTGCAGTATCTGGATTTTATAAGCGTGTAATTTCAGTTTTTTACGTAAAACTTTGTGAACCGTTGATTTTGGAATACCTAATTCGACGTTTCGACGGGGGATGGACTTCCCAGGACTTCTAATAGCCGATTGTCTAATTCAACCGTTTCGTCTGGTACACTTGGTCTGCCGGTTGATTTCTGTTTCTTAACCGATCCGGTTTCTTCGAATCGTTTGAACCGACGCGTTATGTTATTTTTGTGTGGCGGATCTCTTCCGAATTCACGTCGAAACGCACGTTGAACTAAAATTACGGATTTTAATTCGCCCATCAATAAAACACACTTTGCTTTGTCTTTATTCGAGAACATAGTAACTCGCTAAACTCACCGCAACAACAATACAAGAACTGACGTTGCGGTTACAACTGCTGATAAACAAACTTTTGGGTCGGAGGCTTTCAGGGATATCAATATAACATCTAGAAATTTCCCTACAATCTTCCTATGAATTATTAAAACCGCACCATTCTTTTATGATAACCCTTTATTTTAGGCTGTAATATTCGATAGAAAAAATTGTTCAAAAATTAAGTTTGTGGCCTCCAGACATAATTTTCATATAAAATTCACTATCTGAATATTTCAATAAAATTTGTTTGGTCGTTTTTAAGGAAAACGACCAACAACTAGACATAAACCGAAAAAAATTCTAAAAAAAAAAAAAATATAAAAAAGTAAAATTTCAAAATAATTCCTTAACTTTTAATACTAACTGTAAAATGTAAACTTGGTATTTGATTTCAGGTACTAATTGTGGACGAACAAAATAAATTTAGGCATACAGCAGATGCATTATTTATGAAAATTTATCCGAATTCTACCGATGGAAAAGTTGTAAAAAAAGATTTTCAGGTATTTATCAACAGATAATTTCAGTTATTCTATTACATTAGGTGCAAATAAAGCTGAAACATCTCAAAAAAATAATAACGCTTTTCAAAATTTCATTATACGAATTACGATGTGATGCCGAGCTGGAAATATTGATACGTTAGGAAAGAATAAACATAAGGAGAAAGGAAAATGTTAAATAGGTTCCGATAATCTGTTAGTGTGAAAGTTAACCTCACTAGGTCATGAAAAATATAAAATTAAATCTTTCACCTTATGTAATGCAATATCCACGATGGACATTACACCTGTAGGTTTCAGGACAAGTTCCATTCGGGTACGGCAGATATTTTTTCACGTGCTAAAAATTTATTATCATCCGTCACAATAAATATTTCTCAGCGCTAGTCTATTATCGGTATATAAATAATTAAGTAAAATATTGTTAACTCTGTCGATAATCAGCTATCGATTTAAAACTGCATGTCCTGAAATATATAACGGATGATTTCAACCCGTGATAATCTCAAAAAGTTTCAGACGAAGAATATTTGTGTCGTATACTAATTAAATACCTAAAATAATTTTAAAACTTTCATATTTTGATGTAATTTTTATTTATTGCAATATTTCAGGGAGATGTTGTCTACGCTAATTTTGGCCGAGAAGAAGATTTCAGGTACTTAAATAAAATTAACGTATCCGTATTAAAAACAATAATATTGATTCGAATAAAGTATCAAACTACAGTTTACGATGCGGTAAGTATATCGTTAAAATAAAACTTCATTTGCAGAATGTATTTTTCAAATATTTTAATTAAAGGTTTTATTTCACGTGTTATTAATATTACGTGTGTTTCAACTAATTTCAGGTGAAAAGGGCATTGGATGCCGGTGCAGAAGCGGTTATACTGTTTGCTGATCCGCTCTACCTATCTGATAATACATATTTTCTAAATCCCGCTCTTCTAGGACGACTGCAAACATTTTATGAAGAGAAAGACAAAAATAATCAATCCGGTCAATATAAATTTATTATTTTTGTACTTTAAATATATATATATAGCGGAAAGGAACCGACACTCTACCGTTAAACTGTCGGTCAACATATCTTTCATAAAACCGATAGTGCCGGTGTAATAAAATCATCTGGGTCGATAAATGTAGATACAATATTAAAGAAGATATGGCGCGGAAATACTTTGATTTTAAAAAAAATTTATATTTTATTTTTTCTAAGTTACATTTTTTTTCATGAAGTTGGTAGTAATGAAAATTATTTATTTTTAACGACTAACTATCACAAATTTATTAAATACAGATTTTCTAAAACTTACGTCGTAATACCTTTAGTCACACTTGTATTTATTTTCCGCTCGCACTATTAGGTAGGTAGACAATATATTTGATAAGCCTATCGGATTTAAACGGTCGGTTCATTTAGTTAATCGTCGTCGGGTATTTTTATGTTTGTTTATTTCACGACGGCAATCTTAATATTTGTATGTTTTGTAACCGTAACTCGTTCGAATATTATTAATTATAAAAACACAGAAAACACATTAAAACGGTATACTAAGTTGAACAGACGATTCAGATTCGACACGCTTTTTAACCAAATCTGTAATACGTGTTGCCTAACTCAAACAAAAGAAAACCACCAAAAATATCATCGACTAGGATGAGAACAGCAGCACCAGTCGCTAAAAGTGACGATATAAGCTTTAAAAATCGTATTTATTACATTTGTCGTTCGATTTGTTATTTAAAAGTTGACGATTCTTAAAATTTTGTTGAAATGTTATCGTACCTTAAACGTTGTTTGGATAAAGTTAGATATAAAGAAAGGATACAAATTTTGATCTCGAGTTGAGTTGCCGATTACGTTCTGACACCTTTACCTACAGTTTACATTTTCCTGTCGTTTTATTTATTTAATTTTTCTGCCTAGTTAAAATACCCGTTTTAGGTCTAAAGTTATTACAATAATAGAGGAAAAATATTAACATGTAAAAAAGTACAACAGATTTCAGATCGCGATTGTAAATTTTCATAATCGAATGTGTAAATTGTGGTTGAGCGGTAGTATCTCTGTCTTTCGTAAGCAGAATTTCGGTCAGGCTTGGGATTTTTCATACGCTAAAAAATTCATTCAACATCGAGAAACTTAATCGAGCATCTGTTTTTCTGAAGTAAATTAATAAAAGTCAGAAAAATCGAACGGATTCAACCTGTAACTTTAACTAGTAGAGACTTTTCACGGTCGCCTATAGTTTCTAGTCCGTACTCGAAACCAAAAATTATTTAATATATCGTGATCTTTCATTGTAATTAAACGAATACGTCTTGGAAAGAAATTGAAACTTAAGTAAAGTGTATCAGCAGAAGCGAACTTAGGCGGAAAAAAGAGAACCGGTAGAAACCCTTGGATTTCAGACGATATATTGCAGCTGATGGATGAACGTAGAAAGTACAAGAATGCTAGTGAAGAAAGTAAAAGGAACTATCGACAGTTAAGAAATTCTATAAACAGCAAGTGCAACTAGCGAAAGAAGAGTGGATTAAAGAAAAGTGTTCAGAAGTGGAAAGAGAAATGAACATTGGTAAAATAGACGGAGCATACAGGAAAGTTTTGGGGTAGAAAAATTAAAATCTAATAATGTGTTAAATAAAGATGGTACACCGATATATAATACGAAAGGCAAAATCGATAGGCGGGTGGAATATATTGAAGAATTATACGGAGAAAATGAATTACAAAATGGTGTTATAGAAGAAAAAGAGGAAGTCGAAGAGGATGAAAGGGGAGAAACAATACTGAAATCTGAATTTAAGAGAGCATTAAAAGATTTGAATGGCAGAGAGGCTCCTGGAATAGACGGAATACCTGTAGAATTAGTGCACAGTGCAGGTGAGGAAGCGATTGATAAATTGTATAAACTGGTGTGTAATATTTATGACAAAGGGGAAGTTCTGTCAGACTTCAAAAAGAATGTAATAGTCATGTTACCAAAGAAAGCAGGAGTAGATAAATGCAAAGAATACAGACCAATTAGCTTAATTAGCCGTGCATCAAAAATGTTAACTAGAATTCTGTACAGAAGAATTGAGAGGAGAGTGGAAGAAGTATTAGAAGACCAATTTGGTTTCAGGAAAAGTATAGGGACAAGGGAAGCAATTTTGGCGCTCAGATTAATAGTAGAGGGAAGTTTAAAGAAAAACAAACCGACATTTATAGACCTAGAAAAGGCATGCGATAACGTAGACTGGAATAAAATGTTCAGCATTTCAAAAATTTAGGGTTCGAATATAGAGATAGAAGAACAATTGCTAACATTTATAGGAACCAAACAGCAACAGTAATAATTGAAGAACATAAGAAAGAAGCCGTAATAAGAAAGGGAGTCCGACAAGGATGTTCCCGATACCCGTTACTTTTTAATCTTTTCATAGAGGTAGCAGTTAATGATGTTAAAGAACAATCTAGACCCGGAGTAACAGTACAAGGTGAAAAAATAAAGATGTTACGATTTGCTGATGATGTAGTAATTCTAGTCGAGAGTAAAAGGGATTTAGAAGGAACAATGAACGGCATGAGTGAAGTCCTACGCAAGAACTACCGCATGAAAATAAACAAGTACAAAAAAAGTAATGAAATGCAGAAGAAATAACGAAGATGGACCACTGAATGTAAAAATGGGAAGAGAAAAGATTACGGAGGTAGAAAAATTTTGTTATTTGGGAAGTAGAATTACTAAAGATGGACGAAGCAGGAGCGATATGTAATGTCAAATAGCACAAGCAAAACGAGGTGTCAGTCAGTAATATAATTTGCTAACATCAAAAATTAATTTAAATGTCACGAAAACATTTTTGAAAGAATATGTTTAAGAGCGTAGCTTTATATGGAAGTGAAACTTGGACGAATCGGAGTACCTGAGAAGAAAAGATTAGAAGCTTTTGAAATGTGGTGCTACAGGAGAATGTTAAAATCAGATGGGTGGATAAAGTGACAAGTGGCAAATAGATGAAAAAAGAAGCATTTCGAAAAATATAATTAAAAGAAAAGACACACTTATAAGCTACATATTAAGTCATCGTGGAATAGTCGCTTTAATATTGGAAGGACAGGTAAAAGGAAAACATTGTGCTGGTAGGCAACGTTTGGAGTATGTAAAACAAATTGTTAGGGATGTAGGATGTTGGGGTTATACCGAAATGAAACGACTAGCACTAGATAAGCAATCTTGAAGACTTGCATCAAACCAGTCAAATGACTGAAGACAAAACAAAAGTGAAGTGTTAATAAAGAAAACTCTCTCATACGCTAACAATTTCACTTAACATTTACTTTGGTCGGGAACCTCAAAAATAATGTAAAAATTGAGAACTGAATTAATGTTGTAACAGAATGTATTTAAAGTAACCGTCACAAATCCGTACCCGTGCTCTATCTCAACTCGGCCTTAGTTAATAACTAAGTTAATATTCATAACGTAGAAGCTTTAAACTAATATAGTATATAAAAAAAAAACCGTGGTTAAAAAGGAAGAAATTTTGGCAGTGGGAGAAGAATAATAAGATGGAGGAACTTCAGTTACGGGGATACAGAGACGGTATCTTTCTATTTTTATATAATCCTCCTTGATATCTGTCACTGAATTTAGACTGACATAATCTTTAACGTTATTTTTTTTTTTTACATCATCAGTTTCAAGAAAAAATATTCGATATCGCTGTACAACTTAAATAAATTATCCTATTTATCTTAATGTTTCAAAAAATTCAATCGATTAATATTAAAGTTATAAATAAAAATATGAAGTTTTTTTAACTTTTAATTTAAAATTTATAAAGAAGTAAAATCAATCTTCAAAGCAGATTATTTATACGGAGGGTTCCAGGTTTGAATCCTGTTCAGACACAACATTGTTTTACATAATGTAGATCTCCATAATTCACTCGCTATAACCAGTTGATGCTAAAAAAGGCACCACGTGATAAAAATCCCACCGACCTAAAAAGTGCGTAAAAGAAAATATAGATATTCAGTTATATCAAACGGCTGAAATTCTTTTTGATTATTTTAAAAAAATAACGCGTATGTTGAAGTAGTAATTATAATGAAACGACTTACGACCGTTATATAAATTAGAAATGATTTTTAACGATTAAAATTAAATCATGCAAAAAAATAAATATGAAGAATAATATCGATCATCAATAGAAGGAAAACTCTGCCGATCTCCTTGACGGAGCGGTAGCGTCTCGGCCTTTCATCCGGAGGTCCTAGGTTCGAATCCCGGTCAAGCACGGCATCTTTCATACGCTAAAAAATTCAATTTCCATATCCCACGCACAAGCTTGTGTGTGGTGATATCATCGAGCCAAAAAAAAGAAACCAAGACAGTTTTATTGCTTAAATTCAATAACACAAAAATGATATTTTTAATATATTATAGAATACAATTAGTAGATTCAGAATACGTGGATTATTTTAGAAATCTATTAATATATTTTATTCGTTGAAGATGTGAGCATCAGATATTTAATCAAAAGTTCAGTCTAATTACTTACTCATCTTTTAATACGCATTAATTAGGTTTTGAGATCTCAAGCGCAGTAATTCTACGAACATATTCAACACTAGTAAGCAGTAATTACGAATAGATAAGCACATTTTTTTAACTGCATAAGACTACGTTTTTAATTAAACAATCTATTTGCAGATAAAAAAAAGAAATAAATATTTTTAATAACGAACTGGTAAATTCCAAATAATAAATTTTCATTCGCTAAAACCATTTCGTTATAATATATTCGTTTACATTAACGCGTTTCAGTTCTTTAAAAAGCACAAGTTCAGCAGAAAGCACAGAAGAAAAAGTAAGTATGCAAAATATTAAATAAATGATATGAAATTTTATAAAAAAATAAACATCAATGTAATAGAAATTTCAATTAAGATTTTTTAAAATTATTAAATTGTTTTAAGATTACAAAGATTTTAAAGAATTTTTAAAAGAAAACAGTACGATACGATATTAATCAAATAAAAGCAATCTTACAAAAGCAGCTCTTGGTAAACTTTGACCCGTTTTATAATTCAGTTTCATCCGGAACAGTCCCTCAAAATAACTTAAAACTCTAGCTTACATCATTAATAGGTTCCCAGTCGCTCCATCGACCCGTATAATCCTAGGCTGCACCTTCTTTCTCCGCTTACCTTATCTCAAAACGACTTCCGAAATTGTTTCTCGTACATAATTTTTACTTCCAAGTAAAGGAAGTATTATTATCGCGAAAAATTTCGGTTTTCAGATGTTAAAACGGAAATATCCATTTTGACCATCCCTGATTCCACTTTGACTAGTTCGGCGTGACGTCTGATGTATCTCGCATAACTCTAAAATGATTAGCCGTAGGATGTTGAAATTTTGTATTTAAGACTGCTATAACGTCTAGTTGTGTCCCTCCCGTTTTGATTGCAATCGACTGAACCATAAGTGTCAAAAAAAGCCCAAAATCCAAAAGATTTGGATTTTGGGCTTTTTTTAATTGCAGTAATAAGCCCTCATTGAGCGCTTTTCAACGATATATCATAAGAGGTACTTATGATAAGAATGAAGTTATTAAATTTTTTTTAATTTAAAAATATTGGTTTATTAATAATTGTTAACCTCTGATCGTAAAAAAAAATTACGATAAAAAATAATTCAATAATAATAATAATAGAAAAAAAACTATGAAAAAATATCAGAAGTTACTAATGAAATAAAATTTTGTGTACTTTTCATTTAAAAAAATGTTTATATGCAACTTAATAGGCGTACAAGGAAGTCATGTGGTGTCCACATCAGATTTTTATATACGATAACAGACTCATCCTCCTGTCTTTAATGAAATTTAGTTTCAGTAAAATTGTCTTGTCGGTTCTACATATTTTCCTGTCGTGTCACTTTTTAACTAATCCATAAGTTCTTGTCGGAAACGTTATTATAATTATCAGAGCATTTTCATCATCCTTTACGGTAGTCTATGCAAACGTAGGTTATAACAGAAACAAGCACAAGTGAACTTTTAACTTTGAGTTTCTTTATATTATGTCGTTCTTAATATTTATAGTTACAAAATTTGTAAGATTTCATTCTAGATTAATCGCTTCCCTCATACATTCTGTTATTTTACCTCTACTATCAAGGTCGGTCTCCGGTTATCTAAATTTGTTAATTCCTAAATATTCCTTATCTCCTACAACCGATTTCCAATAAAATGATTTACTACTTGAAATAAATAATCTTTTTCTGAACCAGTCTAATTACTTTATTTACAGATCTTGTACGTTTTCCTTATATAAAGTACTACATTTTACACAAATAGTTTAAAACGTTTTTTTTTTTCTAAGAGCTATTCATTTCTTCATAAAGGCTTTCCAACCTTATGACAGTCCTTCCTAAAAATGTTATATGAACTCTACTTTACTTTATCTATCCTTTGTAAACTTACCCCACAAATAGCAAAATTATATAACTTCTGTTATGTTATGTTCATTCAATTAAATACATAATTAATTCCTCACTACCCTCCTGTCATATTTCATATCCTTTATTTCCTCTCTTATCGATTTTTAAGTTCTATATATAAATTTAGAATTTTTCTTTTAACTCATTTTTCGGTTTCTACTTAAATAATAGTCTTTGTTGAATCTAAATATATTAATTTTTTCTTCTACAATAGTTACTCCATAATATTATTATGTATCTTATTACATGGATATTATTCCAAAATATAAATATGAAAATAAACCTTTTCCTTTAATAAATATAAGTTTTCTTAAAATAAATAAAGCATCTATTTTTATTGTTGCAGACAACTGTGTTGCAGTAATTCAAATCGGTACTAAAGATGCAGAGAAAATATTAAAGTAAGTATTTTTATAACACCGTATCGTTAAAAACTTATTTATTAAAAAAAAAAAATTGAAATGAAATAAGAAAAGTATTAAGAAACGCTTTTAAAATATATGATGATTTATTCAAAAAAAAAACTTACAATTTTTAGTATAATATCTTGGACATTAATCAGTAATAAAAAATGTAATATAATACAAGAAATAACATGTCATTCAGCAGTTTACTTTAATGCTTTTTAATAATGTCCTTGATACAAAACAATATTATCGCATGACTTGTATAATATTATCATAGTTTATTTGATTTGATTAATAATGCAGGCAAACTACTACTAATAGTGGGTGTAAATTAATGCCGTATTTAAATGAGGCTCTATTTATAAAAAATAATATTCCTATAGAAGTGACAAATATTCTTTTTAAGTCTACTTTAGACAAAGTATTATTATTTTATAATGATAGAATCATATAACAAACAGAGAGAGAGATAAGAAGTAAACATTCCCAGGTTTATATCGGTGTTATATGTAAATTTCAAAAAGTAGAGACAACATTCATTTTTTTTTAATGAATTAAAAGTTGAATCTAATAAAATATAAATAAATTAATTCATTACTTATTTAAAGCATGTTCTGTATAAAACAAGTACTTGTTATGTATGTTTTTTACAATTTGGATATGTTCATGTCTGTCTCAATAGTGCTGCCCCTGTCATTGATAAAAAATGTTTTACCGTTCTCATGCTTGAATACTATTTTAGTTGTGTCTATTAAATAATGGGAGTGGTTTACTGAATTATCAGAATTCTAATGCTTGTTATCTTTAATATAGTCTCCATTCTTACACAATGATGCATACTTGTTCTCCAGTGGTTAAAGAAGTGGGGCAGATCAGTTTCTGTCAACCTTTTAACGCATTTGCTGCTCTTTTTCTTTACCGTATCAATTGACTCAAATCGTGTTCCTTTAAGTGTTGATTTCAGTTTAGAGATAAGGAAAATGACAAATAATCCAAATCTGGTGAATACAGAGGATGTTCCAGTATACTAATGTATTTGTTGGTCAAAAACTGCTTCACAGAAAGTGCTGTGACCAAGTGTAAATGAATTCCTAATGGATCCTAATGATTGTCCTAATGAAGAATGAAACTTTTTTTTCATAATTCAATTTATTTTTTCTGATTTTTTACCTTTGCAATAGTTTTTAAACTAATAAAGGTTCATCGTAGCGACTTCTGGAACCCATTCTTCCATAATTACACCCTTAGCAAAAAAATAAGCACGGCTTTGAATTTCGACTTGTTTTGATAACCATTTTTCATACTCGGTAATGATAGTGTTTCCACACTGACCGTTGTTTAACCTCAGGGTCATATTGGATGGCCCAGGTTTTGTTACAAGTTAAATTTAAAAAAAAAAAATTAGTCAGCATTTAAGTCACTGCAGTAGCATATTGTGCAAATTTTCTTGCAATGTTTTTTTAACTCTGATGTGAGAAACCTTGGCGCTATACTGAAACAACTATTTTTCCTGTTAAGATTATCACATAAAATTTTCAGTGAAGTGTCTTTTCAATGTTCCTTTCTTCAGATACAATTCAAAACTGATCTATTGATGGACCTTCTCAAATGAACTAAATAATTCTTGTTTAACATTTCCTTTTATTCTTGAAGTGGAAGGTCATCAAGGATATTCATTGACAACCTTCACTGAACCTTTTGTACTGCTCAAACATATTCATGCGATCTTCCCCATAAGCATTTAAAAAATTTCAAATCGACGTGCTCTTAACTTTTAAACTTAGCATTCTTCAGGCCCGCAAGAGAAAGTAGAACTGCACAACTGACAACTCACAGTCAGTTAAATGGTCAAGAGTGTTGATATTTACTGTGCAGGTTCAGACACATGTCCTAGTAAAGTCAGTTATTTTTACACGGATTTGAATACTAGATTGTGGATACCAGTGTTTTTTGGTGGTTGCTTTTAATTAACCACACATTCAGTAATGGTTGAACTGAGGCTGTACAAGACTACACTTCATTTGCACTCATACATATCATCCTCATTCATCCTCTGAAGTATTATCTGAACAGAAATTACTGGAGGCTAAACAGGAAAAAGAAAGAAAGAGGTTCAGACACATGCAAAGTCTCTGCCAAAGAGCTAAACATCAGCATCCTTGATTGATAAAACATAACAATTTTCTAATAAAAATATCACTTGGTTAAAGAAGTTGATTAGGAATCAAACTGTTAAAAAGAATTTTGATTTTTTTCTCAATTGTACTTTAATACTGAATAATATTACTAATAATAAAAATGTCATTTCATACAGGTTGTACATTTTTTTTTTTACTTTATATTTTGCAATTTTTCACAGTCTCTCTAAATACTGTATAATTTAGTCATTAATATTTAAAAACTCTATGGTGTATTTAAAATAAAAATCTGTCATGGGCAAATCTGAGAAAATTATGCTGGCTTTTTTACTATTACCTTCCTAAAGGTGAAGTGATAGAGATAGTTTACACCAGCTCACTGTCTAGTGGTCTATTAGTTCATTGCAAATTAGCTGGTTTTGAAGTTTAGAGTTCTAAGGTTCAAATCCTAATAAAGGCAGTTACTTTTGGATTTGAATACTAGATCGTGGACACTGGTGTTCTTGGTGGTTAGTTTTCAATTAACACACATCTCAGGAATGGTCGATCTGAGACTGTACAAGACTACACTTCATTTACATTCATACATATCATCCTCTGAAGTAATACCTTATGGTGGTTCTGGAGGCTAAACAGAAAAAAAAAGATAGTTCACACCAGAAAAATGTAGACAGTTTACATGCCCTATTACACATCTGTGAAATCTATTTTTTTTGTTTATATTTTGGTAGTTTTGATGCAAGTCATATATTATGCATAAAACAGTGAAGTAATGTGTATAAAATATTAATTAATTACTAATATGAAATATAGTATAAAAAAGCATGTGATGTTTTTATATTTTAATAAACGATTACAGTGATTTCCTTCATACTTACTGTACAGTGAAGTGTCTGAAGACCATAAGTCAACACCTACATGGAAAGGTAAACTTAACACAGATTACAACATTGGGCCTGGATTTATGAAATATGGTTGGAAACTGAGAATTAAGATAAATTTATTAAATATTCAGCATACTTATTACAATATTATTTCTGCAATTAGAGGATGTGATGAACCAGGTAATTAAAAAAAATTTAATTTTAAAAATTAAAAAAGAAAAAAATTAAAATTAGCATGATGTGGTGTATGTAGATGTTACACCACACCACAGTGGAAAATGAAAAAAAAAATTACATAAGAACTAAGAGAATTTAAATCATTAATTACAAATATGTTGAAATTTGCTATTATATTGTTGATAAATGAAGGAAAACTGGTATTATGATGCTGGTTATGTTTTATGATCATAGGAATGGTCTCAGTACCAGGTGTGATCTAATAGGGAAGGGGTGGTGAGCGAATTCTATTACATGACTAATATACTGTATTTATCTCCGTAGTTCTTGCACTATTTTGATCAACATTTTTTTATTTAAAAGTAGGTGCGTGATTTATATGAGGAAACGATTTTACATAATTTATAATGAAACTAAAATGTGATAATCAGTGAAAAATGATATTTATTTGACTGAATATTTTATTTTTGAACGATTAAAAAAATATTGTTTAAAAATTCAGGTGCGTGAATTATGCGAGTAAATATGGTATACTCTTTATCGATAAGTGATTCTACATTGAACTGCAGAATGAAGCTGCAATTTATGTGGGCAGCGATTGAGTCACATAAGTACATTTGTAGTTGGGTTGAATTTCCCACCGATTAGGCCAAATTCTTTCCCAACTGGATAGAATTAGTGATGTATAATAGATTGTTTTTTTTTTAATCAGAAAGGAATACATTAATTTGCTCCTTACCATTCTTTCTTATGACATGCAATGCACTTGAAGTGCAAGAAGTGGTACAACACTTCTACTTGGGTGAGGATTATATGCACCTGAATTTGAAACCTTATAAAAAAAAATGAATAAATTGAACTTAAAAAACAAAAATAAATCAAACTAAAATGAAAACAAGGTATGGAAATAAAAGACTAAACATCATTTTACAGTATTTAATTAAATAAAATAGTGTTTGGCCAATCAACTTTCAGACGGTTTTAATTTGTTTAAATATATTTTTCATGTTGTAGAAATAGCAGGCATTTAATGATTGACATCTCACAAGGTCTTACATTGATAAGAAAATTTCGTCCTTCAACGAAAATATTTAAATGCAGTCAGGAGGGGGGCTCTGAATAGTAACTGTGTAAAGAGCTCTGAAATGTAGTTATTCTGTATTAAAGAGCCCCCAACTGCCACCCCGTTTCTTACAGTTGATGGTGATGTTTGGTCTAGCCTTGCACAAGGTGCTTGCATCACCTCACTCTAGCCTCAGACGCTGTTCTCACAGGAAATCCATTATTCTTAAATAGAAATTTTTTTAATTTATTTAATGTTGCTACTTTATTTTATTTAATGTAAATTTAATTCTATTATTTTTGTAATATTATTTATTTGACTGATTTGATCATTCAGTTCAAACCCACCTAACACAGTGATTTATAGTAACAGTTGACTCACAGTAACAGCTAACGCAATTACTTTTATACGGATTTGAATACTACATCATGGATACTGGTGTTCTTTGGTGGTTGGGTTTCAATTAATCACACATCTCAGAAATGGTCGATCTGAGATTGTACAAGACTACATTTCATTTACATCCATACATATTATCCTCATTCATTCTCTGAAGTAATACCTTACGATGGTTCTGGAGGTTAAACAGAAAAAAGAAAAAAACTAGCTAACACAGTGATAGGGCTCACAGTTCTCAGTTTATTAATTCAATTGTTTAAAGTCTGTGCTTCAACCAGCAAATCTACACTACTACATATATATATATATATATAGAGCACATGACACTCGCAGTAATGTGAGGATTTCAATGCAGGGTCATACACCTAAATCGATTTGGCCATTGAGCTGCTATGGTGGAACAAACATACATTCATACACACTAAATACATTACACTCCTTTTTGGGCAGTCGTGTAAAAAATAAATTATTCGCTATTTGGATTGATGATGTTGTTTATTAATTGCAAGCAAACATTAATTGCAAGTAATATTACATTCAGCTCAGTGAAAGGACACAAAACCATTCACTTTTAACTTTTCAAATTAAGGCTGACATAACATGGTTGTCATTTTTGAAAATTGCTATATTTATTTGGGAATACTTTGCATCTGATGTCAAGTCACCTATAACCATAAATTCATGGTATTTGATATATATACACATTCTACCCATTAATCTACTGGTAACAACTGTTACAAATCCTTGCCAAGCCACTACAAAACAGTACTATTTACAATAGTACTGTTACTTATTTAAGGAAATTTTTTAATTTATAAAATAAACAAAATTTTTCACCCTCATGTTTCAAAAATAATTGTATTCGATAACTGAAATTTAATAGGAAAATTTAATACTAATAAAAATTAAACAAATAGAAAAAAAACCATTAAAATATAAACCCAAAAATTATCTCATACACCCCTATATACTGAATTGATAGCAAAGGTAGCACATTCACAATATTAACCACACATAAACTAACTAAACTTCACTAAAAACGGATGCATAGGAAGAACTGACCTTGATCATAAGCACCAATTTTTCAAATCCCTGTCATAATCTACAAATAATTTTAGCATCTTTTGCAACTTGATAATTCTTTAATGCTTAAATATTAGTAACACTTTAGAAAAAAAGGATTAAATGAAGCTGAAGCTATAATTAATAATAAACACTTCCTGTTGAACACAAGTTTTAAATAACAGGGAATAGTTGTCTTTTGTTGAATAGCTAGGCATGGGAAATAATCATAGATGTTAGTTAATGCCCTTTTTAAAATAAAAACTATGCTATAAACAGAACAATCTGACATTTGACTTTAAATGAATTTATAAAAGTGACAGAAAGTCAAAATTAAAATAATACTAAGTTGTAAAAGTTTACTGGTAAATTAATTAGCAGTTTTACATTAGCAATGATAAATATGTTATTTGTATAGTAATAAATTATTCTTTATAAAAGTTATTTAAAAAAATATAAATAATATTATTTCACATTTAATACACCTCATTGAAAATGTTAAAAGCATTATCGTTCTATTTTTATACATTCAAAGCAACATTTAACTTTGCTTCAAACAAAACATTCAGAATTTTGTAAACTTGTTGTAGGTATTTCTGGCTCAACAGAATCCTTTCTAGTTGATGTTTGAGGCTCCTTCCTGATGTCTTTATAACATACTGTACTTTACCTAGTCATAGAATATTTGTGACACCTCCAACATTTAAAACTGTTTTATTCTGCTTATGTAAAAGTTGACGGGTGGATGTTTCTACCGCCACTACCCCATTCGGTCGCCCTAAAGTGTAAGATCGAATGTCTGTGCCATTAACGGCTACAGAGCCTCGGAACAGTTTAGTTACCAGTGTCCCAAATAGCTCCTATGGCTTATCTAACAGCATGAGCAGACAAAGTGTGGTGCCATACACTACCGTCTTACATGTCCCAACCGTTCATGTCATATATTTACTAAAATGGGTAGGCACACCCTGTCAGCTACTAAAAGTATATATGACATCCATAAATTAATATTTATTTCAACTAGGCAGTAATTCGCTGCCACGCCTAGGTCGCTGAATGCCAGCAAGTACTTGTCCACCATTTTATAGCGCTTGGAGCCATAATAATTGGCTGGTGGTCAGCCATACTCAGGGTTAGCTGCTCACGGCAATGCAGTAAGAGTCTTTCCCTTAAGTAAACTACGGATGCTGGTTGAACAAAGCAACCGCATCTAGGAACTCCCACACGGTCCGACAATGCGGCTTTCGCCATATTGACTCGCCACTTGTGAGTGGCCAAATTTCCCCTTGACCCCTAAGTTCCAGGGTGGCCCAGTCTCTGCCTCCCCTACCCAAGAGCAGGGCAGTCAAACATCACGTGTTCATTTGACTGGACCTCCCCACAGACACACAGCTCATCAGCTGCCAGGTGGAACCGAAACAAATATTGTTCAAATTGGTTGGTGAGCACCCGGGCACCTGTTGCCCTTAAAAAATGAGCTCAAGGCCCCAGATTCTGTATAAACTTATATAAGGATCTTCCCTTAATCATGGTGTTCCATTTCAGCTGCCATGCTTTCATTGCAAGCCTCTGCAGCCTCTTCTGCAGGCAGGAGATGGGCAACTGAACAAAATTTTGATCTGGTGCATTGTGATCACCGTTCTGCTTTGGTACTGGCCCAGCTCTAAACCCCCTCCCAATTACCTCGATCTCCCGGCTTCTTTGCAATTTCCACATGGCTGCCCAAACTTTCACTACTAAATCGATTGGGAGAGCCTTTCCCAATACGGTGGTAGCCTCATATTAGGTTGTTTTAAAAACACCAATGCATACAATTAAGGCTCTGTGCTGGGCATTCCTTAAATTTTGAAGAAGTGCTGTATTCATATCCAACCTATGCACCCAAATGGGCGCCGCGTAAGAGGTCATGCTTTGAAGAAACTTCGGTACACCATGTACATTTGACGGCCTGACAACCCATAGTCTTTGCAAGCAATCCTCCTAAGTTTGTGCATCTTTGAAATGTCATCCGCCGCTACTTGCCTAATGTGGTTGCTAAACAGCAACTTTTCATCAAACAAAACACCTTGTTATTTATGAACTCTTACTTAGCTGATTACACAGCCTTTATATTTAATATGGGGGTTGTGACTGTAGGATAATTTGTCTGCACCCTTGGGAAGCATAAACTTTTGGGCACAGAAATCTTTAAATTTTGAATGTCTATTCAGCCCTCTGCGGTTGACAAGACCACCTGCGCTCGGTCTTCTACAAAGACAGGTCAATATATGAGATCTGGCATGGATTTCTTTATGATTGACAGCAATATCATTCTACTGACAATGATGCATAACACCTTGTTCTTGTTTTGTGCATTGAAATACTACCGTTTTCAATACAGATAAAATCATAGACTAAAACAACACAACTGAATAATAATTGTATCATCTGATTACTGCCAACCGCAACACAAAAATTTTCCTTTTATTCAAACTTTAAATTTGTATACAGGAGAAACTGACTTTTAGCTCATCACATATAATTTTGTTTTCCACAAAAAGGAGTGTTTCACTCCATTACTTTCCCCAATTTTTTTCATGATTCTGATCATATAAAACATTTGAGATATAAGTAGCACTATTTGGGACTAGTCACAGTTGCTTTATATGAGATTAATGATGTTCATTATAGAGGTGGGCATTTTTGTTTTTTCTGCCAAACAAAAATGAACTGTTGGTTGAAAGAACAAACAACTGTATATAAACTGTTGCGAAAAACAAGTTGAATTATTAATCTGTAAATGTTCATGACTCATTTTCCATTACATAGTTAAACCGCTATGTTTCAAATTAACAGTTTCATTCTAATATTTTATTCAATGCATTGGCTGCAGACTGCAGGATGTTTCGGTTGACGCCAGCGAATACCATATATCATTTTATCACAAGATTTTACAGTTTTATAACCCTTTTATTCTGCACTTTAATAAAACAATATTTTCATGAATAAGATTTATTTGGTTTTTGAAACTGTTCGATATTGTAGATAGCTTACAGCATAATAATACTGATAAAATAACAGTTTGGTGGGCACATGGCCTGTTTTCAGCAAACAGCTTTTTCACTTTATCTTTTTTCGTTAACTTAATGTTCACTAGAGTGACCTAACAGCTTTGTTTGGTGAGTCAACATGTTTGCTATGTAGAATTTCTATTGGGTGGAAAAAAACACTTTGTACCAGTGAAACAACTGTTTGCTTTTTTTGAGAAACAACGTTTAGTCAAACTGTTTGATATCTCCTACATATCACTAGTTCATTATATAGGCTATAACAGAATGAAGGTGTTACTTATAGGGCAGAATATCACTTGATTTTGGAAGGCTTGGTATATTTGGTTTAGTGAAAAATGCAATGAAAATTCATTCACTTTTGCCTAATTGTCTTTGCATGAGATGTTTATTATTCTTAAGAATGATTATACCATTTTTGTGAGTGAATTATACATAGCATATCAAGCCACTGAAACCATTAGATTAAAGGTACCTAAGATACATTGGTACTCAAGATTTCTGTCACTGGTATCATTTAGTTCAGATTATAATGTAATTTACAATATACTATGAAAATTAAAGAACATTTTTTTCTCTTGACGTTATTAATTGTATTTTTTATTATTTCAGATCGGTATGTGTTATTGGGTAGTAACAGAGAAATGTTACTAAAACAAGACATAGATCATTTAGGTAGCGCCGCATGTATGATGGAACTTGTAAGAGTGCTTGGTCAACTTCGGAAATCTAAAGGTTGAGTGTATTATTAACTTTGCTAAAGTATTTAAAATTTCACTGAAACTATTACAATAAATTTACATTTTTATTAAATGAAGTCAGTTAAAAGGCTAATCTGACTGAAAAAATAAAAATAGTAATAAAAACAAAAAAAAATTCCTGAAAGTTGATGCTGCAAAATTTCATAGCTGAAAAAATTAATTCATAAATAGTATGTACGAATTTCATATCCTGTAAAAATAGCTTTTCATAACAAAAATTGTAACTCCTACCATTTCACCTATTTCCAATTAAGTTTATGAAGTCTTAAGCATTCTGTTAGCCACAATAAATACATAATTATTTTTATTTAAATACCACCAATTTTTAATGAAATTGTACAGAATAAAATATTATTAATTTTTTCTGGAAATAATCTGTTTTTTATGGTTCATACAATAAAACCAGAACTGAAAAAAAAACATTTGTAAGTACTACATTCATTTATAAAATCAGCTTTTTTAAATCACCTTAGAATCTGAACACATACAAAGGTAGTAACTACAATATGCAAATTTCACAAGTAGGTTTCAGCTCCTTCAAATGATGTATAAAAATTTAGATTTAGCACAACATTGTTGTTATACAAAATTATAGTTATTGGTCACTGAACCAATAAGTAAATCTGTATCTGAATATTAGGAATTAAGTTGTAGTTAAATGATGTTGAAAGCCCTAAAAATGGTTTTTCTTGGAATGTTCAGCTAATGGTAACTCAAGGCTATCTCATGTTAAATATGACACAATAAGGAATGTATTACGTGTTGAAAGACCTCTTAATGATAAAAGTAAGGTGTGTTGCTGATCACGTATGGCCATGTCAGAAAAATGGAGGATGTCAGGTAGCCTAATAAAAGGTATTAGAATACTATTCTGGAAGGTACGAAAAAATAAATTATCTAATGGAAAAGAGATACCTGTTGGACAGCTACAGCTAGATAACTTTAGTGTTCAAGATTTGGGATGTAAAGAATATATCTGGATGAATCCTGTCAAAAGTAAAGAAAGCAGGGATTTGGTTACTTCATGGGATTCATGCTGCAGTTTTTTTTCCTGTTAAAAAGCCGTGAACTGAACAGACTAAATTTGACCAAAAAAAAAAAACAGATCCACACATATAATAAACATAAAGTATTTTATTCAGGTACTAAATATTACTGATAAAATAAATGAATAATATTTCCAAAAAAACATTTTATGAAAGCATGTTTAATAATTTAAACGTGAGTAATAGTTAAGAAAAATCATTAAAACTATTGATCCTTTATAAATATAGTATATTGTAAAAATTTAATTAAGCTATAAAATAAATTTTAAATATTTCAGCAATATACATATAGCTTAACTGGGGTTAAGCATCCTATACATATAGCTTATGTAGGTTTAACTTTATTTGTATTTAATGAAACATATTAAGTTACAAAATATATTTATAATGTACTAAACTAATTACGAAAAAAGTTAAACCTATCCTCAGTTAATCTATACATATATTCAGTAATTAATATCAATAAATAAAAAATATAAGCAACAATGAATTCTAATTAAGTAATTCTAATGCTTGCTCATTTAAACAGTGAAAAATGTAATAAAATATAACTCATAAAATCTACGTCACAACTAATTTGTTTCTTTTGCAGGTTGGGTACCAAGGCGATCGCTAGTATTCTGTAACTGGGGATTACAAGGTGATGGACATTTTAATTCTGAAATATGGGCCAGACAATACACAGACCTACTGAAAGAACGTGCGGTTGCATATATCAGTCTGGAAACTGCTGTCACTGGTAAAATTTCTCATAATACTGATATAATAAAGAACTAGATAAATAATCTACTAGTTCTAGCCTCATTTAATAATACTTATTAAATGAGGCTAGAACTTACTAATACCCGCCATTATTTAACCACCATTATTATAATATTAACCCACCATTATTTAATGGTCGGTGATTGGTATCTTTGATAATCAATTGTTATGATGGGCGTACTGTGTACATCAATCAGTTGATTGCAATCAAAACAAAAGATGTTCAACTAAATGTTACAATAGTCCTAAATCCAAAATTTCAACATCCTATGGCTAATCGTTTTTTAGTTGTGCAAGATACATATGTACATACATACAGACGTCATGGCAAAACTATTCCAAATGGATTCAGGGATGGCCAAAATGGATATTTCCATTGAAATCTGAAAACTGGAATTATTCATGATCACAGTATTTCTTTTACTTCGTACAAGGAAGTAAAAACAATCTAACCTGAAAAATCTGTTACAAATCAAATTTATTTTATTAATAAAAGATTAACTAACTCTCCATTAGTAGCAGTCCTTAATTAACGTTTTAATTTTAGCTTTTAGTTTAATCCTTAATTAAAATTAAAATAGCTGGCAAAGAATTGTGTGTCTTTACCAGGGTCACCATATCTCTCCACATTGATCCTTCATTAATTCCAATCAAAATTAAGTAGCACATGTATTCAGAAATCACCATACAAAATTTCATGAAAATTAACTGACCCAGTGTGAAAATACCAATCAGAATAGGAACAGATAAAATATAAAAAAATTAGGATTGTTATCTACCACCCTGAATAATAAAATTGCTCAGATGTAAAATCATAATGATGAATTAATGCATTAGAATCATTTAATTAGAATAATAATAAATTCTTAATATATTAGTATTCTTATCAAAGGTATGCTATCTAAAGGGGAAGGGGGGAAGTTAACTATCTAAAGGAGATTAAGTTATTAAAAAATTTACCTATTCTTTGAATAAATTTTAAGATATAGGAACCATAAATTCTGTACCTCCCTGCCCCCTGGACTAATTGTGGTCAAAATAAAATGACATTAATTCCCATAAACAGAAATCATCATGCCAAATTTCGTTCAAATTAGTTCATCCAGTCTGGAGATATCAATCAAAAACGGGAAAATTTAAATATATTCTTCTGGAATTTTTTAAGCAAATGCATTTTTTGTTTAGAGAGGATAAAAAAAAAAAATCAAATGCAATTAATAAAAACTTAATGCAATGGACATAAAAGGCCTCAGTGACAATTGGATCTCTGATAATTTGATCATTACATCAAGTTTTATTTTCCTTTGATCATATAACATAAATTAAATTTTAATAAAAATAACTACATAAATATGCATTAAAAATACTAATTTACAAATTAAAATCATGACTCATGTATAAATATTATTTACAGGTAATGAATACTTATCGGTGGAGGCAGTACCACTTCTTCAACAAGCCGTACATGAAGCTAGTTCACTGGTTCCAAACCCGAATAGAAAAGAGCTATCAGCTGGACAGAAAACAATTTTTGATAGTTGGATAAAACATGCTGCTTCACATCACAATACCACACCTATGTTAGTTTTGTTTTCAATATTATAAATATTGAATAATTTAAAGCTATTTTATTACTTAAACGAACGAGTAGCTTATTTTATTTTACACTTTGAAGCTTGTTTTATTTTATATCATCTAGTGAAAAGTTTATAGTTTAGCTGAATTTAATCGTAAGTCCTCAATTGTAATGATAAATAAGAGATTTAAATAGTAACATTATAAAAATTGAAGTTCAAATATTGATGCATGTAACTCACAACATGCACAACTTGTACTTATGCACTCATGCACAACTTGTACTCACAATAGAGTACTTATGTTGAAACCACTACAGGATTTAGCAGTATAAATGACAAATCTCATAATATCTTATTGAATTTTCATTATGTTAACCAAGAGTTATGTAAAATATATTTTTCTTCCATTACAATAACTTAACTGATGATTGGTTAAACATTTTTTAACCGAAGCAATTAATAATAATTGCAAACTTTGAGTAAAATATACATAATATGCTAAGATATAAATATACTTAACTTTGCTAAAATGTACATATGATGCTCAGAAAACTGTTCTAAAAACAGATGCTAACACTGGTTAATGTTAGTGAAGAATACACATAAAAAAGTGCGAAAAAATGGAAAAATATACTGAACGGTCAATAAATGATGATGAATATGGATAAAAGTAATGTAATAACTATAATTATTTGGATGTGTGCATGAACAAGCTAAAGCTTGGTGAAGAAATTAATAAAAGTAAAAAAAAAGATGAGTATATTCAGTATTTGAACTGAACTAAACATTCATAGATAAAAGAAAAATTAGTATTTAAACAAAAATACAAATTTATTTATTGCATTTTTTAATACTAAACATTTTGATAGCAAATTATTCTAACAGGTTGGGATGAGGAAGGAAATTCCCATCTGTAAAAATCTACCAAATCTTGCCCATCTAATTCCAGGAAAAACATTTGTGTAATCATTGCGTACTCTCGCTTATAGAGCAAAAAGCTGGATCTAGGTAGGAAGTAGGCAAGTAGGATCACAAATGCAGAAAAAACGTATTGCAGACAACTTGTAAGAAAGACCAAGTTAAAATACGAGCATTATGACAGAGTTAAGAAAAATGGCTCTGAGTAAAAAGATAGAAATCGAAAAGCTGTGTCTGAACATTCATTGAAAATGTTAAGAGGTGAGGACAGAAAGAAAAGGGGAAGAGAAAAATTACAGTGCTGTTAGTCGGATCTCAATGATCAAAATAGGACAGTTAAATTTAATAAAAGTAAATCTATAGCTTAATTTTGAACTTGTTTCTTCATAGAAAAGTTGCAATAAAACCTAGTGATTGATACATACTTTCATTCAATAGGTATAAAGGTCAACAAAATTAAAAAATGTTTTATGTGAAATGAATCCTGATAGTTAATTCGAGAAAAGGTCAAATACAACTGATAATACTGCAATCACTTTGCTCATGCATATACTTCAAAGAATAAATAACTATAGCAAAGTTGAAAAGTAATGGTCTTTGTCATTCCAGATTATTTTAAATATTTTTCTTCAGCAAAATAGTATGTAATAAAATGTAAAAGAAACCAAATTACTGACAATTTATATCATCAATTATTTTTATTAAAGAACAGCAAAGGAAACAAGCAAAAAAGCAGCAGGAAATGGTCAAGCCAACACTTTCCTAACTTTTTATCATTTCTTCCATCTGTGATCCAAGAAACAACACAGAAAAGTTTTCTGAAATCTGTGAGATTATTTGAAAGTTATCAGGAACCTTAATGAAGGTTTAGGAGACCTAGCTTTATTCCTTGTACACTTCTTCCATTAGGTTAATTTTGTACTCACAAAAATTAAGTTTCTTCAAAATGAAACCTTATACACTGTTCTAAACCAGAGGACACTAAGGATGTATTCCACAGGTCCCCACCACTCAGCAGAGTATTGGGTATTGGTGCCTTTGCTGAGGGGATCAGTACCCTAATTTTTTAATCTGTTAAAGCAGAATTGAGTTTCTGTTTTAACTATCAGAGGCTCAATCCAGACCAACAATACCCAACCCAGAGAGAAAGCCAAAAAAGATAGGGAAAGAGGTGGATAGTAAGAAAGAATCTTCTACCCATAGTGAAACTGGAATATAATATAAACAGCTCCAACTAAATGACAGATTTAAGGCTCTTCCAGACAGCAGGTATCACTCCTGTGATCAAAACTTTTTATTCTGGATGGAAGCAGCAGTTTTTTGACCAACAATTTTGCATTGATCTCAGATTGAAACAAAACTGCTTTTACTTCAGAACTGAAGAATCACCTACGACACACTGATCTAAAGCATCAATCTCACCCATCCTTCAATTGTGTGAAGTATCCAATTGGTCTAAACCATTCACACACTCTTAAAGAGGTATCAGACAAACGTTTCTACTTCTACTTATATGTAAAAGTAGAAACATATAAGTACATATAAGTAGAAGAATTCACATGGGATTTCTTAATTCTCCATTACCAACCCATCATTATTTGAGTAAGCCAAAATTGTAAACATACAATTTTAGAATGCTGATGGTGTTGGTGATGCTTCACGATCAGGTTACCTTAAATTTTAGAAAAAAACTTATTTTTGAATCCTATAAAATCAACCAAAAAGGCTTTTGTTTTGCTGGAGATACAAGGGCAAATTTACAAAATGTTCTAAGGAAATTAAAGTTTAAGAGATGTCACCAAGATTACTTAATGCACTTCAAAAATATATATTTGACAGAGGATGGAATTTTTTTATTCATTATGAAGCAGTTAATTTATATTTATAGCTCAGTGATGTGATCTAATGAAACATACTTCACGAGTAGCATGATGATGAACTTCCTCATATACTTCATTTTAGAGACTACCTCAGTTAACCTTTTCCTTAAAAAATAGAATGCTGGGAAGAATTGAATGACCACCACAATTATATGATTTGATTCCATATGAAGTTTCCTTCTGGGGAGCTATCAAAGATGTATTTTCAACAAATCACATGATTTGTTGATAAAAACAGTTTGATTAAATAAACTGTGACAAAAGTTTATTAGAATTATGTAATTCAGTGGTTAAATGCAGGAAGAAGCACAGAAAGTTGACACTGAAGACTTTCTTTAATGTGTATAAACTTCTGACGTGTATCAAATAATAACTTTTTTTTTATGACCTGTATTCTTATTAGGAAGTGGGGAAAGGTCATTAAGAATATATAATACTCAAATAAAAATGAAAAAGAAAAAACAGAATCTTTGCATTTTCAAGGTAAATAAGAAAAAGTATTGTGATAAAATTAAATCAAAGATATGATAGGATTTTTATATTAAGAGAAATTTGGTTTAATAAACATGGAATGTGTTTATGCACAACATGAATTGATTATATGTTCATATAAAAATAAGTATAGTTTTTTTTTATCAATTCATATAAATAAAAACATGTAAGAAAAAACACCTACGTGCTTTACATAAAATTAACAGAATAAAATGAGTTACACAAAATCAGTTTTGTATTTGTACTATCAAAATCAAATCTAAAAATGCACCTCAAAAACAATTTAACTAATTTATTATAATTAACTGACATCAATATGCTTTAAGTTTACTAATAACTTATCATCTTTAAATCTTTTCTACAATATTCTATAGAAAAAATCTAATTCTAATATTTTTTAAAATCTAAAATCCACTATTTACAGAAAAAATTATATTTTTTCTTACAATAATAAAGTAATAGAGTTAAATCAGTTTTGTTCTTAATTTTAGGGTAGCAAACATAAATGGTGAAGGAGATTATCAAATGTTCCTACACGAACAAGGTGTACCAAGCTTGGATTTTAGTTATGCAGGATCACAAGTAAGTGTGTTAATTATAAAGTTATAAAAATTTAACTTATACAATTATAACAGTCTTATGTTACCAGATATAGTAAAAAAAAGTCAGCAAAGAGTTACATAACTTTCTTGGCTTTGCCCTTAACTAACCTGCATTTCAAATACATCTTTGAGTTTTTATTAATCACACTTGAGTATGCAGTACTTAGGGTACAATCGAAAACTATTTGTACATAAAATAACAATTTTTAAAATTATAATTCTCAAGAAAATTCAACTGTATCTACTATTAACGTAGGTGGCATGGGAACCTTTTAAAAAAGAGGGTTCCATGAAGTCATCCTGATCCCATAGGGGAAGACACTCTCCATGTGATGGTTTTGGTCACCACAACACACTTTCCATACCTAACCATGATGTGCTTTACCAAAGGTCATCTTCAAAACCTCAGCAATAGGCATCTAGCCTTGTTCTTGCCTCAGTTATGGTGCCACCGATGCAGATGCAACACATGACATTCCCATCAATGTACTACTGCCTATGAGATAACTCTTTACAAACAAAACACAAGTCCAAGTCTTTAACAAGACTGAATAGACAACTAGAAGGAACTGAAATCACAATTACTGAAATAATACAACTATGAAATAGGAAAAAGTTGACTTCAACACGCAGTGTTAGTACAAATCATAACATGGAAACAAGAAACAATCACAAAAAATAAAAACATAAACTATTTAAACAAGACAAAAAAAACAATGAAACGTAGGATAAGGCAAATCCAAGTGGAACCCTAAATTCCTTCAGCAATCCTTTCCCTTGCCAAAGTAAATGATGAAATTTTCAATGATCGCCCACTAGGGTCGGTCCCTCCAATTTACATGGAGATCTAACACCGACCTGATAATATTGAATCGGCATATAGTGTTCGTGGGCATTAGCTCGTACTTAGGGCATATATAAAGAATGTGATAGGCATCGTCCAACTATTTACAGCGTGGACACATACCGGAGTCCACCAGGCCGACTCTCTGCAATCTATCTCTGAAAGCACCGTGCCTAGAAACAAATTGTGTCACGTACTTGTTAGGTGTACCCAAAAAGCGTCCCGCAAACCAATAAAATCTGGAAAGAGATCATGCGTATAACACCCACCCTCTGACTTATCCCATCTGGCCCATCACAAAGCACTGCAATGTTAAAAAAAATGTATAAGCTATCGGGATATTTTATTGAGGGCTCAACACCTTACATTGTTAACAGTAACGGATGGTTACCATACAATTTCACAGGAGGCGATCTTGGTGATTGCAGGTATGAAACCAATAAATTTGATTGCGTCTGAGAAGCAACAGCATTATGTTGCAAATAAGTCCAGTGCCTCTGCCTCATCCAATCTGTCCAACCACAAGGCAGGTCAGATGCAGAGGGTGGGTGTTATACGCATGATCTCTTCCCAAATGTTGTTGGTTTGCGGGACGCCTCTTGGGTACACCCTAATAAGTACGTGACACAATTTCTTTCTGGGCATGGTGCTTTTCGGGACAGATTGCACAAATTTAGCCTGGTAGACTCTGGAATGTGTTCGCAATGTGGATGACAATGTGTTCGATGGCAATGTGTTCGACAACTAGATGACACTTACCATGTGTTATATCAATGTGTGAAATACGAGCTGATGCAAATGGAGACTATTTGTCGGCTCGATGTCATTGGGACAGTGTTAGAGCTCTGTGCTAATTGAAGGAACCGGGCCAAATGGGCGACTTTAGAAAATTTTGTAACTTATTTTGCAAAGGAAAGAATTGCTGAGGGGGTTTTGGGTTCTGCTTGGATTTTCCTGCTTTAAGTTTTGTTGTTTTTGTGTTTATTATTTATGTTTTGCTGTTGATTTTTTTTGTGTTTTTTGTTAGTGTTGTTACTGTTATTGTGTTTTAGTGTTCTTGTTAGTTCTTCTTTCATGTTTTATGTTTTATGTTTCACGTTGTGTGCTGAACTCACTTTTGCCTATTTCAGGTAGGTAGTTCAGTTCCTTCGTTACTGTGTAGTCCGTTTAGTCTCACTTAAGACTTGGCATGATGTGTTTTGTTTATGAGTTCATGAAAGTAGTACACCGACGGGCATGTGACTTGTGGCATTTGCATCGGTGGAATCCTGGCTGAGGGTAGACTGAAAGATGTCAATGCCGAGGTATTGAAGATGACCTCCGGTAAAACCCATGGCTAGGTATGGAGGAGGATCCTCTGGGTTGGTCTAGTGGTGAACGCATCTTCCTAAATCAGCTGATTTAGAAGTTAAGAGTTCCAGCATGTAAGTCCTAGTAAAAGTAGTTACTTTTATATGGATTTGAATACTAGATTGTGAATACTGGTATTCTTTGGTGGTTGGGTTTCAATTAATCACACATCTCAGGAATGGTTGAACTGAGATTGTAGAAGATTACACTTCATTTACACTCATACATATCATCCTCATTCATCCTCTGAAGTAATACCTGAATGGTAATTCCCAGAGACTAAACAGGAAAAAAAGATTCGGAGGGAGAGACATGGCAACCAAAACCACCACATTGAGCTATCTTTCCCTATGAGTCAGGATATTGTAATAAAGTTAAGAGAGTTTTAAACAATGCAGGAATTTTAAAAAGTAGGAAATTAATCGAGAAAAAATTGACAGAAGTCTTGAAAAGGAGAGTTTTCTACAAAGAAGAAACCTCAAATTAAAAAAGTAGCGACAAAGCAATTCAAGAAAAAGGCTAGTGAGAGATTTAAAAAGTTCTGGTAGGAAAGTAAGAAGAGTGATACTAAGAAAAGTGTTAAACTTGGACCAATATTGGCTGAAAGGAAAAAAAATTGTGTGATATAATTTCTGTTAATTGATAAGCATAGTCCAATATTTTTACCTAAGAATTTTTTTCTTATAATTGCAGAATTTTGTGGATTATAATTTTACACTACATCGTGCTGTAACAGAACTATGGGCTATTCTAATGTGGACACTGGCTGACAGTACAATATTACCATTCCAAGTCACCGACTATGCTAAATTCATGAAAAGAAGTATCTCAGTTATTAACAGCACTCATTATGATGTTCTAAAAAAGCATAATATCACATTAGGTAAGTAAATATTGTGTAACATTGTGTTTATAATGTAATTATAAATTAGATAAATTTTTTTATCTTGTAAAAAACAGATAATAGACTAATTTTCATATATACAAAACTTTTAATTTCAAACTGTATTGTTTTGCTTTAAAGTATTTTAATAAAATATTAAGCTTATCATTATTATTATTTATTATGTTTATGAATATTACTGTCTGAAGTATTTCATCTTTTGAGGCTCTCTCAAGAAATCAGAATGAGTTTCCAAGGTATAAAAATGGGCTGTCAGATCATTGATTGGCATATACACAGCACTTATAGAAGACTTGCGCTGTATGTAGCCATGGCATACCAATTGGTATCACTTGAGGCTGTCCTCGTGATATCTGTTTTGGCTCCGATTGATATGCTGGCAGAGGAGCAGGCAGATAGATACCGAGGAATGGAGGTTTTGAATGCCAAGAGCAGGATGTTTGATTGATGGTAGTAGAGGTGGGATGCGGCTACCACTGGCAGGTGGACGCATCGGCTAATACTGTGTGTCAGGAGCTGGCTTAACAAGAGACACGGGAAAGTGGATTTTTGGACTATTCAGCGGCTCATGGAGTATGAGTCGTTCAATGTCTACCTCCATGCTAGAGGGAGACGGGAGACACCAATATGTGTGTATTGCCTTGAAAGAGATAATATAGAACAAACATTTTTAAATGTGTCCAAGATAAGCTACAGAGCAATCCTTTGATGGACTAGTCTCCCCAGAGGAGGTCATGAAATATATGTTGGCTTCGCATGAAAAATGGAACATTTGTGTGGCATGGTTTAAAGATGTACTCTCTAGGAAGCTTGCAGAAGAGAAGAGATGGTTGGGTGGTTTTCGGGCAGAGAGTGACAGTGGAAGGGCAGTGGGTTCTTGCCTCAGCAGGAAACCCCACACACCCAGCAGTACGGGTTGCTGGATGTAGATTTTCCCTCCTCCAATGCAAAAAACAAGAAAAAATCATGGGTTGGCACCCATAAGAATGAATCATGTTGACAACAGTTAGAAAATTAAATTTGTTAACTTATCTTGTATTTATGTTAATGAATGAACAGTCTTTGCTAAGAAGAATAACCACTTCTTAAAAAATAAGAATAGCCATCTCTATGAAACCAGACAATAAAATGAAATGTGTTTTTGAGTAACTCAACGCAATACTTCAGCTTACAAGAAAGGACCTTATTATCCTTCTTTGGCCATTTTTAATAAACTACCAAACCGTTAAAAAAATTTTCTTACCAATCTATTTAAAATACAATTAAAAAATTATTTTTTACAGAAACAATATTACTACATCAATGAATTTTTAAATATTTCCAATAAAATATTTT
Organism: Lycorma delicatula; assembly: GCF_047948215.1. Classification (NCBI taxonomy): domain Eukaryota; kingdom Metazoa; phylum Arthropoda; class Insecta; order Hemiptera; family Fulgoridae; genus Lycorma; species Lycorma delicatula. The sequence continues at coordinate 174,738,441 of NC_134459.1, read as the reverse complement.
TTAATAATCCTGAGTTTTCTGTATTCTACATAATTCTCGTGTAGTATATTTTGAAATAGATGCATTTAATCAATTTTATTTTTAGTGACTGTTCAGCAATAATTTAAAGGTAACTGTAGACCACTTTTAATACTAGATATAGATAACATTTAATGGCCACCACTTTCATAAGGATTATTATCGCCTGAAGTATTTTTTATGTAAAAGTCTTTTCTTTCAATACCCTTTAAAATTATATGTTATAATCCTATGAGTTCTGTCAATAATTTATAATTTTCTCCAGTGGATTCAATAGTTCCTCAAGCTTTACATCATGCATTAGTGATTGTATTTGTAAACTCAAAAATATTCCTTCTTTAATTTTAGGAAAATTCTGTTTTAAGTACGTGAAACCCTGGTTTCACGTACTTAAAACAGAATTACTTAAAACAGAAATACTTAAAACAGGATACTTTCCACGGCCTTGACAAAATTCTTCATTAATCCTCATTTGATGTGTAATGGAGATAAATACACATTTTCAGGGTTATACAATGGGGTCATGTTTCACATTTTTCTGTTCAGGAATGAGTGATTCGTGTTTAGACCATTCTTTTCTAATGAAATGGTTTTTTCGGTCTCTACTATCTCATTCACACATAAAACAACAGTACTTTGTGTAACCAAGCTGCAGACCAAGAATAAGTGCAATTACCTTCAAATCACCAAAAAAATGCCAATCATACACTGCATATTGAAGCTTTTCCCATATAAATTTAAAGTTTTCATATTTTTCTTTCATACTAGCAGAGTGAGCCACAGATACTGATGGGGATTTATTGCCATTATGCAGAAGCACAGCTTTTAAACTAACTTTAGCCATTGAACAAGCACCATTCTGTTGGGTTATGTTCATTAGAGTGACTCTATAAGAGAAGAAATGTTATTACAAAACACTAAGCCATTTTCTTCAGATAAATAGTCTTTAAATTCAGAATGACAACTGCGTACGGTAAGAACATATCTTTGTATTCTTTTGAAGAAGATTCCACCCTTTTAGCCGGGAAGCAAGCATTTCAGACTGTTTTTTTGGATAACTTTAAATCTCATATGAGATCGTTAAAATTTTCTTGAGTCAGTAAATGTGAGGCTCAGATGAACTGCTTTGTTTAAAGGTTGTATCACCAGAATCTGTTTCTTTTTCTTTCTTACTTCCATCAGACTCTGAGCTTTCTTCATCTAATGTCACATGTTCTGGAGGCTTTGGTATGAGCAATTATTCGCAGCGTGAAACTGGTCTCATTGCAGATTGCAAGTTAGGGTACATCACTGTATGTTTTGATTTTGATGTAATCCCTTTAATGTTTGTTAAGCAGAAATAACAGTTAGAAGAGTGATCTTTGGATTGCCTCCAAATCCTGAGTTAGCAAATGGCATATGGCGTGTGCCATTTTTCCATACAGTGAGAAGCCTAGAACATGATAAACAACAGATATCTGGGGCCCAGGCCCTTATTTGGTCCCCAACTTTACACCCAAAATAAAGTTCATAACATGTTTTTACTAATAGATTAAGGATTTGCGTTTGGGACTTGAGCGTCACTTCACCACACACATAACAAAAATTGTTATAGGATGATTTAAACAAACTCTAGGCATTTTGTAACTAATGACTATTGAAAAGAAATAAAGTCATAAATACGTAATATACAATAATTCAAATACACAAAGCACTCACAATGACATGTTTACTGGTTCACTACTATCTCACAACTGACATCGTTCTGATGAACGTGTGCTACACTAGATCATCACATTTGTACATGTCTATACACATCTGAACCCGCACTACAGCAACAACACTACCCTTTGACTTAGCTCATTTGGTTCCACCATATTTACAATGCTCTAGGAACTTTTACTTGACAATGGACAAAACAATAAAAAAAAACAAAAAAACTGTAGGTGATTGAGAATTTCTGAATACGTATTTGAAAACAGGATAAAAAACTGCATTAAGTACACTTATTGGTACTCGTAAGACAAAAATCATGTTGACCAGTGTAATTAAAGTGTTTATTTTATAGACATTGATAATATATTTATGTTTCACTGATATGCAACACTGTAAGAAATCTTTATTCTTTGGTTTCAGATATATTGCAAACTAGTATAAATGAATTCAGCAACACATCTGACCATTTTGCTTCAGAATTAAAAGAACTGGATCAGACAAAGTAAGAATATATTGGTTTGAAGAGAAATCTTGAATTTATATTTACTTCTGAAATATCTTTATCTTGCAATTTTTACCTGATAAATACCTTACCTAGAAGTTAAATGTTTAGTATTAACATTCATGTTTGTGAATTATTAGACTGGCAAACTTTATCTCCCCTCTGAGCTACAATAATCTTCTAATAGCCAAAAGGCTAGATGTCACAGATGGAGCAAGGTGCCTATCTAAGGAAAGAGAGGGTGAGGAAGAGGGCCCACAAAGAGATGCTGTGGAAAATTTGATAAATTTATGTCCTACTCAGGACCAAATGATATTCAAAGCATACATTACTTTACAAAATAAAAACTTTTGTAAAACTTTTCCTAATTTTATTTTAGAAAAAAAAATTATTTATAAATACACCTCAGTCCAGTCATTGATTAATCTCAACTGTTTTGGATGGATTGGTTACAAGAAATTTGTAACATTTTTAAGAAAAAAGTAAAGAAGTGAAATCTAAGAATAACTTCTTTCTGTAATATACACCAAAATGAATTATGAAAAGCAAGTGTTATGACACACTAACAGGTATCAAAAGCGTGATTAGACATTTTCTAAAAATTATTCATTTAATATTAAATTATTAATATTAATAATTATTCATTTATTTGTCTCTTATATCTCCATAAACAATCTACTGCTATAAAAGATTAAGGTCATATTAATGTATAATAAGAATAAATAAATTATAATTTTTATTTAAATTTTATTTAAATAATCTGGAAAAAACATTGAAGTTAAAAGTGTGAGCACTGTGTTTGTAAATAAATTCAGGGAAATTGCTTGGCCTAAATCCGAGAGAGATATTTTATTTAAAGTTTTTTTAGGATTACTTTAGTTTCCTCAAGGAAAATAATGCACAGAATTGAAAAGATAGCTGGACAATTAATTTTTCGTTCATATCACAAGTTGAAGAGAATAAAAGGAAAAATTGAGGAGAATTTGAGAAAAGACTGCTTTGGTTTAGAAAGGGTAAAGGAATACAAGATGCAATTTTTTATCTGACAATGTTGACAAGACATTGTTAGGAGTTACATAGAAACTTTACAAGAATGCAATATGTTGTCTGTTTTATTGAGTATAAGAAAGCACTTGAAGTTAAGTGGAATGTGCTATGAGAAAGTTTTGAAAAACATTGGTGTAGATTGAAAGGATATTAGATTAATAAATATTTGTAAGGCAAGAATCAATAGAAAAGAAAATATTGAAACGGAAAAGCCACAGGTATAGAATAAGAAGTGAATCAAGAAGATTTTATGACACCAATCATTTCAGACTATTCTCAAAAAAATTGACATAGAAAGCATAAGAAAAAGCAAGAAGTATAGCATTGAAGTTTGAGGAGAAAGAATAAAGGCAATCAAAAGCGGATGGTAATAATGGAAAAATTACAGGATAATCTGTAATGAAGAGTTGAAATGATGCCGCTATATGTAAGAAAAGAGAAAAGTGATAACAGTTAACAAGAGAGAAGATTGTTAATTTATTATTGAAAGGAAAGACTACAAAACAGTAATCATTTAAAAATTTCACAGTTAGGTGATTTGGAAAACAAAAGTATAAAGGCAATAAGAAGAACCTTTTTCCATGAGGGAAAAGCTCTTGAAAAGAAGAAAGGATTGTTGTCAACAAGAATTGAGAAAAAGACCAGCGAATGCTTTGTGTAGAGTGAATGAATCAAATGAATGTGAATCATTGACATTCCAAAAGAAGAAAAATAATTAACTATATTGTTTTGAAATATAACTGTGGAGAAAAATTGAGGAAAAAATGGATAGATAAAATAAGAATTACTGAAAAAAAATTGGATAAAAACAAAACTTAATGAAAGCGATGAGAAAGAAGAGAACATCTTGTTTAGCTGAAATCCTTCATAAAACTGTCTTCATAAAGGATTATACAAGGAATATTGAAAAGAAGTTGTAAAAGAGAAAGGATTAGGAAGTTGACAGATATTAAAGAGAAAATAAGAAATGAAGAAAAATGCTAAATACTAAGAAAAATGGGGGGGATTCAACTGTAACCTGTCAGAAGGTCTTTGGTTACCATCAAAGAAGATGAAAAAAACAGTATTCAATTTTAACAGTAAAACAGTAAAAACAGTATTTCATTTTAATAGAAATTTAATATACAATCAAAATACATTTGAATGTTGTTTATTCAGCTAACTGTAGATTTTCTTCATCACATCAAGCTTTTGTTAATAGTTCCAAATTTTTTTCAAATATAAAATTTAAAAATAAACACCTATATCCAGTTTCACCATCTTTATGACTTATCAGGAAATTTGAAATATGTTTTTATAGAATTTGATACTTAGCGCTTAGCACCTGTGATGAATTTTTGGTTTTTATTTAGCGCATTAAAAATATCTACAAGAATAAAGTAATCCACGCTCATCCAGTTAAAACCGTAATTAAAATGGAAGCAACTACATTTTAGATTCCTGGCTATAACTCTATTGCTGCAACAGTAGAACAGCTATGAAGGGAAAGTATAGGGATCGGCCAACATTTTGAATATGAGGGTGTTTGCAGAAGTCAATGTTTCAAGACCCTCTAACTCCAAAACAATTATAGAATTTCCAGTAAATGTATTTAGATGTGTTGGCCTGAATTTTAATTAACATCTCAAGACTAAAGCAACATAAATTCTTCAAATATTTCTCAGAAGATTTCTATATAAGGGATATTGATGATGTTATAATATTCTTGACAAAATTAAAAAAGGAGGTAGTTACATCATTTTTATTTTTTTACTTTTTATATAGTGATCATAGATAATTGAGCTGAAGTACAATAAAAATACTTATTAAGCTATTTAAAATGTTAAATCAATTGGTTTTAGGGATGGGAGGAATAGTCAGCATTATTTTTAAACAGTGTCTATGTCAATCTTAAAAATCTGTTGACCAAAAGAGTTGAAATTTGGCACTATTTGACTTCTTAAATTGATCAACAGGACTCTACTTAAGAAACATTTAATTTTTTACAATTTCTGATACTTTATCTGTAACTATTATTAAAATTGTTATATAAGGTAGCTGTTGAACAAAGGGGGTCAACTAGGACCCAACCTATTTACTTAAAAAATAAATTTTGCTTACTTTTTTTATAGACCTGTTCAAATTCCTCATTTGATTCAGTGATCTATATTAAATTAGCCAAATTTTATTTCCATAGCTATTTGGAAGATCAGGCAAGTAACGGTGAGTTAGTCAGTAAAGGCTTTTTTGTTTTACACAGATAAAATTAAACATTTTTTAAAATAAAAGAATATTGTAGTCCACAATAAAAAGATACTCTAAAAGGCATTTAATAAAACATTAAATAGTTACTTTTTTATTTATTATTTAGAAAAAACAACATTTAAATTATATTTGTAACTAATATTGAAGTTTTGTTGGTTATGTGAGAATGAGTCCTATGATTTTTTAATCATTGTTTAAGCACAAATTTTTAATTTAAATATAAATTGTGTGTGTGTGTGTTTGTTTGTTAAGCATGATATAATAGTTTTTTTTCCATTACAGTTCATTGCGCATAAGAATAATGAATGATAAGATGGCTCATTTGGAAAGAACACTTCTTTGTTCATCAAGTTACCTGAGGTATGTGGAGGTAGAAAACTCTTTGGAAATAATAAACGTATTCAATAAATCATACCATTTTAATACTTTTAATTATTTTAATAAAATGCTAATCTTTGCATTGTCATAAAATATTTGTTATGTTTATATTCATATGTTAAATATAATTTTATCTCTTGTGATTCTTACAAGAAGTTATAATTAATTTAAGATAGAAAAATGAGTTATCAGATTATTTTTTTGGCAGCATACATAATACAAACTATATTAAATGATATTTAGTAAATTAAAAATTCTCTCTTTCCATTTATATTATAAATACAAATATTCTATCTTTGCTTAAAATAAACATCAATAATTTCTAAAATTTAATGATATCCACCTCTACCAACAGACAACAGAATCTTTGTTTTGAAACTTATCACAGCAGTACGTTATACAAGAAAAAATTATTAATTTGCCCCCTTCTATTCCCATTTTTAATGTATTGCTGACCCATTTAAAAGATTTTCCTGCTAATTTATTTAAATAAAATTAAAATGTTTTCTTTTATAGAATTTATATTACTCTCTCAAAATATCACATGAAACAACTTGAAATTTGGTGAGGGTCAAGACATGGTTCTACATTTTAACATACATAAAACAGAAATTCTACAAGAATCTTTTGTTGAAGTTCTAAAGGACTGAAATAGCATATATGCAAAAATTGCTGCTATGTTTTCCTCAGGAATATAAATGTTTCATTTATTGCTGTTTAAATAAGTTCTTTATAAACCAATGTAGAAAGGAACAAGATTTCATTTGGTAATTATAACATTAATTTTTTAACATTCATATTACAATATGTGTTAAAATATTTTTTCATACCTTTACTTATTTGCTTTGATATCATATAATATACAGTATTTATTAATTTTTGATATTAAAGAACAAATTGTTAGGGATGTAGGATGTAGAGGGTATACTGAAATGAAACGACTAGCACTAGATAGGGAATCTTGGAGAGCTGCATCAAACCAGTAAAATGGCTGAAGACAAAAAAAAAAGAAGATATTAAAGTGTATTTTAATCACTTAATTATTATTATTTGTTTTACTCTACTGGTTTAGTATTGCATCATTTACCTTTTTATCAAACAAAGTTTTTCTTGATTTGTCTGGGGAAATGCAATTTCTTTATTTGTTTGTGAGTAGCACATCTCTCCATGACATGATCTACATAATATATAATTATGTGCCGATTTGAATAAAATATCAATTTATTTTTAGTAGACTGTGACGTATAAATAATTAAAAAAATAGAAAATTATTACGTAGATGCAATTAGAATAAGATTCGATAGCTCTAGTATAAGCAATACAGTTGTCACAGGGGCTATTGGTGTTCATCTACATCAAGCACTATAGTGGACTAAATGCCCATCAGCTATACAGAAGTAGACCATCAGCTATATAATAATACAGATTACTAGTAACAGCCTTGTAAAATATTTTCTAATTTTTACTGAACCCATTTTATTCATAAGGGTAGTATTTAGATTCCTTTTGTTGAAATGATTTTTGTGTAGATATTTACCTATATTAATATCATTATCAACAACTAACTGTTTTGTTAATCTAGTGAATCCAAATTCTCCACATTTAATCAAAATATTGTTACTTTTATTTAGATCAAATGAATATGTTATACTACAAAGTATTATAATAATTAAACTAATAACCTAATATAAAACAATAATACATTATAAACGCTCTGATAATTTTTGGAAAAAACTTATTTTAAATGAAAAATAATTCTGTTTAAACAAAAAAAGCTGGGAAAGTATTGCATGACTATCTTGCCTAGAGCGCTCAAAAAAAGAATTGTAAAAAATTCTAAAAAAATATAAAATAAAAAGTTCTTCAAGTTAAAAAAAAAAGTAAAACAAAATAATAAAAAAATAGTCATAAAGACTACTGCAAAAATTGTAAAATAAAATAGCTTAAAAATATAAGATTAATTTAAATGTTACACGAACATTTTTAGAAGTGCATGTTTGGAGCGTAGCTTTATTTGGAAGTGAAACTTGGACGATCAGAATACCTGAGAAGAAAAGATTAGAAGTTTTTTGAAATATGCTGCTGTAGGAGATTGTAAAAATCAGATGGGTGGATAAAGTGACAAATGAATAAGTGTTACGGCAAATCGATGAAGAAAGAAGCATTTATAAAAACATAGTCAAAAGAAGAGACAGACTTATAGGCCACATTTTAAGGCATCCTGGAATAGTTGATTTCATATTGGAGGGAGCAGGTAGACGGGAAAAATTGTGCAGGCAGGCAATGTTTGGAATATGTAAAACAAATTGTTAGGGATGTAGGATGTAGAGGGTACAGCAAAATGAAATGACTGGTAGTAGAGAGGGAATCTTGGAGAGTTACATCATACCAGTCAAATGACTGAAGACAAAAAAGCTACATTTCTTTTTGTTTTTTGGTCATGGTGATTTTTTAATGTTAAAGGGTCTTTTAAATTATTTGTCTTCTTTAAAATTCTTTTTCTTTCTGTTATTTTATTATAAATATGTCCCTAGATTAAATTTATTTTCTGAGATTTGTTTAGTTATTTCTATTTAAAATGTTGTTTTTTAATCAATCTTTATTTCCTTGTTCGAGGTAAAGTAAGTATTATGATCACGAATTACTATGGTTTTCAGATTTCAACGAAAATATCCATTTTGATTATCCCTGAATCCATTTTGACTAGTTTCGGCGTAACGGCTGTACGTATGTAGGTATATATGTATACCGGATACCGGTGTTCTTTGGTGGTTGGGTTTCAATTAACCACACATCTCAGGTATGGTCGAACTGAGAATGTACAACACTACACTTCATTCATACTCATACATATCATCCTCATTCATCCTCTGAAGTATTATCTAAACGGTAGTTACCGGAGGCTAAACAGGAAAAAGAAAGAAGGTATATATGTATGTATGTATCTCGCATAACTCAAAAACGATTAGCTGTAGGATGTTGAAATTTGCGATTTACAACTGTTGTAACATCTAGTTGTGAACCTCCCCTTTTAATTCCAAATAAGCCCAAAAGCCAATTTTTTTTGGATTTTAAACTTTTTTTAACTGCAGTAATAAGTCCTCATTGAGACCTTTCAACGATATATCATAAGTGATACTTATTGTCTTTGGTTCCAGAGTTATAGCTAAATAAAATTTTAGTTCATGAAATATTTGGATTTTACAAGGGGAAAGTACATCGGTTCGAATCAGAATTCATTTACTTTTTTTTAATTTAAATATATTGATTTATTAATATGTATAAACCTCTGATTCAAAAAAAATTTACGATAAATAATATTCAATAACAATAAAAAATCTGATTGGACATTACATGACTTCCTTGTACGCCCATACACATTTTTTTAATATGAAAAGTACGTAATTTTTTATTTTTATTAATAACTTCTGATATATATATTTTTTTTTATTGTGAAATATTTATACACTTGTGAAATATCGTTGAAAAGTTCTCAATGAGGGCTTATTACTGTAGTTAAGAAAAAGTTTAAAACCCAAATTATTTTAAATTTTGTGCTTTTTTGGGCACTTTTGGTCCCGTCAATTGCAATCAAAATGGGAGGTGCACAACTAGATGTTCCTAAATCCCAAATTTCAACATCCACGGCTAATCGTTTCAGATGTCACGTCGAAAATAGTCAAAATGGATTCAGGAATGGTCAATATGAATATTTCTGTTGAAATCTGAAAACCGAAATTTTTCGCGATCACAATAGTTCCTTTACTTCGTACAAGGAAGTAAAAAAAAGAATATGAAAAAAATATTAGAATTTATTTATAAAATAAAATTTTATGTACTTTTCATTTAAAAAAAATGTGAATATGTAATTTAATAGGCGTACAAGGAAGTCATGTGGTGTTCACATCAGGTTTTTTTTTGGTCGAATGGTTTGCTGATTTTAGTAATTTTTTTCTTTTGATAATTATTTTGGGGTTAGTAATTTCTTTGCTATTTTAATTGTTATTTCTTTTTAGTTTAAATTTTATTGGATTTATTTACGGTTTTTTTTTTGTTTATGTTGTTCTGGGATTGGGGTTTATTTTATTATAATTGCTACTCGGTCATCTGTACACGCTTCATTTTTTGTTTCATTTATTTTAATTTATTTCTCGTAAATTGATTTTGTTTTATTAATGAATTAATGCTATTTATTTTTATTTTTCTGGTATTTTATATTTATAATGGGCCAAACCAGTAGTTCTGAAACTTTTCCGAGTCGCGGCGCCCTTTTTCAATTAAAATTTTTACTACGCTAAGTAAAAGTATGGCACTCATAAGTAAGAGATAAAAATAAATAAAACTCGTGTATCTTCATTATATTTTTACTTTATTAACATTAAATTAATAATTATAAATGTCTTGGTTCAATTAATTATGAAGCTTTTACAATATTTTGCGGCGCCCCTGTGAAGAGGCCGCGGCGCCCCGGGGAGCTACCCTGGCGCACAGTTTGGGAATCACTGGGCCAAACCGTTCTTTTATTCTAGTTTTATTTTTTAATTTGCACAACTTATCCTAAATTGCATTTGTCACTAATCAATTTGTAAATGTTCGTTCTTTCAACATTTGTAATGTTTATGAGGACATGCGCCAATTTCCTTGATGTAACAATAATAAGGCTAAAAAACTTGTCTTTAGTAAAACTACATATGCAGTAATGATTTGACCAAAAATCTAGCAAATACAGTAAAACAACTAAAATCCTGTATAACAGAGAAAGCACAAGTAAAAATTGTATGTTGATGTTTATATAGCGACTTGGTAAAAAAGTATTTAAGAAATCACAACTTAACCCACCGGGTTGGTCTAGTGGTTAACGCGTCTTCCCAAATCAGCTGATTTGGAAGTCGAAAGTTACAGCGTTCAAGTCCTAGTAAAGCCAGATATTTTTACATGGATTTGAATACTAGATCGTGGATACCGGTGTTCTTTGGTGGTTGGGTTCGGAATGGTCGAACTGAGAATGTACAAGACTAACACTTCATTTACACTCACACATATCATCCTCATTCATCCTCTGAAGAATTATCTAAACGGTAGTTACCGGAGGCTAAACAGGAAAAAGAAGAAGAAGAAGAAGAAGAAGAAATCACAACTTAAAAGTTACAATCACACGTGCGCACACATAAAATTAAATAAAGAAAAATTATAAGCAGCTTTTGAAACTTCAGATTAAATCTGTATTCTAATCACTTGATAAGAGATTACTTAAATTAATGAATAAAAAAAAATGATAATAGACAAAAATTATATAACATGATAATGTACCATGAACTATTTTTAATTAATAAGGTCACCCGATATCAAACTAGAGCACATGCAATTGATTTTGTTTTATTAATCAACTTTTTTCGATAAAAGAGTTCATAATCTAAAAGTTTATTTATCAATTAAGTAACTACTACATGTTCAAAAAGGGGTGAATAATTTATAATTAATTGTTTTTTGTTCTTTATATGTTGTAATTTAATCTTCCAGGAAATTAAACTTTATTTTTATTGTAGCTTATGGAAAACATCATTATATTTAAAAAAATGATAATACAAAGAATCTAATCATCAAGACCAACTGTAAAAAATTAATTGAAAAGTAATTTACAACATCGCAGTTTTGAAAAACAAAATTATTATTAACTTTGACTAGTATTTAAACTACCTTAACAAGGAAAATTAGATCAATATTGATAAAGTAGTAGGAAACTTGACTTATAAACCACATCTAAATAATTTTTTGTAAAGGTATTAAACCCTATTTACCCGACAGAAACCTAATAATTGAAATCAATTATTAGGTTTACTGTACAATAACTGAGAAGAAAAGTACCTCGATTAGTCGTTCGGGATAAAAACAATATACTGGCTCTTCAGGTTCTGGTATCCTCAGTATAGAAAATATAGTGGAGTGAGGAGGGGATTAATGGTTTCTTAACAAATTATCGCTAATCTTTTCACCGACTGACTGGTCAAGTATGTAAAAATTCTGAATCAATATATTACGATATTACCGTAATTCTGTCCAATTATAATTGAGGAATATAATTGAGCAGTCAGTGTTTTAACCGATTACAGCAACGTACTATTCTAACCGATCAGAAAATGTAATCATTTTGAGTCATTAAAACGGTATGAAGTAATCATCAAACACGATATCCTATTACATCAATTAATCAATAAATTAAACGATTCCATAAGAATTATTATTATTTTTTTAACTAATAAGTTTAAATCTCATTGAATTTCATATAAATTAATGAAAATGTTTCAGGCACAAAATACTGTGGGAAGGTGTAACACGTTACACAGGATTTGGACAATTACATATGGAACTAATGGAATTAGAAGACCACAGTGATTCGAGAGCAGTGCTGGAACACATCGATCAATTAAAAGATTGTTTACATTCAGCCAGTCTTCTTTTACAAGATTCTGTGTTAGCTTTTACGGCAAAATAAATATACTATATTATTATAATCAATAAACCAAATTATGAATATATATTAAGTGTACAGACTTATTTGTAAAATATTAAAGTATTTATCATTAAAAAAAAATTAAACTTAAAATTTTCAGTATATGCAAATATATTGATACATAATTTATCAGCCTCATGAAACACTGTTTAAAATACTATCATGAAAAGCATCTCAAACTGCCACATTTCCAATATCGAATAAACCATAAAGTAAATTGTAATCTATTTGTGTGTTTTTTTTATAATTTTTTTTTTACTTTTTACAATTGTTATTGTTATACTACGAGAGGTTATGTCTAAAGTAAAGACCGTTTCATTGTAAAAAAATCTATTCTGAAAACTTTATAAATATTAATTATTTCTCTTAAACCGCATACCATATACTACTTCTCTATATAATCGTCACATGAATTCGACATTTGTATCGATACACTATCTTCAATATACCCTCGTTGTATTCTACTGCCGCCAGTCCATTTAGCCACCGATTAGTTCATCGTCACCCGCGAATCGCTTACCGCTCAAAAATTCGTTTAATTTCCCCCAAAAATGGTAATCAGGAGTTAAGTCCGGACTATGCGGGGGGTGAAGTACATTTTCCATCCAATGTTCTCAGGACCCGCAACATGTGGACGTGCATTATCATGGCAGGACGACGCCGTCGGCCAGCCGCCCACGTCGCCGATTTTGAATGGCGCGCCGTAACTTACAGTTTCGCAGTAGAGTTCTGCATGTATAGTCGTTCTACGTGGCATGAAATCGATCAGCAGTATGCCAAATCGATCCCAAAAGACTGTGGCGATCAGTTTGCCTCCAAACGGTTATGGCTTGATCTTTGCTGGTCTGGTTAGTAATTGAGGATACACTTGACTGCCGTTTTCTCTCTGGCATGTAATACGAAATAATGTAATAAAGGAACTCATCCCTTTTTTCTATAAAGCGCATCAAAAATTCCAAAGCAGATCCCATTTGGATTTTTTTAGTAGCGTTCCGTTAAGACGTATGGCACCCAACGTACACAAACCTTTTGAAGCCTAAATGGTCGTGAAAAATGCGACCGACAACAGCTCTTGAAATATCAGGAAAAAGAATGGCCAGGTCGGAAATCGTTGAGCGACGATCTTTTCCGATTTCATCGTCGACGCGTTTCAATAATTCCTCGGTGATTATCGAGAGCATCTCCCAACGTTCTTCATTGTGCACATTAATTCTGTTATTTCTAAACCGTTCACACCATTTTCGGAGATTTCTTTCATTATTCATTACGTTGCGCACACAGCAACCGGCTGCCTATGAATTTCAGCAGGCTGAACGTTTTGATAGTTTAAAAAATGGATGATTCCACGTTTTTCACAGTCGGTGGCAACATCGATTTTCCTATCCGTTTTATAACGTAATAACTCACACCTAATCAAAGACAATACAACGCGACAACATACAGACAACAATGCAATATGTACATTACTAGTGTGGCCAAGAACGACACAGGTTCGCCAGTCTTAAGGAGACTGGTCGAACTGAGAATGTACAAGACTACACTTCATCTACACTCATACATATCATCCTCATTCATCCTCTGAAGAATTATCTAAACGGTAGTTACCGGAGGCTAAACAGGAAAAAGAAAGGAAGTCTTAAGGAGAGAAATTTCCCAGCGGTATTTACTTTAGAGATATCCCTCGTACAAAATTCTCGTTTATTTTCATTGTCTAGATGGTTTTATTTACAGAGAATTATTTTGAAAGTTTAAAAATTGCTATACACAACATTACATGAATTTAAATAAATGCTAATAAAATAATCACAAATTAACCTGCTATTTTTATTTTTCATAATTCACCTTAACTTAAGATTAACACCCATGTATTTTATTAATGTATTAAATTTACTAAAAGTTTATGAAATAAACTAATAGTTTACGAATTTACTAAAAGTTTATACATTTACATTCTGTATATCTGATTTTACTTAACAACTCTGCTTTAAAAATATATTTTACAATTTTCTATTCTAATGGTAAATGGAAAGGGAGATTATGAGGTCCGGCTTTGTATGACATATGTTTTAGTCACCGGGCTTGTTGTGTACAACCACGGGACAGGAAACGCAATTTAATTCAGTCCACAGGCAGCTTCTCTGCCAGATACAAAGGACGAATAACTTTTCAAGTCTTTGTGTACTCAGCAGGGTCAGGATCAACATCCTTAGAACCGGTAACATAAGCATCATGAATAACAAAAGGGAGTAAATTATTAAAAAGGATGATTTACCTACTGGTGTGAATCGGAATAGTTTAAACTTTACATCCTCATTTACAATAGTTTACAGTTTCACCTTGGATCAGTTTTCTATTGCGCAGTTTTCTTCTTTTTTTTTATTAATACGAAGTCCGTTCAGAAAATAACCAAACTTTATTTTTTTAATCTTTATTATTAATTTTACAGATATTGGTCCTTTCCCCTTCAAAGTACTTCCTTCCCCTATTCACACACTTTCCCCAGAGGTGTTTCCACTTCGCGAACCGGTCCTCCTGGATTGTTTCAATTGAAATGGCCTTTAAAATTTGTGACGAATTTGCTTTAACGTCATCAAAACGGCGTCCGTGATGAAAAATCACCGATTTTAGTTTTGGAAATAAGAAAAAATCGCAAGGAGCTAGGCCTGGCGAGTAGAGAGGCTGAGGGAAGACAGTCATCTGATTTCTGATACAAAACTGAAGAATTGACAAAGCTGAATGTGCGAGCGCATCGTCTGGGTGATGGAACTACGAGTTGTCTCGCCACAACTGTGGTTTCTTTTTGCGGATTTTTTTCACGTAACCGTTGTAAAACGCCTTGATACTACGCACGGTTCTCTGTTTCAACTTGAAGCAAGAATTCAAAATGCATGATTCAATTAAAATCTAAAAAACATATAGCATCACTTTGACACTGAATCGAGACTGAAGTGCTTTCTTGGGGCGTGGAGATCCTTTGTCCATCCATTGTGGTGATTGAACTAATGTTTCGATATCGTCCAAACTCGGGTTTCGTCTTCCGTAATGATCCTTTGCATCAATGTTCCATCGTCATCGGCTCGTTCAAGAAATTACCGACAAACGTCCACTCGGTAATGATTTTCTTTCATCAAACGAGGAACAAACCTTGCTGCAAGTCGATGCGTGTTCAATTTTTCAGTCAAAATGTCACAGCACGATCGATTTGAGATCCTAACCTCTTCACCAAATTCTCTGACAGTCGATCGGCGATTTGCACGCAACCAGATCGTTGATTTTCTGAACTTTAGTGTCATCAATTGAAGTCGAAGGTCTTCTTGGTCGACGGTCATCTTCAATTGACTTACGACCACTTTAAAGTCGTGAAAACCATTCGTAACATTGCAAACGGCCCAGAACATCAACTCCAGTCGTTTATTTCAAAAGTTCAAACGTTTCTGTGAAAGTTTTCCTCCGTTTAACGCAAAATTTTAAGTTGTATTATCGCTCTCGAATTTCATACATTGTAAAAATCGCTACTAACACTTAAACACGTTGCAATCAGATAACAATAATACGAAAACTAAACTAGATATCAATAATCCAAGAACGTGTGATTACAAATGAAGTTATGCGAAACACGGTGTTGCTCACCGCACGTCACTATATTTCTCTGTTAGCACGTAATTAAAAATGTTCGTTTATTTTGTGAACAGATCTCACATTATCCCAACTCAGAACCAGACCAAGTACTACTTAAATAATCGACCGCAATATTTCTTATTAAAGTTTGTCATATTGTTTTCTTAAGCCATCACAAAATAAACACTTTTCTCACCAAAGAATGGAATGATTTTTTCAAAAACTAAAAAAAAAGCAATACTGGATCTTCAATTTTTCATATGTGGGAATGTATAGTGAGGGACACGTCAACTAAAATACAACAAATAGATGAGTGCAAAAGCATACAATTTAACGACACTGTTATTCACATAAAATGAACCATTTAACGTCTTTTTTTATTAGATATATTTTATTAAAAATAAAATAAAATGATTAAAAAACACAATTAAAATATTATATAATTATTACATATCATGATCTAGTACTGCTGTAGCCTTTCTCTTAAAGAAATTAATGCTTTCATTAAAAATATTAACACTGTCAATTTATTGATATGCAATATCTCATTTTTAAAATCGTATAACAAACACTACTTAAAAATAATGCACTTAAAGTCTTTTATTAATCTATACTGTAAGAAAAAACTTACTGAATTAGTGAAGGATACCGTTCGTTAAGTCGGTGTATTATATCAAGCTATGAACTAATTCATGATTATAATTATTATTTTTTTAATCAAAAGACGTCTTTACTTTACCAAGTAGGCACTTCAACTAACAGGCACCAAGTCAGTTCCTTCGGAATATTAAAGCCTAACTAGATAATAAATATGCGCTGACTCCATGTCACTATCATTATCATGGAATCATGTAGAGTCAGAAATTCACTCATAGAGCAGATAACGGGGAAGAAGGAAGTATAAGGAAAATGGAAAGATAGTGAGAGATAATATGGAGTGGATGCTGCAGAACACTCTATCCCATGTAGTTATGGTCAGGAGAAAATTGCTCTATGATAGACGAGAGAGTTTTCTGATATGAAGCCTGTGAGTCGTCTTAGGCGAGCTTCTCAACGTGAGGGTGACCCCATTGCTGTCGATTTGGGGCTCCCGCTGGTGGGGATGGCTGCGCTGCCGGGGTATGAAGGTACGTGCGACCTGGGGCGTACTTCCCTCTGCCGGTGGCGGTCCTGATCGTGACTTTGTAATGCCACGCGAGACACCATGATGGGATCGAGTGGTGGTGCGGGGTTTGTCCCCGGCTCCTGCGCGAAACCGAATGAGATTGCGTTCCTCTAGTTAGGTGACCTAAACTGGTCGACTTGGGTGTAGGTTTGAATTTCTATGTTGCGTAAAACACAATTTTGATTGGTATGAGTGTAGCTCTGATTTAACTTTAAACTCGTTCGTTTTCTGAGGCATTCACAGTCACGAACGGTATTGTCAAATCTGTACTAGGCGCGGGGTTCGCGCTTCCGCGGTTTCGGTCAGTTAGTTTGAGGGAATCATGTTAGGTTGGATGTGAAGATGTCCGTGTGAGGCCTACGTGAAGGCGAAGTTTTATATGTATTTACTGATGCAAATGTCTACCGTGGCATCCCGACCGAGGCCTGGCTGATGACTGTGAGATGTAATCAGAGGGTCTAAAGACGACCTCCGGTAAAGCCCCTCAGGGCTTGGAACGGAGGGGGTGGTGTGGCGACCGGTAACGTCACAAGGTGAGTGTCTTCCCCCTATGGTGTTGGGATGCTGTCTTAAGTTTGTTAACAGTGCAGTGCCATAATGCCTTGAAATTGTGTAAATGATGTGGATGCCTTTTGTTATGTATGCGGTGAGTTTACCGTAAAGTCAAATAGAAAAACATTAAACCTTTAATTAAAAAAGCATATCTGTACATTCAGTGTAAAATCGGTCATCAGGATAAGACATGGGGGCTCCTCATATAGTATGCACTAACTGTTCTGTTTATTTAACAGGATGGCTGAAAGGTACACGGAAGGCTTTGCCGTTTGGTGTACCTATGGTTTGTCGTGAACCAACGGATCATATAACCGATTGTTACTTTGTTTAAGAAGTGTGTCTGGAATTTCTAAAAAATTCCAAACATACTGTAAAATATCCTTCATTGCAATCTGCAATATAGGCCTGTATCTAACAGTGAAATTATTCCAGTTTCTGAGCCACCTATGAATGTATGTTTCAAAAGCACTTTCTCAGTACTTTATTAATGAAAATAATTTGATTTATTGCACAACTATTGATGAGATTATGTTACACTTAGGACAAGTTCATAAACCTGAGGACTGGCGCCTTTTCATAGACTCGTCCAAGTGTAGTTTAAAAGTGGTTCTACTACACAACGGTAACAAATATTCTTCGATACCAATCGCTTATGGTATTAATTTGAAAGAAACATAAAATGTGATGAAAGACGTTGAAAAAAGAAAAATTGTAAAAAACATAGCTGGAACATATGTAGTGATTTGAAAGTTATAGCTATTTTGTTCGGCGTGCAGGTTGTACTAAGTACACGTGTTTTCTTTGCAAATGGGACAACCGAGCTAGATATAAATACTATGTTACTAAAGAGTGGAAGAAACGAGGCAACTTAACTCCAAATAGGAAAAATATTTTTCATGAGCCGTTAGTTGAACCCAAAAAAATATTTTTACCTCCTTTCCATATCAAGCTAGCACTAATGAAAAATTTGTAAAAGCAATTTAGAAGGATACTCCTGGATTTTTGTACAACAGGCAGAAATTTCCGAACGTAAGAGAAGGAAAAATTATAGAAGGAATATTTGCTGGTCCTCAAATAAGAGAGTTGGTTTAAGATGATGTATTTAACTGAATGTTAAATAATGTAGAAAGGGCAGCTTGGGCTTCATTTAAAGACGTTTGCAAAACATTTATCGGCAAGCAAAAGTCCGACAATTACCATGTTGTTAGTCAACTTCTTGCTTCATACAGAGCTACGGGATGTAATACGACTTTGAAAATGCATTTCCTCCACTCACATCTTGATTTTTTTCCCTGACAACCTCGAAGACGTAAGTGACACAGTGAACATTTCCACCAAGACATTTCGGTGATAGAAAGCTGCTGTAAAGGGAAATGGAATATTAACATGCTAGACGATTGCTGTTGGAAATTAATTCAGGATGTGCCTGAGGCTTTTTATAAAACAAAAGCATCAGAGAAATGATTTTAACACATGCCATGTTATTTTATGGCCATGCAAAATTATAAATTTTACTGATTTTAAATATATTTTCCCTTAATTATTTTTGAAGCGTAATTTACTAAAAACTAAGGGCGATAGAAAAATTGTATTTACAGATCTGTAATGTACGCAAAAAAACAAGAAATGGTATCACACTTAAAGAAACATGAAAAAAACTTTTTTGTCTATCGGTGTAATCAATAAAAATTTTCCATTCAACAAAGATATGTTGAAATCGACTGTCGTTATTGATAGAATAATTATTAAAAAGTAAGTGTTAACTTAGAAATAATATTTTCCATTATTTTTAATACCTTAAAAGTTATTGCGGAGTATTATTATATTATATCATATAATTACTAGAATTAATGGATTTTATAAATAGATTAATGGATTTTTTGTATTAATACTCTTTGAATCTATAGTAGTCAGTAAAGTATCCAGAAATCAACATTTTATAAATAACTGAATGTACTTTTGTTGTTGGTGTTCAGTTAATGGTATGGTCAGGCAAAAAAATGAACAAGAGCATTATTCGAGCTGTAGCGGGGTTTATAAATTGCTGTAGCGCACTCATGAATTTCTTAATATAATTATTGAACCTTAAAGAATTTATTTTTAAATATATAGGCATGTTTTCCTATGAAGGACCTTCCAGAGGTAAGTGCAAATTCTTTAATAGAAATAAACTGTATTCCAGCATTTTTAAAATAAGTTGTTTTACAGTTAAAATTTTAAGTGTTATAATGTTTCATCATGCTGTTCAAAAAATCTAAAAAAGTAAATTTAAAAAAAATCTTATTTAAGTGGTTGATAAGCAATTTTGAATAAATCCTTCCTGAACTAAAATCAAACATTAAAATACACTATGCAAATATTAAATATAATACTATTTAAATATTATGCAATGACGTATTTATAATAAATAAATTTTAATATCGTTGGTTTTGGGATCAAGAATGACACGTCTTTAGCAAAAAGTCATAATGGCTTAAATTTGATTAAATCTTGCCCCTAATTAAAACAATTCTGTATAATTTGAAAAGATTTCTAATTAAATTTTGTTGAGTGAAAAATTAATATACGACCATTCACTGTTTGTAGAGTGTACACTTAATGCGAGTTAACATCATAACATTTGTTTACATACTTATCAACTGCCAAATCAATTTAATCCACATGTCATCTTAAAACCATGATTCATTTAATTCTGTACCAGGAACACACGCGTGTGCTGTGAATACACACATACACAAACTCATGTGCCACCTCGCATTAATATAATGTAAGACTGTGGTAATAAAAATAATTTTTGCTTACTTGTCTAAATTTTCAACAGAACCTTTTAGGAAAAATAAGCATATCAAATTTCAGCATTCTATTTATTCAGAAACCCAAAATTTATTTTCACACTAAGTAAGAATAAACTACCTGCAGTGAATTTCATCAAGGTTCTATTACAACATATTGAAAAGATGTATAACAATTAGGAGTGCAACTTTATTTGATTTAAATTATTTGAATATTGTACAGGTGTATTCAAATTTTCAGTGTTACATCTAATTGGAATGATATCCACTGGCTTTGAAAAATTAACTTACAGTTTTTTTCACTTTGGTAGTATTATTTAAAGAAAAATCTCACATTTATATATATAATATTTAGAAAATTAAATATGTTAATTTATCCTTGCATTTATATTTATGAATGTTCGATATTTGCTAAAAAGAAAATAGTCACTTATTTTAAAAAAAATACAACAATATCCACCTCTGTCAAACCAGAGAAAATAACTGTTTTCATTTAACTGAACACAGTTTTAGTTTATAAGAAAAGGTCTTTATATGCTTCCATTGCCACTTCTGATAAATTATTGTACCATTAAAAGATTTCCATAAAGTACATCTGCATAAAGATTTTCTTTTGACAGAAACTACATTACTTTGCTGATGAATTTTAAAAAAAATACTAATTAAAAAAAATCCAGAATTTTCTGCATCCCTTTCAATGTGTACATAAGTATGCTGAATAATTTTCATTAATTCTTTTTGAATTGTACATTATTTTCGACTATTTTTAATACTTAAGGCCACCAATGTCAACATGAATATTTATCATATTTTATAATTATATAATTTATATATTATATTAATTTATTATTATAGTGTATATATATATATATATATATATATATATATATATATATATAGTACATATTATAGTATATTAATAATTATGTAATTAATTATTATAGATGTTTATCATCATCATCTGGTGTCCTGCCTGGTACATGTTCCTTATTCCACCACTGTTTTCATCTGTTTCTGTCCCAAGCCTTCTCCTTCATCCCCTTGTAGTTTCCAATCTTCACCTCATATATTAACTTCATCCTTCTTATTTCTCACTTTCTTTTACTGACCCTTCCGGTGCAGCACTCCAGATTAAACATCCTTTAACAAGTTTTCTTTTCTTTCATACACTTCGCACATAAGCGAGAAGTTCATGAAAGAAGTCATGAAAAAAGTCCCACACAAGTGAGAAGTTCTCCTTTAATCCTGTTCATTATTTCCTCATACCTCACTTTATCAGTCCATCTTATTTTTTCAATCCTTCTCCATATCCATATCTCACAAGCCTCAATCCATCCCCTTTCCCTCCTCATCATCCACGCTTTACTTCCAACACTCCACATTTAGGATTTAACTAACTGTTCCTTAACTCTTAAATCCACACTTTTACTTCATAGTAATTTTTTTCTTTTCATTGAAGGCTTCCTTTGCCATCGCTGTCCTTTCTTTTACTTCCATTGGACTCTTCTAATCTCTATCATCATAGTCCCTCCATATATCTTTAATATTTTAATTTTCCTATTCTTCCTTCATTTTTTCTTACCGATAAATCCTCTTCATTGTTTACATCCATTTCTTTAATTTTCTTCTTTTTACTTTTATTCCATAATTTTATATTCCTTCCTCCTGGGCTGTTAAATCTTTCAATCACGTGTGAGCCATCTGCTAGAATTGTACGCCATCTGCTAGATTCTATCAAGCCATCAGCAAACCTTTTGAATCTTATTTTGTCCTTCTATAATTATTCCTTCTCTTTCTTCTATATATTCTTTATGATAACTTCAATGTAAATGTTGAATAGCGTCAATGATAAGGATTCTTGACTAACACCTCGACTTAGACCCACCAATCAGTCAAATTCTACTTACTTTTATTATTGCTCTTTGTCTCATGTATAATTCTTTAATTAACCTATAAGTACTTTTACATCTATTTTTTTATTTTATAATCAATTGTTTAATTGTGATGCCGCTCTGATTAATCTTTTACCTTGATTTCCCTTAATCTATCTGGGTAAATGTTTGGATAGTTCCTTTTTATTTTATCAGTTTAGTAGCACGTCTACCATTCCTTATGCGATCTAATAAATGTATTATTTATTGCTCAGAATCAATGATTTATTAATTTTATTTATAAGGATATGTTATTAATTGGAACTCAAAAGTAGAATTGCGACTCAAAACTAAACAATAACAGATCTAGCTGACCCTTAAACTGTTTATCTCTTACCTAAGAAGCAAACAATAATCTTCTGTGTGTACCATTTTTACACACGTTTTATTATTTTCCTAATGTGTACATTGCAATCTTTTTAACTAGTAAACAATAAACAACTCCTCCCTATGGACCAATTAGATGGGGATGATATGTAAATGAGGTTAGTCTTGTGTAGACTCAGACCAACCATTCCTAAGACATGCGGTTAAGTAAACCCCAACCACCAAAGTACACCGGTATCCAACACCTAGTATTCAAATCTATCTAAATGCAACTAGCTTTTACTAGGATTCAAACCTAAGTACAATTCAAGAATCAGCTGAAACTACTGACTGGTGACGAGTTAACCGTTTCGACACACTTGAAAACAATAATAAGTTAAAAAATATAAAATAAAAATTACAATTAACAAACAGCAAATTAAGGTAATTTACATATAAAAGGTAAAATAACATAACAGAAACTAAGTTTCAAATAAGATATTGTAAAGGTGATAACTACATTTCTTGAAAACCTGATAGTTCTAAAAAGTCTAGAACATCTCAGGGAGCAGCACGGTAGAAATCAAAACACAACTAAGGTAAACTGTCAGTGGTTAAAGTCGAGTAAAATAAACTGGTTTCCATAGATCACAAGTTTAAAACAGCGGATGCAGTTTTACTGTATGCTATTGGCTAGATCCATGAAAATTTATCACTACCTATTTGATATAAACATATTTACTTAAAAGCATTTAAAATAAACAATTTTTTATTTATTGATTTTTAAGAAAATTTTATTTCAAAAACTTTCTACATGATATATTAACCGAGAAACTTGTAAAAACTTTTTCTCATTTTTTGATTATCACAAACACTAAACCGATTTTTTTCATATCCTCAATAACAAATAATCAATATTAATATTATTAACACAATATAGAAAAAAAGGCTGGATAATATTTTTTTAAAGCGTTTTGCGATTAAATAAATGTAGGATGTGCAAATATCTTTGAGTAACATACTATAAAACCAAAAGTTAAAACAAAATAAGTACAAAAATCAATGTAAATAACACTAAAATTCGACCATTCGTATAACAGTTAAATGCAAACTATCTTGAATGAACAATCCAGTCTATTAATCCGGAAGAATTATATTTTTTTTATTAATATTTGTATGTTCTCGACATAACCTCTCAGAAATACAATCCTTTATCCGGTTAAACGCGTACAACTAATTCAACAATATTTCATACAAAAAGTTAGTAGATTTACATATATTTTGTCGAATCAATTTACAATTTTCAGAGGAAAATACAGACAAATTCATTCGTCTGTACCGTTCCTTAGCAACAGTAAAATGTAATCAATTCATTAGCGACCAATAACACAAAGCTGATCGACTTCTTTGTAAACTGTAAATTTAATAGTAGGAGCATTTTTAAAAATATTTCTATTTCCGTTTCCTCGGAACGGTTATAAATTATAGTAAGTCGGGTATAAATATGTAAAAAATTAACCGAGAGCGAGTAATGTCGATTAAAATCAACACGGAAAACCTTTGGCGAGAAATGAGAAAGAAAACTCTCTAGAAGAGGTAGAAATAAAGTAAATCGGAGGAAGAGGCTAAAATATACATCAATTTTTCTTTAAGTTTCTTTTGAAACAATCGTAAATTAATAAACAAATTACCCACGACCGCCCCAAAATCAAATAATTTTCAGAAAACGACTTGACCTACTTTAGCAGTTTAAATATTTTTCACTGAATGAATTATATCTACTTGAAATAAGCATGAAAGAACCGTTTCATTGGGCTTTACTATTAAGGAAAGACTTACTTAATAGACTTATTATTAAGGTAGACTTTTTATTTATAAGGTAGACTTTTTACTATTTGTAAGGATTGAATTCCCATTAATGACAGTATTTCTGTTGCCCACAAAGGTGAAATTCCTAGTTTTATTACAAGATAAATTCTCCTTGTCATAATCAGCTTTATTTCGTTTCATAAAAAAAAAAAAAATGCTGTTTTACTTTAAAACGTTTTAAGAAAACGCTCTCTCTTTTACCGTTTAACCTTCGGAACCACCGTAAGGTATTACTTCAGAAGATGAATTGTATGAATATAAATGAAGTGTACTCTTGTATAGTCTCAGTTTGACAATTCCTGAGATGTGTAGTTAATTGAATCCCGACCGCCAAAGAACACCGGTATCCACGTTCTAGTATTCAAATCCGTATAAGAGTAAATGCCTTTACTAGGATTTGAACCTTAGAACTCTCGACTTCGAAATCAGCCGATTTATGAAAACGAGTTCACCACTAGACCTACCCGGTAGGATTCTTAATAGAAGGCTAAGATTTTCTTTATTATTAAATATATATTACGATTACGTATATTCCATGTAATGTATAATTCATCTATCTCTTGAAGAGGGAGGTCTCAGAAGTCAGAACAAGTTTAAAAAAGAAAACAAATGGGTGTTAGATCGTTTTTTGGAGCTGTTAAATAAGAAATTCGAAGAAATATATTTAAAAAATAAAATTTAAATATTACACTATTAATAAATGCGCGAGCTTTTCTAAAAAGAATTATTCTTAAAAACTAATTTCAAACCGTATTATATATCTGTTTTCGTGTAACTCTACGTAACACTTCGGATTAAGAAAAGGGGTTTCCTTCCATTGCTATTTTTAATAAATTACTGAACTGTTAAATAAAAAATCTTAACAGTTTATTTAAAAAACAAAAGATTTTCTTTAACACAACACAATACTACTCTATCGATGAATTTTGAAATAATAATTAAATTATTTTAAGAAACCTTGAATTTTTTGCATCCCCCGATCAATGTGTCCCGATATGTGCTATGCTAAAATAATTTTCATTAATGCCTTTTGAATTGCAAATTTTTTATTTATTTAGTAAATCGATGTATTTACTTTAATATTATTTCATGTGTTTTTAATTCTAAATTTTAAATAACTATTATAAATCATGTATATCTTTTATTTTATAATCGATTAGTATTTTTTAAATGTCGCTCTAATCGAAGTTTTACTGTGTTGCTTTTTTTTATCCGTGAAGTAACGTATCTAGCTACTCCTGACGCGATCTATGTAATATACGGTACGGGTAGAAACAACATAGGGATCCTTTCTAGAAAAAAACTCACAGAAAAGCATAGCAGACACGGGCAAAGAAAATTATTAAGCTTGAACATTCAAAAGGACAGGTCGGGTACCGGTTCTGCAGGTCCAAGAGGTATAACAACAACGGATTGGTCTAGTGGTGAACGCGTCTTCGCAAATCAGCTGATTTCGAAGTCGAAAATTCCAGTGTTAAAATCGTATATAACTTTTATATACGGATTTGAATACTAGATCGTGGATACCGGTGTTCTTTGGTGGTTGGGTTTCAATTAACCACACATCTCAGAAACGGTCGAATTGTAAATGTACAAGACTACACTTCATTCACACTCATACATATCATCCTCTGAAGTATTATCTAAACGGTAGTTACCGGAGGCTAAACAGGAAAAAGAAAAAGTACTTCAAAATTTAACTGAAAGTCTCCGTACCGTGAATCTCACATAGTCCAAGAGCGAGTTAATACGAGTGGTAAAAAACATTTCTACTGCTTTCCGTAAAAATTTTTATATCGTATGTATTCTGTTTTCCACAAGTAGCATATTATAGCCCCGCGCTAGCTAGGCAGCCATCGCATCGCCTAGATCAGATTTGTGTTAATTCGGCTTGAACAAGCTACATACGTACGTACAGACGTCACGCCGAAACTAGTCAAAATGATTCAGGGATGGTCAAAATGATTATTTCAGTTGAAATCTGAAAACCGAAATTTTTCGCAATCACAATACTTCCTTTATTTCGTACAAGGAAGAAAAAACGAATAGAATTAATTGAAGTTTGTTAAAAAACAACGGATCGATGGTCCACAAGATTTATCGGCTTATTTTTAATAATAGCAACAATCTAAACGTATCAGGTGCATAAATATGCAATAGTATATTTAAATAAGTTTTTAATTCGTACGGCGGAATGTTAGAATTTAAGTTATAAAATATTTTTGTGATAAAAGCTTTTTTTATCGTTTATCTCGTAAATATATAAATATAAACGAAAGTACTAAATTTATTTATTTTTAAAATCCACAAAAGATATTTTGTGAAGTTAAAAATAAATAAATTAAAAAGAAGCGTACGATTTTGCGGTTGTTAGTTCAAACCGTTTTCTATTATTTTTCAACACTTTTAAATTGCAATTCGATAATAATAGAGGTCTAAAAACATTGTGAAATATTTTACAGAAATTCAAATAAAAATAACAATATATATATGCGTGTATCCAAAATACAAAATAACTTCGTCGGTGTACAATAGAAAAATAACATTATATTCTCACTGTTGCCATGACGATTATAAACAACGGCGTTTAAAATCGTTCACAAAATAACAAAATGATTTCGTTTAAATTTACAAAAAAAAAAAATTAAAAATTAAAGTAGATAAATTTATAAATTACATGTATAATTCTACTTGTACTACGAAGAAAAGAGATGTTATCTACTTTTATTTAAAAGATAATATTTGAAATGAAATTTTCGTTAAGAAAAATTATAAATAATAGGGATATTTTGAATAATTATGTTGGCAATACAAAACTTCATTCGAGATAATTTACCGCATTTGATATCCCATTCCGTTCATTTGATGTCAATTTCCGTCGTCTTCCGTTCACCGTAAAGATATGAACGGAACCGTTACACCGGTTAAAAATACTGAAACGGATACGTCAGAAGATATGCCAATTTTACAAGAACAATTATTATCGTGTAATATTAGCGATTCAGTATTATCGGGTACAGATGAACCAAATATTAGCAGCTGTAGTCGAGTTAATGTGTTCTACACTGGTGGAACTATAGGAATGGTTCGCAACAATCAAGGAGGTAAGCGAATAAAATCTTTTTAAATTGTATGATAAGGGTTGTTTTAATAATTCCTAAATATAATATCGTGAATATTTATAATTGTAATATAATATTATTTTAACCCATTCGTATATATATATACACACAACACACACACACACACACACACTCACGAAGTATCTTAGAGAGATGTATCTTAAGAAGTATCTCTAAGATGTATCTTAGAGAGACAGAGAGAGAGAGATAGAAGTGAGAGCGAGAGAGAGAGAGTGAGAATCGTCGACCGACTTCCGAGAGAATCCACGTGACAAGATTACTATAGCATTTCATTCGGAAGGTTCTAGCTTAATATCCCGGTAGAATTTAGTATTTTTCACGAGTAACAAAAAATCAATCTCTCATTATTAAAAATAATATCTATATAGAAATTTAGAGCAGTAAATATTATAATTCAATCTTATCGAGGGGGGAGTCCCTCAAAATGTCAGAATTAGTTTTTTTAACTCAAAAATGGGCTGTCTGTTGTTCGGTTCCCGTAAATGTTGATCCATGTAAACCGTTACTTAGTAAATTAGTATAATTTAACCGCGTTTATATTATAAATTTATAATTATTTTTTGAAAAAGATTGTTAAAAAATAAATAATATCCACCTATATCGAACAAGACAACTTTTATTAAGAAAGTAGCCAGTAATTATTAAAGGAGAAGGATATTAAACCTCAACAACAGACTTACTTTACTGTAACCAAACATAACAGGCTTAAGAGAAAGGGCAATATTAAATCTCAGTTGTCGTTTTTATGAATTAATCGAAACGTTTAAAAAATATTCCCATCGATAAATTAAAATCAAAATTATTATGTTTTTATAATGATCAATTTTTTTATTAAATTATTAAGAAATTAAAACGATTTGTGATTTTTTTTTTGTATTTTAACATCATAAATATATGCTAAAATAATTTTCATTAACGTCTTCTAAATCACTTATTTTTAACCGGTTATTTTCATTACATTATTTTTAATTTGCTGTTAATATTTCACGTGTTTATATGTTAAATAATTAATGTGGGCTTTAATCGCATTTATTTTTTGTTTTATAATTTATTTATTATAATTTTTTTTAATATTTCGATGTTGTACTGTTATTTAAGTAGTGATCACTTTTTAAAGTAGTTGTGAGAAAAAATCATAAGACTGTCATTTTGGTTAAAGCCTGAATTTGTTTTTGTCATAGCCTGAATTTTTACGTAAAACTTTGTTTTTTTTTCAATCCCTTTAAAATTATGTGACAACCTTACATTTTCCACTTAAAATTGTGATTACATACCGTAAAGTGATTCGGTTAACTTTCCCTATTACGCCGGTTAAGTTAAGAAAATAATCTACCGTAACGTCGGATAAGTACATATTATGACGGTGAAATACTTCATGAATCGATTAATTCCGCCTTAAGAAAACGGTTCTCAAATTTTTATCCAAATTGTAGTAGAAATGAAAAGCCAAACACAAAAATGAAAACCAAACCGATGCTAGACGATTGCAGATCCTTTGCTACGGTCTTTATGACGTCTATATGTTTTGCAAAACCCGCAAAAGGGAAGTTATGACGAATCAAAAATACGACGCCATTCATATAAAATATTAAACGGAAAAACGCTTTACGAATTTCCAAAAAGCTCAAAAATATAAACTTCAATGGCCTTGAGAAAGGAAAAATACAACGTACGAATGCGTTACAAAATATCAACCGCAAAACTTCAATTAGATTGTTACAGTTAAAAACTCGCATCGTAATAAATCTTAATATTATTGATTGAAATTTTTTTTTTTTTTATTAAATATAAAATGACTTGTTCGTTTGTATTTTAATTCTTTTAATTTTAATTTTTGAAGCTAACATGCTTACCAAAATAAAACAATAGCCAACATTTTTAGTATTAGTTCTAGGTGCAGGGCGTGACCATGGCACGCCTTCGCAGTTAGGCCCTCCTGGCGGGGGGGTGTCTCGGAATGGGATTATTAGGTGTCCAAAACTGATTACCTCTTGTCGAAAAATATTTTTTTTTTGATTGATGAGAACTGATATAACGAAAGTTATATCAATTACGATATAACTTAACCTGGTGATCACCAACCATGTTAATTTAAACCAATATCTGTTTCGGTTCCGCCTGGCGGCTGATGGGTTGTGCTTCTGCGGGGAGATCCGGTCAAATTAATACCTGATGTTTGATTTGGGGAGGGGGAGCTAGAGACCGGGCCATCGTGGAACTTAGAATTTAGACGTCAGGGGTAAAATTGGCCACTCACAAGCGGCGAGTCAATGTGGCGACAGTCGCATTGTCGGACCGTGTGGGAGTTCCTTGATGCGGTTGCTTTGTTCAAACGATATCAGTAGCTTACCTAAGGGAATAGACTCGTACCGCACTGCTGTAGGAAGCTAACCTAGAGATATACATGGCTGACCGCCAGCCAATTAAGGCTCCAAGCGCTTTAATATGGTAGACAGGTACTTGCTGGCATTCAACGACCTAAGTGTGGCATCGAATTGCTGTCTCGACCAAATAAATTTTAATTTATAGTTGTCATATATATTTTTAGTAGTTGACGGGGTGCGCCTACCCATTTTAGAAAATATATGACAAGTGAGCGGTTAGGGCACGTAAGCCGGTGTCGTATGGCACCGCGCTTAGTCCGCAGTGTAACGTAAGCTCTACGAGCTACTTAGGATAACGGTCGCTAAACTGTTCGAGGCTCAGTAGCCGTTTGTGGCACAGACGTCGTATGCTTTACTTTGACCGAATGGGGTGGTGACGGGAGAAATGCCAAGCAAACCGTTAACGAAAGTTAACGGTTCTAGAAATTGATAATAACGAATCGGGATTTTCCGTTAGCGATCGATACATTCTGGTGCCTACTTTTTGGTTATAGTTCATTATTTTATGAAGAAAAATAATCGCATAAATAAACAGAAAATATGTAAAAAATATTTGAAAAAATTTTTAATTTGAAGTTATGACTTTGACATAATCATACGTATCACCATCAAAGCTTGTTGTCAAATCCATTCTGAGATACCGTCCTAAAATTATTTTTTACCTTTTACTGCATTTAGTTTAATAGTGGTATTTTAAAACTTTTTATTTTGTACTTTTTGTGTGTTTAGTGTAACAGTGATTAAAATTTTTTTTTGTACATATTTTTTGTTCTCTACTTTTTCATAAATGTACTTTACAGCTGCGTATTTAGCGAAAGAGAGGATGGGTCTGTTTTACGGTGGGTGAGTACATCCCAACCCCCGTACGGGAAGACACCCGCCTTATGCCGATTCAGGTTGCCGCACTAACTCCCCCGTTCCTAACTCTGATGGGCTTTAACGGAGGTCGTCTCTTTGACCCTCTAACTTTTATCCCGTCTCTATCTCACAGTCATCAGCCAGGCCTCAATCGGGATGCCACCGATGTAAATGCCTTTGTTGACATTTACATCGGTGAATTTTTTTACTCGACCTGTAGGTCGAGTAAAAAAATTCACTAAAAAAGTCTCTCTTCTGTCGTACATCGTTGCCCTCTGAACCGGCTAATCGAGTTCGCGAAAGCACGAACCCTGCGCCTAGTTCACATTTATCTGACTATATGTGACTGACTGTAAATGTCTCATACTTCGGAACTAAATGAGTTTAAATGAGCGTGAAACTTACCGCAGAAAGTGTTGATCGCAACATCGGTTATTTGAACCTAATTCCCTTAGTCGACCGGGCCGATCGAATTTGAATCTCATAAATTTATTTCAACTACTACGGACTCCGGTCTGGTCCACCAGGGAGTCGAGGACAGACTCCTTCTCCCACTCGGCTCCAACACAGAGTCTCGCGTGACATTATTTACTTTATCGCATTCAGAGACCGCTCTCGGCAAGACAGTGCTACACCTCACGGCTGCATTAACTACCATACCCTCGGCAGTGCAGTCACCCTTTCGCCAACAACGTTTCTGCTACTCAGCGCCCTGGCGTAATTGAAAACATTATCATCCAACGGGTACCGCTGGGACCGGATGGGGTTTTGGTCGTAGGGGGTCGAAAAAATCTTTCGGAACGCTAGGACCGACCGTTTTCGAGATATTTGCGATTTTCGTCCGAAAATTCGGATTCGGTTAAAAAGTAAAAACTTTTCCCAAAATTTCGATATATATTTCGCATGTATATCGATATATAATAATATAACGCGTACACACCTGACCACCACGATACATGTACTAACGAATCGGGATTTTCCGCTAGTGATCGGTACATTCCGGAGCTAAACTAAGAGGGACGCACACACACATAAATGCCGTTTAGTAGGAGAGGATATTAGTGTTACAATTTTGAAAATATGTTTGCGACTTTTTGAAAATTCGGGGTTGATTCATCAGGAGGCTTTTTTAATAATTAAAATATTCATTAAAATTGATTTCAAGTAAATTAAAATCGAAATTAAACAAATTTTTTTTTTTTTAATTTGGAAGCTGTTCTATTAGGAAGGGGTATCAAGTTATTTTTACTTTATCGTTTAACAAAATACGTTTAGAGCATTACAAATTTTAAATATCGAAAAAAATTGTTTTTGAATTTTGGGGCCTCTCACACTCGATAGAAAATATGCGGGTAAAATTAATTTAAAAAAATATTTCCTTAGTGGTAATAATAAGTTAAAAAAAAAAAATAATCCCTAAATGGTAAATACAAAGATACAACCGTAATTCTAAATAAACAAAATTTTAATTTTCCACGAAGGGGGAGAAACGTTTGCGGCTTATTTTGAGGTTAAGTACCAAATGGTAAGGGTTATCAAAGAATTAAGATTTTTACATCTTAATGCAACGGGTAATTTGCGAGATGGATTTAAACATAAAATATATTTAAAAAAATAATTTTTTTATTACCACAGACCGTCGGAGTGAACGAACAAAATGTTTTTATAATGGTTTTCAAGGTCTAATGATGTAGAAAATATAAATTCAAAAACTCCCATTAACTCCTTTTCTAAGGCTAAATATATAGTCATTTATTGGGGAGGACGCGAATATTAAGTAAACATTTTGTTTACTTTATTTGTGATCTTGATTAAAAAAAAAAACTTAAAACTTTTGCTAAAATTCTTTTGTACATTTGAAATTTTATTTCGGCCAAAACATCCTCACCCCTTATTCTAATTACTTGCAAAAATTTAATATATTCTTCCCCTCCGAAGGTAGTATCTGTCCACAAAGTTTGAAGAAAATCGGTCAACAAGGTCCAGATTTATTGAACCAATAAAAGATAACATACACACGTACAAACCCGTAAACATTCGTCTGACAAAAATCACTTTTTTAGACTTTGAAGCAATAAAATTTTTTTTTCACACTAAACTTTATTAATTTCTCCTGAAGGTATAAAACTTGACCGAATAAAAAAAATGTTTACTTATACTTTCTTGTTTTGACTATAGCTGTTGCAGCTACGGTCGAGAAAGTAATACACTATGTACGGTAAAAATAGCGATGTAAATTATGCGTATATAAAATAACACGTAATTTTGATATTAAAAAAAATAAAGTATTCAGACTTAATTTATAGATGTTTTTCATAAAAACATAACAAAAATAATGTAATTTTGTTCTCGGAATTATTTTAATGGAATTTAAAATACGTTATGTATTTTAAAACATTTAAATGTTTTACATTATTATGTATTTTTATTAAAAGTTGCATCGTTCGGATAATAAGGTACTTTCTCGTAAATCGAGGAGTTGCGTAATGTATCTAATACGAAAATAGTTCTGGTTTGTAATTTTGTAAATTAATAATCATAAATACACAATGTTTCTAAAACGGTGGGCTGGCTGTACTTTTTCGGATTCTACTTGTAAAACTAAACAAGAAATATCCTTAGGAAAAATGACAATTTCTCCTTCGTTTTCCCACTGTTCGGCATCTTGTTATTTTTATACAAAAATTTACATCTCAAGTTCAGATAGAGGAATCACATTAATATTTGGCAAGCGTGTTGATAATAAAGTTTTACACTTATCAAAAAATCAGGAATTATCAGGAAAAAATCAGGAATTAATTTTGTGTCTGTTTTCGTGTCCTCCACCTTTACGTTCAATACGATTAAATAATAATTATTTTTATTTATTGCTTATTCTAGTATTGTAAATTAGTATCAAATTAAATAATAATTTTCTCACAATAATAAACCTAATAATTATGACACAATATTACATCAATTTTATGGCGTAACTCGGCTATTTGTTAATCGATTTAAAAAAAATAAATTGTCATTTTGTTTAAAACAAAAGGCTTAATATTTTAGCAAAACATACATTTTGATAAAACTACTATTTACGGAGATATAACGGGTTAAAAAATAAGCATGGCTGCCATTTTGTAATTACATGGCTGCAATAAGCATGGCTTCCCGAAGTGTTTGATCACCCGCCATACAGCCCGGACTTGGCTCCATTCGATTTTCACCTCTTTTCTCACATGAAACGCTGGCTAGGAGGACAACATTTTGGTACAGACATCGAGCTGCAGAACAGCGTAGAAACATGGCTGAAAACACAGGCGGCTCTGTTCTATGACAAGGGTATTGGAAGGTTGGTACCACGCTACGACAAATCCAAAATCGGAGTGGCGACTATGTAGAAAAATAGCGTAACTTTGTAAGTACTTGTTACAAATAAAAACATTTTTATATTCACTGTGGTTTTAATTCCGTGACCGATCGGACCTTGAAAAAAAAATAACCCTCGTATAAAAATAACAAAATGGCGGACAGCGGGAGAACGAAGGAGAAATTGCAATTTTTCCTAAGGATATTTTTTGTTTAATTTTACAAGCAGAATCGGAAAAGGTATAGTCGCCCACCATTTTAGAAACACTCTGTATATGTACAAACGCGTATATAGATTCCAAGAATAGTTCTTTTGTTAATCGTACTCTACCGTTATTATTTACAGCTTATAATTATTGAGTTTACATTTACCTCGTACGTTACAAATACCAAAATAGAATTGAACCGGATTTACTTATTTCGTTTCCTTTTCTTTATACCTTACGCTTAACATTTAAATTATCATTAATTATTTATATTATTTTAATAAAATAATGTACAGAATTATTAAAAAAAAATACATGAACCGTAAAAAACAACTTTACAACTACGGGTATAAATTTTCCTACGTCAAAACGATCTACTTTTCGGAGAGATTATTGCAGCTCCGAGTACGCATTAGAGAGAATTAAAAGATTTTAAAAGGAAAGGGTAGAATTGTTAGGAGAAACATCGAAAAGCAAATATTTTTTTATAAAAAATTTTTAAGTATGACAACCGTAATAAAACGGCTGTTTAATATTTTTCAGTTATTTTCAAAAGCGAGTCTTCATACCCGTTAAATAACTCCTCAACAGTGAGGTACATAAATGAAAAAAAATATTTTAAAATTTTAGCAGATATTCCTACCTCAAAACGATATATTTTTTATATTTGAACACTCTTTGGGTCGCAATGTAGGCAATTTATGAAACTAGGTGTGAACAAGAATAAGTTTTTCGGTTAGGATTTGTCGAATCCATGGTTTTTTCGTCAGATATTGTTTTTCATTGCCCTTCAAAATTATGTGTTGAAACAACTATATCGTTTCTATTCAAAATTTTTCAATCGCTTTCTCTTGGCCGTTTAGGGAGCGGTAGTCTCATACCGAAAAAGTAGATAATTTTAATGCAAGACCGTTTACAAAATTTCATTTTCTGTCTCTAACAGTCGACAAATTATTTAAAGGTTCCCGTACTTTTGGAACATTCTGTATATTATTTACACTATAAATATAATTTTTAATGTCGGCAACATTTAAAATATTATTTTGCAGAAGAAAAAATAAAACAACCGGTTACGATAAGTTCAATGAACTCTATAAAAAATAAAATCTGATGAAACGATATCTGTAACGCCGATATAATACGCCTCGTAATACGTTTAATGAATTTTTACGAAATAATACCGGATATAAAGACCTTGATTTAACATTTCTATAACAGGTTCAAATCGTGAAATTTGTTCAATTAACGTATTTCAGCCGCTAATTTTTAAAGAGTAATTCAATTTCTTAGTTTTTAAAAAAAAAACGTAAACGAGGAGATTAAAAATATGTAATAATGGTTCGTAAAGTAAAAAATCGGGAAAAAACTGCGTAATTTTCCCGGCTTTGCCGATGACAGATTTGTATCTCATATTTCACCGTAGGATTTTTAAATATTTATACGTTAATTATGCTATATTTAGAGTACAACTGCGAAAAATATCAAAATGTTCAGTAAAAAAATTTTGATAGGACTTCACTCCCTTGATCAAATGACGTCTTTACCTTAATTTTTTTTTTTTGTCTTCAGTCATTTGACTGGTGACTGGTTTGATGCAGCTCTCCAAGATTCCCTATCTAGTGCTAGTCGTTTCATTTCAGTATACCCACTACATCCTACATCCCCAACAATTTGTTTTACATATTCCAAACGTGGCCTGTCTACACAATTTTTCCCTTCTACCTGTCCTTCCAATATTAAAGCGACTATTCCATGATGCCTTAGTATGTGGCCTATAAGTCTGTCTCTTCTTTTAACTGTATTTTTCCAAATGCTTCTTTCTTCATCGATTTGCCGCAATACCTCTTCATTTGTCACTTTATCCACCCGTCTGATTTTTAACATTCTCCTATAGCACCATATTTCAAAAGCTTCTAATCTTTTCTTCTCAGATACTCCGATCGTCCAAGTTTCACTTCCATATAAAGCGACACTCCAATCATACACTTTCAAAAATCTTTTCCTGACATTTAAATTAATTTTTGATGTAAACAAATTATATTTCTTACTGAAGGCTCGTTTAGCTTGTGCTATTCGGCATTTTATATCGCTCCTGCTTCGTCCATCTTTACTTTACCTTAAAGTAATACGGTATTAAAAGTATTATTGACAAAAATGTAAATTCTTAGTAAAAAATTTTTACTCCCAGTTACCTTGATGGAATGAGGTTTTTATTATCAGAATTATACGGCATTTATAGTATGATTGTATATATATATATATATATATATATATATATATATATATATATAATTGTTAATAAAAGATTTTGGGGGTTTTATTTGACACCCTACTATGAAAGCTACATCATGCAACATTTTTAATAACACTTCATAATTGAAAAACAGATAAAATTATCAGAAATTAAAAAAAAAATTAAAAAAAAAGGTTTAATTATTAATTTGGGTCCATTGCGTCTTTCTTATTTAAAAAAAAAAAATGTTCCCATGCTGTCTACAGTAATTCTAGATACAATTGAATTTTACAAAATAAACAGGGACTTAAAAGTTTATTTGTTAGAATAGTTATTTATTTCAGTAAGTCTATCCGATTTTTTGCAATGCTGTTCAACAAGGGAATATTTTACAAAAAAGAATACGGTAATGCGATACCCTCTTGATCAGTAGAGTCGAAAATTAACCCGTAACTGGGATATGTAAACGTATAATCAATATTTTTATCAAATATTTACTTTTTTGTCGACGGGTTATCGAGATATAAAGAAAAAACTGTTTAGAAATAATGTTGAATATCCTCTACCCCTAATCTTATAAACTTAATTTTTTGGAATTTTAAAATGTATAATATTGAACGTCAATTTTCTACAACCGCTTTACAAAAAGCAATAAGTTCAAAATGGCGAAGATTACCTACTATTCGAAGGAAACTACGGTATTAATTTCGGTCGCACGGTGGGATCGGGGAATGAAATTGTATTTACTTCAATTTTTGAGGTATGAGGAGTACGAAAATACCATTCATTTAAAATTTAATTTTCTTATACTTAGGCTTATATAAAGAATGACACAAAAGTCCTCACCCTATTTCCGAAGTTTGTAACTATGTTTGAAAATGAAAAAAAATCGGTTTTTTTATCTGATTACATTTATTAAGACGTTGACACTTTGTGCCATTAAGACTAGAAGATAATACTGGCCGAGCGGCCACCGTCAGACTTGATGCACAATCGGGCTCGTTTCACAACATGTTGCGTTTTTTTCCTTAAAACGTCTGGCGATAAATTATCCACCTCTTGTAGGATGTTCTCCTTTAGAGCCGTCAAAGCCTGACGCTTGTTTCTGTAAACCCTTGACTTCAAAAACCCGCAAAGAAAGTATTCTGGAACTGTCGCATCAGGCGATCTTGCGGTCCGATACAAATCGCCAAAACAAACAAGAGATTAAATGGCCGGGAACCGTTGGCTTCAGAATGTCCGTTGTTGGAACACCGTCCTGCTGGAACTACATGTTTCTCAAACCCGATTCGTCATTTTTGGCAGCGATAGGTCATCGATCGTGTTTCCGTAACGCGCACTAGTGACGGTTACAATGTTGCCAACGTCGTTATCTGTTGCCGCTTTTTCTCTGTAAACACCGCACCAAACAGTGACTTTGAGAGGATTTAATGACTATTCGTGAATTACACGCGGATTCTCGGCGTCCAGAAACTAAAATTTTGCTATTCACATATCCGCATAGGTGAAAATAATACGCTTCGTCACTCATGATAATTTTGAGTGGAAAATTCTCATCTTCGCGGGCGAGATTTAAGAGGGCTTAGCTAAACTGCACATCTGCCTGGCAGTCTGCAGGCTAGAAATGGTTTGTTGTTTGCACTTTGTACGGTAAAACTTCTAAGCCTTGCACAAAAATTCACTGTAACGATCGTTTGTTGCTGCCCGATTGCGCGGCCTGTTGCCCGGTTGATGTTTGGTTGTCGTTTTGGACATCAGCCGCAGCAGCGATTTTCTCGGACGTGCCGACGCTACGGGGCCGGCCACTTCTCCAACTGTTCCACGTCGAGCCAGTTTCCTGAGGCGAGCGGCTAGACGTCACAGTGTTTGGCCAGTTGGAGCTGCAGACGTAGGAAATCGACGACGAAATTCACGCTGAGCCAAATTCACCGACCAATTTTTTCTCAAAAACATTGACGCAATTATTCCGCGGTCCTGGAGAGAAGAACGATCCACGGCCCATCCACGTGTATTTTGGATCTTTGAAGAACAAAAATAAATTGATTACTACGTTAAATAACAACTATTTGTCAAGATGAGAGCACCTTACAGTAGGGTGACGATTTTTGCGCCACCCGTTATATATGTAAACATTTTGTGGCCAAATTTCAATGAGTTTGATAAACTATCAAACTCATTGAAATTTGGGTATGCTCTAGTAGCGTATTTTAAGCTGTGCATGTGAAAATTTGGTTAAGATTGGTTCCTGAGTTACGCTCCATTTAATGTCGACAACAAACAACGTAACTTCAAATTGAGGTTATGTTGATTTTTTATTTGTGTATTTTTCATACGCGCTTATGCAGCGAGACACAGCGGTAAGCGAATTTAAACTCAATGCTTGTGTGTAAGGTCTAATCGTTATTTTTAATTATTTAATCCGATTACGGTTATAGTAATTTAATTTTCTTATATTCAGAAAAAAATATATTTTAATATTAAATTTAAAAAACTATACTTCCTTTAGTTTGGTGTATAATTTAATTTTTGCTCTGAATATTTGTTGCGCAAAAAGCGATACAAAATAACACAACGAAACATCGGTCTTCTTGTGCAGTTCTACGCAAGAAGGTTTTAATTTAATGCCTTTAATGCCCCGTATGTAGATATTTTTCGAGCCGTTTTTGAAAAATTTATGTCGAACGACCCCGGAGGTACCGGTCAAAGTACAGGCTGACACAGTTATGTACGTACATACATCTTCTGGAAATTTCTATAAATGTTTTTTAGACTGAGGGGGTTTTCAAAGATCGAAATTTGCTAAAACCCATATAACCAAAATGTTGGCTTTTTTTTTTTTTGTCTTCAGTCATTTGACTGGTTTGATGCAGCTCTCCAAGATTCCCTATCTAGTGCTAGTCGTTTCATTTCAGTATACCCTCTACATCCTACATCCCCAACAATTTGTTTTACATACTCCAAACGTGGCCTGCCTACACAATTTTTCCCTTCTACCTGTCCTTCCAATATTAAAGCGACTATTCCAGGATGCCTTAGTATGTGGCCTATAAGTCTGTCTCTTCTTTTAACTATATTTTTCCAAATGCTTCTTTCTTCATCTATTTGCCGCAATACCTCTTCATTTGCCACTTTATCCACCCATCTGATTTTTAACATTCTCCTATAGCACCACATTTCAAAAGCTTCTAATCTTTTCTTCTCAAGTACTCTGATCGTCCAAGTTTCACTTCCATATAAAGCTATGCTCCCAACATAAACTTTCAAAAATGTTTTCCTGATGTTTAAATTAATTTTTGATGTAAGCAAATTTTATTTCTGACTGAAAGCTCGTTTCGCCTGTGCTATTCGGCATTTTATATCGCCCCTGCTTCGTCCATCTTTAGTAATTTTACTTCCCAAATAACAAAATTCTTCTACCTCCATAATCTTTTCTCCTCCTATTTTCACATTCAGCGGTCCATCTTTGTTATTTCTACTACATTTCATTACTTTTGTTTTGTTCTTGTTTATTTTCACGCGATAGTTCTTGCGTAGGACTTCATCTATGCCGTTCATTGTTTCTTCTAAATCCTTTTTACTCTCGGCTAGAATTACTATATCATCGGCAAATCGTAGCATCTTTATCTTTTCACCTTGTACTGTTACTCCGAATCTAAATTGTTCTTTAACATCATTAACTGCTAGTTCCATGTAAAGATTAAAAAGTAACGGAGATAGGGGACATCCTTGTCGGACTCCCTTTCTTATTAGGGCTTCTTTCTTATGTTCTTCAATTGTTATTGTTGCTGTTTGGTTCCTGTACATGTTAGCAATTGTTCTTCTATCTCTGTATTTGAACCATAATTTTTTTTAAATGCTGAACATTTTATTCCAGTCTACGTTATCGAAAGCCTTTTCTAGGTCTATAAACGCTATAACGCTATGTTGGTATGTTTTTCTTTAATCTTCCTTCTACTATTAATCTGAGGCCTAAAATTGCTTCCCTTGTCCCTATACTTTTCTGAAACCAAATTGGTCTTCTCCTAACACTTCTTCCACTCTCCTCTCAATTCTTCTGTATAAAATTCTAGTTAAGATTTTTGATGCATGACTAGTTAAACTAATTGTTCTGTATTCTTCACATTTATCTGCCCCTGCTTTCTTTGGTATCATCCTTTGGTCGTCTTTGGTTATCATTCTTTGGTTGCCATTTATGTTCATAGTTTCTACAACAGCAATAGAGATAGTCGGGAAAGTAAAAATATGTAAATTAATAAGAATCTATTTAATGTATTCGCATAATACTTGCCGCGATTCTAAAATCCGACGCCCGCACTGGAATTTCATAAACTAGAAAAGGTACGAAGAATTTTTTTTTATACGGCGAAACTGATTTTTGAGTGCATTAAAAAAAATCATATGCTTGTTTAAAATCAACTCTATTTTTCCATTATCGCGGTTAATTTTATTTTTAATTTTTAAATGTAAACTCTAGTTTTATATTATTTTGGATACGATGCATACTTCTAAAATTTTTTAAAATATTTTCTTGTAAACACAACAGACGGGTGGATAAAGTGACAAATGAAATGGTATTGCGGCAAATAGATGAAGAAAGAAGCATTTGGAAAAATATAGTTAAAAGAAGAGACAGACTTATAGGCCACATACTAAGGCATCCTGGAATAGTCGCTTTAATATTGGAAGGACAGGTAGAAGGGAAAAATTGTGTAGGCAGGCCACGTTTGGAGTATGTAAAACAAATTGTTGGGGATGTAGGATGTAAAGGGTATACTGAAATGAAACGACTAGCACTAGATAGGGAATCTTGGAGAGCTGCATCAAACCAGTCAAATGACTGAAGACAAAAAAAAAAAACACAACAGCTTAGGGGCTTACACACTTCATCTTTAGTTGTACTTATCGACAATATTTTATCATATAAGATGAACTTAAGACTATATTGTTGTAATTTTACCATTTTTGTTATTATTCCGTTGCGATTAAGTTTTAATATTTCATAATTTTAGTTATTTTTTAAAAGTGTAAAATTTTTTGTTTTAACAGTTTCTTTCCTTAAAATAAAATTTAAAGACATTTCACTTTTCGAAATATGTGTTATACAATATTGTTGTCAGTAAGTTCAGCTGGAGATTGGAAGAAGACGTCCAAGGATAGAGATATTTTAGAAATATGTGTAAAATATTAACGAAATTGGGGTGGGGGGTTCTATTTAATAAAATGAAGTTGGCCGCATATTGGAAAATTTGGATTTATCAAATATGAGAATAAAATATTTTTAATACACGCAAAAAAAAAGGAAAAGTTTCCCGTTTAAAGTAATTTGTCTTGTTTACGAGATCCCAATGTTGGGAGACTTAAATTATAATATATAATTTCTACGCAATTTCATTTATTACGGTTTATTTTTTTAAAAAAGTACTGTTTTGATTTAAAAAAAACCGTAAGAAAGCTAAAAAAGCACCTATTAATTGGAATCATTTTTAATTTTCATAAACGAATTGATAGGCGTTTTTAGATCGACTATTCTATGTTTAGTGATATTACTTAAATGAATTAAGTTATATCCATTTCAGTTATGAATACAGTACAGACCCGTTATAACGCGGCTCGATATACCGCGGACCCGGATATAACGGGGATTATAACCTCTCCCTCAAAAAATATCTGAATATCTAAAAAAATAAAATAGGATGAAGAAATGCGTCACCCTACCGCTGTATTCGATATGGGTGTAAAACCCACCATAAATCCTTTGAAATTGTCAACAATACTCTTCTAATAACACCTGTCAATTAGTCACGACCAATTTTGAAGCCTTGGAATTCCCAAAAATATGATTCGATAAAACTAAACTTTGATTCTAATACAGTAATAGGAGAAATTCTTACGGTATACTGCACATAACTAATTTCCTGTAACAGCGATAAGACCAGCAATGTGCTGCGTGCACAAGGCACAGTATACGGTATCTGAATGTTATTACGTATTGTGATTTATTCCGAGCTGCTTTTACCGTGTTTATCTCTATCGCTAAATTTTATTACGTCAGTTAACCTATTAGATTTTGTAGCGTTTGTTTTCGTTCGTATTTGTCTAACGTGTTGTCTAAACGAAAGACGTATTCTATAAAGGAAAAATTAGAAATTATTGAAAAAGTTATGGCAGGTCGTTCGAAAGCCATCCCGGGAATTCGGTGTGCCTGAAGGTATTACAGGTGTCTGGGTGAAAGAAGAAGATTAATTGCGTTCTTTTATCGATTCGGTAAATGAAACAGTCTGACTTCATTGCAAAAAGGATAGACTAGGCGATGTTAATATTTTAGATGACTGTATGTAGCTTTGGTTTTTGCAAAAACGGAGTGAAGGAGTGCCGCTATCAGGGTCAATAGTTGAAGCTCAGGCACTAAATTTTCACGAACAAATTACAACGGAGAAGAATTCAGTGCTTCTAGCGGTTGCTTATCGCGATGGAAAATCCGTCTTGGCATAGGCCAAGTAAATATCGAAGGAGAATCTTATTCAGCAGATGCGACGGTAGCCGAACATTTTTCACAAACATTGTTACAATCGGTTATAGAAGAGAATAACTTCAGTGACAAACTGTTGTATAATTGTGATGAAACTGCTTTATATTATAAACTATTGCCGACAAAAACATTACGAAACGGGCACCAAATAAATTTGGTATGAAAATGAACAAAGAAAGGGTAACTTTTCTTTTGTGTGCCGATGCCAGGAAATCATAAATTGAAGCCGTTGCTCATCGACAAGTACGCCAGCCCACGCTGCTTCAAACACGTTAATACGAATTCATTACCTTATTTTTAAAAATATTAAAACGCTTGGATGACGTG
This sequence comes from Lycorma delicatula, assembly GCF_047948215.1. NCBI lineage: Eukaryota > Metazoa > Arthropoda > Insecta > Hemiptera > Fulgoridae > Lycorma > Lycorma delicatula. The sequence goes on along the minus strand of NC_134459.1, from coordinate 174,694,782 downwards.
TAATATATATTTTTTTAACGTATGTAACGAAGGAATTTGTGCCTTGTGTTAAAAATTATTTACGAGTTCGAAAATCGGAAGAAAAATCTTTTATTGCTTTTTGTCCTGTTCATCCGCCTACTGACACGCTGAAATCTAAAGAAGGGAAAATAATCGCAGTGTTTTTATCCAAGAACACCACATCTTGATCCAACCGTTAGACCGAGGAGTTATTCGGGCATTTAAAGCATTACTGACGAGAGCTACTGACCGTTATCGTTAACTCAGAATTACAAGTAACAGAATTTCTTAAAACTGTCATTAAAAAGTGTTGTATACAGCGCTGGAACCTCATGCAGTAACGTAAATTCTATTGCAGTTCTATTATAATTCTAAAAATTGTCGGTCGGTATTGTCGCAGAGTAACACAGAAGACACTGAAACAGGAAATGTTCATATTTTTATTCACAAACAACGTACTGGAATTGTCAAATTCAACCGGGCAAGAATTGTCTGTAAGTTATCTTAACGAGTAGTTTCAACAAGAAATCAATCACCCGTTGCCCGTTATCAAAGAGATATTTATTAGATTAGATTATTCTTTATATTTATTTTTAGTCTTAATAATATTATTAAGACGATATATTATTTAAATAATATATCGTCTTTAAAAAATTGTTTGTTCGTAAATTAAATTTTTATTATTACAGTGTATATGATATTTTAATTCGAAGTATTATAATATTCGTAAGAAATATCTAAGATGATTACGATTGTATTATAACCTTATTCTATTATATGTTTGCCAGAGTTTTCTGGTTTATTATTTTTAATGCTATTTTTATGCTCTTTAGCACGTGTGGAAAATTTGCGATCGGTCATATTCGCAGAGTCGTAATCATCACAAAAAAGGCAACGTACTTCATGATTATCAAATTTGTAATCATTATCATATGATTTTTTATTAAAATTATTATTAAATATTTAATTAATTTGTTATTAGTAGCATATGCAGATGTTAAGCGACTTTTTATATATATTTTTTGACTAAAAGATGTATTTTCATTTTTTATGTATATTTTATCCTATTTATCAGGTAATAATTTTGTATCGTTATATATATTAATTTTATTATATAATTTGTTTATAGTACCGACATAATAACCGTTAACAACAGCAATGTTTTTAATTATTTCTATTTCTTTATTTAAGGAAGTTTTATCATGTTTGAGGTATTTTAAGGCTCTACATAACAATGAATTAAAAACAGCCATTTTTTGGGACCGTGAATGAAAAGAATGGTAATTAATTATTGTGTTATTTAATGTATCTTTACGATGTATTTCTAATTTTATCTTATTATGTATTTTTATATTCAAAAAGTTCAAAAAATTATTATTTACAGTTTCCACGGTAAATTTTATGTATTTATCAATTTTATTAAATTCATTTAATATTATATTTGATTCGTTTTGAACATTTTCATTATATAAACGAGGTGCGTGAGAAAAGTAATGAGACTGACTTTTTACTAACCAAAGTTTTTATTTTTTCAAACAACAATATTATCCCCTTCAAAGTAGTTCCCTTGGGCACCGGCGGAGTCGTTGTTCCCACTGGATGGCTTCAACCGGTTGGGCTTTTAAACCGGTCGGTCACAGTCTTTTGAATGTTCTCCAGAGTTCCAAAATGACGTCCTTTTAAGACACGTTTCAATTTCGGGAAAAGGAAAAAGTCACAAGGACTCAAATCAGGTGAACAGGGGAGGGGGTTGAGGAACCGTAGGAATGCGTTTTGAGGTCAAAAGTTTCCTGATGGAAATGGCCGTGTAACACGGGGCATTGTTATTGATGAAGCATCCGCTTGTCTGTAATGTCTGGTCTCACGCGAATCACACATTTCCTGATGCTTTCAAGGACACCTTTGTAAAACGCTTTGTTAACAGTTTGTCCTGGAGGAACAAATTCTTTACGCACGACACCCCTACTGTCAAAAAAGCAAATCGGCACGGTTTTGATCTTAGATTTGCTCATTCGACATTTTTTCGGTCGAGGAGATGACGGAGTGTGCCACTCTTCGCTTTGTTTAAGGGATCGAACTCAAATATCCAGGATTCATCATCTGTGATCACACGATTGAAGAATTCTTGGTCACTGTCAATCCTCTCAAGAAGATCAACGCACACGTTTCTACGATTGAGCTTCTGTTCCGTTGTGAGGTTTTTCGGCCGCAATTTCGCACAAACCTTTCGCAAGTCCAAATCGTGTATCAAAATTTGATGTACGGTGACAGTGTTTAAGTTTAACTGATCATTCATCATCCTTATTGTTAAACGACGGTCTGCTCACAAGAACCCTCATACGCTCAACGTTTTCGTAAGATTTTGAAGTCGAAGGCCTCTCTGAGCGAGGTTGATCTTCAACGTGTACTCGGCCTTCCAAAAATGATTTGTGCCGTCGGAAAACTTGTACTGTTGATAAGCAATGATCCCCATAGGCCTGTTTCATATTTTCAAAGGTCACACTCGCGGATTCCCCAAGTTTAACGCAAAACTTGATCGCACAACTTCGCTTTAAATTCGTAACGCACAACAAAAACACAACTTCACTGATGGCGCTGTCAAAAATAACGTGGAGTTGAAACTCGTACTGAGCATGTGGAAGAGATGAACAAACCGGTCTAGCACAGACCGGTAGACACAGTGTTGCCAGATCGCTCGCAGTGTTACCAATCTTATTACTTTTCTCACACAGCTCGTATAATTATAGTGTCATCTACATAACGTTTATACAATAGTATATTATGTCGAGCAAGAATTTTATCGATACAAGTATCTTCTAAAAATTGCAAATATTGCTCTGGCAAAATTGCCGATAACGTTTCACCCATATCAAAGCCAAATGGTTGTTTATAATATTGATTATTGACACTAAAGTAACTGCATTCACAATACATTTTGATCATATTAATTAATTTGTTGGTGTAATGTTTATTTCACTATTGTTCAAATGATTTTTTTAATAACAGTTAAAGTTTTGTTTAAGGATATATTAGAATACATATTACAGATGTCTAAAGATATGCATTTTGTGTTATTGTTTATGTTAATAATATGTAAAATATCTATGATAAAACCATTTTTAAAATTGTACGTGTTATTTAATTTAATTGAATCCTTTAATATATTAGCTAAAAAATTTGCTTAAAAAATATGTCGATGAATTTGTAAAATCTATTAATGGTATTATCGGTGTTATTTTGATGTATTTTTGGTAAAGCCTTCAAATATGGTGCGTAATTATTAATGTTATTTTTAAATTTATTTTTTATTTTATCATACGGGGTAACATATTTAGACTTATTTATTACAGTTTTGACTTTATTTATATATGTATTTGTAGGATTTTTGATTTTAGAAAAATTATCATCTATAAATTTATTAGTTTTATCTATATAATTTTATGTATACATGATAACAGACCTATTTTATCAACTTTTAATGCACGTGCTTTAGGAATTAATTAATTTAATTTTAATATTTCTTGTGAATTTATATCGTTCTTTATGAATTTATTCTTTATTTTGTAATTATTATTATTTATAAAATTAGATTAAGGAGGTAGAAGAATTTTGTTATTTGGGAAGTAGAATTACTAAAGATAGACGAAGCAGGAGCGATATGAAATGCCGAATAGCACAGGGGAAACGAGCCTTCAGTCAGAAATATAATTTGTTTACATCAAAAACTAATTTAAACGTCAGGAAAAGATTTTTGAAAGTATATTTTTGGAGTGTCGCTTTATATAGAAGTGAAACTTGGACGGTCGGAGTATCTGAGAAGAAAAGATTAGACGCTTTTGAAATGCGGTGCTATAGGAGAATGTTAAAAATCAGATGGGTGGATAAAGTGACAAATGAAGAGGTGTTGCGGCAAATAGATGAAGAAAGAAGCATTTGGAAAAATATAGCTAAAAGAAGAGACAGACTTATAGGCCACATACTAAGGCATCCTGGAATAGTCGCTTTAATATTGTAGGGACAAGTAGAAGGAAAAAATTGTGCAGGCAGGCAACGTTTGGAATATGTAAAACAAATTGTTAGGGATGTAGGATGTAGGGGGTATACCGAAATGAAACGACTAGTACTAGATAGGGAACCTTGGAGAGCTGCATCAAACCAGTCAACTGACTGGTTTGACAACAAAAAAAACAAAATTAGATATATTGTTCTCGTATTTCTTTGTCGTAAATCTTATAAATACTATCTTCAGTAAGACTTATTGTTTCGTTATGTATCTTATTTTATCAGGTTAAATGTTATATTCATATGCATACGTTATCATATTATGTTCCTCTTTTCAATTTCCTTAACGAGACAATACGATATAAGAACGTATCTTTCAAAGACGCCGATTAATAATTTAACGTACACGATTTAAATAAATACCGTGATTCCTATTTGACGTCATAATTAAAATAAATAAAAAAGATTTTGAAAAATGACCGTAAACGGAAATTTAACATGATTGTTGTGATAATAATTAATTCTACAGGATAACGATTTGCCGGGTGTGTCATTTAACAATAAGAATAGCTAAAGCTGCAAAAAATAGAATATAAGCGAGCGTAAAATTGTTTTATAAAAACTTTCCGCGACCAAGATAAGAATCGCATCGAGGCATAACTAATTACATAAAACGCAAGTTCATTGATCTCGTTTAAAATAATGGTGTCAAAGATTTAAAAATATTTACAGATGTAAATTGAATTACTTTGGTTAATTACGTATTTTGACCGTAAAAAAAAACTAAAAGTATGACATTCATAGATATTACATCACAGGGCATTTTTCATACTCAACGTATTACCACTCCACAAGTTTCTAGCTTATGTGGTGAAATAATCTATTATATATTTAAATCTAGTGGTTTCTGTGGTCTGTTACTCTTTCACGCAAAAACGCGACTTGACCAGTAGAGCTGAAATGTTGCATGAAAATAGATTTTATACCTAAAGAACACAACAGGACTATTAACGTTACGAAACATTTGACCGTTTCAAGACGGTGGCCGTTTAGCCGCTTGTGATAACTACCGGATATTGTTCCTTGCCGATTTTCTACTTTACTGTAGCCAAACTGTCGGTCAAATCGAATTCAGAAACCGCTTGCAGTATTTGAAATTAAATTTTCTAAAAAAAAATTTATCTTTTTATATAATTCTTTCGGTAATCGATCAAGTTAGTTTCAAAGGTGCTACGGTGTACGGCGCACGACTACCCATTCAGCCAGTACTCCCGTTACAGAGTGTGCGACGCGACGCAGATGCGCGACTGGCTGCATCTGCCTCCAGTTGCTTGACTACTTTTTTTAAGATGGGAGCCGACTATGCTGAAACCCGTATACTAAGGATAACTCAACGATTCGAATCCTGCGTCTACCAAACTGTTGTTCTGAAGAAATTACAATACACCGATAGTTTTTATAAATTCATCAGGCTTTAGTCGTTATTTATCAGTATTATTTTTACACACATGAGGATAATGAACATAGTGGGGATCCACGGAGCGGAGCCCTCTGGTTAGACGAGAAGGACGACGAAGCGAACCCTGAGCGGCTAGTCAAAAAAAAGTTACTTTCTGAACTCATTCTACTAGCGGAAACAATGAAAAAGGTTTATATAAACATGAGTCCGGAAACGCTTCGTTAGCGAGTAACGGCTAGCGAAAGATTTCGCCCTATTTCCTGGGCGGTGAAATAAAATCATACTGAAATTATAGGGACCCAAATTAAAGGTGAAACTTGATGGTTCCTTATGGTTTTCACCTGAAAAATTGAATAAAACAGGCGCCAGGATCATATCTTTTGTAGTTTTCATAATATATGACGTAAAACAGAAATATTAGTTATATAAAAACGTACGTTTTTAACACCAAAACTTTGTTAAGTGATTAATACAATCGTAATAGCTTTTATCAAAACTCGTAGATAATTTAATTCGGAGAAAATTGTTGTAAAACCGCCTTTTTCTTTCTTTTTCCTGTTTATCCTCCGGTAACTACCGTTTAGATAATTCTTCAGAGGATGAATGAGGATGATATGTATGAGTGTAAATGAAGTGTAGTCTTGTACATTCTCAGTTCGACCGTACCTGAGATGTGTGGTTAATTGAAACCCAACCACCAAAGAACACCGGTATCCACGATCTAGTATTAAAATCCATGTAAAATTAAAAGTAATTAATCCGCCTAATTAAAAGTAAGTACAAGTTCAAGAAATGTGATTTTGTTATCGTAGAAAACTTTTAAATGTTATCGACTACAGAACTCTGAAGTTAACTTACAATTGAAACAATGAATTGAAAAAAAAAATGTAATCGATACATTTAATAAAGTTTAAATAAATTTTCAAACTTTTTTCTATTTCAATACGTTTGGCTGCACGGTTTCGGATTGGTAGTAGCTCTGCTCTCCGCAATTCTGCATGAATTTCTTTGATTTGTGCGGCGGCATTTATAATATGAGCAACCACTCTTTACGCCTATGAACTTGCCTTTTGTACACAATATTTTTTATCCGACCCCGCACGCAAAAATTTAACGGTGTTAGATAATGTGATCTTGATAGGCAGTAGTGTAGCTCGCTGCGGCCAATCCGTCGCTCTAGAAATTCATTGATCTCTTTTAAAATAATGGTGTCGATAAAGATTTAAAAATATTTACAGTTGTAAATTGTATTACTTTGATTAATTACGTATTTTTGCCGTAAAAACCGTTATAGGATAATGTTAATTTAAACATATGTTGCGCAGAAACTGTACAACTATTTAGTTGTACGTTAAAAATTCTAACTAAAATCCATACTGAGTCTTTCTTTTTTAAATTTTCACTTTCCTAGCTACATAAAGTGTTACGTAAGGAAAAAGATCCTAATCGGGTAAAATGTTACTTATCGGGGTTTTTGTAGATCTTGACGTTTCACGGCATTCCCCTGTAACAAAGAAATAATAAATTTTAGCATAGAAATTTCCGGAAGATGTACGCCCGTACGTACGTATATATTTTCCTTAATATATCGTTATACATTTTTCCTTAGTGTATCTAGACGGGTGGATCGGTTTGGATGAAATTTGGCACAATGATCTCTGTTTGTGAAGCATCGATGGCAACTAATTTTGGTCGCGATCAGCCAAGGAACAAAGAGATTAGGCCTTCACGATTCCCGTGTCTTTAAATTTTATTCAAAGAAAAGGTATTAAGGAATTTTAATACAATTTAACGCACCAAAGGTAACCGTGATACTTTCTGATGGTGTTTGCTCTTATTAAAATCCTCATAAATGGATGGGAGCATAAATACGTTTTTGTTTTTTGTCATTTCTGGACTCATAGCCGCGCTCTTGTACAAATTAGATGATTCCATTACACTAGCGTGTTACTTCGGTTATGAATTTACGCAATTTTATTCATTGGTGAAGTATAATAACCTTAATCGTTTTGTTTTTACTTTCCTGGCATCATAGCTCTACATTAATGCTGCAAGAATGAAATGGTAATCGTTCAAAAAATGGAGTAACGGGTTATTTGTATTTCTCGACGTTGCTTGATCCAAAATCCCCCAAAAAAGGAAAAAAGGGGGATAATGTTCGTATAATACGTACGTACGTACAAGCACGTATGTGTTTTGGTGTGTTTGAAGATCGAGTGGATAAAACTGGATAAACCGATTTTGATGAAATTTTGTACAGACTTGTGTATACAGGGCAACTTATCGGTAAAATTTTGGAGTCAAAATACCCCTGGGGATAGAAGTTTTTTGACAGATATCATTTTTCTTGTTATCATCAGTCTGGATGAACCGATTTTTTTTATAGCCGCTATGATTCTAGTATCTCAAATTATTTTTGCCTCTAATCCTAGTTCCTGTGTACCGGTTCGCTTGAAAATCAATCGGGCTCTATTCCCGATAAGTTTATCCTATCGGGAATAGATAGGATAAACCTATCTCGCCCCGCCAAGTTTCGTCAAAATCGGTTAAGATTTGGGTCCGGAAGAGCGGACGATAAACCTTGCGCGCACATACATACAAAGTACACTTAACGAGTGCAAAGTACACATAACGTGTACTTTGCATTCATTTACTTATCATTAATATTTTTTTATATAACGTCTTTCAAAATTTAAAAAAAAATCTATGTATGTAAATATAATTATTGTTAGGATGCGTTTATCAAAATTATCAAATATTTCAATATTCTAAAACATTATAAGAATTTTGAAGTAGCATAATTATTTTTATATTACTGTCAAGAGTAAAAGCAGTTACTTTTATACGGATTTGAATACTAGATCGTGGATATCGCTGTTCTTTGGTGGTTTTTTTTTATTATTTGTGTTGCGGAGAAATATAATTTACGTATCTCCCACAAGCGGTGGAGTGTCGGACTCGCACGGATTCGGCTAGATGTTATTAAGAGTCTACCCGCACCCTACCGACTAAAACTCCTACTTCACCGTTGCTCTCCACCCGGGGCCGATTTTGCAATTAAGTATAGCAAAACCCCGGGGTGCCAAAGCAGGGAGGCACAGAAGTTTCACAGCTTCACCACCGCCGCCCACCCGCGCAAGTACGGAGTGACGACAGCTCCAATGAGGGCTGTCAAGACTATCGATTACACTTCTGCATTACGATTTAGAACTGCAACTGTACTCACCTTGAAATTGATACTCACATACTTGTGTATCACTCGACACTTCAGTCGGGATACTGGTACTATTCGCCGCTTGCTCACAGGTTACCGGAGTCCCACCGACCATCTGTGTAAACACAGACGAATGATAGCTCCACGAAAGGCTGTCTTTCACCCCCTTGCATCTCCACCTTCCTATACAGCATACTTTACACGAAGCTGGACACCACGGAGAATTTATCACTGTCTACTATGACGTTGCATACGTCTATCTGACCAGTAATCATCAGACATCTTTTTTCTCTATCCCATCTAACGCGTTGGAAAAATACACGTTCAGCTGTGTCCCTCTGACCGCAATATTAACACTCCGGTTTATTTACCTTGTGTCTTCTGAACAGGTAGGTTCGTAATGAGCCGTGGCCTGTCAGAATTTGGGCGAGCCAATAATTCTGCTCACCAAATTTCCTCCCAATCCACGGCTCGATTTCACCTACTAAACCCCGCGTCCATATTCGCCTTTTCGTGAGGCGGCCCACCTTGTCGGCCACTCTTCTATTAACTCACGTTGCGCGTCTTCCTTATTCATCCCTTCATCGATTTTTACCCGAGTTCTTTGGCGGTCGGGTTTCAACTAACCACACTTCTCAGGAGCGGTCGGCCTTAGACTGTACAAGACTACACTTCATTTACATTCATACATATCATCCTCATTCATCGGCTGAAGTAATATCTTACGGGGTTCCGGAGACTAAACAGAAAAAGAGAGATGGAGAGATTACTATCAAGAAGGTCTTAGATAAATAAGTTTTTATCGTACGATAAAAACTGATATTTAATATAATAAACGTACACGTTTCAAATCATTCAGTATTGTTGTTGATAACTGAAATACAGTAGTTTAATGTTTTATCTAAAAAAAATTGTTTCACGCTCCACCACGCACTTTTACTGTTACAGTGGTATCATTAAAATTGATTAGACGATTAAAAAAAAAAACACGATTACTTAATTAAACTGCCACCTAAGGAACGATATTCAATTAAAAAAAAAAAAAAATGGCTTAAATTATATTGATGTATGATGTGTAAAAAAAAACAGAAACGTATTATACTTATTAGATTAATTTAATCTTTTTCCCATTAACATAATCGGTAATATTTTTTAAACTATTTTGTTCGTTACGTTATTTCGATTGTAACTAATTTTTGTATCGTAACGAATAGTGAAGCTTTTAAAAATGGAAAGTACGAGAAAATGAAGAAAGAAAATAAACAGAAAACCAAAGAAAAATAATAATAAAGAAAGAACAACGGAAAGATCTTTTAGAATAAAAAATAAAGTTTCAAATCAAAATAATTCTGCAAAATAAATTTATAGTTGAGAGTGTAGGTATTGCTTTGAAACTTTTATCCTTGAATCGACAAGAAAATAGAACGACTGCTACTACGTCATGATAACTCTTAATCCCTGGTGATAAAAATACTGCCACGGCACGGGCCAACAAGCGGGAACGTTTTTTTTTTATTTTTTCTCAAGTTTTTCAGATACTACTGTAACAACATCATCAACGATACCCTTTTTCATCTCGCGGTCCCAAATACCTTTCTAGAAAAAAAAATACGGCAGAAAAAAATACGACGAACTTTTTTGAGTATGTTGTTGAATAAATACGAATGAGTATTCTATCACCGTGACGTAATGAATACGCGCACGTTCCAGTACATTAATCTGTTTTCTCACGCTTGAAAACGGATAGATAAAAAGTAATGGAACTGAAGAAGGGCACCAGAAGAAAAACGACTAGTTAAAATCTATAACCGTAAGTCAACCTCTAGTTATACGAAGCTATAACAGATTTATGTTTCGTATAACTCCGTACAATTCTTAGGGTTAGAAGAAAGGGTCTTCGTATACCTTCGTCGGTAATAGTTCTACCTAGCATTGGATTTACCGTCATAAAACTACCCGTAAATAATTATAATCGACGATTCCACTTTATTCCCGTTCTTAATGTTGATTATCATTTTATTAATTATATTTTTTTTGTATATCTCAATTTTTAAATTCGGAATAGAATGAATGGCGCGGTCTACTACTTACAAAAATGTTTGCTTGCAACATATTATAAACATTATACAGAGGGTCCCATATAAAACGCAACCCTTCAATCACTCATCCATGAAATTTCAAAAGTCAAGCCTACTCCCCTACTCGTTACTGAAATGGACTCGTCCAACATCTGAACATTGCGGCGACGCAGTAGAACACTACCGATAGTAACAACAATGCTATCATAACGTTCAGCATATTGCTAGAGACAAGATGATGTTTTCGCTAGATGAACGTGTTTTCATTGTCGAGTCGTACTTCAGTACGAAATCAGCGGTTGCAGTGCAAGATTTGTTTCGCCATAAGTACCCAGAGAAACCGGCTCCTAACAAAATATCAGTATTAAGGTTAGTCGCAAAATTTAGAGAGAACGGTTCTGTTAATAACAAGGAACACAAAAGATCTGCGTCAGTGTTGAATACAGATACGGTCACTGAAATCGAAGACCGATTACTCGTCTCGCCAAATAAATCGATCAGACGTTTGTCTGCTGAATTAATTTGTCTAAATCGACTGTTCATCGGGCGACCAAACAATTACAATTACGACCTTATCGCATTCAAACGGTTCATCGACTTCTTGAGCCCGACAAAGAAAAACGGCTACAATATTGTCAACGGTTCCGTCGATTTCTGCGCGAGGGAATTAACGTTACGCATTCGTTATTTTTCACAGATGAAGCGCGGTTTCATTTGGACGGCTACGTAAACAGCCAAAACAGTAGAATTTGGAGCGCTGAAAATCCCCACGTTTATCACGAAAAACAATTACATCCGCAGAAATTGGGCGTGTGGTGCGCGATATCGCGGAAGAAAATAATCGTTCCTATTTTTTTCGAGTACACCATTAATGCAGAACGATATCAGGATATTTTATTTCAGTTCATCGCACTCTTGGTTGAGGAAGACTGCTGGCTACAACATGACGGTGCGATATCGCACTACGCAGGTTCAACTTTTGATTTCGTCGAGGAATTATTTGGTAATCGTGTTATCGGTCGAGGCTTGTGGCCACCAAGATCTCTAGATTTGACTGCGGCGGATTTTTTTCTACGGGGTTACCTCAAAGAAAAAGCCTAAAGCAACAAACCACGAACACTTGAACGATTGAAAGTCAATATTGAACAAGCTATATTAAATATCCAGCCACAAACTTTGAAAAAAGTTGCAAGAAACGCTGTAAAAAGAATTGAAGCTTGTATTCAAGAAGATGGCAGCCACTTCCAACATTTACTCTAAATGTAAGGTAATGGATGGTAATAATAAAAATTACATTTACATTTACACATGCCTTTTTATTATTTCAATACCTACCAATATAAGGTTGGGTTGCGTTTTATGTGGGACATCTGTATTACTATTAGGAGTTATTTATTTCAGGTATAAGAACGTAATTAGGCTTACTATTTTTATATTGCTATTCTAGACATAACAATTATCTCGCACCGGACAGAGTAACAAGTAATTTCTACGCTAATAATATGAAGGGTCTATTTTAATTATAGATTATCAGGTCATAACTTTGTTAGTCACAATAAATTGGTTGTTTAAACGAACGAATATATATTCATATATGTGAACGTACGTATAAACATATCAAAAGTCAATCGTGATATTAACGAAGATAAAAGAATGTATTTTATTATAAACAGTACAAACGTAATTCTAAATCGAGTGCCATAGGTCTCGTCAATTGTACTATATAAGAACCGTAAAACTTGGTACGTAGATTTGCCGTATTAATGTGGCGGATTTCTAATGCTTCGGCATTTCATCAGGTTATCCCGGATGAGAGCAGGAATTCCAGTCAAGTAAGGCATATTTCATACTTTACAATATTCTCACTCTTCAGGTTTCTACCTTATGAGGTGAATGTAACTATTTTGTATATATATTTCGATAGAGCTGAAATTTTGCATGGAAATAGATTTTATACCTGAAAGAACACAGGACTATTAACGTTACGAAATATTTCACCGTTTCAAGACGGTAGCCGTTTTAATGGCTTGTGATAAATACCGGATTATGTTCCTTGCCGATTTTCTACTTGACTATTGCCAAAAAGTCGGTCAAGTCGAATTTAAGAACCGCTTGCAGTATTTGAAATTAAATTTTATACAAAATAGTTCTCATTGTCTTTTAAATATTTCTTTCGATTACCGATAAAATTAACTTTACATCTGCGAATAATTTAATAATAAAAAAAAATGCAGCTACATAATGCACGGCGATTATACGGACTGACGTTTCACGCTGCCCTTTTTGTTTCGTAAAATATTTTCAAATCGATGTCTATCATGGGTCTACATCATTTTATTTGGATTTTAGGTTGTTGTAGTCGAATCGTCTGTCGCACTGAATATTACAAACATATCAAATTTATCGCAAAACTCCCCTAAGATCCTGGAATTAGCTTCTTTAGAAAAAAAGTCTTGCGATTTTTAAAGATTGATCTAACGCTTAGCATAATGATAAATAAGGGCTAGATGAACAACATATTACAATACCGTATTAAATTGTTTTTAAATTTTAATGTGTTTGACATTCCCTAGCAACAGTTGCATTTCCATCACGCAACTTCAACGTAAATACCATGTCGGCGTATTCCTCAGGGGGGGGGGGGGTACTGAAATCCGGGCAAAATTTTTCACTAGACGTAACTCGATAACAAGTCATTTTCGGATATATGTTTATATGAACTTTATTCCTTATTTCAAGCTCTAGAATCGCTTCCCAAATTATTTACCTTTCCTCCTGAATCGCTTGCATACGATAATCCACGGATTAAAAAAACGTGCCCCGGCATTTGACAGCATGGATCAATGGAAACTGAAGAACTGACAACTCAAGGGAAAACCTTGATCAGAGCGATATAAAAAAATTATAAAATTGAAAACAAATAATGCGATTAAAGTTCAAATTAATTATTTTAAATACAATTACTAAAATACGATAAATACACGAACGTCTTGTTTTTTTTTTTTTTTTTATATTTCCAAATTAAATAGACCTATTCGGATGAAATTTGGAATAATGATTTTCTTGTTACTGATGACATTTAATTTTGTTCACATCCGGCGAAAGGCCAGACCGACACAGACATTATGAATCCCGTATCTTAAAATTTTGTTAAAGAGTAGGTAAATTTTTTTTCACATAATTTAATGTCACTCTGTTACTTTTTTGATGGTGTTCGGTCTATTCAAATTTCCGTAAAGGTGTAGAGGAAAACCTTTTTTTTTCTGGATTTAATTCGTATTCTTAATCGATTCATTATACTAGTATGTTACTTTGGGTACGTATTTTGGCTATTTAATTCAGAGTCGGAAGGATAAGAAGCCTAATGTTTTTTGCTTTTATCGCCAGTTATAGTTTTTATTGGTACCTTCATGATGGATTAACCGATTTTTATGAAAATGTTATACGTTGACTTCTGAATATAGGCTGTCGATGCGATTTAACTACGGTTACAATCGGTCCATAGCGCAGTGAAATATGATGTCATATCTAAAAATTTTATTCGGAGAGTAGAATTTCTTTTTTTTACGCCACGTTTTTTTTTTTCTCTTAAATAGTAGTAGATCAAGAGCGAAAGTACTCTGCCCTCATACCAGAGTTACTTAATTTTCCCGGCAAACCGAGAAATTAAATTAAAATATTTATTTACTAAAAAATAAATAATAATTAATTTGATAATTACAGTAGGTTATTTACTTCGGAAAAAATAAAATGAAATACGAAATGAATAACTTAAATAAAAATAAAATTTGAACCGCGCCGAAAGAAATTAATTTTAGTTCTGTCTACAGTCGTATGAATCGTAAAATAATCATATGTGCGTTTTTGTTTCATTTTTATCCTATATCTTCATAAAAAAAAAAAAATCCGTATAAAATGCCATTATATAATAATAATTAACCGATTAATTAAACGCCCTGTATTAGAATTCAATGTAGTTCAATTTCTAACAACAAGGCTAGATTATAATACTGCCAGATTATGGAAGGAAAGATTATCAAATAAGGCCTGTCTAAACTTTCAAGAATTCCTAGAATTTCTTGATACCAGACGACACATCCTGGAAAATCTTAGTTTAAGTACTACACACTTACAATTCAGTGTAGGAAATGTTAAAGGACAGTATTACAACAATGCATTTAAATCTCATCGCAAACATCCTACTTCAAATGTTAACAAAATTCATAAACTACATGATGTTAGTTATTATTCAAGATCTAACTTTAAACACCGTTCATTTGTAATCTTAATCATCAATTACAAAAATTCAAAGAATTTTTAAATTTATCCAACGATGAACGAAGAGAATTTTTAGAATATAATAATTGTTGTCTCATGTTTTCACAAAGGTCATAGTAACATACTCGTTCATACTGATAAAATTAATGATTCTAAATTAAGTAATGATAAATTTAATTTAGTGATAATGACTATTGTTCGCAATTAAAAAAAATGTAATTTTTGTCTACTGCTATATGTAATTAGATGACGTTTTTGATCATTCTCATTTGTGTAGAATCTTGTTGGACTCGGTCGATTAAACTTTTGCACATATAAGTTTGCTCACAAATTGCGACTTCAACTCGATAAAAATTTACCTATTTCAGGCATAAATAATGCATTAGCCAAATCTGATTTTAGCGTAGTACTTACATCGCCTTCACGTTAGAAAAACTTTTCATTCAAGGCCCATTGTGCTGTTTTGTCAGACAACTAATAACCTAACCTTTCATTACATACATTTGAAACCTCTCATCTTAATCTACCTCAAAATCTATTCTTTGCAGATCCTAAATTTAACATTTAGCCCAATTTTATTTACATCTTATTTTACCTCGTAAATTTATTCGAGATTCATGATATCTTATCGTTCAAGACAGTAAGCTAGGATATATTCTTAGCGGTTGTCTTCCTACTCAATTTAAACATAAGAATATTGAACCCCTTTTTACAAGCAACAATAACTTAGATCTTTCAATTATACGAGGATAACATTTTGGCACAGACATCGATCTGCAGACCGGCGTAGAAACACGGCTGAAAACACAGGCGGCTCCGTTCTATGACTAGGGTCATAGTGGAAGTCACTACCACGCTACGACAAATGTCTAAATCGGAGTGGCGACTATGTAGAAAAATAGCGTAACTATGTAAGTACTTGTTACAAATAAAAATTTTTTTATTTTCACTGAGGTTTTAATTTCGTGACCGATCGGAACATGAAAAAAAAATAACCCTCGAAATTTGTACATTTATTTTTTGTTTCCGATTTATGGACAATCTTAAATTAAATTGGTCCGAAACCACTATATTTGTAAAATTATACTGGTCCGAATTATACTAGTCATTTAATTACAAGGGAATTAAATCAAACCCTTACCTTTTTCATAAAACAGTCTCAACATGTACATTTTAGTGATGATAATAAATAAACGTAAAAACAAATTATTTCTAATCAAAGTAAAATCATTTCACTCGACCCATTTCTGGACGACTTAAGACTATGAGTGGGAGGTAGATTACAATACTCTTTATTCTATTATCAAACTAAACATCCTATCATGCTACACTCAAAGGTAAATAAAACTAAATTAATTATTACTGCTGAGCAGTTATGTCTTTTACATTCTGGTATACAGTTGATGCATCATTCATTACGCCGGAAATACCGGATCTTAAATTCTAAAACAAGCATTTTATCAATCATTAATAAATGTTTGAATTGTTTTCGTATGCAACAACTGGGTCAGGAACACATTTCAAAGTAATACCTTCTCGTCCATTCCGTTTGTGCAATAGACAATGGAGGTCCACTCACCATTCATTATAGCAAGCAGCGGCCCAATGCCTTAAGTAAAAATTATATCGCACTTTTTATACGCCTCAGTAAGGCAATCCATTTAGAATTAGTCTCTTGATTTGACTACAGTCATTCATAGCAACACTCAATTTACTTTTACTCACTTTTTTCACAAAGAGGTATTCCTCCCAAAATCTTTTACGACAACGGTTCCAACTTCCGTTCTGCAAGGAATATTTTGTATGACTTATTTAAATTCTTAAATTCGGAAAATTTAAAATCAAACATTCAACTCTTTACATCCAAACAAAACATGTCACGGAAATTTATTCCATCTTCATCCCATTTTGGTGGCGTACACGAGAGAGCAATTAAAAGGGTAAAATATCACCTATATCGTGTAGTAGGACAAACAATCTTGAAGTTTGAAGAATTGTATATGGTTTTAATGCAGGTTGAAGCTTGTCTTAATTCTTGTCCCGTTTTTACTGTTTCTACAGATCATAGGGACCCAGAACCACTATCGCCTGGACATTTTCTTATCGGTTGTTCATTTATCTTTACCTGAACCCGATCGCAAAGAAATTGAAATTAATCATCTAGTTCATTGAAATATGCTCCAGAAATTCGTCCAATCCATCTGGAAACGACGGTCTAAAGACTATCTTCATTATCTCCAGCAGAGAAATAAATTGTGTTTTCCTTTGTGTAATCTGTCTATTGGAGACTTTAATATTAAGTCTCCTTTTTACCTGTAAGAACTGTTCACCAATTCTACGGAAATCAAAATTGTTACTACCAGTATCTGACAATTAGTTGAATATTGCTTATTTAAAAAAATAAGCAATGTTACTTTCGCATGTTACTAACCGAGAATATTTCTAAAATAATGATTTTATTGATTAATATTATATTTTATTATTGTGATTCATTTATTGTATTTTATTAATATACTTTCAATTGTGATTTATGTTATGTATTGTTATTACAATGTAATATTCTTTTTTTACATCAATATATTTATATCTTACTCTTATGCTCTTAAACTTCTAACACGCTGCTCTATAGACTAATTATTATACCACATTTACATATTAAACGTAGGCACATTTACACATTTATATTTATATAAACGTAGGCACATTTACATTTATATATTAAACGTAGGCACATACACAGACAACAAAAAAAACCACACGCATACATTCATTCAACACACAGTTATTATATATTAGATGCGATAGGTCACTATGTGCAATAAGTCATTATTGTTTACACTTTCTAGCCCGATGACACCATGGTAATTTGGGTCATTGACCACATCTTCTCACAATAGGTGTATCACAAACAAAATATTAAAAGAAATCCTAGTCGCTATAAGATTACAGGCAAAAGTTTGCAAGAATATATATATATATTTACTTATATTATTACAGTTATTAATATTATGAGCATTATGATTATTTATTATTCTTATATATTTAATTCTTATATCAAGATTATTCTTATTGTATTACTATTTTTATACATTGTCATTGATCTGAGATAACTGAAAAAAGAACATCTCTTTTGACGGGCAGTTTGTTAGATTCATTTGTTTTCATTGACCTCTTGCTTAATGTAAACATCTGTCATCTTCTTTCATCTCATTTGTTAACGAACCAGCTGATCTTAATTATTGTAAGAATTAATTATATGAACTTATTTTTTTTTTATGTATTAGCAACATCACTAAATTTTTATTGTTCTAGCTAGACATATTTAATATATATTTAAAATGTGAACGTAACTAAAAACATAAATTGTTATAACTCGTTGTAATATTTACTTAATGAAGTGTAAATTTTGAAAGTAAATAAAGGAAGTGATTATTAATAATTGGTTATCCGGCATTATTGTACATTAATTACAATTGTTGTACACTATCAATGTAGTACGAAGTTATCTGATTGTTTAAACGGTTATGTGAGGTGCGTGAGAAAAGTAATGAGACTGACTTTTTACTTACCAAAGTTTTTATTTTTGTCAAACAATAATATCCCCTTCAAAGTAGTTCCCTTGGGCAGCTATACACCGGCGTAGTCGTTCCCACTCCTGGAAGGCTTCAACTGGTAGGGCTTTTAACCGGTCGGTCACAGACTTTTGAATGTCCTCCAGAGTTCCATAATGACGTCCTTTTAAGACACGCTTCAATTTCGGGAAAAGGAAAAAGTCACAAGGACTCAAATCAGGTGAATAGGAAGGGGGTTTGAGGAACTGTAGAATGCTTTTTGTGGTCAAAAATTCTCTTTTTGACCTCAAAAAGAGGGGGACACGGGGCATTGTCATGATGAAGCATCCACTTGTTTGCAATGTCTGGTCTCACGCGAATCGCTCTTTTCCTGAGCCTTTCAAGGACACCTTTGTAAAACACTTGGTTGACAGTTTGCCCTGGAGGAACAAATTCTATACACGCACGATACCCCTACTGTCAAAAAAGGAAATCAGCTGGATTTTAATCTTTGATTTTCTCATTCGACATTTTTTCGGTCGAGGAGATGACGTAGTGTGCCGCTCTTCGCTTTGCCGCTTTGTTTCAGGATCGTACTCAAATATCCAGGATTCATCACCTGCGATCACACGATTGAAGAATTCTTGGTCGTTGTCAATTCTCTCGAGAAGATCAACCGCACACGTTTCCTCGATTGTCCTTCTGTTCTATTGTGAGGTTCTTCGGCACCGATTTCGCACAAACCTTTCGGATGTCCAAATCGTCTGTCAAAATTTGATTTACGGTGAAAGCGTTTAAATTGAAGTGTTCACTCATCATCCTTATTGTTAAATAACGGTATGATCTCACAAAAGAACCTTCACACGCTGAACGTTTTCGTCAGATTTTGAAGTCGAAGGTCTCCCTGAGCGAGGTTGATCTTCAACGTGATCTCGTTGAATTCGTTTGGATAAAAATGTATTTTGCCCGGTTCTTAGCGTTATCCGACGAACACCGCGTGGAAGCAACCTTACTTCGTTTCTCATTTTTAAAAAAAAATTATTTTAATTACTTTTTTCGTTTTTTAGTCAAGTAACCGGAGGCAGGTGTTGCCAGTCGCTTCGCACATACAGTAACAATGGCATGGCTATGTTGGTTGAGCCGCCTGCCCCTTAAAAAAACGAAATTTAAAAAAAAAACGGAAAATGATTTTTGGATATTTATCTGAAAAGCTCCAAAATAGTGAACATCTCGTTTAGAATAGTCGAAAAATGGGGGAAATTTGCGATCATCGTTCAAAATCTTTTTACCTTTCTTCATCCTTTCGAAAGGTCGAATTCCGAAAAATCTAGAATTCAGTTTATAGTTATTTACATGAAAATTAAACACAACAAACATCAAGTCGATACCTTCATTTGTTACCGAGAAATTAAAAAAAATATATATAAATATCATTGTTAGTCTATTTTAACCCTTTAAACTTGGAATTTCATAAAATCCTTTCATGGTGTGCACTTACACAATAAGAAGAACACATATACCAAATTTCATCAATTTATCTTCATTGGTTTTGCGTAAAACACGTCTTATCATAACTATTTCTATGTTTCATCTAATAATAATTAAAATAAAAACCGAGCAATGTTTTTATTTAAAGGCACATCTTATTATTAGTCTATAATACGCTTTTAATATCATCATTAACATGTTTTTTTGATATATTCATAACATAGGACAAATATTTTTAATATTAAGTGATTAAAGGAACTTAATCTGCCAACAAACATGTATTCTTTACTTTAAAAATATAATTAAATAAATATACAATTTTTATATTCATTTTTTTTTTTTAAACGTTCTAGTCTGAAAGATTTTATTTTAATGTACATTATACGAGTATACAGTATTACTTACTATACAACGGTTTCATAAAAGCTACCTCTTGTATTAATTAATATTTAATTGTATAGATTACGACAATTTGAAATTGAATAGAATTAAATAAAGAATGGAATGAATGTTACTTTCAGTTTCTACTCGTGGTAACGACAGATTGTATATTTCAAAAGTTAGAATGCCACCTACTGCAAAATTGTAACGCTACTATTTTCACGTGTTACAAGTAGTGACATCTCGTGCATCCGGCTTAGCAACTCATAGAGTGCCCAGGCCTTGCTTGACATTTGTAAATCTTGTAACAAGCTTGCAGGCCTGGTCAATTCTCCAACATACAGAGGAACACTGAGGGGTGAAGGGCAGACGGGTAAAAGTATGTTATAATTTTTGTTTTTCTGGTTTTTAATTATGCATGTTTATAAGATTTTGATATGTCTTTAATAATAAAAATAAGTAATAATATATTTTGTAATTGTTTTCCCTGCTATATTATATATATTGTAAATCAGCAGGTTTATTTTAAATTGTAACAGATTTCATTGCCATTAAATACACTTTTTCTAATTTTCCGTTCTCACGGTCTGAGAATTAAAAAAATGCATTTAGCGTTTTGAAATTTGTTACACGTGAAATAATGCGGATTAGGTGCAAAATAAGACTACCGCTGCCACCTAGCGAGCTAAGCTTGAACCAAGCAGTACGTGTCTGAACCTACCTTTTCCCCCCTGTCACAAACACCCTCAGCGTTCAATGGAATGGAATGGAATGCAAAGTTGGCAGGAGTCTATTACTCCCTACTTTATCGCAGAACCTGGACAGAGTCCCTTGCTGCTGGATCTTTCTAATCGGGCTTGTTTTTTTTTTAAAGGGTTAATTTTTAATCTCGGATCTAATTTTTCAATTTTTGTCTATTATTATTTTAGTGAATTTAAGACGGATTTAATTGCATTCCAATCCGTTGTAGAACCAGCGTTATCGAACCCATTTCATGGGCCGACCGCGGAAGGCTAGGCTTATAAAGCCTGTCCTCCCGACGTAATTCCCCTTCAGACCGTCCACTGAAGTCCTTTCGGTGCTAACTCTTTAATAGGCTAGCAGGAATACGCCACAACGGGGCACTAGCTATAAGGAGGGAGCAATGCGTCCCCTTTTCCGGAGGAGTCGCAATTGCTGGGTTATTTTGTCTTATTGTAAGTTTTGAAATAGGAGAGGTTGTGTAGAAGCTCTTCATCCGCTTCTGGTATGGCTGCCCTTCAGGACGCATCTCTGCTGGGCTCTGTTCCGTTGGTTGGTCTTCCTTCTTCTTCATCTTCTCCCTCTTCTTCTCCCGAAGACTTAGCGTTCAAGTGTATGTTGCGGTGTTTGCGATCTGTAGTTATTTGTGCGTACTTTTAACATTCGTGTCTCGTATTGCTACCGTTCATTGTGAAAATTAGTTGTTATTGTTTTACTAGTGCACGGATCCATCGTATTACTAGCAAGTATACGCTTTCTTAAAGATATTATTCGACATTCGTTTTTTCTCTATCATGTGTTAAATTGAAAGAGAAGAAAATTAAATGAAGAAAACAGAACGTTTAATGTAAAGTTGGAATTAGATTTTTTTCTTTCCTTCTGTGAAAGATAAAACGGTGTGTTTGTTGTGCAATTCAATTTTAATTACTTTGAAAAAAGGGTATACAAATAAACACTATTTGACTCGTAAAGAACATAAATATTTCAATTTAGAAAGTGAATTTCGATAAGCTGCGCTTCAAAAATTGAAAAATAAAAAAACATCATCTTTTAGTGCTTTTGTAAAGAAAAATACCGCTGTAGTTGATGTTTCTTACAAAATAACATATATACTTGGAAAAAGAGGCTAACCATTTAGTGTCGTAGAAATAATTAAAGAATGTATTGTTAAAGCGGCGAGTATTTTAGATCCAAAAAAAGTCGATAAATACAAACAATCGCCTCTTTTAAGAAGAATTATAACATATCGACTTAAATTGAATTAGCGATCTTTCGATTAAATTAGCTCAAAATGAAACAGAGCAACTTCGTACAATTATACAAAATGAAAATGTTTATTTATCGATCGCTTTAGATGAAAGCATCGATATAAAACTGACTCGGCGCAAGTTTTATATTTTATTCGTGCTGTAACTAAAGATCTTCAGTGTTACGAAGAAGTTCTTGCGCTGGGTACGCTAACTGGAAGAACTCGCGGAGTTGACATCTTCGAAAATTTCAGAAAAGTATGTCATCGATTACAATTAAATGTCGGTAATTTAATCAGCGTCTGCACCGATGGCGCACCATCAATGTTCGATGAATATGTAGGTATTTTTGATTCTTTAATAGTAAAATATACTAAAAGATTTTCAGATTTTGACGAGCACACTCCTGCTATAAATTTGTATTTGAACCGCATTTAGATATAACCGAGGCTCCTGCGGAACTGCAAATTGAGTTATTTGAGTCGGGGGAAAATAATATTCTCAAATCTCTTTTTGACGCTAAAAAGGATCCCGTGTAAATTTGTAAAAATGCTGTTGAATATCCACGCATACGAGAGCATGTACGCAGTTTACTTTCCTGCTTTGTAAGTGCTTACTGCTGGGAGTCAACATTTTCTCTCATGACGAAAATTAAAAATAGTTTAAGAACGCAAATTACAGATGCTCATTTAGAAGATCGATTAAGGATGCGCGTTACGAAGCTTGGTCCAAATATTTAATTACTTTCAAGCAAGAAATAAATGCAAATATCCAATAAATTAAATTTTCCATCGAATTTTAAAATTATTTTACGTATTGTTGCTAGTTAATTTTTTTAACTTAATATTATTTTTCTATTGTATTTCTTTGTAACGTAATAAATTTATTTAAAAATAGTTCTACTTTATTATTTTTATTTGAAGCGGTATTTAAATATGTAGTTGTTTATTAAAAAATAATAATAATTAAAGATTAATGTTATAACAATTTATTACCCTTAACGTGAATACAAAAATATTTTACAATGTAACTTTTTATGTTCCCTCTATGAATAATAATACCTTTCCGATGGTGAGGGGGGCTTGAGTGCTCAGTGATGCAGATTAGCTGGAAGAAAGGTGCAACCGTATCGGAGAGGTATCCGTTGAGAGTCAGACTAAGGAATGATTCCTGAAAGAGGGCAGCAGATCTTTTAATAGTTGTTAAGGGCGTAGGTCAGAAGATCTTAAACGGCCGTATCAACATCACTCAATCCTCTGAGTACTGCGCAGCTGAAAGCAATGGAAATCTACGCCTGTTTTTTTCCCAAAAAAAATGTAGCCGTTTGCATTTTCATGTAACAAAGATGAAGGCGCCTTCCTTTGTAAAATATTCCGGAGGCAAACTAGTTCCCCGTTCGGATCTCTGGGTGGGGACTGTTAATAAAGGATTAAATTAAATTATTAACCTCTCATTGTAAATAAAAAATTACGATGAATAATAATTTAATAACAAAAAAAAAAAATAATGAAAAAATATCATAAATTTTTAATGAAATAAAATTTTATGTACTTTTCATTTAAAAAAGTGGGTAAATGTAATTCAATAGGCGTATAACGAAGTCATGTGTTGTCCATATCAGATTGTTTTTTTAGTGCAAAATTACTTTTTTACATTTTAAGTAAAACATAAAAGATAAAGATGCTACGATTTGCTGATGATATAGTAATTCTAGCCGAGAGTAAAAAGGATTTAGAAGAAGCAATGAACGGCATAGATGAAGTCCTACGCAAGAACTATCGCATGAAAATAAACAAGAACAAAGCAAAAGTAATGAAATGTAGTAGAAATAACAAAGATGGACCACTGAATGTGAAAATAGGAGGAGAAAAGATTACGGAAGTAGAAGAATTTTGTTATTTGGGAAGTAAAATTACTAAAGATGGACGAAGCAGGAGCGATATAAAATGCCGAATAGCACAAGCTAAACTAGCCTTCAGTAAGAAATATAATTTGTTTACATCAAAAATTAATTTAAATTTCAGGAAAAGATTTTTGAAAGTATATGTTTGGAGCGTCGCTTTATATGGAAGTGAAAGTCGGGCGATCGGAGTATCTGAGAAGAAAAGATTAGAAGCTTTTGAAATGCGGTGCTATAGGAGAATGTTAAAAATCAGACGGGTGGATAAAGTGACAAATGAAGAGGTATTGCGGCAAATAGATGAAGAAAGAAGCGTTTGGAAAAATATAGTTAAAAGAAGAGACAGACTTATAGGCCACATACTAAGGCATCCTGGAATAGTCGCTTTAATATTGGAAGGACAAGTAGAAGGGAAAAATTGTGTAGGCAGGTCACGTTTGGAATATGTAAAACAAATTGTTAGGTATGTAGGATGTAGAGGGTATACTGAAATGAAACGAGTAGCACTAGATGGGGAATCTTGGAGAGCTGCATCAAACCAGTCAAATGACTGAAGACAAAAAAAAAAATCTTATTTAATTTTTTTTTACTTAAACGTCATCGTTTTCTGATATGAATAAAATTGTACGATTAAAAACCGGTTTTATAATAAAAATTTTCTAATTAGTCGGAGCACAACCCTAAATTATATAAACGGCTATAATTTTCTGACGTAAATAAAATTATTGAATTAAATTAATTATTCGACAAGAAAGAATTCATAATGAAAGTTCTGAAGAAAAATGAGCGAGACAAAAAAAAAACAAGAAATTAAAAGAGTACGTGAATCGAGTTAACGAGACGAGAGTAGATAAAAATATTCAAGACGATGTATATCAGAAACAGTAGCTTTAAATTCAAAACGGCATCGTAAATAGATTAGAATGCGATCGCTTGTATCGCTCACGGGTAACGACAGCAGAAATATCATAACGGCAAGCGAGTAACCGTTTGTATCGCTCGCAAGTAAGACTAATAGAAACGTCAAACGGCGAGAAAGCGATCTGGAACTTGATCGTTTATATCGTCTGCAAACTAAAGGATCAGAAACATCAAAACGAGAAAGTAAATTAGAACATGACCGTCTGTATCGCTTGCAAATATGACTAACAGAAACATTAGAACCACACGAAGCTAGAGACTGGAGTGTGATAATTTACATCGTTTGCAAACTGGAATGAATGTTCTGTAAAATTAAATCCGAACGGACCTGGAAAAGAATTTTTCAACAAAAGAAAGAACTTATCGACCTCAGGTGGAGGGTAAATTAATGGAACTTTTCCATGGAGTCGAGGAATCGAAAAAAATACATTTCAAAATAGTATCATATTAAGCATGTAGCAGTCAACACTCTCTCCCCCGCACTCCTTCTACCCTCCGACGACTCCAAGTATGTATGTTTGAAATCATATTTTTTAAACTACTAATTTTATACTGAAAACAATTTTATTCGTGGAAAATGTTCGCACCGCATTGAATCGTCGTTCCCGATGAATGCAAATTTTGAGCTCGCTAGCCGATCCGTAAGTCGGTTAAAAATTGACGGAAACGTTTTGACCTTCCTGCTGCCGACAGAACAACAGATGTGAAGATGACTTAAATAACAGAGTTAAAAATTGTTATCCGGGAGATAAAATGGAAGAAATTATAGAATTAAAATAATTTAATTCTCACCATCGAGCCTTGAATTGTTCTTCACAAGGAAATTCAAGCTTTTAATCTGTAATAAACTTACATAGACACAATTCTTGGTTAAAAATAACACAATCGTACATCGTAAACATATTTGGATAGCGAATAACCTATTACATTACTATTTTTTTTTTTAATAAAAAAAACCGCGTTATGATTATTAATAAATTACATATTAACTGAAATCGTGTCAGAATAAAAATTATTACATAAGAAGACAAACACTCAATAATAATGGACAATTATTTTTATCGTTTGTACTGAACTTTTGCAGGTCATGATTATATTAAATTTATCAGCGTATAATTTATTAAGCAAATTATCTTTAAATGAATTGAATAAAATTCAGCTTTTCTGTAGATGTTTGTTTCATCCGATGCGTATAAAAAAGATAATTGTTTCCGAATTTATTTACAAAAAATGAACGGTAGATTATATGTTAGGTAGATTTCATAAGAAAGCTCCTATTATAATGGGTACCATGATTCGACTTCCGGAAAATTTCGCCATATTTTCGCGTTTCACATCCCCCAGACAACAAAACCACCGTCAGATCAAAAGTATATATATATATATATATATATATTTCACTTTGTGGACATGATAACTGCCGTAATTTTGCGGCAATCACTTTCAAATTGTGTCTCGTCCAAATTTCTCGGTTGAGTTCGTTAACGGGCAAAATCAGACCAAGCGGGTGGAAATGGGGGTGGGGGGGCTTTTTCGAAAAAACAAAACATCGCTGTAATTTCTTATTAAGTAAAATATCTAATTCGTTTACCACCAATCACCAAACATTGGCCCAGGGGGTCCACCCCCTGGGCCAATGATATCAAAAATGATCGTCTTCAAAAATGGGGTTTTGAAGACCAAAAAAATCATATGACATTTAATAGGCACTGTATCGAATCGGTTTAAACTGATCGTAAGTCCTCTAAACAAATATCATCTAAGTATATGACCGATCTCTTTTGCTCAGAATCTGCATTTTTTCTCAGATACCTAAGAAAAAATGCACGTTTTACGATTACATCATCTCGTTCACATAAAATCAACTTCCTGACTTTTACGTTTCCTGAATTGAAAAACCATAAATTTTATAATTTTCCTTAGTTTTTCCCTACTAGCGGAAGTTCCTCGAGATAAAAGTGGTGTAATTTTCATTTAGTAAGAGGTATTTCCTTATAGAATTCGAAATATGTAAGAAATTCTCTTCTAATAATACAGCTGTTAACATTATCTATTTCTTAATTAATTACGAAGTGTGTACGAGGTTTGTAAATAAAGTAATGAGACTGGTTCAGAAAAACGTTTTATTTCCTACTATAAATGGACTCTTTCACCTTCAAAATATTGGGAAGCCACGTAACGCTTCAAACGGTTTTCCTACTCTTCATCGCAGTATTGGAACTCTGAAACCGGAATATCCTTCAGATGGTCTGTTACATTTTTAAAAATGTTTCTACTGTTCCAAAATGGTGTCCTTTGAGGTGTTTTTTTTAAAGTCGGGAACAGGAAAACGTCGTACGGACTCAAGTCAGGTGAATAAGGCGGTTGAGAAACTACAGAAATGTTTTTCTTTGCCAAAAACTCATTGATTGAGAGTGCAGTGTGACAAGGTGCATTGTCGTGAATTCTCTTTGATGGCTGGTCTCACACGGGCAACTTTTTCCCGCAGTCTTTCAAGAATTTCTCGGTAAATATATTTATTTACAGTCTGTCCTGTAGGCAAAAACCCCTTGTCGATAATGCCATTATTATCGAAGAAATAAATTAACAGGGTTTTGATTTTTAATTTGCTATTTTTTTCTTTTTTGGAACGTGGTGAGTTTGAAGTGTGCCACTCCTTGTTCTGGCGTTTTGTTTCTGGATCGTACTCAAATTTCCAAGATTCATCACCAGTAATTACATCTTTTTAGAAAGTCAGGATCAGTTTAAATTCGCCGTAGAAAATCGCAGCACATTTCCATCCTGTTTTTCTGTTCAACAGTGAAGTTTTTTGGGACCAATTTTACACAAACTTTTTTCACGTCTAATTTGTTTATCAAAATTTGATGGACTACGGTACGGTTCAAATTAATTGTTCCGCAATCATTCTGACAATTAATCGCCGGTCGTACCGTTTCAAATCTCCGATTTGCTCAACATTGTTGTCACTTTTTTGACGTTAACGGTCTTCTAGAGCGTGGATCGTTCGCAACTGATTCCCGGCCGTCTGAAAACGCTTTAAACCACCTAAAAACTTGGGCTCGTGAGAGAGCATCATCTCCATACGCCCTTTTCAATTTTGGAAAAGTTTCAGTAGCATTCTCACCGAGTTTAACCCAAAAGATGATCGCACAACTTAATAACGTTAAACCCGAAACGACGCTCTCGACTGCTAAGAGGTTTCCCGCGTTCACTTGACAACTTAATACGACTACTTTTAAGCAACAACTGTTGTAATTTTCGATGCAAAGAACAGATAATATTTGTTTTTATTAGTGTAAAACGTCTATTGATGCCGTACGGTACGGAGTCTTCGTGTTCTACAAATTCACTGGCCGTTAACAAGAGCTCGAAAAATTAGCTTTGAATATTGATTCTATATATTTAATTCGTTTATTTCTTTCTACCTTATCTATTGAATCGTGAAAATCACAGCTTTTGATTTTACAGGATATTTCAGGGTCAAATTAAACGTACAACGCGTCACGTACAGTATAGCTTTTACAAACTCATTTGTTAGGTCGATAATAATAATAATAATAAAAAGAAGAATAGAATTCCACATCTGAAAATATTTCATTTAAAATGCACAGATTTTTATAACTGTAATAAGATAACGGTTTAAATGTTTAATATATGTATTTTTTTTTTTCAGTTTTGAGCCCGGTTGCGAATGAATTTGAAAAACGTATACGTCAAAATCCTCAAATGCACGACGCAGAATTTGCTAAAAGCATATTTGGAGAATCGGCAGATATGGCTCCTTTAATATTACCGTAAGTTCGTGGTAAAAATCATTAGGAGGACTTAAAAAAGTAAAATACTATATTTATATACATTACAAAATCTATTATTTTAACAAATATTAATTATCAAAATATTTCTCGATAATCAGAGGATTATAATGATGTTAATTACTTCAGTTTATTCTGATAGTAATATAAAGGTATTATTTTGTGTATTCTGTTAATCGTTTCGCTTGTTGTGGCAAATAAATCTAAAAATATCTGGATATTTCTAATATCCGATTAGAAAATGAAAGAATTAATTTCACGGTTGCATAAATATAACTATACGATTAAATGTTAAAGCGTTTCGTTACTTTAAATCAGTAATAAATTTTAAAGCTGCGCCTAAATGTGTAAAGAAAGAATATGTAACAAAAATAATTATATTATAATTATAATCGTTCATAAAAGCAGTGAAGTATAATCTGAAGATTTATTCGGGTTTAATTATTAAAATAGTAAATAATTATCGCGTAGTACAATAATAGCTTTTTTGTCTATCGATCTAAAAAAAAATTATTTGAATTTCAGGGTTGCAAAAATACTGTTCCAAGGAAAACGTTTAACGCAATAAAATATTATTTATTACGAATTAAGTATAAAGCGAGTGTAAAATTAATAGCGCATTGCGAATTATGTTTTCGACGATAATAATGAGCTAATGGTTTTTTAATACGAATTACAGTAGAGCATATTTCTCTACAAAATCCGGCAAAGAGTCGCATAACTCTTTCCCGGCAATGCGACTTTCTTAACACAAAAAGTTTGAGGAAGCTTTAAGCGGAACAACGTTTCTACGAACGGAAGTAAAAAATTATGTGAAAGATTATTTTACTTTCTGAGTTTTTTAATTTTTAGGTACTGGACCGACGGCGACTATATCTCCCCGCCTCTTTGACTGACCGTAAGTAAAATTAAATGCGCCATCGACGACCCTTCTTAAAAATTTATTAATCCAATCTCAAGATTTTAAAATAAAAATGATAACTAACACAAAAGCAAAAAGAAAGCTTGTTATCGCCCACACCTCGATGAAATTCTCTGAATGTGTAACCAAAGTGGAACAATATAATTAAATCGTATAATTAGAATAAGAATATGATTTTTGAGACCAGAAACGACAAAAATGAAGTATCTTTTACCTCCACTCCTGTATGGAGGTTTGAATAAGACCGTTAGAAAGTAATTAAGCTACCTAAAACTTAGTTAAATTACTTGAAAAAGAATTGATTTATCCTTTGAGTTTAATTTAAATGAAAATTTAAGTGTCCCTTGACCAACCGTGACCGAAATTAAACGACTTCAATGTTCCGTATACAGAAATCATTACGCCAAATTTCATCCGAATCGGTCCGTCCCGTCCAAAGATATCAAACAAAATGCAGGCCGATGTACGTACGTGTACTAACTGCTACATCCTACTGGAACTTTTCCACGTTAAAATTGTCTTTTTTGGTTTGAGGGAGTCGTGAAATATCAAGAACTGCAAAAATCCTGACGTGTAAAATTTGACCGAATTATGAAAACTGTATACTGTAACTATATAAATGGGAAAGCAAGAGCGTTATTTTTTATCTTGATTACTTTTACTCTCGATTAAAAAACGGTATTTTACCCTATAACTATTCTGTAACATACGACCTTGACTTCTAATTAAATGTTTAATTAAAATGACCGTTTAAATCGCGAGAATTTACAACCGTTTTTAAATAATCGATATAAATCTCATTTCATCTTTTTGTAATCTTCGTAAGTTACTACAGTCAATTGAAATGTCCTTCTAATTCTAAGAGTGTCATAATGGTAAAATAAATAGATAGAAAATAAATTAAACATTATTTTCCGACGAAACGGTTAAATATGACCTGTCATAAACATATGTACATTACGCAATGCTAAAATTTTATAATTAATAACGATGTATGTATCAAACGAACAAAAATATTTAGGTTATCGCTGTGTTAAGTCAGTAATTTTATGGACCGATCGATTTATAATACATCGATTTAATAGTGTGTTTTATTAAAAACACCACCTAAATTAAATACATCTCGCATCATCGGTTTAGTAAATTGAAGAACAAACGATACAGATGTTTTAATTAATTTTCATTTAAATTTCATCGCTTGAATGTAATAATGACATAAACAGAAGGAATCTGTTGAGCAAAATTTATTTTTGTGATTTTACTATTGAAGATGCGATTAAGCTAAAAATTTCTAAATATAAAATCAAATTAAATAAAACTTTTAACGATTGTGCTTTTTAATAGTTTATAAACTTATGTCTTCAACCCCTTCAATAAAAATTATTTTTTAAATTTATTTACAGGGGATCAGAAAATTAGTGAAATTTTGGGAAAAAATAAAAATTGTAACAACTCGTGTAAAAAAAAAAATTTTTTAAAAGCGAATGAAAGATAAAAGCCGAACGACTGATAAATGTTTTACTTTGTAGCTATTAACTTTAAAAGGTATTAAATTTTTAATTTTAATTTTAATTCTACAATCGATTACATTTTATTTATTTAAGGATCTAAAAAATAACCGCCCAGTTATAGTTAGTATAAAAGATGAATGCATGTGAAAGATTCTAAGCCTGACTTGGACTCGAACCCAGAACCTTTTGAAAAAGGCAGAGATGCTATCACATTTAGATTAATAGCCTGCCGACATAGTTTACATCTTAAAATTGAGATGTATTGGAATGCTAATCGTATTCTTGGAGTGAATCATTACGTTATGATCTAATATTCAATTACTAATAAGAAATGTTTAGTAATTTTATTTTCCCAGCATATTGTTATGCGTACAGTTGTATAGTATTTTATATAAGGAAAAGTATGCTAATCGGATCAAACTTTGCACGTTGGGTTTTACCGGTGTTCTTTAGCGGTAGGGTTTCAATTAACCTCACGTCTCAGGAACGGTCCACCTCCGGAAAGGTGGTTCCGGAGGCTAAACAGAAAAAGAAAAATCTTGACTGTCAACGAATCTCTCCTCTAACAAAAAAGAAAAAAAAAACAGAATTTTAAAACTGAAAATTTTGATGTATAACGATGTATGCAGTACATCGTTCTGAAAACAGCACAAAGAAAATTTATGGGTCCCGTACATCAAAGTTTTACTCAAAGGATAGGTTCTTTTCATGTACGAGGTGTGTGAGAAAAGTAATGAGACTGACTTCCAAAGTTTTTATTTTTTTCAAATAACAATATTATCCCCTTCAAAGTAAAAGTAAAAGTCCCCCTTCAAGTAAAAGTCCCTTATCCCCTTCAAGTAAAAGTCCCTTGGGCAGCTATACACCGGCGGAGTCGTTGTTCCCACTCCTAGTTGCAGCGCTGGATGGCTTCAACTGGTAGGGCTTTTAACCGGTCGGTCACAGTCTTTTGAATGTTCTCCAGAGTTCCAAAATGACGTCCTTTTAAGACATGCTTCAATTTCGGAAAAAGGAAAAAGTCACAAGGAATCAAATCAGGTGAATAGGGGGGTTGAGGAACCGTAGGAATTCGTTTTGAGGTCAAACATTCTGTGATGGAAGTGGCCGTGTAACACGAGGCATTGTCATGATGAAGCATTCACTTGTCTGCAATGTCTGGTCTCACGCGAATCGCTCTTTTCTTGAGCCTTTGTGTTTTACAAAGATATTTGTAAAACACTTGGTTGACAGTTTGTCCTGGCGGAACAAATTCTTTATGCACGATACCCCTACTGTGAAAAAAACAAATCGGCTCGGCTTTGATCTTTGATTTACTCATTCGACATTTTTTCGGTCGAGGAGATTACGGATTGTGCCACTCTTTTCTTTGCCGCTTTGATTCCCCAAGTTTAACACAAATCTTCATTGCACAACGTCGCTCTAAATTCCGATGCTCCATTTTCGTAAGCACAACAAAAACACAACTTCACTGATGGCGCTGTCAAAAATAATGTGTTGGCTGAACGGAGTTGAAACTCGTACTGAGTATGTGGAAGGGATGAACAAACCGGTCTAGCACAGACCGGTAGACATAGCGTAGCCAGATCGGTCGCAGTGTTATCAATCTCATTACTTTTCTCACACACCTCGTAATTGAATATCCCTTGAGTAATAAAGATATTTTCTGATAGCATTTGGTTTTATTCAAACTCCCATAAAGAGAGAGAGATGTTAAAAAACTTTTCTTCTTTTTTGTCGTTTCTGGACTAAAAGTCAAATTCTTTAGATGATTTAATTACATTAGTAAGAAGTCTGATCAGAATATAACTGAACTTTTTTTTTTTTAACCTTTATTATTCATTTTATAGATTTTTGGTCCTTGTCCCCTTCAAAGTACTCTCCTCCCTTATTCATAAACTTTTCCCAGCGATGTTTCCATTTCGCGAAGCAGTCTTGAATAGCTTCATTCGAAATGCTCTTTAAGGTTCGTGACCAATTTGGCTTTGTCATCAATAGTATCAAAACGGCGTCCTTTCATCGCCGATTTTAATGTTGGAAGTAAGAAAAAATCGCAAGGAGCCAGGTTTGCCGAGTTGGGAGGCTGAGGAAGGACACTTATCTTATTTTTAGCACAAAACTGACTATATGACAGAGCTGAATCTGAGGGCGCATCGTCGTAGTGAAGGAACCGTGAGTTGTTCCCCACAACTCGTCTCATTTTGCGTATTTTTTCACATAACCGTTCCAAAACCCTTGAAAGTACTCACGGTTCACTGTTTCACCTCTTGCGGTAAGAATTTAAAATACACAAGTCCATTAACATCGAAAAAACAGATACCGTCGTACTTTGACGTTGAATCGGGACTGACGTGTTTTCTTGGCGCGTGGAGATCCTTTCCGATTCATTGTGTTTATATTGCGCTTTCGTTTCGATGTTGTAGCCGTAAACCCAGCTTTCCTCTCCCGTTATGAGTCTTTGCGTGAATGTTTCATCGTTATCGGCTTGTTCAAGAAGTTGACGATAAACAACACTCCTACTGTTCGGTCATCAAACGGGGAACAAACTTTGCCGCGACTTGATGATGCATATTCAGTTTTTCAGTCAAAATGTTATGGCACGATCCAATCGAGATGCTAACCTCTTCTGCAAGTTCTCTGACAGTCGACCGACGATCTGCATTCACCAGATCGTTAATTTTCCGAACGTGGGTGTTATCAGTAGAAGTCGAAGGCCTTCCCGCTCGAGAGTCATCTTCGACTGACTGACAATCATTTCCAAATTACATTGCATACCATTCGTAACCCAGAGCATCACCTCCGTAAGCTTGTTTCAAAAGTTGCAATGTTTCTCTAAAAGTTTTCCCCAGTTTCACGCAAAATTTTATTTGCATTGTCGCTTCCAAATATCGCTTCTAACATTTAAACAAGTTGCACCCAAATAACAATAACACGAAAACTAAACGAGATATCAACAATCCAAAAAAAATGCGGTTACAGAGGAAGTTATGCGGAACACAATGCTGTCAACCACACGTCACTAAATATTTCCGTTGGCGCGTAATGAAAAATGTTCGGTTATTTTCTGATCAGATCTTGTCTGTTCTTCGATTAAGTATTTGAGTGATTTCATTAAAGATAAACCTTATTGTTTAGCTTTTATTATTTTAGTTTTTTCATCAGATATTGTTGTTCTTGATATCTTCAGACTAGAATTTTTATAAAATGTTATACTCTTAAATACGGATCGTTGATGTCATTTAATTTTAGCTACAGTTGGTAATCCACCGGTTGATCTAATGGTGTACGCGTCTTCACAAATCAGTTGATTTGGAAGTCGAGAGTTTCACCGTTCAAGTCGTAGTAAAGGCAGTTACTTTTATAGGGATTTGAATACTAGATCGTGGATATATTAAATTTTCAGTGCGATCTAAATTTGTAACCTATTACTTTTCAATATAGCTCTCATTTTAACATCGGGCGGTTTCCAGAATTCAAGGAATTCTTTTGGTCCTTTCTAAAACTACTCTGTGCAGCTTTAATCGTCACATCATTATAGTTTAATTTTTTGGTTTCCTAAATTCTAAATATTTCCATCGTATTCTTACTTACTCTAATTCAAGACTAAAGAACATCATATTATCGATACATGTCGAAGTAGAGTTAAAAAGATCTGCCTTATTTTCTTTCAAAACTTTGAAATAGTTGAGTAACAAACAGGCATTTTATATAGTTTCTTTAATATATATTAATATATTTAATTAAATACTTTCTATAAATTAAATATATATATATATATTCTTTGTCTTGAAAATTTGTACAAGTAAATCCTAAAATAAAATTAAGCCTTATTTGTAAACTAGTACTCGTACTCGATTTAACCGAGCTCGGTAATTTCTACACTAGGTGCTGCAGCATCCAGGAAATACACCAAAATTATCAGAAACGTTCCAAAAACTAAACTTAAAAATTGTTTTATTAAACACGTATTGACTCGCCATCTGACGTAAATGCTAAATTACACAATTATAAATTTTACGTCCTCAGATCGCAATTTCTTCTTTTTTGTGTTTTATTTAAATTAATAATGCGAATTAGATGGAACGAATCGAGATGAATTACAAACGTGAACGCAGCACATTATAGCATCTACTCGCTAGTTCATTGAACAGTTGCTCTCTATTTCCTGAAACCCGTTACTAATTTTTAATCACAGCATCCACTACAGGTTCTCCTGTCTTATTTCTTTTTCCTGTTTAGCCTCCGGTAATTATCTTTCAGATAATACTTCAGTGCATGAATGAAGATGATATGTATGAGTGTACGTGAAGTGTAGTCTTGTACAGTCTCAGTTCGACCGTTCCTGAGATGTGTGGTTAATTATAAACTCAATCACCAAAGAACACCGGTATCCACGATCTAGTGGACAAATCCGTGTAAAAATAAATGGCTTTACTAGGACTCGAACGCTGGAACACTCGACTTCAAAATCAGCTGATTTGGGAAGACGTGTTCACCACTAGACCAACCCGGTGGGTTTAGGTTCTCCTGTCTAGACACCTCAATCTTTCTATAACGTTCTGGTTATTTCGTATCTTGAATTATTTTCCAAAACATTCAGGGATTTTGTATATAAAAAAATAAAACCGTGATCGACAAACCGTCAACATTCTTTTCTTTTTTTTTTCTTTTTTGTGTGTTTAGCCTCCGGGAATCACCGTCACGTATCACTTCAGAGGATGAATGAGGATGATATGTATGAGTGTAAGTGAAATACATTCTTGTACAGTCTAAGGTTGACCATTTCTGAGATGTGTGGTTAATTGAAACCAACCACCAAAGAAAACCGATATCCACGATCTAGTATTCCGTATAAAAGTAATCTAGTAAATCCGTATAAAAGTACGGTCTCTACTACGATTTGAATGTTGGAACTCTCGACTTCGAAATCAGCTGATTTGTAAAGACGCGTTCACCAGTATACCAACCCGGTGGCTTATCAACATTCAATTTGATAGAAACATTCGATGTAGTCTGTTTTTACATGCGCACCCTTTTATGTAAAACGCGTATAAGTAATAAATAATATATGTGCGTGTTGAAAATTTGGAGAAACAGTACCCTAGATTGTTACTAACGCTGCTACCGACACTGACTTGTAAGACCGGTAATATGCTTATGAAAAGATCGATTTAAAGTATAATTATTTTCTACTTTTACTATATTGATCGATCGTTTTCAGTGTTAAAATTAAAAGAGAAATATTAAATAATCCTGCAGTCCTCGGTGAAAATTGATATGAACATGTCGGAATAGAAGTCACAAGGGGAATGAAGTCACAAGTAGATGAAAAATAGATTTTTTTTTTATAAGAATTAAAATAAACTAATGTATTTTAATTTTTCAGTTTTCCTGTTATAATCTGTAGTAGGAAGAATAATTATAAGAAAAACATTTTTAAAACCAACAAAATGTAAATATTTTCAGAAAATTTGTTCGAATAATTGTTATTATTCAAATAAAATAATCGGTGTTGATGAATTCATTTTTTTTTTAGATTCTTATAAATATTGTTGTTATTATTATTTTAATGTATAATAAAAACACATTTTTCAAAAAATAATAATAAAGAATAAAATATTACAGATTAAGAGGGCAATGATATTTTCTTTAGCGAGTACAAAATCCAGTACTCAGTAATGAATACAAAATCCAGTAGCAAGTATAAAATCCATTAGTACAAAGATGATGTAATTATTATAATTATAAAAAAAAGATATTATATGAGAGTGCGATACAAAAATAACATTTATTTTGATTGATTTTTTCTTATTTAAAAAAAAAAATTAATAATTTAACCTCCAACTAATCAAAACATTAACTCATGTGATAATGTAATCCACATATGCAATTGAAAGCATAACCAATTGCACATGAATTCACACACACGCGCGCACACACACACACACACACACACACACACACACACACACACATTTAAAACTTATTTCACCATTTAAAATATCCACCAATCTCTAAATGAAAAGTAGTTTTCCTTTTATATTTATTTTTTTAAATATCTTTACAGATTTAAAAAATATCTTAGGCATTAATTAAGATACTTTCAAGTTAAACCTTTAAGATCGCTAATTATTAAAGCGATAACAATTTCTATTGTTATTGTTATGTTTATCACTTTATGAATAAAATCGTGGCACTGTGCTTCCAAAAGAGGAGTAACATGCTAACCGTGCAGATGGAATTCTTATTAAATTTCGGGATGTTTTTATTAGACGATAGATTTTTGTGGAATAATCAAATTTATTTTGTTTTGCGATAAAATCAAAACCGTACTGTTTTGTTTTGAAGCAGCTTATTAGCAAAAGGTCAAGCTTTTTGACATTATTAAATACTTATCGTACGTACTCCATCTGAAGTATAATGTCATCTCTTAGGGCTCCTCTCAAAAAGCGAGATCGTCTTCAAGGCGAAAGGTCTTCAAGGTACTGGTTATTAGATCGTTGTTCAGCGCCTCTAAACATGATTCGTGCAGGGTGATATTTATAAAATTAAAACCGTTAACTTACCCTTGCGTTTGTATTTATGACTATGGAAGCTTCCCTAAAAAGAACGGTTAATTATTCTTAAAAAAATAAACTCAATCTCTATTATTTCAAGCAACAGAACTGTTTTTGTGTAACTCAGTCTAATGATTTGGCTTATGCTCCATTGCGGTTTTTAATAAATTATCGATCGTTTTAAAAGATTTCCTTAAAAAAACAATTAAACAACATACGTACGTAAAGACGTACCTACGTATCGCGCATAACTTAAAAACGATTAGCCGCAGGATGTTGTAATTTTGGATTTAGGACTGTTGTAACATTTAGTTGTGCACCTTCCCTTTTGATTGCAATCGACTGAACCAAAAAATTGACAGATCCAAAAAAGCTCAAAATCCAAAAAGTTTGGATTTTGGACTTTTTATTAACTGCAGTAATAAGCCCTCATCGAGAGCTTTTCAACGATAAATCATAAGTGGTACTTATTTTCATCGGTTTCAGAGTAAAATCAAATAAAATTTTAATTCATGAAATAAGAGTATTTTGATCATACAAGGGAAGGCACATCGGTTCGAATCAGACTTCATCTCCCTTTTTTATAACATTTTTTATCTTTTAATGTAAATATATTGATTTATTAATAATTATGAATATTAACCTCTGACAGTAAAATAATTTTTACAATAAATAATAATTCAATAATAATAACAATAAACAATAAAACAATACACAACAAAACAATAAACAATAACAATAAAAAAACAAATGAAAACATATCAGAATTTATTAATGAAATAAAATTTTATGGACTTTTCATTAAAAAAAAAAAAAAAAAAAAATGTGCAATGTAATTTAATAGGCGTACAAGTAAGTCATATGGTATCCACATCAAGTTTTTACGATATATATATATATATATATATATATATATATATGTT
The DNA here is from genome assembly GCF_047948215.1 of Lycorma delicatula. NCBI lineage: Eukaryota > Metazoa > Arthropoda > Insecta > Hemiptera > Fulgoridae > Lycorma > Lycorma delicatula. The sequence continues at coordinate 174,655,800 of NC_134459.1, read as the reverse complement.
CTCACGTAATTTTCATTAATACCTTCTGAATTGTGAATTATATCATTTTTTATTTATTTTTATATATTTAGTGGCTTCATTTATTTATAATTAGTCATCGGAAGAAGAAGGAAGACCCTCTACTCGCCCCAACATCACGGACTGGAGTCCGGAATAGAGCCCAGCAGAGATGCGTCCTGGAAGGCAGCGATAACAGAAGTGGATGAAGAACTTCTACACAACCTCTCCTTTAAAACTTACAAGTTAAATAAAATAAACCAGCAATTGCGACTCCTCCGGAGTAGGGATCGCATTGCTCCCTCCTTACAGTTAGTGCCCCGTTGTGGCGTATTCCTGCTAGCCTATGAAGCGTTAGCACCGAAAGGACTTCAGTGGACGGTCTGAAGGGGAATTACGTCGGGAGGACAGGCTTCATAAGCCTAGCCTTCCGCGGTCGGCCCATAAAATGGGTTTGATAACGCTGCTTCAACAACGGATTGGAATGCAACTAAATCCGTCTTAAATTCACTTGAAAAATTAGACCCGCCATTTAAAAATAAACCTTTTAAAAACACGCCCGATTAGAATCATCCAGCAGCAAGGGACTCTGTCCAGTTTCTGCGATAAATAGGGAGAAATAAACTCCCGCCAACTTTGCATCCCATTCCATTTACTTATAATTGAAATAATTAGTATGGAGACTTCAATCAAACTATTTTTTATTTTATAATTAATTGTATATTTTGCGATGCTTCTCAAATCAAGATTTTACTGCGGTTTCCCTTGTTGTATCTAGATAAACGGTAGGGTAATAACATTTTGTATTTGTGGAGTAGCGTATTCATTTCTGACATTATATGTATAATATATTATTAAGTACCGATCACAGTAAAAGATTTTTTAAAATTTATTTTCACCTACCTCACTTTAAGTATTATATACCTGTATAAATCATGAGTAAACATTACGGTTTCTACCAACGAGTTCATCCGTACGCATTAGTTAGTTATTTATATCGCAACTCGGTTTTCTTTTAACATAACCTGAATACTAAGTATAGGAAAATTTGTTCATTTCCTAAAAATTTTAATATGAAAGACATATTTGTCGTCGGTCAGCGTAAACCGCACCGATCAGAAAATTCGGTACCGATTGAATATTACGAGTATTATTTAATTTTTTTTATCTAAAACCGATCCGCTGAGTTAATCTAGCGGTAAAACTCATCGTAAATCAGCCGATTTCGAAATCAACAGTTCTCAGGTTTGAATCCTAACAAAGGCAGTGGCTTTTATTCGGATTTGAATAACAGATCGCGGATCCTAGAATTCTTGAAAGTTGGGTTACTTACTACACGACTATGTCATTCTGTGTCTGTACAAGACTACAACTCATTCCCGCATCACGAACAAGGGACGCGGGTGTCTATGGGCTTCGAATCCAGAAAGCTGCATGGCATATCTGGAGACTTCCAGAATATTCGTAAGAATAAATAAATGGAATCGCTCATTTAAGATCCATCCTGATTTTTTTGCCCCTAAGAGTAAATGCTACGACTGTAACTATACGAAGTATGTTTCAATTTCAAATGAAATTATTATATCGACTGAAAAAAATAATTTAAAATAGTTTTTAAAAGAATTTATAATCTGTCAAATGGAAAATTAGTTTTCTTTTATTAAAAAAAAAGAAAACCGATTTATTTTACAATTTTAATTATTATGTTAGAAATTTATTAAAGTTTGGTTATAAAAAATAAAAAAAATAAGCGTTAATTTTATAAAGAAATCTTGCTTATAAAAGAAACGATTAAATTGAAATTGAAAATTTCTGTTTATTATTGTATCATATCCTCTGCTTTGAATGAAAAAATACAAAGAAATGACGTTCAAAAATATCCGCTTATGTAATAGCAAATTTTTATAAAAACATTGTGGAGTTTCAGAACCGTTTATTTTTGGAAACATACATCCTGAATATTTTAAATAAATACTAAACGATTGAGAACCTTGCTCGAAAATCTTCAAAGCCGCTAGATCAATTTGACTGAAATATAAATACGCTCTGAAGTTGTGCATATGAAAATTTGGTGAAGATCGGTCGAGTCGTACTTGAGTTACGCTCAATTGAAGGTCGAAAAAATTTGGGCAAGTTAGAAGTGCGGTTCATTATGATGTTGCAAGTCGGAACGTTAGATAGATATGTGCGATATCTATAGTTAGAAATATCGATCGGCATATTTAGGCAGCATTACCTACTTTGAGGGTCATGATGACCGGGTTTGTATTTGTGCGGGGCAAACGGAAGCAAAATAAAATAATGAAAAGTCGGTCATTTGCCCAGAACTGCGCAAGACCTTTTTTTTATATTTTGCTACAATTCAATGCGGTTTTACTGTTGTTCCTCTAGAAACAGCTAGATAATAGCCTGGCTCTAATAATATGCGACAAAGTGTATCAAGTATACGACAGACCTGTCATTCTCGCTTTGAAGACTTCAGTACTCTCTACAACACTTTCTTTTTCCTGTTTAGCCTCCGGTAACTACCGTTTAGATAATTCTTCAAAGGATGAATGAGGATGATATGTATGAGTGTAAATGAAGTGTAGTCTTGTACATTCTCAGTTCGACCGTTCCTGAGATGTGTGGTTAATTGAAACCCAACCACCAAAGAACACCGGTATCCACGATCTAGTATTCAAATCCGTGTAAAAATAACTGGCTTTACTAGGACTTGAACGCTGTAACTCTCGACTCCCAAATCAGCTGATTTGGGAAGACGCGTTAACCACTAGACCAACCCGGTGGGTTACTCTCTACAACACTACACACAAATAGTGTAACCGTAGTATGAAGCTCCAAAGGTAAAATCTAAAAGCATTTCGTCCAGCAATCATCACGATCGACTCTTTCAGTAACACCTTCCTATTCACAATGTTGTGGAAATGTCATTTAAACATTGTTTCTATAGTGCAGAGCAGTAGTACCTCACTTAAATATGATATTTTCACGCATACAGAGCCATTACAATAATTTTGGCGCCCTTGGTAAATACCTTTTATGTCTTTTTTTTAAATAGCTTAATGGCAAAAACGAAATAATTTTATTTGAAAATTATTTATCGCAATAAAATTAAATTGTACAAAATAAACTTTTTTTAAAAACAATAAATATGTAAAAAGTAAATTTAAATAAAACATAATCTGGAGTACTATCTTGATTACTTGTAGATCTCAAATAAATTTTGATTATTCTTAATTTGTTAAAACTTCTTTCGGCCGTGGCTACTATCGCCGGCATTGTCAGAAACATGTGTATTACTTGTACGATATGATTCTTCAGTATGTTCAAAATAGCCATACGATGAATAGCGCTATTATTATTATTATTTTCCAATAAATCTTCTATTTGATATTTAAAACATTTCAGTTCATTTATGAACTTATTTTAGTCTATTTTTGGATATTGGACATACGTATCGAATAAACTGCAGAAATGAAAGTTATCGTTAAGGTTTATTATCTCCAGATTTATATTAAATAAAATATCACAGACTGTACTTTTTCTGTACAGTTGAACTTCTCGTAAATATCCATTCGATCAATTTATTTCATATACTTTATTTTATGTATATAAAAGTTTAAATTTACTGCTTTTGTGCGCATTCGAGTGAATGTTTGTTCCCCTTCCCTTTTTACCTTTCATTGCAGCGAGTGGAAGAGAGGCAGTCGCGCCTTGGCCGCGAACTGCTACAGTCTAAAAGCGATTTGACTCGTAAATGTTATACAGTGCAAAACTAAAGTAAACGAAAACCATTACTAAACGCAATTTAAAGGATTCTAAACCATTTTTGTATAAGCTATAAACATATTATTATTTAAGTGTTAAACTGTGTATTAATAAATAATAAACTTCTTGTATTGATTAAACGTGAATCTTATTTTCTTATTCACATTATCTAATATCTACCAGCTTTAATTTATTATTATTTTAACCATATTACACCGTAGCAAATCCTGAATACGCACACCTGTTTAAATGAAATGATTAATTTATACTACCAAGAATTTATTAAAAAAATATTTTGACTTGATTTTTTTTAAATTGTAATCGTGAGATTTGAATATTGTACCACGAAACCGTTGATACAAATTTTGTAGTGCACAACGTCGTATCTGAAAATGCAGTACTTTTTAAATAGTCCGCTAGATCGCACTACTAAACCAATTTTAGTTATAAGTAAAATTACATGGATTTATGAGTTTTTTTTTATTTTCGAAAGAGTTACAAGGTCCTATGTATAGGTGTGCACAATGCACAGTTAAAGCAATTTGACTTTTATATATTAATTAATTAGATATATTTATTTGTATTATTGATTTTATTGTTAAACGTAGTAACAATAATGACGGTTAAAAAAAATGACCCGCGTGAATGAGTACCGCTACGGTCCTTTTAAGTCTAAGCTTTGAACAAAACGCTGTATGATATTATGATATGACATTCTCGTAATAACAGTTTAGTTTATCGATACATTAAAGTGTTTTATTATTTATGACTTTGTGCTTCAAAATATTTCTTGAGATATAAATGTGAATTTATTTTTAGAATTTCTTTGTTTATTTCAACTTTATGATGCCTTTAAATCTAACCGGTACCTTGTTCTAGACGTTATTTTAAATTACTGTATTCCTTTGAGTTATACCCCTCTTGATATAAAAATATATTTTCGTTTAACGAAAATAATCAGAGAACGTAAATTTACAACGATAAAATTTGTTGTAATTTTTAACACAAACTACCCTGCATCGTATATAGTGTGGCTGATGTAGTTTAAATAATTTATATTCAACTCAAATTTTATACTCTGTCGACTCAGGACAATTTGTAAACTAAACAATTTGTTCAGTTATCGCTGGACAAATTAGACAAATACTCTTACATATTTGTAAAACTCATACAACAGAATTAACCTTTGCAAATCACCTTACAGAAATATGAAACATACAAAACACATATTAATTGCAACATATAATTAAATAAAAAGCATTTAAAACCTACAAACATACTGAAATTCGATCACATACTAAATGAGTTTCCTAACCACACGTAAATGAGTATTATTAGAAATAGCACGACCTAAAACACCACTGAAGAACAAGCTAATTAATAGCCTAAAAAGATGGTATGGAAGAACAATTCCATACATTCAGAAACTAGTTATTTTAATTTATTTTTTAACAAAACACTACTCATTACTTGTAATCGTAATCGACAAAAATTTTTTGAAGAATTATCTTTTAATTTTGTTTACTAATGACATTTATTAATAATTAGATTATTTCCTATTTATAGTGTTTCTTAATTAAAGTGTTATTGCAGAGAAGTACTCGGAATGAAACGGATTTTATATTCAATAACAGAATATGAAGATCTCCTTGATTCAAGTAATATGACAATGGATGACTGGGCAAAAATTGCAAGAGATATATACGTAAGTATACTAGTGAAATAAAAAGTTAAACGAAACATAATATATGATATTACTAAGGACTTGCAACTTAATATAGGTTGAAAGAATAAAAAAAATAACGGTTTATAGGTGAGATTATGTTGTTTAATTGTGTGATAAATAGAAATTAATAAAATATGAAAAACTGTTTAACCCCGAACTGCTAAAATTAATGGCAACCTAGGGTTTTATATAGTTCAGCAGATACATCTACTTTCAAGACGTTAGAAAAAATAGGTTAGGTTGCTCTTTTTAGGAGCCTAGTACTTCTTCTTGTGTGACTATTTTAATCCCTGTAAGAAAACTAATATTTTAGGAGCAAATTTTTAAATTAATCAATATATCAGCTTCAATACTAAAGTATTGATCAGAGACATACAGATTCCATTTGGGTGTTCCCAATCTCCTAAGGGATTATAATCGGGTTTGGCACTTGTTTGAAGTAACACTAAGTTTTCCTTTGGATGTAATTATTTGTTTAATACTAGAATTTTTCTGTGGAAAGATATCTTTTTCTCACCAGCCACTCCTTTTTCTCTTAGATAAATATTGTAATTAAAAAAACCAGCAAAGAGTAACATAACTTTTCCGTCAAAGCTGACTTTGTCTTGACAAACTGCTGCTTAGGAAAAAAATTAAGCGGAACATTTAAGTGTGTGAGTATGGAAGTAAAAAATTATCTAAAAAAAATGATTCCGCTCTGAGTAAAACTTTTGAGATACAGAACCCAAAGTGACTGTATCTCCCCACCCTGTGAACTAATTGTAACCAAAACTAAATGTCATAAATGATTCATATTCAGAAATTATTGTGCTAAATTTCATAAAAATTGTTTTATCTGGTTTGAAGACATCAAACAAATCATAGGAGATGCAAAAGAATTAGTCTTATTATCCTTCACTCTAAATTCTTTTGAGAACCATTTGCCTCTTCCTCAATAGTAACTTGTCTTTCTTTCAGAACAGTATCCTATACTCGTTCAATATTAGTTGTAACTTTAGACAAGTGTCTGGCTCCTTCTTGTTCTTTCCAGCCCTGGCAAGAGCAACTGTTAAGGGTGTATGGAACATAAGAGAACATGAGATATGCATCTCCTGCTCCCTTGACTGATTTTGAATAAAATTAAAAGGCATAAATCTCCCTGTATGCAGAAATAATTGTGCTTAATTTCAAATTTCATTCTAATTCATCCATCAAGTTTGGAGATGCCAAGAAGAAAGCAGGCCAGCCTACACCCACCCACACACACACACACACACACACACACACACGCACACACACACACACACACACATATATATATATATATATATATATATATATATATATATATATACATACATGCATCATTCTAGAATTGTTTAATGCTAAAATTATGGTATTTTGGTTTTTGAGTTCAAGAAATGTCAAAAACTGCAAAAAACTAATAAGCAAAATTTGACCAGTTAACATACTTTCCCTTGTGAAGAATAGTTACACAGTATAACTGTAAGCAGGATAGTTCTGTGGTGTAATAATTTCAAAATGGTTCCGGGATATAATAATAAATTTTATACCATGATAATTAAAAGAGACAAAGATAAAAAAAGGCCAACATGGATTGAAGTCACATGAAGGATTTTTACTGATATTTTGATACCTTAACTGCAAAAATTTTTCTTCTAGATATTACTTACTATTTTATGAATCGGCAAGTTTTTGAATATAGTTTCAAAAAACAACTGGTTACTGGCAAATTTATTAACTTTAAGTACACTCATAAGGAAACTAACAAAAAAAAAAAACCATCTGATAATTTAGATTCTTAAATTGTGACACTCTCACAATGTATCATTTAATAATTAAGATTCTCATTCAAAATTAGAGCTTTTGAGGCTTTATCTCAACAAAAAAATTAAATTAAAATTTTGTAATCAGCCGGAGGAAGTAAGTAACATTTAATTTATAGATCTTTTAGATACAAAATCAAATAACAGTTTTTAAAACTACTTGAAACAAATAAATTAAATCTCCAGCAAACTTTTCATAAAGTCAAAGGAAATCATAAGTGGTGTACACATATGCAGGAAAGCACATGGAGTTTAAAAAATGTACTTTCTTTCCTCTATCTCAAATTTACATGTTTTTTATAATTATAATGATTTTTTTTTCCAGCAAAGTTACGAACAGTTTGATGGTTTTGTCATTCTTCAAGGTACAGATACATTACCGTACACTGCATCAGCCCTTTCATTTATGTTGGAAAACCTTGGAAAAACCGTGGTGATCACAGGAGCACAGGTTAGAGAAGATTTACACTTAGGTAGAGAGAGAGTAATGGACAGCACCAATATTGTACCCTGACCTACTGTGTACTAAATAGCTAAGCATTTAGATATAATCGCAGTTATCATCTCCAGTGTGGGTCTAGGTGAATAGATTATACTTTGGTTGAGAACTTTATGTGGTAAACAATTCTGGAGATAGGCGAGGTTATTTATTTTAAGAAACAAATACTGTTCTCAGGCAGCTTTGTTATTTATCTTCAGAAAAACAGTTTTATGTCAGCCTATTTATATTTAAGCTGGTCAATAAAAAATTTCAGTTTCATGTTATGGTGCTCTCAGTTTGATAAATGGCATGATTTCCCCTGGAATTTTAGGTAAAATTGTCTGGAAGAGATTCATTGTCTGGAAGAGGTCTTTAAACTTTAATCCATGGAGGTATTGTTTGGTATTGCAATTCCTTCAAGGGTACTGCATCCTTTCTCACCATCCACCTCTTTTTCTTATACTTTATACCTCTCCTTCACTTGGGGTTCTGTGGTTAAGAGTAAAATCCTGCTAGGTCCAGTTTAAGAATACCGGGATCTGAAGAACCAATGCTTTAATAATTACAGAACTTAAATTGATCTGTGGAAACTGTCTTATGTCAAGAGCTGATAGACATTATTAACTGCATTCTCTTTGGGCAGTCAACCTTACTTCACATTCTTTTATATGCGGTGCAAAGTTCCTTGGTACATTCCACATGTTACTAAATAATAATTTTATTAATAAAAGACTCAATTATAAAAATATATCCTCCAAATTAAAATTGATTTACTCTTACTAAAGAGTAAATAATAATTAATAATAATAATAATTTGATTTAATAATGATAATAATTTGTAATATTAAACAGAAGAATTAAATAATATATTTGTTTTTAAATTTTAAAGAATTTTTTAGAAGTAGATTTAAATATTAAAAAACTAATATTTAACCTTAAATTATTTACAATTGAAAAAATATTTAAAAACAAAATTACCAAATTAAAATTTTTAATATATATACAATATAAATTCTTAAAAATAGAAATATCAGATCCCTTTTTTAATGTATAAACAATCAGAAAGGATATAATCACCCAAACATCAAAACTGCTAAAAAAATGTATAGTACATATAAATAATAAAAGTTAAAATAGGACTTCTGAAGGGAAACAAAATATTACCTCTTAAATACCAAATTTATAAATGTAAAAACCCCAATTAAAAATGTAAGTAACCCCAATAAAACTAACTATGAAAAAAGTGAATAAAATCATTATTTATCATAAATGAATTTAATAATTCATCAAAAGAAAACTAAGAAATGACATTCATTTAAGTTTTTATTTATATATGTTAGAAAAGTATGGGAATTCTTAAACAACTTTGCAACAGTTATATAGGAAAATGAAATTTAGAATTCTTATATACCTCGAAGCAATGTAATTTTGATATAAGACTATCACACCACACACATCTATGGGAAAGCAACTAAAAAAAATTTAAATGGAAAGATTGGATTTTTACATAATTTAAAAGGCATTAAAAATCTAAAATTTTGAGGTAAAATTTCAGGCTCTTAACAACTAACTAACCTTAGCCAGTGTAGCAGCCATTTAAACAATATACTTAGTCAGAAAAAAGTCTTATTGTATATATTTATTAATTTATTCAGCAACAGAAGACATCCAATAATATTTTAATTATTTTTATGAAGGAAAGGTAATTAAAGATAAAATGATAAAAAAGTCATACCCTTGCCAGGAATTTAATCTAACAATACCACCATATCCTTATTTGCAGGGATTCGTGCAGTGCTCTCCAAGCTTTAGAAGGTTTGTATTCTAAACATCTTCTCATTTCCAAGATCTATACTATACAATCACTCGAGTTGAACAATCACAACAGACAAGTGAGTGTCTGCTGGATCCCTAGCCACATTGGAATTCTGGGTAACGAAACATGTAGATTCCACTGTTAAAGATGCATGTAGTCAACTGTACTTCACCATTCGTATTACTACATCTGACTTTATTAATCATGTAACACATGCTACTCGTGATTAAAGTGGACAAGGTAACTGAACTGTACAGTCGATAATAAACTTCGATTTATCAAAGATACTGTGATGCCATGGGACTCCTCATGCAGTAAATTTCACCAAGACGAAGTGGTCTTCTACCGTTTGGAGCTGGGACATACGAGAGTTAGTCGCGGGTTTTTGATGTCAGGAGAAAATGCTCCAATATGCATACGATATGACAGCCACTTGACTATGCACCACATGTGGATTGCATAAGTTATGTGGCCTTGGGTCTTAAATATAAATTGCCCAGAAACATTTGATGAATTCTGGGCAACAATAAGGAAATTTTAGACCGGGTATTGTGTTTTCTTAAGGCCTTCCATTTATACTTGGGTATTAGCTTTACTGTAGTGCGTATTGGCTCTTCATGCTAGTTGCCATGTAGCAGTCAGAAGCTTTATTGTTCTGATTAAGAAATAAAATAAGATATCTGTTTGTTTTACTGCAAGAAATGTGTTGTCGGCGATGATAATGCCAAAGCATTTCTCACCCAGAAAACAACCAAAAAAAAGGAATTTAATCCAGGACCAGCTCAATAAATAAATAACTATTTTAATCAGATCATAACATAATAGATCATGTTAGGACTACATAATAGATCGTACATAATACATAAATTGATTGTAAATCATTATATAGATTACACCATGGATAAGAATAGATACTTTCCAAGTATCTACCTAAACAGATCAAAAGAAACCATAATAAAAACATGATCATAGCAGTATCACAAAATACATGATTAATTATAAATAAAATATACATGTGATTTAAGTCCATATTAATTATTTAAAGTAAAAACACATGAAATAATGTTAATAGTAAATATGAAAACACTAAGTATAAAAATAACTACAAAATAGTTTAGAATTCAGAAAGCATTAAGGAAAATTATTTGAGCATAACGTGTATATATATACAAGTACTTGTAGCTTGTACTTTTATTTGAGAATGTACTGAATTATGTTAAAAAGGATGTCAATTCAGGGGTTTTCCCCTGTTAATTTTTTAATTACTATTATTTAAAACTTCTTTGACAGAATAATAATATTGTTTCTGAAAAAGAAAGTCATTTTATTGTATTTGAAATAATTTGATGAGACAATTTTTTAAACGGTTCTGTAGTTTTTTTAAAAATGGCACTGAAAGCATAATAACACTGTTCTAATCTAAGTTGAAGTATTATGTTGAATTACATAAAAAGAATGTTGTCTGATTTGTTAAAACTTTTTAATGAGTAAGTAACTATTCTTTTAGCAAAGATTGCCCGATCGTAGATATAAAGTGAGATTACATTTTTAATTTTCTAAATACCAGTCTACATAATTCGTACTTATGGGTGCCAAATGGTGATCTGACATGCTATTTTTGTAACTTGAAACCTCATTCTGACTTTTTTGAGGGAATCGGGTTTCTGGATGGGAGTTAGCACGGTGATCTTTCCTTTTCCTGTTTAGCCTCTGGTAACTACCGTTTAGATAATTCTTCAGAGGATGATATTGTATGAGTGTAAATGAAGTGTAGTCTTGTACATTCTCAGTTCGACCGTACCTGAGATGTGTGGTTAATTGAAACCCAACCGCCAAAAAACACCGGTATCCACGATCTAGTATTCAAATCCATGTAAAAATAACTAGCACGGTGATCTACCCCATATCAGCGACCACAATAACAACTTGTCAAATTATTAAAAAATCAAAATTCTATTTTCTTTATTTTGAAATATCAAAATCAATCATCAACAAAAATTCAATAATAAGTTCAGATACTTAGGTAAAAAATATTAAAACACCTAATTTCATACAAATCATAGCAGTGGTTTTCAAATATTTTCATCAAAACTTAAAGAATGCAGCTTATGTAGAAAAATTGACATTACAAATCTGCTGTATGAGTAGAGGCAATTTACATAAAATGAATTGAATATTGAAAATTACTGTAATGAATTTCATTTTCAATTGAAATTGAATATTATCTTGCCTAGTCTTTTTTACGGCTGTTATATACACAAAGTACCTGAGATAAAAGTGATATTAGTTTTAGTGGTGTTCTAAAAGTAATATCCTTCACTGCACCAGCCCTACTGGTGATCAGAGTGAAAGTGTTAGTTGTATAGCTGAACATTACCTGCATTTTAGTGAACTTAGTATGCCGATGTGCAACAGTATGATTGACTCTGTAAATATGGTAACTGTTTTGTTTTTCACTTTTCTTACTAATCCTGGTATGAGATGTTTGTTATATTTAGAACAGCTATGCCGATTTCAAGAGCAATTTGTATCTCATTTCGGGTAAGTAAATAAAGCTTGATGATGGTTCCTAACATACAATGAATTAAATTTTTTGATAAATTTGATTGTAAATATATTCAGAATACATGTTTGACATGTACTACTATACCTACTTATACTACTTATACATGTTCTTCCTATACTACCAACTGCAATCAGATAATATACCTCTACCCTCTAATAATATATATCCAGATAATATACCCTGCTATAACTCGCTATTACTCTACATTCATTTATTACTTCCCTTATACAGCATCCCTTCTCTTTATGTCCCTAATTCCTTGGTTTCTCTGCATCTGTGTGCATTTACCTCCAACATTTCTGTCATTTTTTCTCTGTTTATTCCACTTCACAATTTCCAGCTTCAAAATCTTTCCTATCCTTGTAATTCTCATCCTAATGCTTCTTTTCTCCCTTTTCCACTAAGGAATTTCAGTTTTCCTGCGTGTAGTTTGCTTCAGTTTCTTTCTCTCATTCTCTATGTTTCTGCACTTTATTACGGGAAAGCTTCAAGAATCCAATAATTTAAATAATTAAGTATTTATTATTACTTAATAAGTTAAGAATAAGACAAATAAAACAATAACAATATGAATATTCCACCAGAAAAATGGGCATCGCATTACCTGTATAATAGTATATTATCAATAAGCTCTCATTTATTTATCTTATTATAAAATAAATAAATATAATTTTTACCTCATCATTATATACAGAACATTCAAAAAGTGACACAACCTTATGGGAAAATGAGTAAGTTGCAACAGTAGTTGTTGAAACCGGCCTCCATTATGCGATTCACATAATCAAATACAACGTTACATACTCTTACACGCATGTAACTTTTGTTGAGGAATTGCAGCGACACATTGTTCAATTTCGCTCTGCGATTCGAATGGTGTGAGGATGAGTTTTGTGAACGGCATCCTTAAGGTATCCCTGCAAGAATGAATCAGGAAGGGACACCATACTTTTCCATGAAAGCATTCTGGGTCTGGGCATAACTGGCACATCTAATGTGTTGGGAAATGATGAATATTCTCTGCTGCATTGTGTAACCAATTTTTCCTCAATTTGCTTCAATTAAACCTGCAACAAAAGAAGGAAACATTCTTTCATAAGGTTACTTTTTGAACACTATTTAATAAAAAAAACATAAATATTATCATTTATTCATGAAATTAACATTACTGGGTATTATTTTTATACACACTTATTATTCATTTTTTTTAGATTCCAATCTTTGAAATTCGAAGTGATGGAATCGAGAACTTGTTAACCTCTGTTATTTTTGCTGGAAATTATGTAATACCTGAAGTGACAGTATATTTTAATTATAAATTATTTAGAGGTAACAGAACAATCAAAATAAGTTCGGGAAGTTTCACAGCATTCGATTCACCAAACTTTCCTCCATTAGCAAGTGCTGGAATTAATTTTGTAGGTAATTAATAATATTAATTAAAAGATATTTTGAATAGTTACGTCATTCACATAGATTAAAATATCAACTGGAATAACCAGGATACAATTTATTTATACAATTTATAAATAATAATACAATTATTATTTATTAATTATATGCGTAATAGTGAGAAATAATATACATCTGGATAACTTTGGTCAACTTTTAAATTGAATTTAATTTAATCCAAATTCACTTCAATTTAAAAATTGATTAGATGAGTCAACCTCAAGTTACTTGATATGAAAACTTTACAGTGAATTTAATGAAATTTTGCTGCATAAGTATTCTTTTAAAAATTAAAGTTATTTATTTTAAGTATGACGTAAATCATTTCAGGGTTAGCTGAATGAATGGTAATTTTAATAACAAAAAGAAATATCCAACCTAATATCACATAATTATGTTTATTTAAATAAATGGAAAAAAGTGATTAATCGTGTAAAAGAATGAATGAAGAAAATATGCAAAATTTCAGCCAATTATATCTAGAGATATAAAATTTATATTGTGGACCAACATATATTTGTTGTTCTAAATATAACAAAAAAGAACTGCTTCATCATCAGTCTAGAATTATCAAGGCAAACTGGAAAAAGGTTGGTTATAACATTAAAAAGCATAAAATAAGTGAATAAAAAGAAAGAATGGTTATTGTTCATAAAATTAATAATTATATAAAGTAACAGTGATGCAAGTACAGATAGATACCAAATAAATAAAATTAGCACAGGATGAAAACAATTTTTAAGATATTAACTGAAAAATTATCTTACTGAAATTAATCTTGTTTAAGATTCATATTATTTATCAAATTATATCTTAAATTTTATTAAAATAAACCACCTAGTACAAAATATTGAGATAAGAGATATCTTGGCTTAACTTTACCATGAAGTACTTTCTTGGGATCCTGCATCCTCAGTCACGATTGAAATGTTTAATTAAACTGCATATTAAAAATTTAAGATATTAAAATAATAACATTTTTGAGGAGGTGGATCCCATGAAAGTACTTTCACAGTAAAATTAAGGAAAGATACGTCTTATCTCAATAATTTTTACTATGTGGTCTATTTTAATAAATTGAAAATTATCTGAGCAGGTTAACTAAAGGGTAAATAATTATGTAAATATTTAGATTATCTAAGTATTCCAAATTAAGTATAAAAGTAGTAAATATAGTAGTATTATAAAATTAGAAATTTAATTCCTACATTAAGTACAGTTAAATCTAACTTTTTAACCTGAAAAAACTTTAATGAACCTCCTCCATTTTATTTGAAGTTGTTAAAAAGTTAATTTTCCAGTAAGGAAATATTTTTATTATATTATTACTTAATTGTAATACTGAAATATATCTTAAAATCATGTGAATACCTTAATAGTCTTTACAATTTTAAAGAGAATTCTCTAAAGTATATACACACAACTAAAATCGTGTGATTAAAACTTCTACGTTCAAATATTTTGCTATATTTTAATGTGTTTCAAATTAGAAAGACTTCACAGTATACATATAAATATGATGAATTAAAAAATTGATAATATATGTTGTCTGAATGATCGTTTTTAATTGTGATGTTACAGTAAACTACAGAGAAGTATTTCGATCATGTAATATGGAAAAGTTTAAAGTCCATACAAAATTAAACAGAAATGTGGGACTATTAAGGATATTTCCCAGTATTTCAACTCAAACAGTAAGTAATTTATAATAATTTTAAAATATATTTTATTTTTTATAATCGGGAAAAATTATTTTGCGTTAATTGAATAAAATATAAAATTTTATTATAAACTTGCTACTTTCTTGTCAGTTCTAATATTTGTCATATCAACACGTCTGGAATAAATCTGTAAACTGATGTCAAGTACAACCCAAACGTCCCATAATATCTAAAACATCTCAGGAAGTAGTACACTAAAAAAATAAAATGATGCAACAATTGAACAAAATACAAGTAAATCAAAATATTGAACAAAATACAAGTAAATACAAGTAAATCGATGTAATGTAATAAATTAATTCCAATACATCACCTTCATGAAATAATATCGGACTGTATCCTTATAGAAAGAAAACTCAGCACGTATGGTTAACAACACAGGATTAATGCAATGTATAAAAAAATTATCCAACATTATTCATTTTTAATGACAAAAAAAATTACTACTAGTAAATGATGTTACCTAAAACTACAGTGCAAAACAACAGTTGTTAATGTCACTGTAGATGTTTGGCTCTAACCATGCAGAAATTGTGTTTAGGGGAAATACAGCTTGATTGAATTTCTGATGGTAGACAGACCCATGAAATCTGAATGGAGGGTCTAGAAACAGTGTAGATATCTCATTAATGTGTAGATATGTAATATTAAAATGTTCAGCTTCAGTCAATTCTAAATGATTAGTCGTTAAACTATCAGTTAAGACAATTAAATTTTGAGTTAGTGGGGGTAGTTGTGGTCATTGCTACTCAGAGTAGGAAGGAAGGTTGCACTTTCAAACCCATGATGCTCGCCTGGATCAGCCTTTTATTTCAACTTGATGGCCTCTGCTTTTCAACTCCTATGCCACACAGCAGATGGCCCTTGCCAAGTTAGGTTATATAGCCGGTCGGTTATTGATGGAGCAGTTCTGCTTGCATAGTCTGTTAACCAGATCCAGGCAATTACATCAAGATAGGGTTACTTTGCCTGCACCTAATGGTATTAGATTACTCTAGGATTTATCCTTGAATGCTCTCAACGGATCCCCAAATGGAAGCAGAGAGAATCGATTTGTATGTCTGGATAGCAGAAAAGCAGTTTGGCCAACTATGGTAATTAGCTGATACTGAGTTCACTACGATCGGTAGTGGTAAGGGGAATTGCAAGTGCAAGTGACCGCACTTTAAATGTTATAAAATAAGAAAAATAAATTATGAAATTTTATCTAAATTTTCAGGTAAGGTCATTTCTTCAACCTCCAATGCAAGGAGCTATCCTGCAAACCTTTGGAGCTGGTAACATACCAACAAAAAGAGATGATTTAATTGAAGTATTTAGAGAAGCGTCAAAAAAAGGTATTATTATAATTAATTGCACTCAATGTGTACAGGGAGCTGTCGCTACAATATATAACACTGGTAAAGTAAGTACTACAGTTTTCTTTTTCTTCTTGCTTCATACTGTAGATCACTGACCTATTCAGCTTCCCATTTTTCCTTGGTTTCTCTATTTTCCCCCATCCTTTACTTTCATAATTTAAATATTAAAATTACACATTTTGAGTTAAAATGTGTATTTTGATTAGACAATCAATTTTATTCAGATGACAAGATTAATTTCATACATAATTAATTTCTCTATATTGATTAAGAACTTTTAGCATTTTTACTACATACAGCAAATCACCTGATCAGAGCAGGTTAAAGTAACAAATACAGAAATAAATCTAATAACAATGTTGATGAACTTTATAGGCATTTGCTTAGAGAAATCTTTCCCAGTAATAAAAGTTATTATTATTATTATCTTTATAACATTATTATTTGTTATTTACTTATTTTCTTACAAAGGACAATAATAAAGTGTTCTAAAATAATTTGTAAAAAGTAATAAAAGTTAACAAAAATTGAATTCTTGTAAAGTAGTACACAATGGAATTAAAAACACCTTAAATCACAAAGAAATTAAAAAATTCTACACTCTACTGCAGTGATAAAGGATGGAAACTATTTCCACTTTGATACCATTACTTTTACTTATTGCAAACAGTTATTTAATAACGTACTTCTCAATAAAAATGTGCATAACTCGTTTTATACACAACTTCCCCAGTCCTTTTTTTAAGCGTGAGGTGTCCCTTATACACCAGACTTATAGGGAAAAATGAGGAATATATTGGTTTTTCATTGTTGTCTTTACACAGCCAAATATAAAGCTATAAATCATCAAACAAGATGAAAGAAATTTAACAGTCTATAGGAATTGTTCGTTTAGTGAAAATCATTACTTTCAGAGACATCAACTCTAAGAGGTGCCTTTTGCACCTAAGTGCAAAAGTGGCTGTGATTTATGTATATCACAGCCATACAAACATCAGAGACAAAGAATGTAAAACAAAAATTAACATATCTTTCCTGTTATGAAAAAATATGTTACGAACACTTCTTGGAGTGAATGCCTTAAGCGCTTAATAATATGTAAAAGGAGGTTTCTAATCGTTAAAAAAAAATCAAGTAAGACATATGCAATGAAGTATGATACTTTCAAAATCATATAACCTGATGTTATTATCAACAATTTAAATAGATAACATTTAACACAACTAAAAAAAAGTTAATACTTTACTAACAGGAAACTAATTTAATATGCCTCAGCAATAGCAATAAGAGGTAACAATGTCAAATCCCTTTTTAAAAATTGAATTTTTCAATTTGAAAAATTCAGCAATATGATTTTTGGTTTCAGGAGTTATAAAATTGTTTCAAATTTACTTGTGAATCCTCAAGCAACAGGTTGAAGGTTGTATGAGTTATGCAAATATTTTTAATTGTGTTCAATTGTTAAAAAAATGGGTAAATAATAGTTATTAATAACCAATTTTTTGGAATGATCTCCAACTGTAAATTGTAACATTATGAATGTATTTAAGGAGGCTGGTGATTACAGTAGAAAGGGTTGCCGAAACATAATATAAAGATTAGTAGTATATTTTACTCTATAAAATACTTTACATATACAGAGAATTCAAATTGAAAAAGATGTGTTTTTGGAAAGAATAGCCTTGTGATAAATTCTGGATCCACTACTATCATCTGGGATCCAAACAGTAAAACATGGAATAGCATCTTAGTTTTCCAGTCCAGGAAAGTTCAAGATCTGACTATCTTTGCTAAAGTGATGTCGCTGATATTTTTGATTCCTAAAAGTTTTTCTGATTTTTGGAAGGACACTGGAATAGCCACTGTTACTAAAGATAAAACTTTAAAAAATTTGAAACTTACCAAGATAATTCTAATCTCTATACTACATGATTTACTGCTGAAAAATTAGACTGGGAGGTTCTGGAGTACGTATGTCATATAGTCCATATCTGAATGAATTAGATAAACTTTTTGAACCCCTCAAGGAGTCATTTTATGCAGTCCCTTGACAATAAAGAAGTAAAAACTAATGTAATTCTGAGACTGTAAGACAAAGAATCCAATTAAAACAACGAAGCAGTAAATTTATTGTTGAATTTAGTTCAACAATCAACAATAACTCCTAACTGGAGTTTATATTGAAAAGGTAAATTTTAAATATAAGGTCATTATAAAAGATTGGTAGGGTTTTAATAGCTCAAGTCAAGACATGAGGAATATTTTGAGAAATTACATTGGTAACACCTCAAAGCTTCCACCCAAAACATTTGTATCATAGCCATTTTAACCACTGTATCAGTCTCTATGTTATTTCGTGGTGTATTTCATTGTTTACTCTGTTTTTTTATCAAGAAAAATACAATGTGCTTTGTAGCATACCAAACAGAGTTCAATAATTTTAATTCAATATCCAAATGAAAAAGAGCCGTCATATAAAAGCAACATACTGATGCTGATCCAGTTATTTCAAAGAAACAGGAACTATTTTGAAACTGAAATAACCTGGAATGCAAACAGTATCAAAAGAAATTATTGAATGAATTAGACAATCTGCATTCAGAATTCCTAATAAATCCAGCTCTTGTCAAAGTCTCTGCTTACAAATTCCAAAAATGATTGTTCATAAAGTTCTTTGTATACGAGTATGGTTGTACTTGTATTCATACAAATTCAGCTACTGCAAAAAATGAAACCATTTGATACATAAAAATGTTTCCAGTTTCTTGTTGAAATTTTACACAAAAACTGAAATTTAGACAAGATCGTGGACCCTCACACTCTATTGTGTTCTTTGGTCAGGTAGGAAAACTTACACATAGATGGATAGGCTTACATGCTACATGAGAAGGTCTTGTACCCAAGCTTCTAAGAAGTCAGGAACTGTTTTTACTGTAAGTTTTCCTTGTATTTGTTAAGAGAACTGTTTACTATAAAAAATTATATGACCTGAATCACTTAAAGGAAAGGATTAGGAAGTAATTATAACTATTGCAGAGAGATATGTTATATCTTAACAGGCAGAAACTAAATCTGTTTGACATTTCCTGAGCGACAAAGGGTGTGCAAATTGAAATTTATTATTACATAACAATACTATTTGAGAGAGAAAATTAAAAAATTAATCAATACAACTGTAAGTATTTGCTTTATACTTTAAACCTGATTATTCTTTTATGATAACTCTGTGAATATTGAATATAAACTCTATTAAAACATCAATTGTTTCTTTACTTATAGGATAGCCTAAATACAAGGATTGTTCAATAATTAAATATACCAATGGCTTTAAAAATAGTTATTTATTCAATGACCATGAAACTAATGCTACATTTCAATAAAATCCCCGGTTACATTTAGGCACTTGTCTCGCTATTCTGTCAGCTTTTTTATTCTAGTAGTAAAGGATTGTTCACCTTGATGTTTTAACAACTCTTGTAATGAATTGTTAACCCATTCATTGTTGCTGAACTTGGTGATATGTAAAAACTCTGTGAGAAGACCAAACAAAAAACTGATGGTGTGGAATTGAGATTGTAAGGTAGATGTAGAAAAACTCCCAGTCCAACTTCTGAATAGTTGCCCATGTCTTTTAAGTGGTTATCATGAGGGCAGGCATTATCATGCAGAAGGATTATAGAGAGAACCAGGACATTTTACAATGTACTACTGATTGTACATTGTACTTTAAAATAATCACAATATACACAGCCTGTATACTTCCAAAACACTGTTATCATCACTTTTGGCTGATGCATAGCTTTTTAATTTTTTCCAGGAGGTACTTATTTGTTTCTATTCAATACTCTGAAGTTCAGATTCTGTCTCAAAATGATGAATTTAAGTTTCATTAAAAGTGATGCAATCTAAAACAGTATTATCTTCCGCTAAAAATCAAAGTTTAAGTTCCTTATAAATCTAAACAAAATGCTGACATTTGTTTCTGCCCAGTTTCAGTTTATTCTATTAAATAGTTTTTCTGCTGTTGGCAATAGTGTCTTTAATTATCAAACAACCCTCATACTTAATATTTGAGTTATGTTCGGTCAACACCAAATAATATGACAATAAAAATACTTTTGCTTTCAACAGGAAATTTCAGAAATAAAATAAGCATTCTCACTAAAGAAAATTTGTTATTAAATATGTATAATTTGTCACAATCATCCTGATCATTGATTACATGGATTAACCTGATAATTAGGTTTTGGCCCACCAGCATGAAGTAGTTTACTATATATATAAAGATAATGAATTAAAATTTCTAAAGTAACATCATGTATTTTCTATCTGCATTTAAGTGTGATAATTTTTATTCTCTTGTATTGCAGTACAACGATATATTTCCTTAATTTTATTTGACAACAATTAATAAAAAATGATCCTCTCAATTTTCTTCTATAAAGAACTGCCAAATGTTTTAAACGTTGATTTAATCTACTCAATAAATAATTAGGAATCATTTCATTTCAGATTTTATTTGATGCAGGAGTGATCCCTGGGGGTGATATGACACCAGAAGCTGCATTGACAAAACTGTCTTACGTTTTATCAAAAGATGACTGGGACATTAATACCAAAAGAAATGTAAGTAAAATTTAATTTAACGTAGAAATAGTATTAATAATTAAATAACTGTAATTGAAAAAAGTGAGAAACAAAAAACTGCAACATTTTGAAAAGGGTTGGTAAAATAATTTTTGCAAAATTGGAAATCAAGATTGATCTACGGGTGTTTTTGTATTAAAAAAACTATATTTACAATCTAATCTTTATTTTAATTAATCATCTATAGAATTCTATTAATTAAAATAAAGAACACTTCTTTATAAATTTGCTAAAAGTATAATCTATCGATACCTTTAACACATTTTCAGTGTCTTAGGTGTATAATTTCAAAATTATTATAAATGATAGTAGTCATTTATTAAAATATCACAGAAATTTTGCAGAGTGGAATTTTAAGTGAATATGAATTTGTTCATATTTTAAATTGAATAATTTTTTTTTTCTGAATTCTTATATTTACAATCAGCTTCTATATTGAAGCTATAAATAAGTTGTATGACAGACTATCAATTGAAATAAGATCATCCACTAACAATCCTAAAGTACAAAAACAATTAATATGATAAATACTAGTAACTATGAAATAGCATAATATTTGATAGTGCTTTTGAATACAGTTAAATGTCTTCACACATTAATCAAGACGGGTAAGTAAGTAGAACAAAATTCAGCATGTACTTTAAATAAAACAATAAAAGAAACAATAACTGTAGAGAAATAATAAACGTAAGCATCTATAAAACCGAATAACTGAAAGTAAAACAAAAATAATTATAAGAAGTGTTACCTTCAACAAGCCAGATCATCATAATAGTCCATCAACCAGGTCAAGTACATAGTCTTTTCAGCCTCCTAACGTCCTCCCTGTTGTCAAGTAAATTCAAAGCTCTCTCGAAACTAGGCGTATTCAACTTCTCAGATTTATGGAATGCCTACGTAATTGTGAATCTGAGTATTCCTCATGAACCACAGTGCTTGGGTTATGTACCATAGTATTTTACTCTTCACACTGCAGTTACAGGTTGTATCCCACAGTTCAATTTCGTAACTTCATACCGGCTTCAAGAAAGCCTTGTAAAGTAAAATTTTGTTGGATAAAGAAAGTTATGATTCCTTAGAGATATTTAAATTGAATAATTTAAAAATGAAAAATAACTAAATATTTTTTTGCTTAAATCCAACTGCTTTATTTTGAAATGAATTTTCCTGTTAAGAGGTACTTTCATGTTTTCCTCATTAATTAAGAAGCTTAATTTATAGTGAACGCTACCTCTGACAGAGGTAAAGTTTGTATAATCAAGAATGCTTGCTGAATATTCAGTTGAGTTGCATGAAAACAGTTCTATTGTCTGGTTTGTAGAATTTGGATATTGTTTTTATTTTTAAGAATAAGTTACTATTATTCTTAGCAAAGACTGAGGACATAAAAAACAAGATCTGCAATATAATAACAATATATAGTTTATACAACATATTGAACAAATATAGCATAGATTTCAATTGATAATTAATATTTGATTACATGCTAAATAGATTTTCTACCTTTTTTAAGATGATCATATTAATAATATTACCATCAGAAGCTGTATGAAAAGACTTGGGAAAAGTAATTTCATACATCTTAAAGTTAATCATTTATAATTTATAACTTGAAAGTTTAAAATTCTAATACAAATATAATGCGATTTTAATTAATGAACAAAAAATTCTTCATTAACAGGTCATGCAAAGTAATGTAAGAGGAGAATTAACGGGTGTAAAGCCTTCACATGTACAAGATGTAGATTTTGTAGATGCAGTTGCAAGATCTATGTATATGTCAATTCACAATGAATCAACCCATGTAGATAAAATATTATTTCCAGCTATGATGTGTGCAGCAGTAGAAGAAGGAGATATAAACAAACTGGCTCAACTTAAGGGTTATGTAAGTAAAAAAATATAATTTTTTTCTTCTTTTTTTTAACAACAGAAGTATTTGAATGACTCTACTGGGTTACTTAAAATACGACTCTACTACAGTCACAATGAAAAAAGAAAAATTTAATAAATGGAAATAGTAAAGACTAATAGATCATGTAATGAGAATTATCTAATAACAGCATTAAATAATTATCTAAGTATTAAAAATAATTTTGCATGGAATAAGTATGTAGAATAAATAAAAATGTAGTATACAAGAATAAAGATATCAGGAATCTAAAGAGAAATATTAATTACAAAAATTCAAGATAAATCACAATATTAGGATATTTTACAAAAAATAGACTATTTTTTCTGATTTACAAGAATTAAATAGTTTTAACAATAACAGTGTAGTCAAATTGTTGACAATACTACTGCTGTCTCTTTGTAGTCCAAAATGAAGTAAGCTCTGTTTCAGTTTTATGTCATTATTTTTAATTATAATATGATCTAGTTGTTCACATTTTCAAGTAATTACTGTTTTGCAATTTTTTTTCAGAATTTTCCAGTTAGATCAAATGAATAAGTAAAAATAGCACAAATATCATAATGTTAAATAATTCGGTATGTAGTATGTGTACCTGCAGTATGTAGAGACCTAAAATAAGTTTTTTAATGTTCATAACATTCAACAACCAGAAATTATACCTTTAAGAGACTGATCTCACAGGCCTGAAAATATTCATAAAAATTCTCTAATGATAGTTAATAACCAACCTGATCTTATTCTTTCCGACAGTGGATGGTATTGTAAATTTGGGAAGCCTAAACCTTTTATCAAGTGACTTAATTTCTAAAGAAAAGCAATTTTTTTTGTTAAGCTGGTCAATGTAGAATCGCATCTCCATCCTGAAAAAATGTAATACATCTCCATGTAAAAAAAATGTATATGCATCTCCATCCTGAAAAAGATTCCCTTATCTCATAAGGGATTATGGACAAGATGGCTGCCTAGAAACAGCCTTGAAATGTACGGATGAAAATATTTTTTTAATATTATTGTTACTTACAGATAATCATCCTTACTCACATTCCATCTTTTTTCTGTATCTCTGGTCTCTTCTTTACCCCGCTTTGGGTTTTGCAGGGGTAAATTTGAACTCATCATGTTCACGCTGAGGTTCAGAGGTCTACAGAACCAAATCACTCTTCATCTGGCTAAGGGAGGTTGCCTATGTGCCTACTCCAAGTCTGTCTCCTATTCAGTGGCAGAAGCAACTATGCAATACAGCCAACCATTACCAAAAATTACCTAATTCACATAAATTATATTTTATTTTGTTATATTCTCCTATGAGGAATAAGGTGGCTAAAAAGAATGTTCACTACTAAATGTACAGAAATAAGAAGCTTTCTTAATGAACTTTTATTCAGATTAAGCTATTGATTAAATCTAAATTTAATTGATTAAAAGTTAGCACAAATGTCACCTACAAAAATCTTTTTAGACTTAATTGTTGGTTGTGCATTACTTTGAAATTACACATTTCTACGATAAACCAAATGGAAAATATTTTGAAAATGTTAAACTATATTGTTCTTAAGACGGGTAGGGTAGGTAATCTTAATATAATGCAAAAATATCATTGAATTACAGGTTTGAGGCCTCATAAATTGTTTTGTGTGTAATGTATACGCAATACTTTTAAAAAAACTTACATCAAACTCTACGGTTATTCTTTCTCACGTGAATAAGGATAAGCAAATATACAGCATAAGGATGAGCAAAAGATACTCTAGTCACGGTATCTTTTTCAAAGATTTTAAAAAAACGCTTGTTAGTTTTAAGTCTGATCAGGATTTATTTTTTGAATCCTCAAAGTAAAAATCATAAAAACAGATTATACTTTAAATTATACATTACTTAATAATAATGGTACATCCTTTCAAGCGAATGAAAAGATTGAATTTAATTTGAATATTCATTAATAAATATTTCATTTGTAAAGTACAGTTAACAAAATATTATCGGCTTTCATTTATAAATGAAATTATAAGTAAATTAACAACTAACTAAAATGTACAGTAAAACTTAATCGGGTCATGGATAGATTGTTAACTGCTTAAATTACAACCTTATGGTACTGGAACAACTTTGAAGGCAGCAATTTTGAATTAAAATGGATGCAGAAGAATCATACAATTATATTTTGAAAAAAACAATCCTTCTGGTACCTCATCTGCACCATTTCTGCAATGGATGCAGTTAATCAAGCATTTTCAGTAAGATTTGGTTATTTAAAAAAAAACTGATGTTTATTTGATCTCTTTGTTCACCACTAAATTTACAACTGTTTAAAATATAATGCTTTGTATCGGAAAAATAATAACAGAAGGAAAATATAAAACAAAAATAATACAGATTTTTGATAAGTGTAATAAAAACAGGAAGAGATTAAAGATTAGAAAGGGACTGATAAAATTCAAAATAAGTAAGTTTTAAGATCAATAAATGAGAAAATTTGTTTCATTGTTCTTTATTTTAAAAAACTTATATAGTTTTTTAAAATAAAGAAGGTTAAAATATTAACCTACAACTGATAATAATAATAATAATAATATATAGACTGAAAGAAAATTTTCTTTATCTATTTCAGGGTGCAAATATATCATCAACAAACAGTGATTTACGAACACCTTTACATATAGCTTCTGCTATTGGCAACTTATCAGTGGTTCAATATCTTTTACTGCAAGGTGCCAGTGTCCATATGCGTGACAGGTTATATATTAAAAATAAATTTAGTAAAGGAAATAATATTAAAAAGAGCTAATTTAAAATTAACACTTCATTTTAATGTAATTTACAATTAATATTTGGAAATATGCCATATTTTCATCTAAAAATGAGAAACTTCAAAAAAATAATTTGAAGGAAATTTCTGTGAATATAAAAAATGTTTCTGTTTAATTTAATTCATTAACCTTTAACTGTATCTTTTCATGATGATCAACAAATATTATTAAAAAAAAATAAGTATATTAATACTAATTCACTGTTAATATATAGTGAGAGTTTGGTATTGAATTTAATTTAATGTAAATTTTCATTGTTGGCTCAGAAAAATTTTAAAAGTTCATCGCTATTCAATGACAACTTGAACAACTACCCTGATCAGCAATTACCCTTACTGATATGAAAAAACCACAGTTTCTCTTTGAAATTTGAATAAACTATCATTTCCAAAATATACTAGATCTTTGACTACCATAAATTTGCCATACTGAATTGCATTAGTCAATCGGTTGCATTAGCCATATCTGACATTTGTTGTAACAGTGCAGCAAGCAGATTATACCAGGCCTACTGTGTTTCAAGTTGATGGACCATGTATTTATGAGATTATAAATAATTTTTACTGAATTCAACTTGTTTAGATAAATATATAAATATACAGTTTTCATAAAAAAGGGCAACCTTTAAATAATTTTTCAACTGTTAAACAGAAAAAAGAAATTTAGCAAATGCTTCTAACTTGAAAGTATCTATATTTTCAGTATAAGATCACCCACCTCATCACCAAGCCCATTGGGAATGGGATAACTAAAAATTTTTAGGTGTAAAGTGTAGGGTTGTGAATACATTATTTTGAAGGGCATTAAAAAACTTTAAAGGAAGAAACAGGATTATGACAACTCTAATCAAAATGGTAGCTATTTAATATTTTATGCACTAGTTTCAAAAGAGGCTTACAGTCTACTGTAGGCCACTTGTGGCATATAATAGGCAAGCGATTGACCACATCTAGATTTCTTTTGAAAACTAGCAGTGAAAACATTATATTGTTGTCATAGCCTGACGTTTTTTTAAATCAAAATCGTTGCTTTTTTAAATTCCATTTAAAATTAAGAGTCACAACTCTACCTTTATAATAGACATTTTTGAGTTGTCCTTATAACAAATATTTTGTTAATAATTACTGATATATATATATATATATATATATAATAATTAATCAATTTTTTAAATCATAAAAAAAATATTAACATCTGATGAAATAATGCACACTGTGAACCACTAATTTTATGTACTATAAAAACAAGCAGTAAGTGGATTTTTCCATTTTATTATTATTGATCATATATATATATATATATATAGTGGTACTAAAAACTAGATTCATGAAACATTTTTAGAAGTTATAAAAAAGGTAAACTGGGTTTTGTGAATGTATTAGATCATTTGATTAAAAATAAAGATGCAATATCAGATATTCAGACAAACTTAAAAATATTGGAAATTAAAAAATGAGATATGGATAAGAATAATATGGGTTTTGAGATTTTAGAAAGGTATTACTTATACAAACATAAGAATAAATTTAATATGGTCAACCTTCAGACAGTATACGTACTATAAAGGCTGCAGTAGATAGTACCACTATCTGATTTGATGATAGTGGTGAGAAATTGATCTTTCAATATGGCTGGAATATGATTTTGCTTTGCTTAAGTTTTTGTTTTTATTTTAAAAGTTTTAATTTTTATCTTGTTTTAATTATATTTTTACATTTTAATTTTAACTTAATCGATTAATCTTTATAATTTTAAACAATTTTTTATATTTGATGTTTTTTATCTCTTGTTTGTTTATGATTTTTAAAAAAATTTAATTTAAATAAAAGTTTTAAACATTTTTTATATAAGATTTTAAAGTACGATGGGTTAAATTTAATTTATAGATTTTCAATAAAATTTAATTGGTTTAAAAATATTTATAACATAAAATTATAAGCGAATAAGTGGTATTTTATCATGGTTTGCAAGATGTTTTTTTGTAATATACATATAAATGTATGCAGTTGATGGTGCGAATCAAGTTTACAAAAGCGCTTCCTGTTTGTGTAATGAAATAAGGTAGGTCATCCTATTTCAATTATTCTGTACTTAGGGTTGATCTATTAAATATAAATTAATTTAGATTGGTACAGAGGAGTATTGTTAGTAAAACCTTTCTTCCCAGAAAACGTTGATATATGGACAAGTCCCTACATAGACAGTTTTTATGGAACTGAGGAAAAGTTTCCACATTTTCGTTATTTTTCCCTCATACATGTGGTTATATTCTTACTTGGGAACAGACACTAAAGATTATGAAATTTTGTCTCTATAATCTTCCCTGTCCAGACAATAAAAAACTAAATTGCTGAATTACTGAATTAATGTTAAAAGCATCTATGTTACCGAAGTGTCTCAATTTACATACAGTTTAATAATTGTAGTTGAGTAGGCGTAGTATCTGGACAACACACAAGCACATTCTTTTAAATTAGTTTCAGTCAGTGCTTTAGCTATAAGTATAATGATGCACTTTATAAATTCAAACATTCAGTTACAAGATAAATTTTGGAAATTCCTAAAACGTATACATTTTCTAATGTAACACAAATGATGTTTTAATAGATGAATATAATTATTGTCTCTATACAGCTACTGTATAGAGGCAATAATTATTTATTTCCAAGAAATAGCCTATTTTGTATGACAAAAAAATTTTTACAGGTCTGACCAAAAATACCAAAGCTATTTTTATAATATAATAAGGGCTTTACTTAAACAAACAAATCAAATTCATTACAGCAGACTTATACTTTTAGTGTGCCGCTAAAATACAGTTATGATTAACCAAATGTTGTGTGACGTTATTAACAAACTGTTATTACAGTAATATAATTAGTATGCATTCAAAAGTTATGATTAGAGTTCAGTATCACGTAGATAAATGTAATAACAAATATATACATAAAACAAGATTTAGTCTAAATTATTTTATACTAAATCTTGTTTTAACAGTGATTAAATTATTTTCGTTATTTTTACTTAGGCTGCATTTGATTTCATCCAGACCATCCATCTGGATGACAGAGGTTTTACTGAAAATAAAGAGTCCTATGAGATGTTAGCCAAACTTATGGGACAGATTCCAGACATTAAAATAAACAAAAACATTCATATGGACAAATACCATATTTCATTTCATTTTTCCTCCGCCTGCAATTTTGTGTTTTTCAATTAAGAATGAATTACATTCTTAATTTTCAATTAAGAATTTAAGAATGAATTAGATATTTTTTAATAAATTTCGGTGTACATACCCGACAACAACTACTACAAAATAATTAAGTTTAAAAATCTTAACTTGAAAATTCCAAAATGACTGCCATTAAAATTTTTAATCATTAATACAAATATTAGTAAATATTAATTTTATAGAATTATGTTTTATTGGATAAAATGTTAAGCATTTTATTATAACACCTCACAGTTTAATGAATTTCTCCATTCTTCCTGATATATTATAATCTTTTGGAGTAATCATATTTGGGGTAATCTTAACCTAAATGTAATCACTATATCCTAAAGCCTCATTTATTTGTTTTATATATTCTACTCTTTGTTTTTGTGTAACATCCCTCTATTTCCAGATTAACTAAACCCAGAACCTTTTAATTTATTTCCTACTGATCAATCAAAGTTCACCTCTACAAGATTCTGTAAACAGAATTTTCTCCTCGCTTTTTTTACTTAAAACCTCATAATTTTGTATTTTATCGATCTAACAATCAATATCCAGTAAATGTGGTATTCCGGTAATACCACATTTCAAGTGTTACTATTCCATTTTATTACCATCTTCAATTTCATAAATGTAAGGAAATAAGCATCTAATAATGAATAAAAATTTTCCAACTTCTTTTTCAGTGAATCTAGATATCTACACCGATGGGTTTAAGCTAGGTGACTCATTGGTAATTGCTTTTGGTTAATTATAAGGTATATATGTTTGATCTGCCTTAGTATATTGATTTTGGGTGTATTGATTTTCTTCATAACAAAAGTTTCAATTTTTTTTATTATATATTGTTACTAATTATTCAATTAATTGTACAATTACAATAATCCACAATTTATAATTCAACATTCTAATTTTAAATTACAGAAACATATTTTGTGTAGTCTAGAATAATAGCAATAATAAAATGTTTTAATATAACTTATATAATTAAAAATTAGATTTCTAATTCCAGTAATTTTAATTAAAAAATCTAGTAGAATGCTATTTACTAGATTATTAGTGTATTCTCAAACAGTACAATTTTAAAATTTTTGTTGTATATTACTTTTTAAAAATAAATTTTACAGGTTTGATCTAACACCATTAATGCAAGCAATTGAAAATGAACATGAAGATGTAGTTAAACTGTTAAGACAGTGTGGAGCGCATTTAACTCTAAGTCCTCTACAAATTGCTGATCGAATTTGCTTGTAAGTCAATCCACATTATTGACATGAAATGTATCTAAAATATAGCACTAATCTAAAGTGTACATATTGTGAAATGAAAATTCTATTAATCAATCAAGGTCTATAAATATCACACCTGAGAAAATAAAAAAATTTCATTTTAAATGAAATATCTTTTAAGTTATATTTTAAATAATACTTTTACACCATAAAATACCATTTATACATACTACTGTTTTTCTTTTTGAGAAAGCAATGTTTGCAATATAACTTTTAAAACAAATGACAAACTGAAATAAATTTTACAACGAAACCTTTTTTGAAAAAAATTACTTCAGTCATCCTTACGACCACCTTCAGTAACCCGCTTCATAAAAATGACTGCAGAGATTTTGAAATAAGTTTTTATAAAATTATTATTATACATTATTATTATTAATGTTGTAAACATTTATAATTTTTTAATCAATATTATTGTTGACTATTATGGACAGAACAGTAAAAGATAAAATTTTATTAACAATATGCCACCCAATTTTCATATTTATTGAATGCCCCTTTACGAACTTATTTTCAGTCGTTTACTTACACATAATTGTAAAATGAAATCGGTTGTCATCATTAATTTGAGTGTTATTATGGCAAGATTAAAAAACACTGTTCATTCTGGTTTTTATATTGAGGTTTCTGGTCATTGTTCATAGATTGTTGTACTTCACATATCTGTGTAGAGTATTTTTACTATATTCAAGATTGAAGATTTATCTTGTACCGAGGGGAGATGGCATTCAACTTTTCTAAGTTTACATATAATTTTATAAGGTTTTAAATCTTTTTTACTACATAATTACAATATTATGCAAAGCAGCTGAAATTAAAGAAATATACTAAAATCGTATGCATGTATTTAGTGCTTACATCAACTTGTTACTTCCTGTGTATAAGGAAGTGTTGTAATCGCAAAAAATTTCAGATTTCATCTCTGAATCCATTTTGACTAGTTTCAGTATGATGTCTGTACGTATGTATGTATGTACGCATAACTCAAAAAATGATTAGCCGTAGAATGTTAGAATGTTGAAATTTTGGATGTAGGACTGCTGTAACATCTAATTGTGCAAAAAATTATCAAAAGATAAGTATCACAAAAATAAATAAAATAATTAAATCGAATAATAAGATAAACGCCAGAAGTTGCTAAAGTAGAAGAATGAACCTAAAAATTGCAAAAACATTTGATTGCAATCGACTGAACCAAAAGTGTATTAAAGAGCCCAAAATCAAAAAAAAATCTGGATTTTGGACTTTTTCTTAACTGCAGTAATAAGCGCTCATCGAGTGCTTTTTAACGATATATCATAAGTGGTATTTATTTTCATTTGTTCCAGAGTTATAGCCAAATAAAGTTTTAATTAATAAAATATCTGGAAGGTACATCAGTTGAAACCACTTCATTTCCTTTCTTTAACTTTTCTTTTCTTAATTTAAATATATTGATTTATTAATAATTATTAACCTCTGATTGTAAAAAAAATTTTACAATAAATAATTCAATAATAAAAATAAAAATAAAAAATGTGAAAAAATCAGAAGTTAGTGAAATAAAATTTTATGTACTTTTAAAAATGTGTGTATGTAATTTAATAGGGGCACAAGGAAGTCTTGTGGTGTCCACATCAGCTTTTTTTTTGTTTGATATCTCCAAATTGGATGAACCAATTTGAATGAAATTTAGCACAATAATTTGCATAAAGGGGCGTTGATAGTATTTAATTTTGGACTCGATCAGTTAAGGAGATGGGAAGTTACAGGCATTATAGGTCCCATATCTGCAAATTTTTTTTAAAGCTAAGTAAATCTTTTCAAATAATTTAATGCACTTTAGGTAGCTAATACACTTTTCACAAGTTTATTCAAACCCCCAAAGAGATGTAACTAAAAAACCTTTTTTCTTTTTTTTTCTAGATTCTAGAACTGTTTCTTAATTTCACAAATGTATTTTTTTAATTTTTTCTGAATTTTAAACCCAAATACTTATCAACATACACACACCCATACATACAAAATTTTGAAAACAAGAATACTTGAACTCATGGTAAAATTTTTACCCGTAGTAAAATCCACTGAAAAAAGTAAAAACCAATTTTATGTTTTTTTTCTTTAATCTACAATTTTTGTCAATTAAGTAATGAAACAAATATTTTGTTACAGAGCAGCTAGCTATGGCCAATTAAACAAGATACGTTGTTATAAGATATCAGGTGCTAATTTATCACACCCAGATATGTCTGGAAGAACACCTTTGCATTCGGTAAGTGTGTTTTGCATTTTTATTTATAAGGAAATTTAAGCAAAAATTCTTTTAAATTTATTTAAAAGAAATTAAGCAAAATATGATGATTAGGAACTTCATCCTGCAATTTTATTAAATTATTCAAAATTGATTTATTACTTAAATACAACTGATATCAACTGCTATCTAATCTGTAAATGTATATGAAATGATAACGGTATAATGATAAATGTCTACCGTATTTTATGAAACTTGCATATTACGATAAAGTTGAAAACTCTACAGGTATTCTTGGAAATAGAAACTGCTTTCTGTCATTTGGTAAAAGATGATTACAAAAAATTAGATCAAAGTGTAATAAGAGTATTAAATAATACTAACACATCCTTATGATGATAAACCGCATCTCTTAGAATGTTTTGCAGCACCTAGAGCGTGTTAGAGGTCACATCCTGGAAATTAAAAAATGTGAAGGAAAACTTCCTATACCTATGTATGTTTGATAAACTGTTTTTAAGTATATAACTGAAATTGAACAACATTAAATGCGATTTTACTACGTGCTGTTGATATATGTAAGTAGATTGGTATATATAACTATTGACTACAGCAGTAGATTTCACTTAAAATGTATTAAATAAAAAAAGAGAAAACCAATTGAAAATTTATGAAAAAATTGAAAAAGGATTAAATCAAATCTGTTGAACACCTTGAAGCACGAGCTCGTAGCATTTTAAAATTATTAAAAATTATAAACAACTTGTTTTCAAACTACATGGAGGTTGTTCTTCCGAAGAACCTTTCAGAGTTAAAATGATGAAGCTCAATGAAATTATTAGTATAAAACGCTATGTTGGATAGACTGAAAGCAAATTCACACCACACACAAATACAATGATTGTATACAGGCGCTACACAAAAGAACAAAATCAATCTTTCTAAATTGTCAAATAAAAATAGAACAGATATACAAAACCACTAATATCAAAGGAGATTTTACACATACACAAATAAAACAAAATTTATCATGCTTCAACAATATGAAATATACAAATGCTATAACATATTAAACAAACATTCAGTGTAATTCAATATATATAATATATATATTGAACTACACTGAATGTTTTTAATATGTTATTTTAGTAGATTGTATGTATTTAGTAGATAGGTATGCAGGAATAATTTATATTCCAAAAATTTGATGCAGCCTGATATGTCCTTTGTAGTGATGATTATCATAAAAAATCTTCTGAAAAAAGATTCTCATCAAAGCAAATTATAAAGATCTGACCAAGTAAGTCACAGCACTTACTAAAGCAGTTGACAGCAGTTATATCTAGAATTGCAATAAACAGTAACAATCCTTTCATTTCATAATTGCACGAAGTACATCTCCAAAGAGGAGACACGTCAAGGTTGAGAGGTTGAAATGCGGATATTAATAAGGATGAAGAAAGTAAGATGGTCGGACAAAGTGTGAAATTTGCAAATAATGAGCAGGATTAAGTACCGTGCTGGAAGTACGCAGAAGAAAAGTTAACCGATTAGGATGTAGTTAGAGAAAGTAAGGTCTTGAGAACCGCATCAGAAGAGTCAGTAGAAAGAGAAAGGAAGTAAGGATGAAGTTAATAAATGACATAAGAACTGGAAACTACAAGGGGACAAAGGAGAAGACTTGGGACGAGAATGAATGTAGACAGCAGTGATATAAGAGAGCTGCTGCCAGGAAGAACACCAAGTGACGGTGATGAATTTACTTTAAAAGTTAGACTTGTAGACTAGGTTATAATTATTTTTTTAAAAACAGATGGGGTTATCAGCTACAGATTGTCTGCCTTTTAACAGCTATTAATCTTGTTCCCACACAGCATTCCAAGCAGATATTTTGCTGGTATATTTTGGTTTTACTTTCTTTTTAATAGTGTCTATTGTTTTTCATTTTTATTGTGTGTGTGCGTGCGTGTGTATGTTGTTATTTCATTTGTTGTCAATACATATAATTCCTAAACAACTAATTTATGTATTGTTTGTTTTATTTCAGGCTGTAGTATCTAAACAAGTAAAAACAGTGAGATATTTACTGCACTCAAAGGTAGATAGAGAAATAACAGATCCGATGGGATTAACTGCACAGGAATTAGCCGTGAAACTTAATCTAGACTCAATAGTACAACTTTTTTCTATTGAATTTATATCCATAGAGTCAGTCCCTGTATTACCTAAATTAAAATCTAGTTCACATGTCTGTGCGAATGGTGTAAGCAGTAAAAAAAAAGAATAACAAAAATTTATAATTAGAATGAGAAAACATAAAATATTTTACGCTAAAACAAATCGACAAAAAAATACAATATTACAATACAGCAGTGTTTTTTATATGTAGTTTTTCTGATATAACCCACAAAAACTGATTTTTTTCAAATAATCATAATAATCCAGTTTTATGTAACTACATGGTTATTTAGATTTTATTCTGTTACTGCTTCCACATGAATTCATCTAAAGGCAGGTGGATACCCTTTTTAGGAGAAACAGAATTTACAAACAGCAGCCAAAAGATTAATATAATCGGATAATTGAGAGGAATTAATAGTGCTTCCGGCCCAGATACTGTATTGTCTCCTGTTGAATCTACCCTTGCATATATGTAATGATAACATGTATGTTTAACTAAAATCAAAAATTAAAGTAACTGTAATCAAAAAATAAAATAAAAATTAATTATATTAAACAAACAATTTTTACTATATAACTCATGATTTGTTTCTTTTTTTTTATACAATGTTTATAAAGAAATCTTAAGAGATTGTTTATAGTGCCATAAATGCCAATTTAAAATGAAATTGTTTTTTTTCTCTTTTTAACAAGCAACAAAAATAATAGGAGTTTAAGCAAGAGGAATTGCATTAAACCAGGACTCGGTTCATTTAATAACCAGCCCGGAGGGCCTAGCTGCGGAGGGCATTCATACGGGGCACGCCTCTGCAGCTATGTATATATATATATTATAAGAAGATTAATTATAATCGTAATCAAGTTCAAACTCACTTGCTGCTGTGACTTGCTGCAGAAGCGAGTTTGAAAACACACAAAGTTTACCTAAATTTTAGGTTATGTACGTTTACAACCTTAAATTGAGCGTAACTGAAGAACGACTCGGCCAATCTTCATCAAATTTCACATGCACAACTTGGAGATCCACTACTACAGCGTAACAAAATTTTAATGAAATCAATCCAGTAGTTTTGGAGATTTTCGAGCCAGATATTTTTAAATTTTTTGGAACAGTTGAGAGTAACTCAAGAGCGATTCAATCGATATTATTCAATTAACACTATTATAGCGCATTTAAATTTCAATAAAATTAATCAAATAATTTTTGAAATTTTCGAGTCACAAAATGTTATACGTGAATATTATTTTTGACATTTTCGCATAAGATTTTATTCACAAATGGTATTTTTGTAATTCTCATACCTCAAAATTTAAAGAGAATTAATTTTCATCCCCGATCCCATTATGCCACCGCGAAATAATACCTCAAATTGAGGTTATCTTGTCTGTTGTCGCCCTTAAATTAGCGTAACTCAGAAACGCCACAAATTTTATACCCCTGAATGTAAAAAGAAATTACATTTGAGTGAATGGTATTTTTTTTTTTTTTTTTTTTTTTTTTTTTTAGTACTCCTGATACCTTCTCAAAACGTCATCACCAATCCCCAAATTTTTTAAATCGTGCGATCGAAAGAAATAATACCGTACTTTTCTTCGAAAAGTCTACATACATATGAAATTACATCCTTCCGAAATTTTTCAACGCTAAAATTATGTTTTTTGATTAAGAGGAGGGTCAGGTAACGTCAAGATTAGTAATTTTGCTAAATTTGATCCGATTATCATACTTTAACTTATTTACTGTACCTTGTAAATGTCATTACGGTCTTTGTAGTTATCCGAAAAGCAAAAAGAAAAAAAAATTACTTTGTTGTAAAATAAATCTCGCTTTTTCCGTCATTGTATGCAGGGTAGGATCATTTGTAATAGCAAAAGGTATAAAAAAATTTATTTTTACACTTCAATAATTTCCTCCATAATAACGTCAACTATTATCGATGTTTTATTTTATTTTTTGAATTTTCTTAACCTAATTTTGTCGTCCTTAGTGAAGGAATTGTTCATAGAACTGTTTATAGAAGAACCGAACGAACTTTCTTATAACCAAATAAAAAGTGCTAAACTAAAACCAGCATTTCCTTAAACAATTCAGTATATAAAATTTACCTCCTTTTACTTATAACTCATTCCCGTAATAAGAATTTATCACTTGTATACTCGAGAAATTATAGTAAATTTAAAACATGTAACAAAGTTAAATAGAAAAGGAAAATATATATATATATATATATATACATACACACACACACAATGTAGTCCTATCCTAATACTTTTTTCCTTCAATATATTATATTTTTGTGAATAATGAATATAAGAGTTCATATAAAGGGAGGGGGTTGGAAGTAAAGGGAATGTAGCTTAGGGAATAAAGAAAGGCGAAGCGACACCCTACCTGGACGTGTCGAGGGAGACATGAAATGAAAGAATTATGAAGACTGAAGGGTGGAAAAACAAAGGCCACTAACAAGAACTCTGTTTTATACTGGGGCGCGAAATATCCAATTTACTGATATACAGAGTACAAGACGAATTCGGAGTAGCAAATTTCAAACTGCGACATAGTAATGAATTAGGCTTTGTAATCTTTTGTTACTATGACGTACGAGTACGTACAATATGTAAAATAAGTTAAGTTAGAATGCAAACAAGATAAATAAAGAACGCTTTAATTTACCGTCAGGCATTTTTTTTTTTTAATATATATTAAAATTGGTAATACGATATATTATTAATGTTAAATATTTAAATATATTATTATATTAAGCGTAATAAAAATAAATTATAGAAATTCAAGATTTATTAGCGAAGGGCAGCTCTAACATATACACAGATCCTGAAAAGTGGATAAAATGTCAAATTAATTATAGTGGAGCGCCGATTGTTCAAACTACTGTTTTCCGGATGTCCAACTATCCGGACTGTTTACATCGCCATTAGGAAACTAAAAAAAAAAAAATACACTACATAATAATTTTTAAATACTATTAAAGTAAAAGCTTTACTTTAACAAAAAATTTATTTTTACGACTTTTTTTGTATTAGGTTAATTTAGACCTGTGTGTAAACCACATATAAAATTAAATTCTGAAAAAATTGATGGAAAAATACATTGATCGGTCAAGCGTATTATTATGATCGATTTTATTCTGCTGTCATAATCTTATGCGGTAGGTCAAAAAATGACATAAATACTGTATTCGCCTAATATAAAATTCATAACTGTACGTAGGATAGATTGGATAATTTACACGACTTCTTGATAAAATCACACGGTTTTAGATACGCTGAAAATGAAAATGAACATGAAAAATAAAAATTGTAAAACGGTGAACAGGTAAATCGTTAGTAGTTAAATACAGCGTAGGAACAATTACTATGAATTACGTGTTGCAACTCGAAAAAAAAACGAAGTTTTTCTAGGAAGACGATGAAGAAAACAACTTTACGGGCACTTTTTTGGTTGTTTGTTCAAAAGCGATCCCTTGGTGAGCCAATTTCTGGACCGATTATTGTAGAAACGTACATTATTTTTAATGAGAAACTAAATTGAAATGAACATTTTTAACGACGTACAAGACGGCTTCGAGATTTTAAACGACATCTTAGAATTCGGCAACTTGAAATTCAAGGAGAAATATTATCACATATTGTTAAATAAATT
This sequence comes from Lycorma delicatula, assembly GCF_047948215.1. Lineage (NCBI taxonomy): Eukaryota > Metazoa > Arthropoda > Insecta > Hemiptera > Fulgoridae > Lycorma > Lycorma delicatula. Next base: position 174,617,133 of record NC_134459.1, on the reverse strand, counting down.
CATTTGCTGCTGCAAATGAATTTATTTAACAATATGATGATTTTTTGAAAGGTTACAACGAATACTTTATTTATAACGTCGACGAAACGTGCCTTGAATGGAAATATCTCTCCTTAAAAAAACTACAGTTTCCCCCGAAGAAGAATCAGAATTTTATAGGCCTAGAAAATGTTTAAAGAACGTGTGATATTGTCGGTCGGTGGTAACGCGACTGGAGATCACCGATTAAATCTTATCCTGTTTTCCAAATAAAAAAGACCACGTGTTTTTAAAGGTGTCTGCAATCTTCTCTTTATTTACATTCTGACCTCCGTAGAGGAAGACATCCGCCTTGTGACGGTCCCGGTCACCACACCACCGTCTGCGTTCGTACCCCTGATGTGTGTTACCGGAAGTCGTCTTTTAGACCTTCTAAACCTGATAACATATCACAGTCATCGATTTAGTCTATGTCAGGTTACCACCGATGCTGATTTAGATCTCGAGAAGAATAGAAATCGGGAATGCAGTTACGAGAATGGAAACACCCCGAAACGCTACAACTACGTATGTTAAGAGTATGCGAAGTTGCTTCCTACGAAAATTTTAGAAAAAAAAAAATTTGTTATCCTTTTGTAATAATAATACATACGAAGGGAAAGAAAAATGTGTCTAGTAATAATAATATAATAATTCACAGTTTGCTGTGAATTAAGCTATCGTAGCGGCAGACCAAAACTATACGCCGTTGAACCTAGCCAACAGGACTAACAACGTAGAACACAAGAAAGAGAGCGATGCAGATAAAATTCTAGATCGGGGAAGAAAAGATCTGCGTGGGAGATATAGTCACCGTCTAGACCAGGAAGGAGTCGACAAAGCAGCTACAGATAATCGGCTTGTGCAGGGAAAGTTACATTCTAAGACGGAGGGGTTTATATGTAGCATACAGGATCAAGCGGTAGCAACGAGAAATTTTAAGAGATTTATTCTTAAAGAAAATATCAACAAAGTGTAGACTATGTATGCAACACAATGAAACAATAGACCGTATAAACACTGGTTTGTCCGATTCTAGCTCCGACGGAGTACACCAGGAGGCACAACAACGTGGCAAAAATTGTACACATAGAACTCCGCAGTAGATACAAGATAGTTTCAAAAATGGCCCTACTATACTATGATCCGTCCTCCTTTTTGAAGAACAACAGCGCAAAAATTTCTAGAACCAGGGAATTGTAACAGCAAAACCCATCGACTGTAATAAACCGGATATAGTAGTAGTTGATAAAATGGAAAAAGTAACTTACCTAATAGACGGAGACATCCCATCAAGTAACAACATCAACACTAAACGCAATGAGAAGCTGCAGAAATATACAATGTTGCTTTTTAAATTAAAGAAATGTGGAATCAAAAAGAAGTTTATATAATCCCGATAATTGTATCTGCGAAGGGAATAATACCATCTACTTTGCACAACAGTCTTCAATAAACAATCGACACTACCTACTGTCTTCCGGCAAATATTTCAGTGTGTTCTCACCAAGATGAACCCAGAGGCGGTGGTATACACTGATGGATCGAAACAAAACGATACCGTTGGTTGTGCTTTTGTTGTTAATGAAAGAACTTATATGTTTGGCCTACCCGGTATTACGAGTGTGTTCACCGCTGAAAACTAGTCGCTATAAATAAGGCTCTAAATATCATTAACCCTAAATATAGAAACATGCTTATTTTCAGTGACTCGTGTAGTGCTCTCCAAGCCTTAAAAAGCTTTTATTCCAAACATCCTATCGTCATTGAAATTTACAACGCAATCGCTAAGTTGAATAATCGCAACACAGAAGTAAGTTTTTGCAAGTAAGTAAGCCGCGTAGGAATTCCAGGTAATGAATAAGCAGATTATGCTGCCAAAGAAGCACGTATTCAGCCTCCTTTCACCACCCGAGTTCCTACCTCTGATTTTATTAATCGTGTAAAACAATCGCTGAGAGTAAGGTGGCAAGATGACTGGACGACTACCGTCGATAATAAATTCCGGTAGATTAAATATTCTGTGTTGCCATTGGACTCCTCATGCAGAAAAGCTCGAAGTGAAGTAGTCCTCTGCCGATTGCGGATATGACATACGAGGGTCACACAGGAGTACCTAATGTCAGGAGGACACGCACCCCTATGCACACGATGCAACTACCGCATGACTGTGCACCACATACTCATAGACTGCATATGTTATGCGGCGTAAATTTAATCTACCCAAAAACATGATAATTGGTATCTTGTACAATGATAATGAAATTTTGAACCGGATGTTTCTGTTTTTGCGTAGTACTCGGTTACTGCAACAAATTTAATATTGTCATATATATTTTTTATGTAAGAAGAGTTTTTGATAATTTTTTTCCCCTTACTTTCGATTTTGATTTTTTTGGTTCTATGTCTTTAATTTTATTATCCGATTAGGGAGCCTTTTGCACAACCTATCGGAATTAGTTAAATTTTATATCGTTTCCTTTTCTATTATTTTAGCTTTTATTTTAAAGACTCCATCTGTGATATTAATTTTGAGTTTTATTTCACTTTTTTAACTTTGGTTTTTACTTAGTTTTAAATTTTTATTATATAATTTATATTAGTTTTAAGCGTTATTTAGTTTTATTATTTTAGTGTTATTTTACCTTTTTATAAAAAAAAATTCCGTGCGATGATAACCCACAGACGTTTTTGGTCCACAAAAAAAAAAAAGTCTTGAAAAACTGAAGATCCAGTGGAAAACCCACGCGCTAATGGAACGTGAAAATTGACACCTGCCATGTTGCCCGGAAGGCACTTAGTCAACAATAGCAAGCCTAACTCGTCGGTATAAATTACTCCGAGTTTAAGGAATGTCACCGGCAAAAGTAAAAGCTGTGAAAGTGTGGGATAATAATAATAATAATAATAATAATAATTCACAGTTTGCTGTGATAAACAGTTTAAGGAGTATGTATGTAATTATGGTGACATGAAAACAGTTTATGTATTTGGAAAAAAATCTGAACTCAATATACGGTTTTTGTTTTTTTGAAGGAAAAAAAATACATATATATTTTTTATTTTTGTACCGAAATAAAGAAAAGAATTAAATATTTAATCAATATTATAAATTTTATAGAATTTTTTTATTAAAAATATCTACTGTTATTACGTAACAATATATAAACAGTATCACAGCAACGTATATCTTATTAAAAAAATTCAGTCTGGCAGGGGGTATGGTACAAGCAATGCGGGATGGTGGGACCCAAGGACCCAAGCCACCGGGTTGGCCTAGTGGTGAACGCGTCTTTCCAAATCAACTGATTTGGAAGTCGAGAGTTCCAGCGTTCCAGTCCTAGTAAAGGCAATTATACGGATTTGAAATGCTAGATCGTGGATACCGGTGTTCTTTGACGGTTGGGTTTCAATTTCAACGGTCGACCTGAGTGTACAAGACTACAGAAGTGTAGTCTTGTACACTCAGTATAGATTTATAGACTGTATAAGATTTACATTCGTACATATCATCCTCATTCATCTTCTGAATTAATATCTGAACGGTAATTCCCGGAGTCTTAACAGGAAGAAAAAAGAAAGGGATGGTGGGACCCACCTTGAGCAAAAAATAGTAGAATTTTCAAACACTTAAACAACACTGAATTTTTTTTAAAAATTCAGTACTTAAAATTGATTTAACAACTAACTGTTGATGTAAGAAAATTTTACACTTTATAACGATCGTGTAGTACGAATTTCAGTTTTACAGATTTTAAGAAAGATTTAACAAATATTCTCAGAAGGTGCTGAAATAATTCACTGAAATTAAATATAGAATTTTCATTAGAAAATGTTTATGCAGTATGGAAATATCCTGGTATTTGTTGTATGCCGCTGAAGCAAGTTAATACAATATATATATATATATACGCGTATGTCATTATTTTTGTCAGAATTTAATTAACTTATAAGATATTGTAGAAGGTTATTTCAAATTATGTATGTTTTCAGTACTGAAGTATTATTTCATTGTCCCACCCAATTGTTTTTTTTTCGTATTCAGAGAGTATATTAATTTCGTGAAATTAAAATGAACACCTTACCGTTGAAATTTTGTACTGCTTATCAGGTATTTACTAAAATATTTGAATTTCAATATCGCACAATTTATTTCAACAATTTAATCTACGTTACTATTCATTTATATTGCTCTTTACATATTCTTTGATATTTAGCATTGTCTGACAGTTATAAGATCATATGATGAAATCTTTTATATTTTACGCGTTATAATATGTTGTTATATTCTATGGCCTGATAAGGTCCACAGAAAATAACAGTTGGTTATCAAAATAACCAACCGCATAGAATATTGTTAATCGATAAACTGTAAATCAATAACAAAACGAATCGAACTGTAGGGTATTATTTTATTTCCGATTATATAAGGAACAAAAAGTCAATTGTAAATCATTTTTAATGTAAGACATGGTTACAAATCAAAACTAAATTTTTATTAAGAGTTTTGCTCAAGAAACTAGTTCAATATATTCTATAACAAAATGCGGTAGGAAAAGCTAGAGTTAAGGTAGTGTAACATCACTGATTTTACACAACCCTAACATTTAATAGTATTTAAATTTTCGGCATTTCTGTTTATTTTCTGGAATTACCCCGTAAATATATCATCTATTTGTCTTCCAGGTCTGATAGATCCATAAAAGTTTCCATACGTCACAACACTAACCGGTTTGTCCACGTTATGAGTAGAAAAAGATGAATTTGTTGCCGATTCACTCGCTATGATTCTTTATGAAGGCAACATTTTTGATAACACTGAGACTGTAATCATGTTGCAGTCTCGATATTTTCAGGATCGATAATTTTATCCTGGTCTCCGTAGGAGAAGACGGTTTGTGACCATCCCGGTTGCCACCACCACCGTTCATAACCATGATGGGCCTTAACCCTGATGGGTCGTCTTTTAGACTCTCTAAACCCGATAACACATCACAGTCAACAGTTGCGCCTCTATCACGCTTCGGGAGACATTTCCATCAGTGTATTTACACAACTTACTATCGCCTTCGTATGGCTTTTTCCAACCCCGACCACCTACCATAACTTACAATCCTCAACTATCAAATTAATTGATTCGCGGAAACACGATGCCCGCGCCTTCCTCGTTACCGGTTTTACACAAAACCTATTTGGATATTTAGCTTCCATCAGACTTTGTACTCAAATCATTTTGAGTCTTTTAGACACCAAAAATAGTGGTATTCTTATACTGACAAAACAAATATTGATCGCAAAAACGATAACTTGGTCCTACAATTCGACTTACTCAAGTCCTCTTGATTTAGTTAAAAATCAAGAACACATTCACAAATTTAATTTGCTTCTCGTGAAAACATACCCACCTATCTCTCTTTGCTCCGGTTCGCTTTCGGGAACGAGGTCGATGCCTACACCACCCAGATCCATCAGGATATCTCAGCTATTCGGGGCTTGATGCCAAAACGCGTATCTTGGCAAATTAAACACCCAGTCGGGCCCCTAGCCTACCGGGTTGCTGTTCTATCTGTACATGCAAACAGCAGCAGACTCCTTCAGCCGTCCTCCGCAAGGCTAAGAACCTCAGGAAGCCGGCAACTACGTTCCATTGCCTATTGGTTTTCCAATTAACTTGCAGTTCAAAACCAGAAAAATGATCCTCGCAAGCTCTCTTTGGTAGGTTCAGCTTAGTACCTGGAACGGAACGGAACGGAACGCAAGAATGGCGAGCGTTTCAATATTTCTCCCTACAGATCGCAGAGCCTGGATAATGTCCCTTGCTGCTGTATCTTTCTATTATCGGACGGGTTTCATCGGTTATCTAGTGGCGGTTATAAATTTTAAGTTTTGTTTACGGATGGATTTGGTAATTTACGTTCCTATCCGTGTGGACCAGCGTGAAATTTATTTACCGGGTCTGACCGTGGGAGACTAAACTTTTGAGCCTAGTACTATCGGCGTGATTCCCCTTCAGTCCATCCGCTGAAGACCTTCTGGTACCAGCACCTTTTAGGCTAGCAGGAATACGCCTACCGGGGCCCTAGTTATTTGGAGGGAGCAATACGCCCCCTCCTCCGGAGGGAGTCGCATATGCTGACTGAATTAAATTGTGGTCTCTTCGTGGGACGGTGTGGGATGTTGTCTAAGTTTTTATATTTTAACAAAATTTAATTGTGAAAACGGTCACTTTCGCGGCCGGAATTTTTGCGCGGTTTGCATTTATAGGTTACGCGATATAGAGGCTCCTAAGCCTGGTTTGTCATTTTTTGACTCTCGTACCGCCTCTTCACGGGTTCGTTTAATACGGCATGAGAACGTTTTCTTATACCTTGTGGAGTAGGGTCCTCTCGGCAGATGTCCCGGAGATGGCCGTGTTCGGACACGGGCGCTCTCCCGAACAGTCTGCGTGCCTGCGCCACCCCCACCTCGGATACGGTGTGTAGTCCCGCATCGTAGCGAAGAGTGACGTTTCTGACGAGCCACGGTGCTCCAAATATCGTCCGCACGCCGATATGTTTTGGACGGCTTCTAATTTCTTTTGAAGCGTGGAGTTCAACAAAGCTTCCCGTGCCGGGTAATCATATGTTAGAATCGGCAGGACGTATAGCCAAAAACTGAGCAGATTGGTCGCTAGTGGACCGCAGACTGAGCAGACTGGCGCTGTTCAGTACCGCGTATAGTGAGGCCCTGACGGCCTTTATCCTTTGGGTCACATATTTAACATGTTCTCTTAAGGTAAGCCGTTTATCTAGGACTACTCCTAGGTACTGGACTGTTGTCCCAAAGGGGATTAGTACCTGGGACAGACATCGCGCACATCATTAATGGCCATAAACTCCGGACACAAGCCTGAATCGATCAAATCAAATTTGGCTGACCTACCTCGAAAAGCACCAGGTCCAGAAAGAAACCGTGTAATATGCCGATCGGGGAAAATTCACTTAACTAGCTGCATGCTTCCACATCAGAAAAAATACCACACGTGTAACAGCCATCAGACGATTCATTCCACCTTACCTGCCATAAATGGAAATCTTGGTCGTCTATTTCATTTACGCGCCCAGAGATAAGTTGGCCTACCTTCTTAGCATCATAACGTAATTGGCGCTCAGTCGTAAGGATATCAATCGATTTAATACCAAAAAGAACAAGGACCGCCTTTCGAGAGACGGTCCTATAGGTATCGGTCACAGATAACAATAGGAGACACTCCAAAACCAAACGAAATCACGAATGACTTGCTACATTTATTCAGATCGGTACAATAAATAATTTTTGTACCGATCTGAAAAAATGTAGATAAAAAAGAAATTAAATTTTTCTATCTTACCGAAGACAGAAAAATACCAGCAGATTACGAGTAAAAATGGGAACGTTCTTTTGATTTTAGGTAATGCACACTAATCTTTCAGCAGGCTACTTAGAGAGAGAGAGAGAGAAGAGAGAGAGAGAGTGAGAGAGGGAGAGCGTTCGAAAAAGTAAAAGTTCTGTTTTTACCTAAAAATGTTACACCCATTTTACAACCAACAGATCAAGGGGTAATCGTTTCCCTGAAACGCCTTTACCTAAAAGAATTAATGAAAAAAAAAAAATTTGGATGATTGCGAAGATGTGAACGACATGTTTAAGACGATGAAAGGCATTTAATCTGAAAGACCCTGGAATTCTGTAAAGAATGTGACTATGACAAGAGCGTAGAATAATATTTTAAGTAACAATGCCCGATGAAGTACAACGTGAAGATTACAAAAATGTAAGGAAATTCTTACATACCATTCTGCACCGACCGGTTCCGGAGGCTAAACCGAAAAAGAGAGCCTTTACCGACTGCAACTTCGAGAATGTCGATGAATCAATCATCAGCAACGACAACGATGTAAGGTAACAAATTTTGAGCGTCGACGGGTCGTAGATACAAGAAGATGGTCAGCTAACGGCTGAAGAAGATGGTGATTACATGCATCCAGGACCGTTACACAAAACAGCTGATGAATGTTTGTCTATCGCTAAGGACTGGTTGAAGCGACAAAAAGAAAATCTTGCAGCCATTAACGAAGATCAAGAGATTACAGATTTTTTTAAAGGAGAAATGGTATTTTTGCAGGTATTTTTTACAGGTTTTACAGGTATGTGGATACGTTTTATTCGATTAAACCTAGTATGGTTTTTTCAGTTTTTTGTAATTTTTAAGAAATACAAATTTTTAAGAAATAATAGAAATTTTTAAGAAAGCTACTAAATGGGATTTGTATGTGTGTGCGTCCCCCTTAGCTTAGCACCGCAATGTACCGATCACTAGCGGAAAATCCCGATTCGTTAGTACATATTTCGTGGTGGTACATGTCTCGAAGTTTTGGGAAAATTTAGTACTTTTTAACCTGACCCGAATTTTCGGACGAAAATCGCAAATAAATTGAAAACGGTCCTTCCTAGTGCTCTGAAAAACCTTTTCGACCCCCACGATTATAACTCCATCCCTTTCTAGTGGTATTCGTCGGATGATAATATTTTAAAGTGCCCCCGGGGCGCCGTTCGGAAATTGGCGAGGAGGTGTGCTCGTCCGATTTTCACGATTCAAACGGCGTATGTATCAGCAGGTCAAGCGCTAACTGTTTAACGGATCAGGTACACTCTTCATCGACCGGTTATAGTTATACCGAAATTAAATCGTTTAGCCCTACGTTTTAATTGCACTCACCCACCGTAAAACGTACCGATCCGATCTTTCGCCAAATACGTTCTAACTTGTGCGGTAGCGCAGCTATAAAGTATAAACTCATGAAAATTAAAAAGTAAAAAATATATTAAAAAAACTTTTTAAAAACCACTCTTATATTAAATGCACTAAAGAGTAGAAAATAAAAAAATAGTAAAAAAAAATTTTAAATAGTACTCTTAAATTAAACTCGCCAAAAGGTAAAATAATAATTTTAGGACGGTATCTCAGAATGGATTTGATGGTGATATGTAAGATTATGTGAAAGTCACAGCTTCGAATTAAAAATCTGATATTTTTGATTTTTTTTGTTCTCGTTTTTTTATTAAATGCGATACCCATGATAAAAAAGATTAATATATCTAGTACATCCGATTACTTTTTTCTAATTTTCCAGTTACCCGGATTCAGTCTCGCAAAGGTCAATCCAAATACAGCGTTCCACTGTATTTATTTTTACGATAATAACATGTTGACCCCTATAACGCAGCTGCCGATGAATAATTATGAATTTTTATACCGTGGGAAAAGAATGCCGTGCGCACCTGGGGCTCAAACCCAGACCTTCCGAATTAACGTACCTTTCAGCAGAAACTATATCGCTCCGTTATGCAGATCGGCATATAAACAAATTGAAGAAAAAAATCTGTGTTATTTTAGTTATAATTAACCGAACGATTTAAAATAATAAAAAGTTCGTAAATATTTATAATTTGTTAACGATCGAAATTTCTTGTAATTTTATTTAAAATTTTAAGTAAAATTTTTGTAAATTGTTATTTTTTTCCAATTTGTTTATAATATTTATTCACCCGTTAAATCTTCAACGGATATAAACCGACGTGAGAAATTATTTTAATATAATGAAAATTGTTCCATCTTAAATTATCTGCGCGAGTATAGAAGTTCAAACAAAAAAACATCCGTTTTGAGATATTCTTCGTATTAAGTACGCGTGACGGTTTACAGATGGCGATACGTTACAGAAGATGAAGGTTTTCTCAAGATAAGAACCTTTTGATTACCGGTAACCCTTTTACCCTTAGCTCCAGCGTTTTGGAAATCGCAGATAATACACGGTCTCGAAGCTTCTATTCTACACCGCCCTTTACGAGAGTAATGCGTTTCTCCTTTCACCCTTATTCAGTGTCCTTTGGAGCGGTAACGGCCAACGGGGCATTTAATCCCGGTCTAATGAATATGCGCCTCTTTAGTTATAACTCGCTAGTCGTTATCGTCGCATATTATACTTCGTCGTTGGTCATCGTTAACTATATATATCTTTCGGTACGCTAAACCGCTAAACTTTTATCTTTAGTTTCATCATTTACAAATTTTATTAGTTTATAAACTACACCGTATATTATTTAAATAGATTACAAACGTAGTATCGTGCTGAATCGGCTATTACTGTTAATTTATACTCTTAGTTCTTATTAGTGCAACAAATTCGCTATAAATTACTACTTAAGCACGATTTACTTTAACCGAACATTTTTTATCTATTTATTTTTCATATAATATTCTAGTAAGGTACAATACGTTTAAGATTTTACAGAATCTGAACGAAATAAATAAGATGATTCTTTATATAAATAAATAGTTAACGATTATAAATGCTGCGCCCTTAAAAATAATTTTCTAATAAAAACGCTGAAAATAGACTATAAGATATCTACGAAAAGGAAATTATATCGAAAGATTATTAATCTATAGTACGTAAAATCTAAAGCCGGGCCTCCCTACTAGACTCCTCTACTTCCATCCGCTGCACCGCTCCTATAACCCGATATGTGGAACAAGTGCTATTGTTTGCGACAAAATAAAGACCTCAAAATGCTAGACTTGTGTTTATTATTATTTTTACTTTTATATAATTATTTATTCTACCGTATTCATTTATTTTTTCTATTACTTATTTACTTAAATTTATCGTTTAATTATTAAATTCGTCGGTTATTTATTTATTTATTCTACTCTATTAATTTATTTATTTGAGCTACTATGTTGTAAATTATTTTATATGAAATCATTTTACGTTTTACGTTAATAAAAAATAGTACGGATTAATAGTTTTAAAATTAATTAAAAATACTTTTAATTAAATTAATTTTACGTAACTTAATATCTCTGTAGTGTTCATAATATTTTTCATAATAAATCGAATAGTGATTATAATTACATTAATTTTACTCGCTTTCCTTTAACAGTTTATTAATTTATGTATTTTTTTTGTACAATTTAGTACTTTTATTTTATTGTTTTGTAGGCATATAAAGCTGAAAAGAATATTATTTATCGGCGCATACGTGCTACTTAGAAAGAATTTTCATAAATAACTACGTCACGTCAAAGAAAAATCATAACATTATAGCCTGTGACAAAAAACAACTCGCTTCATATAGTTTTGTATCGCATCAACCCCCGCTCTAGGGGCGAGCAATCCGGACATTTGTCCGGGATGCCAAAATTTGGGGGCGGCATTTTGGCTGTAAGCGTGAGTAAAATATTTATGTGTTAAATACACGATTAATAGAAAATTTCACATATCGATTTTTCCGTTCGCTAAAAATTTACAGTGCGTAGCACTGTAAACTTATATTATTTATGTCTAAAAGCTAAAAATATTTCACTATTAACGAAACATTAACGCAGAATTTGTAAGGGACGCTGCTTGAACTTGTTTGAACATGCATATACTCCTCTGAACAAAAGATCCAAAAGAAAAATATAAAATAGATTTTTTTATTTTACAATCCATCAGGCACTAGATACTAGATTTTAACAACTTAGCAATTATAGTAACTATTTTTAATTGTTATATCATATATACGATTTAAATACCGTGTTCAAAGAAATGCTACTAAAACACTGTATGAATTTAGAATGTATTTTAACCGATGGTGATTCTGCTGACATAAATGGGGTAGAATTAGCAGAGGAAATTTCAGCAGTATCTGCGCTTTTGGGTAAAAAAGAAAGCCTGAGCAATGTACTGAGGTTAATACAAAGTTAAATTTTCCCCCAAACCTTACTATTGCTTTAAGAATATTGCTAACGATACCGATAACTGTAGTAAGTGGCGAAAGGAGTTAAAATTAATCTTAATTAATTTTAACTTCTTTACTTAATTAATTTAAACAGTTCTTAAACTGTTTACGTTCCACTTCCACACAAAATCATCTTAATGGTTTGGCCATTTAGGCAATTGAACATGAAATTGCTGAAGTAAATTTAAAAGACGTAATAAAAACGTCTGCAGAACTGAAAGTAAGAAAAAAAGTTTTTTTTTGTGATTTTAGCGTAGTTGATGTTACCTTGTTTTATTTTCATAATAATGGCATTTTGATTATTTGTGCGATAATACACATTTTTAATAGCATCTAAATATGTAAAAAATTATATGCTTAACAATTTGTAGCTAGGTACTGATATTTCTTAATTTCTACTGTTTTGTACTGCTTAGTTATCAATATTACGTTATGTTACATGTTTCTTTCTAAATATACGCTTTTATTAAAACTAAAATAAAATGATCTGATTTTTATTGAAAATAAAAAATATGTACCTTTATTTAAAAAACATATATATATATATATATTCTTAAGAGGCGGCAATTTGCCTTTTTGTCCGGGGCGACGTAACCGCTAGAGCGGGCGCTGATTACATCACTGTTACTGTTTATTTATAGTAAAACGAAATATTATTTATTTAAAACATGTTTATTTAAAGTTTAACTACTTGAAAAAAAAACATATTACTTTCAATAAATAAATAAATTACTTCATATACGTCTTGAACAAAATAATAATTTTATTTGTTACAACAAATTACCCCGACACATTTCGTTATTATAATAGTGACGTCATAACTAGATACGGTCCAAGTCATTGCAAATTAATCGATGTGACTTTTGGAATACGTTACTTGGCTGCTGGTGGGAGGAGATCGCTGAGTGTTAAGAACAGTGGTGGGAACGCCTTAGCCTACTACAGACACTAAAATAATTACGTATAAACAAAGATACTATGCTAAACTGCTACTGAGATAATTGGAACAAAAGAAACTATCTTAAACCATTTTTTTTTCTATCTGTTAGCATTTGCAATCGGTACCTCACAGAGCATCATAAGTAAATTTGATTAATGATAATCACGTGAAGAGAGGTCCACGACGAAACCCCTCGTAAACCTTACAAAGGTTCAACACCTCAAACCTGAAGGAAAAACACTTTTATAGGTGGTCCAAGTAAAATGCAATACTCAACACAACACCAGAAACAAATTGCAGGTAAAAAGAACAAAAATAAAAACAATCTTATCAATATACATATATAAATACAACAAATATTCATCGGTAATAAAAATAGCTATATTTGTAGACTAATAAGGTGACATTCACAAACTCATCCTGTTTTCCTACTCCTAGGTCCCTTCTCCCAGTCGCTCCTGTGGTTAGATCTCCTATGTCCAGCACATAGAGACGTTTTAGTCGCCTGATGTCATCGCTGTTGTCCAGTAGATTTACTGCCAGATAATTTACATTTTTCTCTAACCTCTGTTTGTACAGCGAGCTAAATTTTTGGATCTCCTCATAAACAGAAGGTAATCCTACATAATCAAAAATGAAAACCATGGCGCCTCGTTTACGGTCACCGATTTATTTTGGAATCTTGCAGTAAAAATAGATGACCGTTTTGGTTGTTATAAAATTATCATCAGTAGATATTGAATAAACGGTACATAAAATAACGGTAGGTTTTAAACACTTATAATTTTGAAACAAAAAATTACAGAGACGTTAAATATACATCAAAGTAAAGTGAAACGCTTCAAAAATCATATGATATTCGCTCCTTTTGCCGGCTTGCTGACTTCAAGTCTATATTCAATCTCTTGCCGTACACGATGTGATTGGCGAAAAGATTTTTGTGATTCGCTCTTTTTAACGGCCGACATTTTTTATTTGAGTAAAGAACACTTATCTCTTTATATAACCTCACAAATTAAAATCCGTAGGGGTAAAATTTGGGAATGCGGGGACCAAACTATCCATTCTTCTCTAACGTCAGATCGTTGAGGAAACGTTTCATTTAGGTAATTTCGCACCAATATGGAAAAATATAGAGGAGCTCTATCTAACTGGTGAATGGAATTCCCCGTTATTTGGACACTGAATACTCTTCTAATATAAAAAGTTGTTTCCCGTTATATATATATATATATATATATATATATATATATATATATATGTAATGTACTTGACGAAGACCCATATATAGATAACATATATATATATATATATATATATATATATATATATATATATGTTCATAAGATTCACGGGGAGGAGGGGTTACAACTATTGATGACACATGCAGGGAAATATGTTATCAATAATTGCCTACCCCATACTCCCCCTGATTTTTCAGGGAGAGATATCAAATAAATAAATCTGATGTACTATTGCATCATTATTTAAATCAAATTATTTAAATTAAAATACAAAAGTTAACAAAAAAAAAAAAAGGAAGTGAAGTCTGATTCGAACCGTTGTGCCTTCCCCTTGTAAGATTCAAATATTTCAGTAATTAAAATGTTATTTGGCTCTAACTGTGGAACCGATGAAAATAAGTACCACTTATTTTCATTAAGTGGTACTTTTCAACGATATAATATATCGTTGAAAAGCTCTCAGTAAGGGCTTATTACTGCAGTTAAGATAAAGTCCAAAACCCAATTTTCTTTGGATTTTGGGCTTTTTTGGGCCAGTCAAATGCAATAAAAAGGGGAGGTGCACAACTAGATGTTACAATAGTTCTAAATCCAAAATTTAAACACTATACGGCTAATCGTTTTTGAGTTATACGAGATACATACGTACAGATGTCACGCCGAAACTACTCAAAATGGATTCAGGGATGGTCAAAATGGATATTTCTGTTAAAATCTGAAAACCGAAATTTTTCGCGATTACAATACTTCCGTTACTTCGTTCAAGGAAGTAAAAATATGAAAAAAAATCATAAGTTATTAGTGAAATAAGATTTTATGTACTTTTCATTTTACAAAAATGCGTATATGTAATTTACATACAAGAAAGTCATGCGGTGTCCATATCAGATTTTTTTATTATTTTAATTATTACATTAATGCAATTATCGAAGAATAAGTTAATCTTTTCTTAACATCAAGAAATATACATTTAATCGACAGAAATCGGCAGACAACTAAACGGATTATTTTTAATAAGCGAGTGATAATAAAAGAAGAAAATGTAATCGTTAAAATTTCTGTATCGACCTGTAAATAAATTAATTCGTTAAAAACTTCAGATTAATATTCTAAAAAAGAAAAACGGACGGTAATACCTAATTTTTATTATAGAATTTATAATAAAGAAAAGGGATAAAAAGAAAACAAACGTAAAAATATTTTTACGTGTTTGAGGGATTTACGTAGAATAATTAAGCGGTTTACTTATTAAAAACCCGTTCCTTAATTGAAATTTTATTAGGCCTTCAAGGAACTAGGACTAAAGAAAGTAAAAATAAAAAAAATCTTATTTTAGAAGTTTCAACGACCGCTAGATTATTAAGACAGGAACTAATTGTACCGAGACCATCTAGACCGTTACTTTTATGAAAAGGAGTAGGGAGGTATAAAAGAAAGAGCAGAAACGAAAAGGAGGGGGAATGGACAAGCCACTCTCTTATTTCTTCCGCCCCTCTCTTGTCTGCTCTTATTCTATAAAAGTACATAATTACATTTGCATACTGACGAGAGACTTCTCTAATTGGGAAACACATCAACGACTGAATCTTATTCTGTTGATGAGTAATGAGGCGGAGTGTGAAGACGTTCTATTTCTTCTTGCTCTAATACGCTCCGGTTTCGCTCTTCTTTTCCTTTAACTTCACCCGCTCTTTTTTGACGACTCGACGAATTTCTTTTGATTGATTACGACTTTTCCTTAAATTAATATTAATTTTCTTCATTATGATATTACACAGCGATACCTTTATAAATTAAGTTTCTTCATTTTTTCTTCTTAAGAAAAAATGTACCCGTACTTTTTACAACTAATTCATATCTTCGGCGTATTTCTTCATTTTTTTTTAATTTTACAGTATTAACTACTTTTAAACAAAAAATAAATTAAGAAGGAAATGTTTTTTTTTTAATAATTTATTACTTTGTTTCATTAAGAATTTTGAAGTGTTTATTCTTTTAAAAAAATTAAAAACAAACTAGATTACATAAAATGATATCTCCTTAATTAACACTATTACACGTTTTTTTAATACTTATTGATCAGAACAAGAATTAAGGTAAAAATAATAAAAATAATTTTACTTTACCGGCTATTTAATTACACTTACTACATAAAGAGGAAAGTACGGTAATCGGGAAAAATTCGACTTTATAATTTTTCAAATATTGACATTCAATATTTTCTCTGATAGAAAAAAAGAAACAATTTCAGCGTTGAAAAATTCGGAAAGGAATACATATGTATGTCGTCATGTCTTTTGTTTGATATCTCCAGACCGGATAGACCGACTCGGATGAAAATCGGCACGATGATTTCTGTATATAGGGCATAGATGCCGTTTAATTTTGATTACAATTGATTCCAAGGGGGGCGTAAAAATACTGGACCTTTTGATACCCGTATCTCAAAATTTTATTCAAAGAGTATATAAATTATTTCACACACTTTAACGCTCTATAATACCTAAGATACTTTCTGCCGTGTTAGGTCTTATTTAAACTCCTACAAAAGAGCGGAGGATCGAAAAACCCCTTTTTTTATATTTCTGATCTCATTCTTCTACCGATCAAATAACTTCATTTCATTGCTATGTCGTTTCGGTTATGCGTTTGGACAATTTTATTTACGGATGGAGGACAAAAACGCTATTTTGTCGTCGGTTATTATTTTCTTCGGGAAAACTTTACGTTTATCCTTACTAACTTAACTTTAACTTAGATTAACTTAACTTTTATTATTAATTCATAATAACGTGTTATCGATTCCATTTAATTTTGGTAAAATTAGTCAAGGCGGTCGGGAAATTACCAAGCGTTCTTACCTCAGATTATAACGTAAATTGTAACTCGTAAAATTTTTGAATCGAACAACTAAAAGAGGTAATTTAAACAGAGGACTACTCTAAATCAATCACGAGTAACTTGACTCGAGTTAAACGAAAATTTTTGTCGTCTACCAATAACAAAAAAAAGCGCGACCGGCCTCGGAAACGGGTAAAAGTTTAGTCGATCAACGGATCGTGAGAATAAGCCTAAACGTTTCGTTTATTGGATTATATATACAGGAAATGTATTTTGATATTTTAAAATCAAAGTTATCACATAGTTTTTAATAACATGGTACACAGGAAACAGGTAAAGCTTTTCAACAGGATCGAAATATACGTTAAACTCAGTCGTGAATCGGCTACGTACTGTATTATTTACAATCGGTTTCCCGAATAACGAAACTACTAGTAAATCGTATAAAGCAATAACGTGAAAGAGCGGTGTCTACCGATAACTTCCAAAACAATACGATAAAAGTCTTAATTAAAAGTACAACGAATAAAATATAACTAACAATGCATACAAAGTCCGTAATAATGTAAGCTTAAAATCAACAAGTAATGAAACAGAGCAAAAAAAAGATAAACTGTCAACACGACAATAAAACAAAGAAAATGACAACGTATTTACCGCACAACAATACACGCAACCTTTTCTCAGTCGTCTCATATCCTCACTATTAGCCAATAGGTATGTTAACAGCCAGATAGTTTTGGTGCGTGTTAAGCTTAATTTCGGTGAATTTCGGCGGTCCAAATGAAGTCCTATGTACGAATCGGTTGTACGATTAGAAATTTATAATTGTAAACCCTTTTTCCAAATTAATACATTATTTTTCCCGAAGGTAGTACCCGTCTAACGAGTTTAAAGAAAATTGGTCAACGGGGTCAAAACTTATAGACCAAGTACAGGCCTATGTACATATGTACGTACATACCCGTAAAAGTCCGTTGGACAAAAATATAATTTTTTGGACTACAACCTTTTTTTGGAAAATTATGTTCAATTTATTACATTTTTGAATAACTCCTTAAGGCACAAAACTTAAAAAATACCAAGTTCTTAATTTTTTTTGAACCGATCTATGTTCGTTCCCGTTACTGCTATACTGATATATTCAGGAGAGTAAAACCCTTTTCCGATTCCCCCAAAATTGTCGGATGATAATTAAAAAAAAAAAGATCTTATTTATAAGATTCTATAGTCGTTACATCTAAAATTTGTAACTAACTTGTAATACATTTTTTGTTGGGCTTTAATATACAAGTTTCACTGAATGTATGAAGAACGAAATACGAATCGGTTTATTCAAAGAGAAATAGGCTTATATTTTTTATTATTTTTTTTTTAAACAAAACATATCCACTATAAAATAAGAAAAATAAATCGTAAACCCTTCAGTTACTAGTACAGTAAGCCGAACGAAAATACAAACTTGGAAGTGAGAGGCAGGCGCTTTCTGTGATACACGTTATAGGAAAATTGGCGCAGGGACTGAAAGTCTGTCTATGTACTAGCATTTTGCACACAGTGGGGTCTGCTAGAAACAAACTAAAATCATTGTAATTTTCCATATGTCTTTTGTAAGATGGTAATATATAAAAAGCAGGTTTCATAAACTTGCTGTATCGTATGTCATTGTTGAATTTTATTCTAAATTATATATTAAGGTTATGCTCTAGGCCTACCTCCTGTTGTATAGCAACTAATAGAATCGTAGATGACTAATGAGCTATTTATGAACTGTTGTAAACACAACACGCAATTCTAAGGATTTCATTTTTAGGCAGTGAACGAATTTGAATATTAGATCGTAAATACCGGTGTTCTTTGGAGGTTGGGTTTATCATCTTCATTCATCCTCTAAAGTAATACCTCACGGTGGTTTCGGAGGCTAAACAGAAAAAAAAAGAAAGAATTTTATTTACTTATTTTTAATCTGCTCTAATCACTGCGCTGTGAAGAATCATACGTCATAGTCATACATCGGCTTATAATTATGTTCTAGAAGTTATTATAGAAACATTTATTGCGGTGCATATTTTACTTAATGAAGTGAATATCTGTTAGCGATTTATTTTTACTATTTTTTCCGTTATTTTCATTTAAGATTTTGTCAAAAATTCGGTCGTGTAAATTTTTAATATTTCAGTACGGTTATTTTCTTTTAAAATGCCCAAATTAGGAGGAAAGGGTACAGTAGTTCACGGTCAGGCGAGGGAAATGGTATTCAATGTTTGCAATTTATTTTTAAAAAACAATGCCGAAACCGGAATAGTGAGGAAAACTGAAGCGATGAATACGGTCGTTCAAGCGACAAATGTAAAACGAACGGTCCAAAGAATTATAGCAAAAGGGAAATCAAATGAAACTGGGAAGCTATCCGTGTTCGTTTCGCCGAAAAAAAGTGTTAATCGCCCCCGTGTTGTGTGCAATTTAGAGTCGTTTGACGCGAATGCTTTGAGGGGGGAGTACCCAAAAAAATGAATTTTTTCAATTTTTTTTTTACTATTTTTGTACTCTGGAATGTACTGGTTTCAAATCGATAATCATTTTAAAAAATAGTTTAAAAATTACTCCACGTAACAAATCTACATTTTCTAACGATTAAAACCATATTTTACTTTTTTTTTATTTTAAAATATTTAAAATTTTTGCATTCTTTATTCCGTTTGAAAATTTATTGTAATAGTAAATTATAGGGGCTAAAAAATCCGTAAAGTATATAATTATTGCCTGGCCTAGGCGCAAGAAAATAATCTGCGTTACGAAACAAATAACTCTGTACACATTTCTCTTATTATGTAGATTTTTATTACTGTTGTAGGACAGCTTTCGCATCTTGTACGCAAATATATATTTTACGGGAAGATTTCTTTTTTTTTTTTTTAATAAATATTGAGTTTTATAGATCAATTGAGATTTATAGAAGAAAAAACATAAATTTATTTATTCTCCTTCAAACAAAAAATTTGTAGTACTGATAAACCGATATATATTCATAATTTTATTGAAGATACAAACAAACGTCTTTCGTTTAGTTGCATTCAACAAACTTCGAATACAGCAGGTTCAATCATATACTGAATATTTCATCGTCCAGAAGAGTTAAATTTGAAAAAAGCCGGCAAAGAAATGCAAAACTTTCTCTGCGCTGTCCGTTATGTTTTAACAAATTTTAAAATGGAAATAATAAACAGAATTAAGTAATATTTATTTAATTTTAAATAAAAATATTAATATTTTTCGTCTTTTAAGAATACAAAAATCAAACGATATTTAGTGCCTTGAAGTTACGAAATTTTATTAAAAGAAAATAAAAATTGTGAATAATGGCCAAAAAATCTTCAGTTAAAATAATTTAGATCCGATTTGACCCCTTTAATCAACGATAGTTTTATCTTAAAAATTATGCCGTATTAAAAAAACAATTAAGCAAAAAACAAAATTCCAAAAAAAAAAATTTATCTCGCTTGACTTTACTTGACAGCTATCTCAAATGACATTTTTAATAGCTGCAATTTGTAAAACAGATAAAGTATCAGAAATTATAAAAATATTTAAAATTTTTAATTCGAGTTCTATAGGTCTCTTTTTTATTAAACAAGCTTCCACATCCTCTACTTAATACGATCTGTAGCTGGATTTTCAATCGTGAAAATTAAAGATGAAAAAAAAAATTGATACTTTAAGTAAGCATCCAATTCAACCTTTCTTTTAGGAAGGGGGTTTTAAAGTTCATTGAAATAATTACTTATTTCAATAAGTCGGTGCGGTTTAGTGCAGTGTTATTCAAGAAGGCTAATAAACCACAATTTACTAAAAAAATTTGATGTGGATACCACATGAATTATTTGTACGCCTATTAAATTACATATACACATTTTTTAAATTATACAAAATTTTATTTCACTAAAACTTCTGATTTTTTCATACTTTTTTTTTTACTGTTATTATTGAATTATTATTTATCGTAATTTTTTTTTAATTCACAGGTTAATAATTATTAATATATTTAAATATAAAAAAGTTAAAAAAGGAAATGAAGTCGAATTCCAACCGATGTGCTTTCCCCTTGTAAGATCCAAGTATTTCATTTATTAAAATTTTATTTGGCTATATCTCTGCAACCGATGAAAATAAGTACCATTAGATGTATTGTCGAAAAGCTGTCAATGAGGGCTTATTACTGCAGTTAAAAAAGTCAAAATAGAATTTTTTTTTATTTTGGGCTTTTTTGGACACTTTTGGTTCAGTTGATTGCAATCAAAAAGGGAGGTGCAGAACTAGATGTTACAACAGTCCCTAAATCCAAATTTTCAACATCATGGCTAATAGTTTTTGAGTTATGCGAGATACATACGTACAGACATCAAGCCGGAACTAGTCAAAATGGATTCAGGGAAGATGAAAATGGATATTTCCGTTGAAATCTGAAAACCGAAATTTTCATGATCGCAATACTTCCTTTACTTCGTACAAGGAAGTAAAAAAATGCGGGTATCGTGATGCTTCCTGGTCCGATGGGGTCGAAAATCATAATATCCCAGTTAAATGTATACGAATACATAAATATAGAGGGAGATAAGAGCGAGACAGAACTAAATAATTCTACTAAATTTCAACATATTTGGTCAACGGGTTTTTGAATTTGAGAAAAAAACGATTAAGAGATAACGTTAAACATCCTCTTACCTCTGAATTGGATCGATTTAAAACTTTTACCTTTTAAATATCCTAATACTTTAATGACTTTCATCGTACTGAAATTTCTCAACTTTCTATAACCAGCGTATAAAAAGTAAAAAAAATTCAAAGCGGGGAAAATTACCTCTTTTTTTTCTTTTGTCCAAAATGGAATGCCTACAGTGCTCCATATATAGAAATCTTTTTAACTACTTTCGAAAAATCTATATCGAGCCGGTCCGGAGATATTAATTAAAATATAGTCCGATACACGTACGTACGTTCAGACATCTTCGAAAATTTCTATAAATTTTGTTTGTGTTTTTTGGACTAAGATCTGCAAAACCTCTGATGTCAAAACGTTTGGCCGATCGCTATACTTCCTCTTCACAGCTACACTACAGCAGCAGCAACAGAGCTAGAGTCGGGAAAATTAAATGAAAAATTAATCGATTAAAAGCTATTAAAATTAACTAAACATAAAGATAAAAAGCCACTCGCGAACAAAATGTTGTCGAGTTGTTAAACGAAGATTAAAATATCGAAAAAGAAATGAACGGAGATGAAATTATTACAGCAGTTTGAATAATATAAAATAATACAGTAAGAATAAAGCGGTTAACGATGAAAAAGAAAAAATCTTATTCTGTCGAGAAAGGTGGTCTAGAAATATCTCTTCGATTTGTTACAACAGCAGCTGACTTCAAGTGGAGTCAACGTATTGAATTTGAAATGAAGGAAATATTACACAGCTGATAAACACATAAGTAAAAGTAAGTAGAAGAAAGTCTCAAAACTTTTTCTCGACGATAAAACTTTAAATAATGTGCGTTTACGTTATACTTTTGCGTATAACGTAAAAGTATAACGTTTACGTTATACTTTTTTGTAATACAAAAAAGTATAACGATAATTTGTAAAACGATTTTCAAAAACTGTGATATAGAATGTGTGTGCGTTTAATATAATTAATTCTAACAAAAAAAAGTGTATATATTTATAAATTAATTTTTACTGATCGTAAATAACAAAAAATCTTATATGTACACCACATGACTTCCTTGTACGCCTATTAAATTACATATACACATTTTTAAAAGTACATAAAATTTTATTTCACTAATAACTTCTGATTTTTTCATACTTTTTTTATTCTTATTATCGAATTATTGTTTATCGTAAATTTATTTTAAAATCACAGGTTAATAATTATTAATAAATCAATATATTTAAATTTTAAAAAAAATTTGAAAAAAGGAAATCAAGTCGAATTCGAACCGATGTGCGTGCGTTCCACGTTCTAAGATCAAAATATTTTTTTAATTAAAATTTATTAATAAAGCAACACATTTAAATTAAAAAAAAAAAGTTAACAAAAGTGAAATCGGATTCGAATCGGTGTGCCTACCCCTTGTAAGAGCAAAATATTTCATTAATTAAAATTTTATTTGGCTATAACTCTGGAACAAATGAAAGTAAGTACCACCTATCATATATCGTTGAAAAGCTATCAATGAGGGCTTATTACTGTAGTTAAGAAAAAGTCTAAATTCCAATTTTTGTTTGGATTTTGGGATTTTTTAGACATTTTTGGTCAAGTCGATTGCAATCAAAAGGAGAGGTGCACAACTAGATGTTACAACAGTCCAAAATCCAAAATTTTAACATCCTACGGCTAATCGTTTTTGAGTTATGCGAGACATGACGTCTGTACATACATACGTATGTACAGACATCACGTCGAAACTAGTCAAAATGGATATTTCCGTTGAAATTTTAAAACCGAAATTTTTCGTGATTACAATACTTCCTTTACTTCGTACAGGAAGTAAAAAAAAGTACCTTTTTCATTTTCAAGCTTCATATACGTTATTTTAATATTCGTGTCGTTCATTTTACACAGCAACCAGATTATAAATTTAAATATAATTACAAAATAGTTGATTCTATTTGCCATTGTAGCGTCTTATGTTGACTGGCATCATCTCTTCGTTATTTTTTATTAATGTTTTAAGACTTTTACACCTACTTTGATTTTGTTTCAGTAGAACCGGGTGTAAAAAACAAATGCCGGGTTTTTGATTTGTTATAATGTCTCTCAGATGATATATATAGTGTTGATTTAAAATCAGAGAGCAAAAAGAACAGAAATAATAGAATCTCAGCACAAAAACACTAATGATTATATTTTTTTCAATAAACATCATTTAAAAGTTAATAAGGCACCTGTTGTAATCGATAAAACACGATATGATGAAATATAAAAAGAAAATTATAAGCGAGTGTTATTTCATAAAAGAAAAATTGTTGCTTAATTCCTTGATAAAGAAACACTACTGTTACTGGTAACACCAACAAAGGGCAAAAACCTTCACGGACTTCAAAATAAACCAAATAGCTTGAACTCGTACACTGTTTTTACGTCAAGTCAAATTGGATTATGACAAATGACCTGAATAAACATTCACAAACCTAATGCACTTTAAACCAGATTCTAAATATCAATAACCATTTTTGACCGTTTCTTCTAACCGTATAACATTTGCCTAAAATGTCATAACGTTTCTTCTAAACCGGTAACATGTCACTGAGATTGTAAAAACTTAAAGCATACATGTGGCAATGTAAAAGTGGAATATTTTAAATCGCTGCATTAATCAGTATTTTCAAAAATATTATATACTAGCTCTACCCGCCACGCTTCGCTGTGGCACATTTTGGTTGCACGGATGAGAAATGAGAAACAAAACAAAGCATACGTTTCATAGAAGTTTAATTTTGCAATACTTGTGGATATACAATATTTTTTGTTTTTCCACTGTCTGCGTAGATATAAAGGCTATCTGGTTTGCCGACTCGGGAACACGCAACATACAGTTTTGCCCGTGTGAGAAGCGATCCGCACCTAAATCTAAACCGCACAATTCTAAAGATTGACCTTGAGCTTTATCGATTGTGATTGCAAATGCCAATCGAATTGGGAATTTAAATTAAAATGGTGTATCGGTCGGGATTATGGGTATTCGAGGAATGAGGACATCTTCACCTTTGAAAGGCCCCGTTAAAATTGTTGCTTCCACTACGTTATTCATCAATTTCTTAACTGCAAGTCGCGTGCCGTTGCAGAGTTTTGGCCGATTAATATTCCGCAACAGGATAATTGTCATGTTTTCATCGAACCGTTGCTAGAATCAATCTAATGAGGAATGTTTTTCCAGTTCCTCCTGGCGCATCCAAGAAGAAGGTGCCCCAACTCCGTCATTTATCATTTGCATTATGCGATCATAAATGCCTTTCTGTACACCCGTTAATTTGGGAATCTTTGATCGGACATATGACTGAAGATCACCGATGTTGTAACTCTGTTCACGGCGTAAATCCACATCAAATGAAGCAATCGCAACTCGGGTGGGTGCCGGCATTCCCGATCGACTAAGAACTTTATTTGCAATAGCTAAGCACTTGTCTTCAATATTTATCAATGCTTCGTTGTAAATGCCTTCTGTAAATTCCACGGTCATATTGGTATTTTCTAGGCGTACTCTATGCAAAATATCCTCAGCCATATGCGATCGATATCTTTTCCATAACTCTGTGGGAGATGAAGGGAAACAAGCGGTCAATATAATTGCGAATAATGCGCGAATTTGGTTTGGATGTGCAGTGTTGCACGCGTCATTAATACATATATCCCACTGTTGCTCGTTTTCTAATAAATTCAGAGGTTGGTGAAAGGCGCAGCTCAATCACGACAGGATCACACAAAAGTACCTCGATTAAAATGAATATTTAATTAAGATTGTATAATAATCTGAATCAGATGCAAGTGGATACGTTTTTTTTTTTTTTTGTTAATAAACAATGTAATTGGGAACAGGTATTGTTTCACATGTGACTGCGGTTGTGGTTAGCTAGTATGGCGAGTGTTCCCCTCGCTTCCGGCAGATGGCGCGGTCACTGGTACACAGCTGACCGTTAAAAAAACTGTTTTCTCGCGGTCGCGGGTATATGACTGATGCGAAAAATAGATGAAAACAATCTTTGATGCGGGTTATATATCTTGCTAAAATTTGAGCTCAATCGATGCAGAACATTTTGAGTTTTTGAAACGAACACAAACGAACTTAACATTTTTATATATAAAGATTTGTGGGCTGCGAAAAAAGCCCTTAAGTCGTGCTAAAAACACATCATTTTAAATGTTTACAAAAGCAGAGTAATGTCGAAAAATTACAGAATAATCAAACGGCGTTGATTTCAGATGTTAATAAACTGCTAACGTAAGTAGAAGTTGTGCTGCTTCAGTGTACAACGTGATTCTCGAGGATGAATCTACTAATGAATTACGGTCTCCAAAGAAAACAAAACCCCGCAGGTCAATTGATAAAAAGATGAGAATTTTATAAAAACGCGATTCGTAAAAAAATGACACGAATTTGAATTATTTAGAAACAGTTTAGCGGTGTATTATGTCCTTAGGAAGAGAATTCGGTTATTGTCTTCGACAACGCTTCTTATCATTAAACGAAAAGAATTCCAGCCGTGTTATAGAAAAAACAACGATATCAAAATGCGGCTTAGTTCAAAAGGAATAATTTTTGAAGAGGTTTAAGTTAATGTTCGATCATTGCAAAGGGTTTCGCGTATTAAAAGTAATTATAGTCCGTATAAAATTGGTTTGACACACAACGCCATATCGGTTAAGTCGTGTTTTTATTCGGCTCCTAACGAATATGTTTGCCAGCCTCCGTGGCGCGATTGGTAACGTCTCGGACTTTAATCCGGTGGTTCCGAGTTCGAATCCCGGTCAGGCATGACATTTTCATACCCTATAAATCATTCATATCATCATCTGAAGCAATGCATAACGGTGGTTTCGGAGGTTAGAAAAAACAAAAAAAAAACGAATACTTAGTTGTGTGGTTTCAGTGTTACTATTTGAATTTTTGAATTTTGAAGAACGCTAAATGACCAAAAAACGATTGTTTGGTCATATATATGTAAAAAAATAACCTAACAAAGGATTTTTAGGTCATTATGAAGGGATATTATTTTCTGTGTATTTGGTATTTCGACTTTTTTTGTTTGTATAGTCTTAAGTATATCTGGGCTATAAGAAAGTTGGGTGTTTTAATTTATTTACTGTAAGTCATCCTTCTTGGTGGCTTTTCTTTTTGTTTTGGTGTTTTTTTTTTTTTTTAATAAAATACAGATGTTTTAGCTGTTAAATATAATTCAAAGAAATTTGTTACTTAATCAGTTGTGATTTTGTTTACATTGGCAACGGCCATACGGGCTCTTTGTGATTGGTCGTTGTGTTTGACAGCGGCCATCTTGCATTGATCTGATTGGTTTTCCTTTGTTTACATTTCCATCTGATTTATTAGCCTCTTATTTATTAAAAAACTGTACAAATTAAAAATAGATAGATAGATTTATTAAAAATAGATGAAAACAATCTTTGATGCGGGTTATATATCGTGCTAAAATTTGAGCTCAATCGGTGCAGAACATTTTGAGTTTTTGAAGCCGTACACAAACGAACTTAACATTTTTTTATATATAGATATAGATAATCAATATTATAACTGTGTAAATGGTATTTCATATTTATTATTTTTGCAATTCTGTAATTTCTTGTATGAATCTTAAAAAAAGGAAATTAAAAAACCCAATTCATCTAAATATGTAACAATAATGTTTCAGATAATCAGACAGTTCTTTTCTCAAATATTGCAATATTAATACAGTAAATATATTATTTAAACAAGTCCTTCATACCAAAATCGGATTAACTTCCAATTTTATTTTCAGTCATTAATACAGAATGAATGGATCAGGGATAAGAAAATGATTTAAAAAAAATACTAATTATTCTACAATAATACAAATAAATCCTCTATAGGAATATAAACAATTTTTTGACCTGCAAACAAATACAAATCCACCATTCTTAACAACTTCATTTTACACAAGCAAAAAGAACATCCCAACCCCGTAGGGGAAGACACCCGGCTTCTGACGCTTCCAGTCGCCACACCACCCTCCCCCGTTCGTAGTCCTGATGGGCTTTAACAGGAGAAGCAAAAATAACAATTTTAATTGCTCGCACGGCCGTAGATTGATTCCTTATTTTTACGCTTGGTAGCATCAATAGAGCAACTCTTAAAAAGAAAGCCGCCTATGTTTTGCGCCTAAATGTGAATCTGTAGTTATAGTTCGGCGTGCGTTCCATAGAAACTTTAATCGTGTTTCCCCGAGTTACAATAACATTTGTCGCTAGCATAATCGATTTGAAAGGAACAGATATCTACTATATAAAGGAAAGAGGACGGAGTGCTGAGGAAGGTGTCTGAAGAAAATTTTGAACGCGTCACGGAGTCCTAAAATAACTTATTAGAAAGGTCAGCCGTAGCTATACCGGTGATGAAAGTGCGGAATGTTTTAAGGAAATGCCTTCGTATGCTTCCGTACAATTGTTGCAGGCTTTGAGGACTATACATGACGTTGAGCGTGCTTTGGCGACTGAAATATTGCAGCATGAAAAAATTACTTACGTATTGTGCTTAGCGACGAGTCAAAATTTCATTTTAATGGAAAAGTTAGCAAACATAATGGGTCAGAAAAACCCATGAACTCTTACAATGCGACAGGGACTCCTCAAAATGAAATATCTTCAGTGGGATATCCCGAAGCAAGTTTACTTCTTTTTGCTGAAGCAAGAGCGTAAAGGAATCGCTTATTTGGATATACTGCGTCGTATACGACGCAGTATGACTTTCTTCGACTGCAAGATGGCCAGCTCTCTCACTGGCAGAACTCCGTACGGGAATGGACGAATGACGTTTTCCCCAACCCCTAAATCGGTCGGCATAGATATCCGATGACCGAGCTTGTTACTGTGGCCTTCAAGGTCACCCGATCTGACTCGATGTGATTTTTTCCTTTGAGGTATTATAAAACCACCTGTGCTTCTATCACTCCAAACCATGCCGGTTAAAATACGAGATGCATTTTCCTATCGGTCAGATGTACAATGATGGAATAAATTTTTTTATACACTTATTTAAATCTTTAAAAGGTTTATAAAATAGAATTCGTGTTATTTTTTTTTTAATAAATAAAAAGATCGGAAAAGAGTACAAAATAACTTTTTATTTTATATTGTAACAAGATCAGTATAACAGAACTTAGTAACGGATTCCTTCCAATTAAGAAGAAAGTATGATAAAATAACAACGAAAGGAATCCAGAAGGATCTTTAACAGGTTCTTTAACAATCGTTCTTTGTAATACTGTCAGCGGCACGCCTCTAACAGCTGTTGTTTGATGAGAAGGGTTACCGGACCGGAATAGGAATTCACGGGGAAATGTGACGGACAAGAGAATTCTCACGCTTCCACAGTGTCTAGTTCTGCAGGTCAAGAGGATATAAATACCCAGGACCGGCGAGTTAAGAATCAGTATTAAACGAGTATGAAGCGAGATTAGCGTGTAGTGCCGCAAAGTGTGTCCGACGCGATTGAAGTGACGTCACAAGCTTTCCAGTGTGTACAAGGGTGAATGCTAGGCTAGTTCTAATGTAAACAGGAAAGATATTTGCTGTTAACGGAACTGTACGAACCTGAAACGGGTCTAATCTTATCTTGTTATTAATACAATACTAGTTGTTAAAAGTGACTTACAATTTTAACAACTAGTATTGTAGTATTTTAACAACTATGGTCATTATAATCTCGTTTGTAAATGGGAATAAATTGTGGTTTTTGTGATTTAACTACCTATAAATAAATCCTGTCCTTATTTAAATTCTATTTTGTACGTAATCTATTAATAATTATTAAATTTGTTTATCCTGATATTCCCCACCTCGTAAACGAATTTTGAAAAAAATTAACATGATCAATGCTCCGTACATAGAAATATATGAGCAAATTTAAAGAATATCGGTTCGGTCAATCCTGAAATATAAGGGAAAAAACAGTGTGAAACACATACGCATGTAGGTACATACATAATTCTTTTTTCTTTGGTCCAAATGAACTAGTTAGACCCTAAAACGTAAAGATTTCCAAAACACTTGATACACCATTTTTGAATTATCAGCGTACTTTACTCCGTAAAATAAAAATTCTAGCTATATTTTCCGGAAAGTAAAATAATATTTTACCGGTTAATACACTTCTTCCAAAGTAATAAACTCCTCTAACTAATAAATCTTTTTAAAGATATGATAAAATAATGAAGGTAAAAATGTAAGAGAAAGAATAAACTGCATAAGATTTACAGATGACAAGGTTTTTTTTTTAGGAGATGAAGCACACGTAAAATATTCAGCTGATAGTTTCAAATACTACGATAAGAATATGGAGTTAAAAAGATTATTTGATAATAAGGATACGAAAGCGAATGAATATCTGCATAAAAAAGGAAGTTATCAAGAAAAACAGTAGTCGCTTAGGATAAATAACAGATTGCAAAAATGAAAACAAGGATGTAAATGGCTAAGGAAGAAATTAACAGAACGAAACAATTATCATGCAGAAATATGGAGCTAAGATTTAAAAAAATTCTCGTAAAACACTGCGTTTGGAGTGTACGTGAAACATGGACGCTAAGAAAAAAAGATTGGAGGTATTTAAAATCTCGGTACAGGGAAGATATGAGAAGATAAAATTAAGAAATAATAAGAGTGAACGAGAATAAAATTTTAATCACAACACTTTAGAAATGTATTAGCTGCTTAGCTTTCGTATTATTATTAGTTTCCTGTTAGTGTTACGTTTACTGCTTTCTTTGGTATCAGAGCAATAATACTCTTTTTGAATTACATGGTAAAATAGAGGAAATTTCGGTAGACTTACTCGATCCAAATCTTTATCACCGATAATTCTATTGATAGTTGAATTTCTGCATTACAAATAGTAATGAAAAGGGAAAAATTCTTTGAATTTTAAAATAAACATAAAAAGTTAAATTTACAATAAGCATTTAAAGAGTTGTTAAAAATACAGAGTAAAAATTAGAACAAAGGTTTCTACATTTTTACTATTATTAGTATTGTAATTTTTGTTTTGTTTTTAAGCCCGAAATCAAGAGGGTGATACAACAGCGATAATTTAGTAAAAATAATACGAAACGTAAAATTACAAGGTGAAAAATGTACTGACGCTAATACTGATAATAGCTGGAATACGATTTGCTGCTAAAAGCTTTTAAAACAGAGTACAAAGTTTGCATTTAGGTGAAATGGGAACTTTACATTAAACCCGAGAGAGCAGTTCTCTATTTGCTATACGTAGGTAGGTAAATTCCTGTCAATCTCGGTTTTTATGCTATACAGACTAAACTTCGTATCTATTTACTGTTTTTCGCAACTTCTTTTTTTATTTTAACCCTTTTGTTAATATTTATATAACGGGTCAAAAATAATCACCGGTCGTCACACTCATGTTAAAAATAAACTTTTTTCTTACTACGTATACACGCGCGCACACACACGCACACACCTTAAGAAAAACCTCTCGGACAAAATTGTATAAAACCCATGAAACATTTCTGGATTTAAAATTCATTAAAAAAAATTCGCAAATTTTTTTAAATTTATTATTTTTTACATTAATAATTTTCGGATGAATTTAAAAAAAGACTTTTTATACCTCCGGGACCACCATTAGATATTGCTTGTCAATTGAATAAAAAATTTTTAATCGTGTGAAAATACCATGCCTGACCGGGATTCGAACCCGGGATCTCAGGATGAAAGACCGAGACGCTACCACTCGCGCCACAGAGGCAGGAAAAAATATTCTTAAGAAATATCAACATGACAATTTCAACAAAAGTTCGCATTATTAGCCTTACAATGGCGTGTGTTATCTGTCACTCCAAACTGCACAGCAATCTCTCGGGAGATGATTCTATAGCCAACCATAAGAAAAAAAGTTCATACGAGGTGTATGAGGAAAGTTATGAGATTGGTAACACTGCGAGCGATCTGGCAACGCTGTGTCTACCCGACTGTGCTAGACCGGTTTTTTTTCATCTCTTCCAGATTCTGAGTACGAGTTTCAACTCCGTTCAGCCGACACATTATTTTTGACAGCGCCATCAGTGAAGTTGTGTGTTACGAAAATGGAGCATCGGAATTTAGAGCGACGTTGTGCAATCAAGTTTTGTGTTAAACTTGGGGAATCCGCGAGTGTGACCTTTGAAAAGTTGAAACAGGCCTACGGGGAACGTTGCTTATCAAGAGCACAAGTTTTCCGCCGGCACAAATAATTTTTGGAACGCCGAGAACACGTTGAAGATCAACCTCGCTCAGGGAGACCTTCGACTTCAAAATCTGACGAAAACGTTGAGCGGTTGAGGGTTCTTGTGAGATCAGACCGACGTTTAACAATAGTGAACTGTTAACAATAGTAGTGTACAATACTAATAATAGGGTAGTGTACATTATTAACAATAGTAATAGTAGGGAACAATAGTAGTGAACGGTTAAATTTAAACGCTTTCACCGTACATCAATTTTTGACAGACGATTTGGACATACGAAAGGTTTGTGCGAAATTGTTGCCGAAAAACCTCACAACGGAACAGAAGGACAATCGAAGAAACGTGTGCGTTGATCTTCTTGAAAGGATTGACAACGAGCAAGAATTCTTCAATCGTGTGATCGCAGGTGATGAATGCTGGACGTTGGAGTACGATCCTGAAACAATGCGGCAAAGCGAAGAGTTTTGCACACTCAATCATCTTCTCGACCGAAAAAAAGTCGAATGAGCAAATCAAAGATCAAAACCGTGCTGATTTGCTTTTTTGACGGTAGGGGGATCGTGCGTAAAGAATTTGTTCCTCCAGGACAAACTGTCAACCAAGCGTTTTACAAAGGTGTCCTTGAAAGGCTCAGGAAAAGAGCGATTCGCGTGAGACCAGACATTGCAAACAAGTGGATGCTTCATCATGACAATGCCCCGTGTCACACAGCCATTTGCATCAGGAAATTTTCGACCTCAAAACGCATTCCTACGGTTCCCCCTTATTCACCTGATTTGAGTCCTTGTGACTTTTTCCTTTTCCCGAAATTTAAACGCGTCTTAAAAGGACGTCATTTTTAAACTCTGGGGAACATTCAAAAGACTGTGACCGACCAGTTAAAAGCCCTACCAGCTGAAGCCTTCCAGCGCTGCTACCAGTAGTGGGAACGACTCCGCCGGTGTATAGCTGCTAAAGGGAACTATTTTGAACGGGTTAATATTGTTGTTTAAAAAAAATAAAAACTTTGGTAAATAAAAAGTCAGTCTCATTATTTTTCTCAAACACCTCGTATGTATAAAAACATAGTTTAAAAATTGTTTTTATTAAACTCGAACTTCTCAAATTTGTGTTTAATTTTAACTGACGTTTTTTAAATCAATTTTCTCAGAATTAAATTGTGTACAAAGTTAACTAGATATTTTTAATTTTTTATCGGTAAATGAACAAAGTAATAAAATCTAAAAAAGCAATAAAAATTGAGAAAAATACAAATTAATTAAAGAAGCGAAACAACAGTTTACGATTCGGTATTCTTCGATCCGGATAATTTTTCCGGTATTCGCGCACAACAGCCGATTTTTATTTACTTTACCATAAATTAACAACATTTCCATCGATTCCCCAAACGAAAACAAATTTATGATATCACACATTGTGAAAGACTGACCAAACAATAACCGCATAAACACCATTCAAATGAATATTCAAATGCTAGACGCTAAACAAGAGGGGAGTCTACCCTTCATACAGTAAAAAATTTGGTGGAATTTTTTTGGGTGATTTTTATTCTATGGAATGTACTCTTTTTAAATGTGTAAGTATTTCTCTTCTCCGTTGACCACAAAAATTTAAATAAAAAAAATATAAGCCTGTTTCCATGACAATATTTTGTATTTTCTGCGTACAAAATACGAAATTCAGTAGCTTGTATCTCACGAATGAAAAGTGATAGAAACATGAATATTTCGCAATTTTAAACCTCGTTCTTTATTCTATTTAGTTAACATTTTATCGTACAGGTTACGCCACTTTGAAGTTCATAGGACGTTGCTAAAACTACGAGATTATCTAAAATGCAACCTTTAATTTCCGAAAACTTTAATTTCTCTGTTTTGTTAACAATAAAAAAATTTTTAAAAATCAATCAAACTTTAGTTATAATTGAGATAACTCTTGATTTTTTTTTTACATTGTTCAGAAAATATTTGTGTAGATACATGAGTATGCATGTATCAATCCTCTTGTATATTCACTTATGAGAAGCGGTTGAAATTAAAATGGTGATGATTTTTGTTTAAAAAATTAAAAAATTTGTAATAAAAATTATACAAGATGTATTTTTTTGGGGTATACACAAGCACTACACGCTTATTTTCTCTGTATTTTGGTGTTTTTTTTTCTAAGTTTTTATCTTTAGTAACAAATGAGATTCATTTATTCTTGTCGGGAACTGTTTTTTACCCCAACCCCTATTTTAGGGGTTGTAGTGAATGTAATTATCTGAAAATTTAGAAAAATACTCTTCACTTTAAGCTAAATAAACTGACCAAGTATAAACGTTCTATTCCCGGTTCTAAAAAAAAAAAAAAAAATTTGGACAGATTCTCCCGTTTGGTGATCAGTTTTTATCGCCAACCTAAGCTTTAATTAAAATAAATTAAAGGATTTTATTAAAATAATACAATCGCTGATTGTTTTTTATTTTTTAGGTTATTTTTTTATTTTTGTTTGCTTGTTTTTTCTGTTTATATATGTAAACAACATATTACAATTTACGATATTTTTAGTTTTTGTTTAGCAATATGTTCAGCTGTTACTTAGCGGGTTTAATTATTGAAATTAATATCTAAAATGGATGAACATATTTTCAACTAATATGTTTAAAATTAAATTATTTAATTTATATTTTGAATTTATATATTTCTAAAATCCAAGTTTTTTTTCAGTAAAAATATTTTTACCTTATAACTAGAAAAGCTATGTTAAAGAGGAAAGTATAGAAATCATATAAAAAATTAGGTATTTAATTTTCCGCAAATCTTTACTTTTCATGCCAACTAATTCATCTAGACCAAAACAACATGTGTATATATGTATCTGTGTCGTTATTGCTTATGACCTTATACCTCAGAATCGATCGAACCGTTTTCTTCAAATTTGCTTCAAATATTTCTATATACGGGGCATTGATATTAATTTTTTTTAATTCGTTAAGGGGAGTAGGGGATATCGTGAAAAAAGAATTTCGAAGTTCTTCAAAGGCACTTTTAAAAAAGCTTTATTAAAGCAAATCTATTACCTACATTGCATAATAATAACAAAGAGAATTTTCAAAAAATCAACCCCCACCTCTTAAAATTGAAATATATTTTTTTTTTGCTCTATTTCCTTTGGTTTAAATATATACGTCTACAATTTTTTTTAAATATAGACCCCGAAAATACAGAAAAGGTTTTTTGGAAGTAGATCTTATTTTAGTCTCTGTTGAAGAGCGTTAGATTTAGAGAAAACTTTAGTTAAGAAAGTTTTTAAGCTTAACCTTTAAAATAATTTTTTTTTAGAAAAAACTTTCTTAAAATTTATTTCCCAACTCTACAAAATAGAGTCAAAAGTAGGGACACCCCGAGACAAAAATAAAACCGTTCCAGATAGGGTGTCCCATATAAAACGCAACCCAACCTTATATTGGTAGGTATTGAAATAAAAAGGCATGTGTAAATGTAAATGTAATTTTTATTATTACCATCCATTACCTTTTTTACAGCGTTTCTTGCAACTTTTTTCAAAGTTTGTGGCTGGATATTTAATACAGCTTGTTCAATATTGACTTTCAAGTGTTCGTGGTTTGTCGCTGTAGGCTTTTTCTTTGAGGTAACCCCGTAGAAAAAAATCCGCCGCAGTCAAATCTGGAGATCTTGGCGGCCACAAGCCTCGACCGATAACTCGATTACCAAAGAATTCCTCGACGAAATCAGAAGTTGAACCTGCGTAGTGTGATGTCGCACCGTCATGTTGTAGCCGGCAGTGACTGTCTTCCTCTTCCAAGAGTGCGATAAACTGAAATAAAATATCCTGATATCGTTCTGCATTAATGGTCTACTCGAAAAAAATAGGACCGATTATTTTCTTCCGTGATATCGCGCACCACACGCCCGACTTCTGCGGGTGTAATTGTTTTTCGTGATAAACGTGGGGATTTTCAGCGCTCCAAATTCTACTGTTTTGGCTGTTAACGTATCCATCCGAATGAAACCGTGCTTCATCTGTGAAAAATAACGAATCCGTAACATTAATTCCCTCGCGCAGAAATCGACGGAACCGTTGACAATATTGTAGCCGTTTTTCTTTGTCGGGCTCAAGAAGTCGATGAACCGTTTGAACGCGATAAGGTCGTAATTGTAATCGTTTGGTCGCCCGATGAACAGTCGATTTAGACAAATTAATTTCAGCAGACAAACGTCTGATCGATTTATTTGGCGAGGCGAATAATCGGTCTTTGATTTCAGCGACCGTATCTGTATTCAACACCGACGCAGATCTTTTGTGTTCCTTGTTATTAACAGAACCGGTCTCTCTCTAAATTTTGCGACTGACCTTAATACTGATGTTTTGTTAGGAGCCGGTTTATCCGGGTACTTATGGCGAAACAAATCTTGCACTGCAACCACCGATTTCGTACTGAAGTACGACTCGGCGATGAAAACACGTTCATCTAGCGAAAACACCGCGATTTTCAGATGTTGGACGAGTCCATTTCAGTAACGAGTAGGGGAGTAAGCTTGACTTTTGAAATTTCATGGACGAGTGATTGACGGGTTGCGTTTTATATGGGACACATACTGTAACTTTCAGATAAGGTATCTGTCAAATACTTTACCTTTTGACGAGAAATAATTTCAACCCCTTCTTGGGAGGCGGCCGAGTGGTTGTAACTCAAATATTTTAAACGGTAACATTCTTTGTGTGGCACATCATTTAAAGGTGACAAGAAAAATACTATAAATAAAACGTTGTTACGATGTCTGTACTCAAAATGGCGACGGGTTAAATAACTTCTTAAATTTTAGTAAAAATAACAAATAATTAAATCTCCCACCCTCAAATCTTTAGGTTTATCTAAAGGAAAGAAATTTAAGGAAAAAATTCGGGTAAAACATTTAGAATAATGAAATAAGATGAATAATGACAAGTTATTTTAAAATGTAATCCGTTTTTCTTCTTAATCTCCTTACGTATTACAACTAGAAAACATATTTATGGTAGTAGAGGGCGTAAAATTACGATTGATATAATAATGTTTGAATTTTTAAATTCCCTTTTTTTGAGTTAAAAACCGGTCTACGGTAAATTCATAACATAAGAAGGCTACTATATAAACTGTACGACATTAGATATTTATAGACCGTTTTGTAATTTATATCTTTGTCCCTTAACGATAACGGATTGAAAACGGTTTTATCTCGAGTCGTTTTCACACGTCTTATAATGAAAGGGGGAAGTTACGTATTAGTTCCAATTTCAGTTCAACATTGCTTTATAAATATGGCGATTTTAATAACATACTCCCTTTGTATTCAGGTATCAAAATATTTACAAAGCAAGAGTTTCTTTTTAAGTTTCAAGACTTTACTTGAAACTTGGTCTCGCGTCTTCACTAAAGTACGAAGCGTAATACGCCGCTGGGGGTTATGGATTTATGGTGATCTGTCAGTAAGCGAGTGAGAGAGGATTTTGACAAATATGTACTCATAAATATATCTTCACCAGCATTGTCTTATAAACTTTTTTTTTAATGACTTAGAAAATAAATTTTTTAACATGACAGATTTTCTTTTGTTTTCCAACAAAATTAATCCGTTTTAATAATTTTACAGTTGTTATTCTTACTACGGTTAACGGCACGAAATTTAATCCGTAAAAGAGTGCACGTACTTTCTAATTCAGCAACATTCTATCCGTACCATTTAAACAGAATAAAGAAATTAAGTGTTTTTTTTAAAATAACAATTATAGTCATTAGAATAAAGAAAAAAGCTATCGACGAAGTTATTTTATTATCCTGGCATTAGTTATTCATTTTTATATAGTGGAAAAATGAGGATACGTAACAAAAATTTTTTAAATTCAATAAATCAATATTTTTTACTTCTTTCTGTTTTCCCAACCCCCAAATCACCTCTAAAGAAACCTTTTTTATATGTCTATGTTTACTTCGTTAAGTGGATGAAACTAAAAAAAAACTCCGAAAAATGCGCAACCAAAAAAAAGTTACCTAAAATTTATTTTTTTGTGGTGAGGAAGAAATTTTATTCTAATACTATTTTAAACATTAAAATAAACCAAAAAAAGTTTTTAAAATGTTCAAAAAATCGATATTTTTAATCTTTTATCGGTTCCCCTACCGGCAATATTGTCTCCAAAGTATTTTTTGGGTTCGTTTTCACTATTCCTATGTCTACGAAGACATAAAAAAAAATCTGTTAAAAATATGCAATAAATAAAAAGATAGATATTTTTCAATTTTGTGGCAGGGGGAAAAATTTGGGAGACAATTTTTTTTATATCGTAAGATAAGCATGCATGTACTAAAGTAAAGTTTATATTTTCAAATTTTGTGAAATCTACCTTGCCCCTCGGAGATATTATTCCCTAACTTTTACCGACGAATTGCTCCATATACTCATATACTAGTATTTATTCAAAATCGGTTAATATAATCAAAACTTATTAAGCTTCGAACACACCGATGCACGTACACGCTGTGCATGTACGTACGAACAGTACCACACATTTTATGGGGGGGGGGGGCTCTGTGTCATGAATCACGGAAAAATACAAATAACTCATATCCCACTTTTTGATTGATTACCATACTTTTTTTGTTCCAGAAAAGCTCTAGAGATATGATGCTCTCTTTTTTCTGTTTAGCCTCCGGAACTACCGTAATGTATTACTTCAGAGGATGAATGAGGATGACATGAATGAATGAAAATGAAGTGTAGTCTTGAACAGTCTCGGTTCGACCGTTCCTGACATATGTGGTTAATTGAAATCCAATCACCAAAGAACATCGGTATCCACGATCTTGTATTCAAATCTGTATAAAACAACTACCTTTACTAGATTTGAACCTTAGAACTCTCGACTTCAAAATCAGCTGATTTACTAGAATCCTAGGAAAATAAAAAGGAAATTCACAATTTAACTTGTGTAATTATTATAATTCCAGTACCAGGCTCACCACCGTAGCGCGGTGGTAGCGTCATAAATTTTCATCTGAAAAGATAAGCGTTCAAATTCGGGTCAGACTTGGCGTTTTTTCACAAGCTAAAAAATTAATTTCTTATCAACAAACAATTTTTTTTCTACTCCTAATATGTACGTTATAATCTGTTCTTTTAAACAATAGGTAACCACGTGGACCAAGGATGATGAGGATGTTACGCACGGCATGTAAACGAGGTGTAATTTAGTACAAACTCAGACCGAGATGTGTGTTTAATTGAATTCCATCATCTATCAAACTACACCGGTATCCACGGTCTAGTATTCATATCCGTACAAAAGTGACTAAACTTTACTCGGATTTCAATTTCAGAACCTTTGACTTCGTTAATCAACTGTTAAACAGTTAGTTGATTTGTAACGACGATTTTACCACCGTTATTGAGATACATAATCAATTCTGTATATTAGTTTTTTCACCCTCCTTTGGTCGATTCAAAAACATTATAACGGTACCATTTTTGATATCAAGTTTATTGTGTTAAATTTCATAATTGTATGACGAACCGTTATCGAGGTATTATTTAGTTATAGATTACCCCATTCTCTTAACCGACAAATTTCAATAAAATCACAGTTTTTTTTAAATATCTGACCTATTTTAGCCAATAAATACGAAAACCTTTGAAGATGTGAAAATTTGTTTTTTCCTTCTCCTTTATAATTTTAAGTCAAACGGGAAAAAACATAACTGAAAAGTATATAAGCCTCCTAAGAAATTTTGAATTACTTGAAAAAATTATTCTATTCTGATTAAAATTTTTAGAAACAAGACTATAGTAACCGTATTTCCTATTTCCCCATTCCCTTGAACGGTTGTAACAAAAAATAAGTCGCATCTACGATCCATATTCAAAATTCATCACCTAAAATTTCATAAAAATCAATTAATACAGTCTGAAAATATCAAGCAAAACGAAAAGATTCACTAAAAAGCATTATACCTATTATCTCCCAAATTTGAATTAAATTGCCCGAACACATAACCAAAGCGACAAACAAATGTAATGGAATCATCTCATTAGTACGAGTGTGACTTTGAGTTATGTAACGACAAAAAAGAGGGGTTTCCCCCTACCCCTTTATAATGGTTTGAATCAAAAAGTATCTTACTTATCTTAAGGAGCATTAAATTACATTAAAAAATGTATTTAACCTTTAAGTAAAATTTTTAGATAAATACGAGACCCATGAAGACCACATCTCCCTCCTCCTCCCTTGACAAATTGTGATCAAAATAAAAATGCCCATTCGCAGAAATCACCGTGCCAAAGTTCATCCAAAGATCGGTCCATCCGATTTGGAGATATCAAGCGAAGGACAAGCTATCGTAGTAATATTCTTTCGTAATTTTCCAAAGCTAAAATTGTGTTTTTTGGATAATGACGGATCAATCAGAAAACATCATGATCTACATAAAAAAAAACCGACA
Source organism: Lycorma delicatula (assembly GCF_047948215.1). Lineage (NCBI taxonomy): Eukaryota > Metazoa > Arthropoda > Insecta > Hemiptera > Fulgoridae > Lycorma > Lycorma delicatula. Next base: position 174,576,818 of record NC_134459.1, on the reverse strand, counting down.
CTGAAAACTTGATCCGATTATATCATTTTCGCATATATATTCCCTTGTAAAATATATAGAGAAAATAGAAATATATTTACAAGGTCGGGACAAAATACAAATAAAATGATTCTCGGTAAAATGACAAAGTTTGCACCTATTTTATTTCACTCGAGTCGTGTTAAATTTTTGGAATTGTAATCCTACCCTACTAAATGGCATTTTTATGTGCGTTTGTGTGTTGTCCTCTTTACCTTAGCACCGGAATGTACCGATCACTAGCGGAAAAGCCCGATTTCCTTGTACATGTCTCGTGGTGGTCAAATGTATACTTGTTATATTATTACATATCGATATACCGAATATAAATCGAGATATATATTGTATAAATATATATATATTATTTAATATTTATATTTATTTATTATTTGTAATTAATTTTTTTTTTTTTATTATTTAATATTAAAAAATATATATTTTTTGGGGGGGGGGGGAAATTTAGTACTTTTTAACCAGATTAGAATTTTCGGGCGAAAATCGCAATTATCTTGAAAACGGTCGGTCCTAGTGCTCTGAAAAATTTTTTCGATCCCCTAATAGGATATGTTAGGATACTGGTCGCTAAACCGTTCAAGGCTCAATTGCCGTTGTGGTACAGACATTCGGTCTTATGCTTTAAGGCGACCGAATGGGGTAGTGGTGGAGGAAATGTCAAATAAACCGATGTGAAAGTTGTTTTCGTAACCATTTAAAATCCTTTAGCCATGCGGCAAGGAATTTTAAAAGTATTTTCTCGCCGATAACTTGGTAGTAAGTTACGAGCGGGTTAGGGATCCGTTTCAAAATACTCCGGAAGAGCTCTCGACTGACGAAGAAGAAATCTTCATAGACTTTACGACAAGTGGCGAAATCAAAATTTAATTTAGTAATAAATCGCTCTTTGAATTTTGGGCAGGGGTGGATGATGAGTTTTCCGCACCGATAACAACAACATTTCGTACACTATTACCGTTCTCAACATCATACCTTTGCGAAACCGGATTTTCTGCGGTGGCTGCTTTGAAAACAAAATATAAATCTCAGCTAAATATGGAAAACTATCCCAGAGTGTCTATTTCTAATATTAAATCTTCCTCGAAAAACTTTGCTCTGCAAGACAGGCCCAAGGAAGTCGCTAATAATTATTAAACTTGTTTTTAATTTAGTATCGATAAGTTAACTATTTACTGCACATTGTACAGTACCGATACAATCCTATTTATAACTGTATTATTTATTATGTCAAAATGTATTTTGTTTTGCTTTCCTTTTAGTACATTAATAAATTTTTTGAATAATATTTTCTTTTCGATACGGCCGTGTTCCCCATTTAGTGTTTAAGGCCCCGAAGGGGGGCGCGCCCCACAGGTTGAAAAACCGGTTTATAGTAATAGATTAATCTAGAATTCATTATTTATAATAATTTAAGCGATGATGAAATCAAACGGAATAACCGATACGAGGCCGAATATATTTGTAACGTTAAACGTCATTTTGAATGTAAGCAAGGCGAGCGGTTTAAACTTATCGTTAAACATCTTCGCGTAATCGGAGGGTACAAGCATCGTGCATTAGAGTTCCCTTAGGAACCAGATCTCAGTTCAGTTAATATGAGGAAGGGCTAAGGGGATAGAGGAGCGAGCGAGAGGATCGAACTAAGAAGAGGGGGTGCACATTAGCTGCACGTTTATTATGCACCCCCTGGATTTTGCGATCAACCCTCAGTCGGTTAAGTTTCTCCTTAGAGAAACTTTATAAGAACTCTTATGAGGCATTTAAATCCTAAAAAAGCGGATGAAAGACTTTCTTCAAAATCGGTTTTATCATTCCTTTTTTTGGTAAATTGTTCCCCGATAAATATTCTAAATATAAAACAAAAAAACCTTTTTAAAAATTATTTATAAAAAATACAGAACGTTTGTGATATACATCGAAAAATAAAACATCTACCATACAGATCACAAAATACATTTAATTTTCAAAACATGTTTGTATGAAGATTTTTTAAACCGACTAACAAAAAAAAATTAAATTAAAAAATCTCGCGGAGGAAATAATAAATAAATCATTGACGATCTGCTAAAACGAAATCGCATGACAAATAGACAAATATTTTTTGCCGGTTTCTTTCAACAAGGTTTAAATTTTAAAATACATTAAAACAGGTTTTTAAGACAGATTATCGCTATATAGGCTTTTTAAAAAAGGGAAAGTATGTATCGTGAAATGTTGAGCGGAACTGCGATCTTAATATTACATATTTGCGATAAATTGAGGGAAATTTATACGTAAAAAATACTTTTATACGTTTAAAACATTATTAACGTAGTATTAATTTTTTTAAATTAATATTATAAATAATAATTTATTATTATTTTAAAAACTGTTATTAATTTATAATTAATAATTTTAATTTTTTACGTATTATTTTTAATTTTTATTTTTTAACGTAAAAGTGAAATCAAATATTAGGCCAGTTATACTACTTTAAAAAAAATGTAAATTATTACAATCTAATTATTTAATTGTTTATCTATATATATAAAAATCAATGTTTTTTTGTCTGTTCCAACTTAACTCGAGGTCTACCCGACAGATTTGTCTAAAATTTTGCACACCTACACTTTGAAGCCCTGCGGTATACGTAGGGTAATTTTTTTGGACCTCCGACATAATGAAAATTTTACAACGAAATTTAAAACACTTTATTTCTTCCTTAAAGCGTACTTAATTTCCAAAATGACATTTCATTTTTCAAGAAAAATTTAATTTTTAGCTAACATTTTTTTTCAACATTGAATTGATTAATTTTGAAAAGGGTTGAGGTTTTAACGTACAGTTATTCCTAAGTTACAAGGTGAAGTAGATAAAGATGCAACGATTTGCTGATGATATAGTAATTCTAGCCGAGAGTAAAAAGGATTTAGAAGAAACAATGAACGGCATAGATAAGTCCTACGCAAGAACTATCGCATGAAAATAAACAAGAACAAAACAAAAGTAATGAAATGTTGTAGAAATAACAAAGATGGACCGCTGAATGTGAAAATAGGAGGAGAAAAGATTGTGGAAGTAGAAGAATTTTGTTATTTGGGAAGTAGAATTACTAAAGATGGACGAAGCAGGAGCGATATAAAATGCCGAATAGCACAAGCGAAACGAGCCTTCAGTCAGAAATATAATTTGTTTACGTCAAAAACTAATTTAAATGTCAGGAAAAGATTTTTGAAAGTATATTTTTTGAGTGTCGCTTTATATGGAAGTGAAACTTGGACGATCGGAGTATCTGAGAAGAAAAGATTAGAAGCTTTTGAAATGCGGTGCTATAGGAGAATGTTAAAAATCAGATGGGTGGATAAAGTGACAAATGAAGAGGTATTGCGGCAAATAGATGAAGAAAGAAGCGTTTGGAAAAATATAGTTAAAAGAAGAGACAGACTTATAGGCCACATACTAAGGCATCCTGGAATAGTCGCTTTAATATTGGAAGGACAGGTAGAAGGAAAAAATTGTGTAGGCAGGCCACGTTTGAAATATGTAAAACAAATTGTTAGGGATGTAGGATGTAGAGGGTATACTGAAATGAAACGACTAGCACTAGATAGGGAATCTTGGAGAGCTGCATCAAACCAGTCAAATGACTGAAGATAAAAAAACATTCCTAAGTTTCAATTGATTTAGCGCACATGCATATGTAATTTTTACGATTCATTCATTTACAATTTTTTACAGCTGTTTAAAAACATAAATAAATAGCCGCTTTTGTTTATCATGTGTGTGTTACTAATTTAAAGTGTGTAACGTATTTAACTGCAACCTTTTAAATTCTGTGATGTTTTTTCAAAACATCATACCGTGCCTAAAAGACATTCTTCAATCGGGAGAAATACAAAAAAAGCACGTATGGTGAAAACTGTTCGTGCCGCAGAGACTGAAGACGAAAAACAGTAGTCAACATTGGAAAGCGACCCACAGCCCAATCCCGTTCGACTGAAACAACTGAGCAACGGGAAATGCGATTAGGTTTGGGGGCGCAGCCCCCATGTCGGTAAATAAAAATAAAAAATGGATTTTCTGTTATCAGATAACGTATCTAAATTGTATGAAATTTTTTCTAAAAACATTATGTTCTTAACTTGGAGTAAAGTTGATAACGTCAAAAATTTTCCGGTTGAAAAAATAACTTTGGAAACCTGGAAAACCAAAGCGCCGAGTGAAGCGAGGCCTGGGAGGTCCGGCGAAGCCGGGCCGAGAGGCTAGTAAGTAATGAAAACCGTAAAAGATACCAACAAAAAAAAAATTAATAATTTTTTTAAAAAGTTTATTATGTAATAACAGATGCTGACAAAGGTAACATTAATTTAAGGAATAATTTAGCAAATTGCATTCTACTAGAAGAATAAATAAATTTATTAAAATTAATTAATTTTTTCACTAACGTCTTTTTTATGATTTCCATTGAATAAATTCATTATTTGAAGTTATTCAATTGAATAACTTCCCCAGAAGTTTAAACAACAAAGTACTTTGCCAGAATGAATTTCTTTTATAATAAATTAGTTAAAAATATCATTTTTATTTTGGGGTTGTAGAGATATATATTTTTTTTTTTCGTTTCCGGCCGGCTATGAAGCACGAAAAGATAACTATTCATATTTTTCTCTCGATTTTCTTAAATTTATCTCCAATGTTCTTTCAAACGTCGGGGAATATCTTTTTCGTTTCTTCTGACCATTTATTATCTTCAGATATTGTTTGGGTTTTTTCTTTCTGGAAACATTTAAATCGTGTAATTTTCTATTTCTTCTACATCTTTTCTAGATTGCCCTATTTTCTTTACAATCGGACCCAATATTTTCCTTAGAACTCTTTCTTTTCTAAATTTTCATTTGTATTTTTACATCTCGTTAAAAGTAACGTCTCTGAGCCGTAAACAACTACCGGTTTTATTGTCGCTTTAAGATGTTTCAATTTATCTTTTTTAGATCAACATTTTTTGTTATATAAATTTCTAACTTTCACAAAAGCTTTTCGATTTTCTACTCTAAACTGCCTTTTTTTCATTTTTGAGATCGATTTTTTTCTCCAAGGTATATAAGGTCATTGGTTTTCTTAATGTTCCAGTAACTTTTTTTGAATACTAAGGTGATTTTTATCGTCGGACATAATTCTGTTTTTTTTTTTTTTTTTTAAATAAAAGTTCAATATTTTTTTTATTATGTATATATATATACTGTAACTAAATCATCTACAAAAGCTAGACGGGCTATAAATTCTTTAATTCTTCCCGGTTTTATATACTCGTATTTCAAGCTTTTTCCAATATCGAGTAACTTTTTCTAACGCACAATCGATAACAATTGCAGATACTCCATTTCCTTGTCTTAACTCGGAGGTTTTGAGACATTTTCTAAAAAATTTAACTTTATTTGTTAGCGTTCGTCTAATTACTTCCAATATCTTATTACCCGACCCAAATTCCTTTAAAATTTGGAAAAGTGATTCTCTATAGATAGAATCGGTTTTTGTTTCTAAATCGACAAAAATCAACTTTTTTATCGACCAGTTACATTCCAGGCATCTTAGCTGTAGAGCTACGTCGCAAGAAGGAAAGTACGGTAATCCGTTAAAAAAATTCGATACGGGTTTTTTTTTGTATTTCTCGACGTTTCATGACCCGGGACCCCAAAAAACAAAAAGGATAGGGGTTATGTTTGTAGGCACGTATGTACGTATATCGGTGTGTTTGAAGCTTAATAATAACTAACGACTGGATAAACCGATTTTAATGAAATCCGGCACAGAGACTCGTGTATATACGGGACGATTTGTCGTTGTATCTCCAAGGGGTGAGAAACTAACTGTTTCTTTGTTACAAAATTTTTAGAAAATTTTGTAAACATAACCCCACTTTATATTAAGCTTAGTACATGCGTGCGCCCTTATCTTACCGTTTTAAAAAATATTTTGTTCCCAAATTTTCTCTCTTCCCGAAAATCGAAAGCCGATCAAAGTTTAAAAATATCGATTTTTTGAATATTTTAAACCGTTATTTAGTATATTTAAAACTTTTTATAGGCTGTACATTATCTTTTCATCGCATAAGAATAAATAAACTACGCCAGGAAAGTGTAACTTTGTCATCAGATTTTTTAAATATCTAATTATTTTTATATTATATTATATTATTAAAAATAGTTTAAAACGTTTTACATATGAACGAAAAAGGTAACTTTAAAAGAGACGGAGTAAAAAAACAAATTTTTAAAATCTATTGTAATAAACTTTCCTTTTTTCGCTTAAAAAAATACACATAATAAAAGAAACCAACGATGAAAGTATAATCGCTTACTTAAGAAAATTATAAATTCGATTTTTATTCAAAATCTACATTTAAAATACGGTACCAAATTAATAGTTTCATTTTGTAACAATATATGATAGAATAGCATTACGACAACTCATTTTATTTCAGATTACATAGTAAATATATATTTTTATAATTTTATAATTAAATGAAAAATGCAGGCAGAGTTACTTACGGAACTCTGACTGAGGAGTGTTTTGCCCTCCGCAAACTACTACTTAGAAGGAAAATCATTAATAACCCCCTTAGCTTTAATAACTTAATGGATTCGCTTTGACGTACTTTACACTAATTTTATTATCTATTCTTTCTTACAGAATCCCTTCGCTCGCTCACATTCTAAGAAAGAATGTTACTCGATGTCGATGGTTCCGCAGAAGCGGTAGTTCTTATTTTCAATATAACCACAAATTTTCTACGGGATAAAGAACCAACCTTTCTACTAATTCCTGATCGTCGACTTGTTTACGACGGATTTTGCAGTGTACTTTGTGCTTTGAACCCGGTGAAAAATGATATCGGTTAGCTGTATATAGTACATCTCGATTCATAATTCCACGGTTACTGATCAGACTTATGCTTAGTCCGATGACTGAATGGTTTTTTTCTTTACTTTATTTTTTTAAATTTTACTCCCGTTTTCACAGCCGATGACGCTTTACTTGTGAAAAAAACATAACAATTTTCTTTTAAACGGACAAAATAAATTTAAGGTCTCGAGTTCGATGGAATACAACTCAGATCAAAAATGTATAAACCTTCTAAGACGTATTTGAATTACGCTAAATATTATTCTACTGTATTATTGTATTTAAAAGTTTGAGATTCGAAATCCTAGCGCCACATCCAAACAGTAGAGGTAATAGTAACAGCGTTAAAGGTGACTCTCAAGCAACTGTGAAACAAACAAACCGCATTTTTTTGAGTTGTACAACACAAATTATCTATTTTATTTTTATTATATATTTTAAATAAATTAAAATTAATTAAACAATATTTTTTTTTTATAAAGCAAACAATTTTTTCTTAAAAGTAAATTATAAACTATAAAAATTCATTAAACTTGTTTAAAACGCTTTAATATAAATCACGTCTCGTTTTTTAGTTTTCTTTCTTTTTATTTACCATCTAATTTTGTCACAGTACCAAAAACTCAGAAGAAGTACTGCGCATCCTTCAAAATTAATTAATCGTTTGTTATTTTTCGATTAATAATACCGGGCTGGCTGCACTACCCGGTCGACACCTATGGTAAACCTTATTGGGAAAAAGTATGACAAATTGAATCGAGAGTTAACGCTTCGTTAAAGCCGCACGGTTATCTAATGCGTTGTTTCTCAAACTGTTTTTCTTCTATATCGATAGGTCGTGAATTTGAATCGACATCTTCAAAGTCGTTTTCAATAACACTCAAATCCTTAATCGTTAGCGATTTTATAACGTAAAGTTTAACTACGTTGCAGATTTAAAAATCCACGGGTAAAAGTTACGGCATTTTTATTGCCTCTCGCCTTCCAATGATTTTATCGACAAACAATTCATCGACATAGTATTTCGCGTACTAAGCGAACTAAGTTAAAATCGTCCTAGTTCATTTGAAGCTTTAGAATGACATAGGTAGTTAAAATTTCCAGATGCTTCACCGCGGCGATTGTACCGTTAAAAAAACCGGGTTCGGCGGCACAAAATTCCGTTCAAAACCGTACGACCAGGTCGATCTACCTTCCTTCTAAAAACAAATCTTTGATTCTAAGTGTACCGAGCGGTCATAGATTTTTTGTTTATCGACACGGCCGAATAATTTGAAAACGCACTCCAAATTACTTTAAAAAACCGAAAACAGGACAGCAACTTTCTCTCTCGTTTAACATCGTCTCGCGAAATTGAAACTTTCTATTAGGATCGTTTTGTAATGAGCCGTGTTCAAGACGAAATAAATAATGTTTGAATTTAACCGGATGTAAAATTCTCCGAACAAAAATTCTTCATTCTGTTCAGGAGATACCTGATACGAGTAGAGTTTTTAAGACTCTGGAGTACTGCTTGTAAAACTTCAAGCGAAGCTTCAACACATAACACGATGGCCTTTCTGACTCGGGGCGGTCTGCTGCAGACGGTTCCTCAAAATCTTTTTGTAAATTTTAGTCTCTGCTTCCGTATCGATGAAACGGTATCGAAATGATTATTTCACTAAACGATTATTTAATTACAACTGTACCGGGTCAAAGGAAAAACCCTTTCTCTTTAGTAAAGATTTTTCCAACACGAATCAAAAATCGTATTAACGTTAACAGCTGTAATCAACATATCTTTGAATAACAATCCGCTCTACTATCGGTCCGGAAAGTATATTCACTCGAGATAGAGCCTTTATAAAAATAGAACCGTCCGTCAAATCTCAAAAAAAAAAAAAAATCTCATCAGCTTTTCTGTTATCTTACGCGGCGTGCGATGATATTAAAATTTTATGTTTTAATCATTTTTTTTACATATTTTATCAAGATAAGAACGGAAAAAGGTTCGGTTTTTTTAACTTTCTCTTCCTTACATCGACAATAATTAACTAAAATGTTAAGAAATAGTCTTGGTTCGCAGATAATTTTAGCTTATTCTTAATTTTTTTTTGTCGGTGAATCCAAACACGACCTCAAAATTTGTCGTAAGGTCTTCTTTTTTGTTGTTGTAATTATCACCCTTAAAAAATAAAAATTGTTAAAACAATTTTAAAAATTCTTTACTAAATATTTGTGAAAATTTGTTACGCGTCAATGTTTATATTAATAATTTAATATGAACGTCTGAGGATATAAATGAACCGATCATATTTATAAATGACTCAGAATTGAATAATTTGGAAGAGCGACCGGTGTGACAAACACGATATTACATCATATAACGACATCGATACTATTTACCATGATTAATTCCTTCTAGGATAAAAAAATGTATACCTAATGTGTTTAAAATAGTAACCTTTATTAATGACTTAAAAATCGATAGTCATTTCAATCGATATTTTTTTCTGTGGAATAACCAAGACTATAAAATCCCGTTTCATTCTGACTTTCATGCGGTGCTATAACGAGTTTGGTCTTTTGTTTATTCCTACTTTTTTTTATACAACATGTATTACTTTCATACATATTTTATGTGAATTGTTAATAATTTATATAAAAATGCCTCGTATACAATTTCGAGGCATCCAAATAATTTTTATTGAGCGCGTTGTTAATTAATTTTTTAATCTCAAAGAGGATATATTTTTCCTTCGGTTAAAATCATATTAACTCTATTTTTCGAGTAAAATAGTAGATCAGAACAACTCTTGGGCCTCTCATATCTGCTCTAATTCTTTTGCAACTTCACTACGCGGCTGGCTAAGTATAAAACCGCGACATGCCTTTTGCTGTTCCTACGGTACGGAGAGAATTTAAACACCGCTCGACGTACTGTTATTTTTGTATCGCAAGAATCAAAGGCTTCGAAAGTAAATTCAATAAATCGGTTGCACCGTTACGCATAAAACTTGGTTTGATAAAAGGTTTTGTCAGAGCGGTGGATCTTAATATCCAAGGTTTCTTATACCTTACGAGCAAGTTTCCCAGGATCGGCGAGAAAAAAAAAAGAATATTTATTGAACCGAAGCCGACGCGTTAAATAATGAAGAATTCGGACTCTGAATGAAGTTTGAATGAATCTCTGAAAACGCACCCCGAGAATAGTCTCAAAATATGTTAAATCATTCCTAGGTAAAAGGAAAGGCTGTGTAGAACCTGAAAATTATAAAGGTTTTGGTGCGATTCGTCTGTAAAAATACACACGACTTATTCACATTTGGACTTTTTTTCCACCTAATCTCAGCGACGTAAGCGTAGAGGCTAAAAAGAAAGATTCTAGGAGCTGAATACAGGAGAACACTAAAGAAAAGGAGATTTTAGATAAGATAAAATATTATACTACAAGCTATATAGCTACTTTAAAAATCAGGTTTCCTTTAAATCCGTCTTATAAAAACCTTGTCCTCAGTTCAATTCTGGTTTTCAGATTTGAAATCAGCGCAAAAGCTGTAAGACACGTCTTACTGAATGCATATAACACAAAAAAAAACATTTTTTTTATAGACCGGTCCTATCGGATGAAGACAAAAGGCGGGAAATTAAAAATCAACGGGACGATCGCCGAAAAGATTCTTTGTTTTCAACGGGTTATTTGTACCTTTTGAGTTCCGGTATTCAGTATTTAGTACTGAATTTCCTTTTCTCAAATTTCTTCAGTATTTTTTTTTCAATATTCTTTTTTTATCTTCCTGGCTGTAGCAGTATAAGCTGCAATAGCAATTATAACTATAAAAATAGAATATGTAGATCGATAAAAAAAAACTAAAAATTGGTCTTTTTTAAGTTTTATGCCTTAATGGGACATTAAAAAAAATATTTATATACATTTTAATAAATTGTACATAATCTGCAAAAAAACATTCTATTCCAATACAACTCAAGTCTAAAAAATGTATTTTTGTCAGACGGAGATTTATGCGTATGTACCCGTGTATGTTGGCGTGTATTTCGTCGTATTATTCTGGATTCCGCTGACCAGAATACTAATCTGAATTCCGTAGCTGACTACCAAAGTTTCTTCAAATTTGTTAGTCAGCTACGACCTTCGAGGAAAAAATTGTATTAATTTTTTTGCAAAAATAGGAAAAAGGGGTAGGGGTGTTTTAACCGAACCAAAATGTCAAATCTTTACTGCGGCGCTTTACAAAAAAACCTTTCTCAGAAAAATTGAAAGTTTTTTTTTCATCAGATCACAAATTACCAAAAAATATTATTTAATTCACCCCCTCCCAAAAAATTATTATATATTTCTCTATTTTAGTTATATCTTGCTTTAGAAAAGTAGTTAATGGGAATTTTTTACATCTATATTTTCTAGCACTGTGAAGGCCTTAAACCACTATAAAGATAAAGCCTTTAAACCACTATGAAGATTTTTTGTGAGTCCCACTTCAACGGTCTGTGTTAACAAAGAATACCTTTTTAATTTAAAAAAATGAAGCTTTTTGAAATTTAAATCCGTCTCGGAGATTTCCTATTGCATTTAAAATGTAAAAATTTTTATTTTTTGTAAACCCTAAAATAAAATTGACAAAAAAAGCTTTTCTGATAAAATAATTAACCGAACATTTTCACCCGCATCCCAGAAAATTACTACTTTACTTATTTAGAATTATTCCTGCATTACCTTTGTATTTTTTAAACAGGTTAAAAAAGTAATTTTTTTAATTTATCACCGCTTAGGAAATATTTTCTTAAAAACTAATTTTACCCAATGTTTCCCCTTGAGTACGGAAGCCCTTGAGTAATACCCTTCTCCTGACAGGAGAACTCCTAAATTATAAACGAAAAAAAGTTGCAATTATTTTTTTAATTTCGATTTTAATAGATTTAAAATGACTTTCAGTGATTATTTTCATCGTTAAAAACGCCTCCCGATGCATGAGCCCCCGAATTCTCAAAAAGTCGAAAACATATTTTACGAAAATCGTAATGTTAAACATTTTTGTTATTTCTTTACTTTGTTGTCCGTCTCGGCTTGAAAAATTAAAAGATTTAAAAGTATAGAAATACTCGGTTTTTGTATCTACTTATTTAACCGATCATTAAATTAGAAATAAATATTTTTACATAAAAATGTGAAAAAAGGGAATTCATAATTTTTTTTATTGTTTTTCCATAAAAAATAGTTATTTTATCATAATTATACAGGGTCATTCACGGGAACCGGGTGTTTTTAAAATAATCATAAAAAATTGAATATTTACTTTAAAAAAGTTTTATTGGTACTGAAACGCTTGTTAAATCAAAGCATTTGTTACTTACTCGTGAACGAAAAATTATGTCCGGCAAGTGATGTCCATTTTGGGCAATACATTGTTGTAGCCTTTCACGGTAACCGGCCTCAATTCTTTGCAGCATGTCTACATCGATCTGGGTGACGTGATGACGAATTGCGATCTTTAGGTCCTCCAATGTACGCGGTTTATTGCCGTACACACACAATTTCAGAAACCCCACAGAAAAAATTCACAACTACTCAAGTCGGGGGACCGAGGGGGCCAAGGAATGTCGACGAATCTGGAAACGATCCGTCCCGGAAACAAGTTACGGAGAACAGCCATCGTTGCCCACGCTGTAGCTCCATCCTGCTGGAATAACACATTTTGAAAAAATCGATTCCCCGGTTTCGTAACTCAGGGATGAAAATCGTATTCTACATCGCGATATAACGATCACCTGTTACAGTTACGGCAGCCTCATTTTCTTAAAAAAAAATACGGTCCAATAAACCGACCTTTCCTATCGCACACCAGACAGTCACCTTTGGGCTATGAAGTGGTCTCTCGTGAAGCCGATGCGGGTTTCTTTCTGCCCGATACCGGCAATTCTGTTTGTTGACGAAGCCATTCAGATGAAAACGGGCTTCGTCACTCATTAACAACAACAAATTTTTATTTTCTTCAAAAACGGTAAGCGTTTGTCGACAAAATTGTAATCGCTGCGTGAAATCTTGCTCGTTTAACTGCTGCACGACGGCTATCTTGTAAGGATGGAAATGCAGGTCTATGCAGAATTGGGTCTTACCGTACTTGTGCTCGTTTGAAGCGCTGCTGAATGCCTCTGAATAGAGCGGCGTGGGCTTCTGACAATGGCTTCCCTTACTCGTTCGATGTTCTCCGGAGTGCTAGCGGTTCGTCGGGGACCCGGTGGTTTTTTCTTCAATATTGAACCGCTTGTTCGAAGGTTGTTTACCCGTCGCAATATTGTGTTACGAGAAGGGACGCTTGCATTACGATAGATATTAAACTGACGGCGGAAATCTCGCTGAACAGCAGTTACGGATTCGTCATTTCGCACAAAACTGTCATACGCATGCAGGCGTTGGTCTAACGTCCACTGCTCCATCTCAACGGCTAAAATGTAAATGAAATGAAAAAAAGGAAACGTCAGACACCAGCCACGTTCCCCTCCCACCACGAACGCCCGAGTACAACCCACTTCAAAAACATCCGGTTCCCGTGAATGACCCTGTACAATTAGACTAAAAAGATGAAATCAGAAATTACCTTTTTCAAGAATGAATTCATCTCCGGCTTTTTTTAAACGCAGGGGACGTTCTAAGACGTGCCTTTTATTAAAGCGATGTACACGTAGTTCTATGAAGATAAGGTCTAAGTAAAGTATAAAAAAATCACGGTTTTGTTCCGTTTAAACTTTTTTTTACCGTACGGTTTTTTCCAACTATTCCGCAGGGAGAAAATTACCCAGATTAAACCGTAGAATTACCGTTAACCTACAACAATAACGGAAATACGTGTACTTAATACCGCGAATAAATAACACGATTATTCATCCTTTATCATTCGCCATTACAAATAGATCGAATAACAGAATTAGGTATTAAGCTTTCTGCTCAAAGTCGTAGCGCAAATACTAACGAACTCGATTAATATTCGACTCGCTATCCTTACCGTTCTGGCCTAACTTTACCGTCCCGTCAATTCTACGTTTGCTTTATGTATTGCTGCCGTATATCAATTCTCAAACGGTTATGGATATTACATTTACTGTTATACCCGTTAACTAGCGAACTTGAATAATAATAAAGATATTTAACATCGCAGCTTTTCCCGACATATTATCGATAACACCCGCCGTTTTATTTTGAAAGTTCACATTCATTTTTTACTTCGTGATAAATTTTTGCGATAAAATATAAATTTTGTTTTCGCATCTTTCATATTCGCATTATTTACAAAATAATGAAAACGCGTTTATTAGAACGGGTAAACAATTTTAAACTTGTAACATTAATTTATCGTAAAGCATAGAAACTTACAATAATGAAATATTCACCGGCGAAGATTGAGGGGGGGGGGGAAGAATCGTCCTCTAATGTCGAACGATTGTTTTTTTCTTTAATACATTTTTACCAAAATAAAATAATAATAATACTACAGTACGAAAAAAGAGCTAAACGGTTAACAGAATAAATTAAAAATTAAGAAATCGCTCAAAAACCGTTTACAGAACAGTTTACATCCAAAACTGGACGATCGTTTATAATAAAATTATTTATTTATAATTAAATCGTTTAATCGTTTATAATAATTATAAAAAAACCACTATGAAGGCCTTAAACCAGAATGAAGATTTTTTGTCCGTCCCTCTACTAAGAGGTCTGCGTTAACAAAGACTACCCTTTTTAATTTAAAAAAAAAGCTTTTTGAAATTAATTTTTAATTTAAATCCATCTCGGAAGTTTCCTATTTCATTTAAAATGTAAAAATCTTTTTTTTTTTAAACCCGCGGTTATTATAATAAACGGGTTAACCCGTGGTTATTTATAGTAAAGAATCGTTTAATTAATGATTTCTATAAAAAAATTCAATTTTTATTTTAACGGCGAAAATAGCCAAAATAGTTAGATTAAAGCGGAAAATCGTGTCAAAATTGGAATATCAGGATTTTTTCAAATATTCGCGTTTTAGGGACCGACTAGTTCATCCGAATAAAAGAAAACATGTATAGGCCGTGTGTGTACGTGTGTCGCACTGCTTTTGGCCTTATTCTCAGGATTAACGGAACTGAATTTCCTCAAATTCGGTCTCAAATATTTCTGTGTATGTTGATCGTATTAATTTTTTTTTCAAAGTTCGTTAAGGGGGTGAGGAGATATCGCGAAGAAATGGATTTCGATTTTTTTCGGAAGCATTTTAGAGAAAACTTTATTAAAGTAGATTTGTTACGGATATAAAAATAATCCAAAAGCGTTTTTCAAAAACATTCCCCGCCTATTAAAATTTAGATATATGTTTTTTCTTTTGTTTTATATATCTTCGATTTTAATATTTCTCAAAAAACCTTTTGAAAATTTATACTTCTTGTATAAAGGTAACGAGAAATTTCTGCAATCTTTTATTATACGTTTAAAAAATTTATTGCGTTTTCTAATTATACGATTAATTATATTTTTGATTATACTGTAATAAAAGATTTAATCTTTATAATTTTTTTTTTTTTTTATTTATTTATAACGGCTACAAATTTAAACGAGCAACAAAGCTTCAACCTCTAGATTTTACGATACTTTTACATTTTTAAAAGTTAGCAATAAATGAGTGTTTAAAGTGATATAACAGACAAAATACAATTTTATTTCTTATTTTTAATAAAATTCTTAAAGTAATAAAAAATTACTTGCGTTTATGTATTTTAGTTTAATTGTAAATGTAACATTTTAATTTTATACTTAACATATAATTTTTCTTAAGAAGAATAACAAAATCAGGTTACCAAAAAACTTTTCTAAACGTGTTTATACGTTTTATAAAACGTTTTAGAAAACAGACAAGATCGTTAGAAGCAACGCAACTGGTAAAAGTAGGCTGAAAAAAAGCCTCTTTTGCCACAGTCTTTGCGCGCTCATTGCTTGAAATTCGTATATGACTGGGGATCCAATTAAATTATTTTAATATGAAACTAAGTCAGACCCTTAATGTTTCACTAGTTTCAAAATATTTCCAGATTTCAAGATTTTGTAATGAAAAACCTGTACAGACATCGTACGACTCGATCGGCGTACCGGGAAAATCATGCAATATTTTTTTATTGACCGCCTGAAATAATATTTCTTACTTTGTTATCAAAAACATCTGCTTTTATTGGTTTTTAGTTTCCCGGCAATTATAGGTTATAATGAAGACGCAGTATTACCATCGTGTCAAAAATGACTCGCCGAAATGCATATATTTTAGTTAATAAAGTTAAAAATAATATACCTTAATGAAGTATGGAAACCCTTGAAACAATTTTTCAACCGCAGAAAAATGGAATTAGGCAAATATTCCTATCTCGAAGCGACTTGTTTTTCGGTATAAGAAGAACAGATTCTTTTTTACACACCAAACATCAAGATAGGCTACAGCGGGAGGAAGTCAGAAATTTTAAATGAAAATAGTTAGGACTGTAAGCATCATTTTAAAGGCTATTGCAAAAAAATATTTATAAAAACTATTATAATTATGATTATTATATTTTTTATTAATTTACTATTTTTATTCATTATTAATAACTTTTATTACGTTTAGTGGAGAAAATAAAAACAGGCAAAAAATTATTAGCTTGCATACGTACGCAAGCGTACTTAAAAAATTAAGATGGCCACCGATTTGAAATTTTTGATACTGAAGTTTTCAAAATTTTTGAAAACTTGGGGATTGGGGAAAAAAAATTACTTTTCTTAACGTTATGAGATATGAGGATTACAAAGATATGATTCATGTATAAAATGTTGTGTCTTGAAAATGTGAAAAATAACATTCATATATTAACGTTTGTGGCTGGAAAATTTCTAGAACTACAGAATTAATTTCATTGAAATTTAGATGTACTGTAGTGGTGCATCTGAAGTTGTGCACATCAAAATTTGATGAAGATTGATCGATTCGTTCTAGAGTTACGCTCAATTAAAGTCGATAACAAACAACGTAACATCAGTAGTTAAAACTTGATGCTTGTGTGTAGGATGTATATGTAGTGCGTTGTACTCGGAAAATCAGTGCGTTTCTGAGTGCGAAATAGTGAAGGTGTCAGAAACGAAAAGTCGGTGTTCTTGCACAGTACTACGCAATAGTTTTTTTTTACTCTAGTTTATAATTTGAAACGTTTTTAAAATGTTTAATTTGAGATCTGTCTCTAATTCACAAAACCATTTTATATATATGGAATCATCGACAAAGGTTGCAGCAATAAAAAAAATCACATCTCTCTGTGTAATTGAGATAAAGTATTAATTTGAAATGCAAAGTAATCTGTCTGGATTACTTTGCAGTTCCAGTTAATACTTTATTAGGATTTAAACGCTGGAACTCTCGACTTCCAAATCAGCTGATTTGGGAAGACGCGTTCACCACTAGATCAACCCGGTGGGGTTATACCTTCAAATACCGGCTGTAATCAATCAAACTTAAATTATTTTTTATTTTATTTTTTTTGTAATGAATTAGTGGGCATCAACAGCTATATAATCATTAGCCAGGTGGAAATTGGTAACGTATGAAAAAATGCCGCGCCTGACCTGGATTCGAACCCGGGACCTCCGCAAGAAATACTGAAACGCTACCTACTCGGCCGCGGAGGTCGACCAAAAGTATTTTTTTTATTTGCATATTGATAAGTAAAATTAAAAAAGGCCGACAATGATTTACAAACCAAGAAAAATCTTTCATTGCACAACAAAAATGTAAATAATGTTTTTCAAAATTTGGGCGCTCATGCATCAGGGGGCTTTTTTAATGATTCATTGAAGTTGATTTTAAATGACGTAAAGTCGAGATTTTAAAAAATGCAGCAGATAAAATTAATTTTTAAGAAAATAATCCCTAAGTGGTGATAACAAAAAAAAACTTTTTAGAATTGTTTAAACGACACAATGATACATCCATTTTTAAAAATAAACAAAGTTATAATTTTCTAAGAAGGCGTAAACATTTTTGGCTTTTTTTTTAAGAAATTTTAAATAGTAAGGGTTATAAAAAAATTAAGATTTTTACATTTTGAATCCAACGGGTACTTTCAAATTGAATTGAAATTTAAAATAAATTCAAAGAATTTTTTAATTTAAAAAAATATTTTTTTGTTACCGCAGACCATTGGAGTGGGATGAACAAAAGATTTTTATAGTCGTTTGAAGGCCTGTGGATTTAGAAAAATAGATAGGAAAAACCCATTAATTCCTTTTTTAAACCAAGATATAGCTAAAAAAAATAGAAATATGTAACCGTTTTTTTTTTTTGGAAAGGGGACAAATGTTAAATAAAAGTTTTCAGGAATTTGTAATCATGACTAAAGAAAAAACTTCGAATTTTGCTAAAAAACGTTTTTGATAAAGTACCCCTAAATTTTATTTCAGCATCCCGGGTAAGCATACCGGGTAACACCCTTACCCGTTTTCCAATTTTTCCAAAAATTTAATACTTTTTCCCCGAAGGTAGTACGTCTGCCAAGTTCGAAGAAAATCGGTCAACTGACTACAGAGTTGTAAGACCGAATATAAGCCAACATACGCACAAATTTCAGTCTGACAAAATTATTTTTTTTGGACTTCGGAGCATCGGAATAAAAAACTTTTTTTCGCAGATTATTTACAATTTATTTAAATCTGATGTTTAAGAATTTTTTTTTTTAATGTCCCTTTCAGGCACAAAACTTAAAAAGACCAATCTTTTAGATTTTTTGATCGATCTACATACTTCCGTGTAATAGCTGTAGTTGCTATAGCAGGAAAAATAAAAGCGGCAAAGAGTGTTGCACAACTCCGCCAACCGAAGGCTTTTTTCCTGACGGAATAAAAAAAACTTGGAAAGTTATACGGATCATTAAAGTACGTAAACGCGCAAGTAAAAAATTATGAGAAAAGCTTATTCTACTTTTCGAGTAAAGGTTTTAGTTGAATTATCTCTCCGCTTCACCTATTGTAATTAAATTTATCAGCAACCCGTATTCAGAAGTCATCGTATAAAATTTCATAAAAATCGATCGATCCGTTATGAAGGTATCAATCAAAGATACTGACGATAAAGCTGCAAAAAAAGTTTTTTTTAATACGCTTAGTATCCTGCTGCCGTGAATGAAATCGCCCAAATATATTACCAAAGTGATATGCTAATGTAATGAAATCGTAAAATTAGCATAAAAATGTAACTTTCACTCCAGAAACAAAAAATATAAAAGGGGTTTTGCCCCTACCCTTTATGGAGGTTTGACTGTACACAGTCTCAAAGTATCTTAGCTATCTAAGGAAATTAAATTATCAGAAAAGGTTTATCCTTTGAATAGAATTTTGTAAATTCGGGACCGATAAGGTCCATATCTCCCTGCTCCTAGTCCCCCCCGACCCTATATTTTTATAATCAAAATTAAACGGCATCAATGCCCCATGTATAATAACCATCGTTCTAAATCTCGTCCGAATCGATCCGTCCGGTCTAGAGTTACTCGCTAAAAAACAGACCGAAAAAATAAAAATCTGAATTTTGTTTTGAGGGGTCGGAGACCCGTTTAAAAAAAGTCAGTAAAGGTTTTTACAAAAATCACGTTTTTTAGGTTTATTCCTTTCGCGGTTGATGTAACAATTTAGCTTTCGGTGAAAAATGTATCACGAACAATGTACATGTAAGTTTCCTATTTGTATTGCAATAAAATTTATAACTACATTGCGGATAATAATTGACATACGATTAAACAAATAATAATAAATGTAGAATCTAGATATTCTTAAAAAATTGAAACGGATGTAAATTTTTTACTATAAACAAAAGACGAATAATCAAATAAAAGATGTAATAAATGATTATAAATTTACAATATATATATATACAATAAATAAATAAATAAAATCTCATCGCTAAAAAAAAAGACAAGGCTTTCTGAAACCACGACTTGGATATACCGACAAAGGAGTGAGTGTATAGTATACAAACCACAATTATAAACTAACGTGTATGCGCAAAACAGTTGTTAATATGATTATCCTAAGCAGAACCGGTCTTGGGGTTTTCACCAAAAGGGAGATATTATATTGTGCGTCCCCTCGCCGACAAATTGTCGGTAAAGCGATACGCAAAACAAACGTTAAAAAATATTTCTTTTATTGTTCTTTTTAAATTGCCCGCATCAAAATTGTAGTATAGCTTGTATCAAAACTGTAATGTAATTAGTTTATTTCCAGCTAATTACATTTAGAGAAGATAAGAAAACGGGCAACTTGATGTTACTGTTTGAAATGTGACAAATGAATGACTCAAAGGACGTATTTTATAATTTGAGTTATACATATTACACGCACGCGCGCGCGCACATTGTACGAACAGATGAACTTCGGCGCTGTTTCTTAAACAATTAAAAGTCATAAGTTTATGTTATTTTATCAATCTTTATTATATTTGAAAATACTTTTGTATGTATTTAATATACTTGAAATATTAAATGAATTATTTATACGTTATTAAATGTTTATTATAATTGAATTACGAACTGGAACTGTTAGTGAATGCGATTGCCATTTGTAGGCGACTGGAACCGAACAAGAATGACGATGGGCATGCTTAAATAACGTTTCTGGAGCCGCTGCTTCGTCAGGAGCCGAATATATCCGAAAGGAACCGACTGTACTGTAAATATCCGAATGAATCTTACCAAACCCGAAGATATTTAATATTAAAAATCCTATTAAATACATTAAAGCTCCAACATTTAAGCTATAATAACAAAATATAAATACGTAAAGAGTATTTAAAAATTAAAGTAACCTAAGTCCGAACACGCACACACAATTAATGTATATTTTTTCTTGTATGTAACTTTTAGGCTTCCATGAAAAATTAACGATGCGATGGATGGATTATATCGATACGTAATAATAATAATAATACCGATTTGTAGCCAATATAAAGGAGCTACAGTCTCGAATCCTTTGCAAGATATTTCATACTTACTAGAATATAATATACAAAACTCTCCTGTTATTAAAACTTGTTCGTAACGTTTTATTTGAACAATCTATACTATTATATAAAAAGGAAGATAATTTTTGTTTGTTCGAGATAAACAAAAAAACTACCCGATATTTCGCAACTAAATTTTTACTCTTGTTTCTTGGCATAACTGAGAAGGTTTTAGGATGTATTTCATTTCGAAAAAATGTCTAAAAAATATATATAAAATGTAGTAGTAGAGATTTGACGGTTGAAACAAAAATTTCAATGAACTGTGAACTATGAGTCTCTATTACTATGCGAGTTGTATTTGAAATTTTTTTTCTGTTTATCCTCCACAACCACAGTAAAGTATTACTTCAGAGGTGATATGTATGATTGTGATTGAGGTGTAGTCTTGCACAGTCTCAGGTCGACCACTCCTGAGACGTGTGGTTAATTGAAATCCAACCGCAAAAGAACACCGGTATCCACGATCATAAAATCGAACCGGTATCCAACATCTAAAAATCGATTTCTAGATTTTTGAGTTTCATTCTGAGTTTCAAGGGTTAAAATTAATTTTTGAATTTTTTTTTGAAACCCTGTTATTTTTTTAGTTTTTCGGTAACAAATGAAGAAATCAATTTGATTTTTTTGCGAGTGTAATCTTCACGTCAATAAATTTCTAGATTTTGGGAAATTCGACCTTGAAAGGAGATGAAAGGTAAAACATTTTTGAACAACGATTGTAGATTTTCCCAATCCCGACTACAGTAAACGAGATATTCAGTAGATTTGGGCTTCAAAATACTCTTCAGATAAATATTTAAAAACCATTTTCGGTTTTTTTTATTCCGATTTTTTTAAGGGGTACGAAGGTATACGGCGCCGTAACACAAAATAAAAAGATCGACCGCTACGGGAAACGCAAGTAACCATATAGCGCCGGCGAAGCCGCGACGGGAAGCTAGTATAAATGTATTTTGAAAATTTAAATTAATTAAATTACGGTTATTATTGTTATTTTTTGTAACGACCCTTTCCCGTTCATTATGACACCCCTTTATTATCAAGTTTATAATTTCATTAGTGTATAAACGAACTAAATATTACTTCGGGCAGACAGACATACACATACAGTCATTACACTCTTAAAAATCAATTTCTTCCAAATCTCCTCATGTAACAGGAATATATTTAAACGCTTAACCGAAATATAAAATTTATAAACGCGCAACATTTAACAAAAATAATCGGTAGCGACTCGGCTTTTCATCCGGAGATCCCGGGTTCGAATCCCGGTCAGGCATGAAATTTTTCACACCTATAAAATTCCATTTCCATATCATATCCCACCCACAATCTTATTAAGCTTATGTGGTGGTATGATCAAGCTCAAACAAATTTAAAAAAAATTCTTTCAAACAAGTTCCATTTTTTTGAAATCATAGTTTATTAGTTTTTAATTAAACTTAAATTAACATTTTGTATATAAATGTGAAAAATATTTACATAGAAAAGTAAAAAAGACGTGAATTTCCAATAATAATTACGGACAAGGTAATAAAAGATTCATAACTTATATTAAAACATAATTTTATTTAAAAAAAAAAAAAAAAAAAAAAACAAAACGATTAAATATTGCAGATACTACTTCTCATGGAAATTAATTAATTTCCCTATTTTCCGGGTTTTGTTATAGAGATTATCTGATAATTAAGCGATGACGATGAAAACCTGTTAATTTAAAAAAAAAAGAAAAGAGTAATAATAATAGAGATTACAATGTAAACCCGTGCGAGTAAACCCAAATATACACGCACACATCGAAGCATTAAAGCTCGTGAAGTAGAAACGAGGCGAAGGGCAGTACGGATGGTGGTCGGACCTTTAAAGCGAATTCAGGGTAGGAAGAAGATTTAAAGGGAGAATAAAGAGGATTAGGTAGGAGGGCGCGCAAAAATGCGTGGAAACATAATCCCTGAGGTATACAATAAAACCTTTGTTGCATTAATAAAGATAAAGATCAGGGAGCCCCTTATCTGCTTCACTCCCTCTCCCGCGCTTTCATTCGCATACTCTCTCAGAAGCACATCACGCGCACGTGTCCGCTTATTTTTTTTTTATATTCTACAATGCCGCGGTACATTTCCTTTCTCTTCCGTACACCTTACAAAAAAATATATATGTTAACACTGACGTGTATTCGAGTGCATGAGTATATAAGTTTGCTTATACGTACTAGCGGCATAATACACGTGCGCGTATGTACACGCTCATCTAACGTGTGTTTCTACTCGTAGATGTCACATGAACGGACAAATTACAAAAACGTATTACATATTTCTGACGTAAAGTATTCCTCTTTTTTTTTAGTAATGCATATAAATACTCGCGTAATTACAATCGCAGTAGAGTAAATCTATTTCTGTGAGAAAAATTCCTCGATCGTGAAAGAAAATATCTCCTTTTTAAGAAAATATAATTTAAAGTAAGATAATAAAATATCAAAGTTCGGAAGAGATTTTTCAAAAAGTAAATTAATATATTAAGTCGATTAAGATTTCGTTAAAGTTAAAAAAAATAATAATCACAGTACTAGTTTACTAACAGTTTATTTACTACTTCCTGTTTATAAATCAATAAACAATGTCACGTCGTCTATTGGAAGTTGTATGGACACATTGTTAAAATGAGAATAGAGAGGTAGATAGTGATCGGAAAGGAGCAGGCTGGTTTTACAGCACGAAGGTCATGTGCGGATAATACTTTCATTTTGAGCCGACTTTTGAGTAAACGAATAGTTAGAAATTTGGAGACCCTATAATTTAAATAGAAAAAATAGAACTAGAAAAAGCTAGAAATTGCCGGTGAAAAAATCGTTCCAAGTTGTTAATAATTGCGGCCTTCATCCGACGTACGTAAGAGCAATTTATGACTTTTATACGAATTAAGTAAGCGTTGTTAAGGTGGGAAAACATCTGTCAAAGTCTTTTAAACTTAATAAGGGTTTACGTCAAGGTTGCTGCCTTTCTCCCGCTCTGTTTAAGCTTTACTTGGATAAGGCATTGGAAGAATAGCGAAAAATGTAGAAGGATGGAAGGGAAGATGGATATATATATATATATATATATACTCACTATGTACAAGAACCGGTACAGTGACTGCTGTTTTGGGGAGAAGAAGATTAAAATGATTCGGGCATGTTCGGCGAACGGAGGACTACAGATGTCCTAGGAGAATGGACTCCAGGGGTGAGGAGGAAATGTGGTCGACGTCCTCCAAAACAGTGGATGTCTGGAGTGATGGGGGCGATGGAGAGAAGGAATTTGGAGGATTAAAGCTGGCGGGATAGACGATTTTGGCGGTTGGGATGTGAGAGACGGGCTTTACAGCTGTGAACACTCGCCTAGAAGAAAAAATAGCTAACTGGTAATAAACTTTAATAAATATTTCATAAAACTAGAAACACGAGTTAGAAAAATTTTCCAACCGGGTGAGCAACTTAAAACCAAACCGCTACAGAATAAACACACCTGCGTATGTAACATTTTATGAATGAAGTGAAAAAAATCCCTTTCGGCACACCGGAAGGCGAAGGTAGACTTCACCGGTGCTAAGTAGGGGATAAAAGATTTCCACCTTAAAGAAAAACTTCAGATTTACTAGATAAAACAACGGTTCCATGTGAGAAAAAGTTTCACATGTTTAGGATACGACAATTCCAACAGGTCATCCCTTGCCGTAAGGGTTGGTCGTATCAAAAATTGTTTCAGACAAAGGTTTTAGGTAATGTTTAGAGGAGTAACGATCACTTTAAATCGATTAGATGCTGTGTCTATTAAGGGAGGTATGATTTTTTGTCATCAAAACCCCATTTCCCCCCCGCCAATGGTCCAATGGTTAGTGATATTAAAAAACTTTACTTAGATATGTTTTAGGTTCTTATCCAAAGAATAGTAGGAACTTTAAACGAATTCGATATTTTACTTAATAAGAAAGTTATAGCGATAGTTTGTTTTTCCGAAAAAGTCCCTCCAATTCCAACCCCATGATCCGATTTTGGCCGTTAACGAACTCGACTGAGATTTTGGGACGAGTTATTTTTAAGGAACAATTTGAAAGTGATTGACGCAAAATTTCGACAGTTATCGTGTCCACAAGAAAGTGAAATATATATATATATATATAAACTTTTTAGCTGACGGTGGTTTTGGGGTCTGGGGGTTGTGAAACGCAAAGTTATGTCGAAATTTTCCAGAAGTCGAATCCTGGTACGCTTTAAAACAGGTAGCTTTCTTATGAGATCTACCTAAAAAGGAAAACGTAAATTAAATTAAATTTTGTATTTACATTAGCAAAAGTATGCACATTTACCATCTTTTATTTAGAAAAGATATCCAAGTGGTCGCCCTGCGCAGCGATGCACTTTCGTGCCGTACTCGAATAATCTTATCGAAATTTAACTGGCGCAAAACGTTGTCGATTTCTTATTGAATATTCGCCTTCAGTTCACCGATAGTGTAGCGATTCGATTCGTAAACTCTATTCCTCAAATAACCCTGAAGGAAAAAAAATTGCAACTAGACAAATCTGGGGAAACACGGAGGCCATCGCCCGCTGCTGACTGTTTGTTCTTCTGTAAAAGCCGCATGAACTTATGCAAGCGAATCGTCTGATATCTGATACATTGTCCCGTTTTGTTGAAAAAGCTGTACACTTTTTCACGATTTGTTAATTGAGCGTAGAATTCTTCGAAAATTACACGTGTATAATACGGTAATTCACCTGCTGTAACGCACTTCTAACTATATACTTCGTATTGACAGTCCGGAAAAAAAATATTTCCCCCAATATATAATCACCAGAAGCAGTACACTATAAACCGATTTTCTCCTCGTGAAGTGGGTCTCAAATAACTCTGACGAGGATTTTCAGCCCTCAGATACTTTTTTGTACGAGTTATATGCCCAGATAAATGAGATACTTCGTTTGACAGTAAATTCAGCATCGGGCTTATCTGTCTATCGACAACGTTTCTGAGAAGCCGGCAGCAATAATTAAGACGTTTCGATTTGTCTGTTCTCTTAACTTACTGGACAGTTGTTACTCGATATGGTTTCAATTTAAATCATAATAATCTTACGGCAAAATTTGTATTTACATTGCTTTGCTGTGATAACTTACGGATAAATCTTTCTGACCGGAAGAAATTCTTTGAGTATCGGCTTCGACTTCTAGATATCTAGTTTATTCGTTTTGCTTTTGAAACCGACCTCGTTATACGCTATTCTTTAAGTAAATTGCGTATCCTACACTTTTTTGGGATACTGGCATTCGGAAATTTTTCCCAAATGTTTTCCCGAACGGATCCAGAAACCAAATAAGCTTTCATTATAGAAACCCTTTCCTCGATCGAATGAGGCATTTAACAAAAGTAATAAGCTGCAAAAAAACGAAACTATACTGAACTAAAGCACGAACAGTTTACAACTGACAACAATAGATTAGAATAGTAATATACACAACCAACAGCACCGCTTTTATATGAGCGACGATGGAAGCGTTAAAGGTGACACTTAAATTCAAGCCGCCTTGGTTCGGTTTTAAGTTAGTAATCCTGTTGTAGATATGGAGAAATAGAGCCGGTTTCGCGCCGGGAAATCTTGCATGGACGATTAATTTTAACTGAAAGACAACCACTGAGAAGTATCAGTACTCATTCGACGTCGGCCGATTTAAAAAAGCGTATTATAAAATGCCATTACAGTGATTATTTTAGATATCAAAAAGTGACGATATAAGAAAACACAGTGCGATCGTAAAGTCAATCCCAAAATTAACGCCGATTCTATGTTTGTAAATTTGTTGTTAAGAATTCCTTGGAAGATTTTGCTGAGATTACAGTAGAAAAGTTCGAAACGCATAGATCGCATGATTCTTGGTTCCTCTGTATGTATGTCGGTAGTTTCGTACCGTACGACAAACATTCTGTTTTCACAAGCGTCACGTTTATTTACGGTACAACGTTATTTATGCGATCGGTCTTCGTCTAAAGCGTCGATTTAGTCGACGCAGTTTTAAACAAATGACTACCATGTTATATATTTTATACAATTTACATAACGATTTTACTTATAACAGCGAAATTTTTGTTTTATTAAGAATAATAAAAGAAATTTTAAGTCCCTGAATATGGAATTCGTTTCCAAAAGGGCTTGAACGCATTAAAAGATACGTTGGTAAATGGGTTTTATATTTTTTTATTTATTAAATAAATATAGTTTTTTTATTCATGGACCGTACAAGATAGGTACATATTCGGGAAAAAAATTCGAGTTTCATTATCAAAACCTTTTCAGCACCCAAAGATTCTAAAGAAAGGTTATTTATATCCTGTGCTCTTTAAATTACACATGAAGGAGATATTAAAAGATGGCCGCTGTTCAAGGACGGGAATACAGATCGTTGGGACCCTCTACCTTTATATTATTGTTTGCAAAAAATCAAGTAGCGAGAGCAAACGTTTACAACCGATTCGGCGTTACGGAAAAACGTGAGCTGAGAATGAATACTGTCAAAACCGACTATTTATTGACAGAAAAGTTTTTCGACCGATTCAAATACTGAAGAGTTTGTAAGATTCCAAGATGAATGTAGGTTTCTCAAAATACTTATAACAGACAACAGCAAATCCGGAAGCGATATTCTCTGGAGAGTGACGCTCGCTAAAGGTGAAATCAGAGATCTCAATTCTTCCATACGGTCCAGAAAAATTACACACAATATAAATGATTGTTATAAAAAACTGTGGTGGAACCAAAAATCAAGTTTCGATCTAAATACCGGCAGTCAAGTCGTCGGAAAGGTACTTGTAACGCTAGAAATGAAATTTTTGCGACGTTAAGCCGATTATTTAAAGGGTGCATCATATTAAAAACGAGATAATCACGGACAGTTTTGTAAGCGAGTTTACCTTTGATAGAATTAAGAGACGTTAGCTGATATGGAGGATTCTGATACGTTAAGAATCCTCCCGTAAAATATCGGAGTAGTATACTGGAAGGTAACCAAAAAAAGGTCTTCCGAAGAGAATAGGGGTCTGGGGATGTTTTACAGGCTATGAAAGAGAGACGACGGTCCACGACGATTAGAGAGATAAGAACTTTAAAGTTCGAGATGCGGGATTGGCAGAAAAGAAATTCGTTGGAATTCCGCCAGAAAGTAAAATTAAGTTGTAATAAAGTCAGTTTCTTTTCCTTCCTCTCCATATATATTTATTAATAGTTTTAAGGATATTATTACATTTGATTGACGATTTTTCTTTTCTTCTGGTGATTATGTGCGTAATTTTAAACTCGTTATTTTATTAGAATAAATCGAACTAATAATAATGTAATACTTAACCGCAAGATATAATTTTCCTTACCCAATTCTATAAAAAAAAAACTATATTGTCAGCACAAATTCGTACAACCGATTCATACGTTACTAAGAATTTGTAGTCGGTAACATAGATACCCGTTTGTTAGGTTAAAAACACACCTTGTTTAACAGTTTATTTTTAGCGCCTGCCTAATACCATATATAAGTGTGATTCCCTCCCTAATATTTAATAAAGACAGACTGTAAACCGTAAATTTCAGAGTTAAATATAAATGAATTTATTCATGAATTTTTTTTAATAGTATTTGTAAAGGTAAATTAGTATAAATAAGTAATTAAGATCATTAAGCGCAATATTACTTAAAGTAAGTAATAAAATTTATTTTTATCGCATAAATTATTGTATTATGTTGATAAGACTTCCTTCCCGGTAATTCTTAATTTTAAAGCGTTCCTGTAATGTTTCGTGCGTTGGGAGATAGCAGTTTCTCGAGAGGGGAAAACATTTTACGACGGGGTTTTTCTCCCTTTTTGCCTTCGTATTCTGCGCGCGTAAAAACGTTCGTCGACTTATATGTGTAAAATTATAAATAAATGTTGCTAATTACATACGTTAATCAAATATTTATAATTCATTAACTTAATTAAATAGACTTTTACTTTCTTGGCATCCCTGGCTTTCCTGATTAAGCTGCGAGAAGGAAAATACGGTAATCGGTCAAAAAATGCCATACGGGTTTTTTTTTTCATTTTTCGTCGTTTCATGACTCAGGGATTCCAAAAACAAAAAAAAGTGAGGGTAATGTTCTTACGTACGTACGTACGTGTGTGGAAGCTTAATAATTTTTGACTAGAAAAACCTATTTTAATGATATTTTGTACAGAGCTTCGTGTATATAGGGTAATTTGTTGATAACATTTTGGGGATCAATATCTCTAGGGAATACATTATTTTTTAGGGTCAATTTTCTCAAAATGTTGAAAACGTAACACCACTTTATATTAACCTACTCAGTACTTGCGTGCACACTCTTTCCACTGTTAAAAAAACCGAAAATAGCAATATTTTTATTTATCGCATATTCTTTAATCGAATTTCTTTTATCTTCCTACGCATAGTAGTAGTATTAGTACAACCGACCCCAAAAAAATACTTGGGCTAATATTAAGGTTGGGGTTAAAGTTTAAAGTTTATTAAAGTTTAAAATTATTGATTTTTTGCATTTTTTAAAACTTTCTTTGGTTTATTTTTATGTCTGATTATTATTCTACTGTACAAGAATAAATAACCAGTGACAGGAAACTATTACAAATTTTTCATCAGCTTTTTGCATTTACAGTAGATTAAATAGTTTTTTTTTATAAAATTACAAATACATCATTATATAAGCGTATTATACACACACCCGTACACACACACACACACAATGTGTGTGTGTGTGTGTGTACGGATATCTTACGAAGAAACGGTAAGAATTCAAGGGCATGTTTTAAAACTGAAAACATAGAAAAAGGTTCACAAAAACATGGATCGAAAATCCTTCGTAATTGAGTTATTATACCTTACGAAATATTTCATCCTAATTTCTGCTTCAAGGGTAAAATGAAGCCAAGTAAAATAAAACTTAAATTAAATTAACGGGTAAAGTAGATCGTTTAATTGCTTTCTGACCTGAAAAAAATTAATAAAACAGTTCACAAATCTGTACGCTCATTATTTTGGAAAAAATTATTGTAAAACACAAAAACACTGGTGTCGCAGAACACAAATGTCAAACCTGAAAAGGTTTGACAAACAATAATTTATTTAAATTTCCTTTAAACAAATAAAATTTTGAGAATATCTACGTAACATCGACTGAACGTGAAGAAAAGTTTTAGAAATTTGACTTTTATGAAAAACAAAATGGATGGATTCATACGAGAAAAAGACTGTAGTACAATTTTAAAATGAAACAAAATCATTTTAATATTAAAAATATCTAGAAATAAAATTAATTATTAAAACTAAATTTTAAAAAAGGATTACAAACTTACAATAATTTTTTAAACGTCTTTCTTAACTACTTCTGAGATATTCTGTTTATAGAATTGTGTTTTATTGAATAAAATGTTTTAAATGGACAAGCAGTTTATTGTATAAAAACGACACATTACTCTTTCAAATCGATTGAAGGACAGCTGATACGAAATTGTTTAAGTAAATAGCAAAAGTTATGCACTCTGACATTTCTTTTCCCGTTTAATTACTATTAATAATGTAAATTATTAATTATTTTTAATTCAATTAGTAAATGGAGTAAATATCACAAAATTATCAGCCTAAGTTTAGCAATTCACTTTAACAATTTCAGTCGTATCTGTGAACCGATCTGAACAAATTAGCATGTCATTTTGTTCACAATGTAACATTTTATTTAATAAAACACGATTCGATAAAACTAATATTTACGGAGCAGTTAATGATTAAAGAATTTCAATAGCCTTCATTTTGCAATTTTCTAACCTATTTATTTTGTAGAATACGTTGTCGATTACATATACAACAAATTTCTTAAAATGTCTCGATAAATTCATAAGATATACATTTTTATTGAAAAGACATAAAATCTCGTCGAATTATATTACTATTTCAGTTAACCGATTGTTTTTTCAATAGTTAATAATATACCACGTCACGTATTATGATTAAAAAATAGGCAAACCGTTCGTCAGTTAAAAAGTCAAGTAGTAGACCGATACGGTTATAATTTGCAACAAGTAAATCTATTTTAACACGAGGAATAACAATAGTAAAATGACAAGTAATACGTACCTCGCACGAAATTATATATTTTAAATCGTGTGCACCGCTTTTAAACACAAATTCAGAAGATAAAGTCGGCATAAATCGGCTCTATTGAGTGCACAATAGGAACGTGTGCGTAGAAGAAAACGAACATTCATTTATAATAACCTCAAAATCAAACAAAAGCTAACCGCAGTACAACTGTAGAGCGGTAGCATGTTCGTTCGTTGATTTCCGTGCTTTACCGGACATCGCCGAAGTAAACTGAATACTACTCTTTTGTCATAAGAATTTTACTCGACTACAACTGTTTACCGATGTCTTACAATTTCGTGAAAGGATTACAATAATATACCGTTTAATCTGAAAAATTATTTTTTTTTAAATCGTCAAGCGGCTATAATTAACACGATCAGTTATGCGTTTAAATTGAATTAAAAGAAGGAAATTCGTGAGATATCCAAAATTCATATTTGTCCTGTAAAGCGTTTAACGTAAATCTATCATCGTTAAAATATTATTTTAATAATACTGTAATTCGACACAATACGCTTCAGGTGCTATTTTTAATAAATTGCCGGGTACTTTTTTGTATTATTCTACCCAAAAATTCTTGCCCAAATCAATTCAAAATCACTCAAAAATAATTATTATGTTTAAAAAAACAATTTTTAGGCGAGAAAAAATGTAAAAAAAATTTTTTATCGATTTTTTTTTTTTTAAATTATAGGAATGTAAAATTATAATTTTACATGTATGACCGTTTATTGTAACAATTACAAATCCCCTTAAACAATCATTACATTTCCTTGACTTTGGACATAAAAATAATTTTAAAATCAAAAAAATTGAAAAAACCTTTTTTTTAAATCGAAAAAAACATTTTTCCTCGTCAAATCAAATTGTGAACATGTTAGGGACTCCATTCAATATAACCATTTATATTTATTTATTTTATAGATATAAATTAACAAAACTTAACCTACACTCCGTAACCTTTACTAATTAACGCAGTAATGATTTGAGTATTTAAGTAATAAATTCCGTAATTATTGCAATTATATTTTTTTCAAACTTTTTTTAACCACTGTGGGGGCAACCGGTAACCGCCTAGAAGACGTTGCCTCGGTTGGCCCCAAGTGACATGACGTCGACTAGCCATTCCTCTCTACGACCCATAACCTGACCTCCCATCGGCATCCTGTTCATCAGAACACCCCGACCAACACTTCTGGATGCCGTGAGATGCCCCTCCCCAAGAGGGTACCCTTCACCTTCCCAGGGTCCGGGTATGCACCCCACGCATACCTCCCCGTCCAGCGCACCCACCCTGCACACCTTGAGGGTCCCTAATTCTTCATCGGAAGCGTCCTGACCCAGCCACTCTTGCTTGTGGCCGAGCTGGAATCTCCTCAGCAAAAGGGATGCCTCCCTGGCCCTACACGAGTCCACGATTCATCCCCCTGGCTCCAGAATTTTTTGAGCCAGTTCCCCCGTTTGTGTGTTTTTTTTAAATATTTATTATTTAAATAATTAAATCATTACTGTTTATTAGTTGAGGTTAGCGAGCGTAGGTTAAGTTTTGTTAATATGTATCTATAATTATAAGCAATAATGCTTACTGCATTATTTCTCAAAAACTTTTACAGATATAAATTAACAAAACTTAACCTACGCTCGCTAACCTTGAATAATTAATACAGTAATGTTTTGAATATTTAAATGATAAATTCATTAATTATTGCAATTTTTTATTATTTAAATAATCAACAAATTACTGTTAATTAGTCGAGGTTAACCAGCGAAGCGAAGGTAGGTAAAAAATCTATTTTTACCTTTTTTCTCGTTAAAATTTTTTTTTTTCAACATAATAATTATTTTTGAGTGATTTTTAGTTGATTTGGGCAAGACTTTTTGGTTGGCATAAAACAAAAAAGTTTTTTTTTCTAAATCTTGAATTTCTCATTTCGTTCAACGTGAACATAAGGACCGTTCGGAAATTTCTCGGCCTGACACAGAGATGACGCAAGTACGACTAAGTCGCTATAATATTTGTGAAATATAATCCTTTAAGTGGCGTGCTGCAACCTTTCAGACCCGCGGGTTTAATCGCTTGTTTGGGGCGATCGAGTATAACAAACAAGTTTTGACCTTTTTTGAAAAGCGGATAAAATTGAAATTCTAATAAAGTACTTTGTTTAAAAAGTTTTAACCCCGAGAGACATACAAAAAGGATTAGATTCCATTTTAAAGGATTCTTTCCCTTGGACGATAAAAAAGTAGACTGCTGAATTAAAAGTGATCCCCGAACGGATATTTCCAGGTTATTTCCCCGCAGAAAGGAAGATACGGACCTTACGCGTTCCGTATCTCAAACTTTTACTGAAAGAGTAGGAAAGTTTTTCACATAATTTAATGTCCCTCAGTTAAATAAATACTTTATAATGCAGTCTAATTCAAACCGCTTTGAAGGGGCGGGGAGGAAAATCAAGTTTTTCTTTTTTGCCGTTTCTAGATTCAAGTCACAAATTCTTATACTAATTTATAATTAGATGATTCCACTACATTATTATGACGCTTCAGATATGGATTTGAGCGACTTCATTCGGGGGCGGAGGATAAAAATAAAATTTTTTCGATGACTTCTAAATACCGATGCCATTTAATTCGGATTTTGACCGAGTCAAGGAAGCGTACAGTAATACGGAAACGTACAGTAGATACGGAAATCGCGGATCCTGGATATCAAAATTTTACCGATATCTTACCTTTACTCGCATACTTACATACTTTTACTCGTATATACGTAAAAGCATAATAAGTCGTTAAAAAATGTAAATCGGGAAATTATGCGACTCCGCTTTCTCGGCATTTGTTTGTTTATTTACATGTTTAAGTAGTTAAAAATGATACTTTCCGTTAACGTTCGGTCTTATTCGATCTCCCGTAAAGAGGCGGAGGAAAAAATACTATTTTAAATTACATATTTCTTAAAAACCGTTTTTAAAATAAAATGTTTAAACAGCGAGACTGTTTTACACAGTCGAGAAAGTAATGCGACTTTTTGACGGTCTTCTATTACATTTTTCGATAAATTGAAATATTTATTTAAATTAAAATTATAAAACGTAAACAAAAATAAATAAATATTAAATAATACCGTAATAATCCATTATATAGATCGTGTTTTTATATGATAAATTATACGTAAATAAATTAAGTAGTTAATTATAAATATAATAAATTACTACAAAATAGTTCACAACTCGGAAGGCGCCGATGAAATTATGTTGAGCACTTATTTACGTACAAATTGAACGGGATGCAGATAAATTAGATTATTCTTTTGAATTATAATTACTTAAAAATGCATCTACATAGTAATATCGTTTTCGTAAAAGAAAGTATTTTAAGAATATTTTATATATAACGGTGAGAAACGGTTAGGCAATTTTTTAAAAGCGTTAACGGAAGCGTAATAAGAATCTTCTCGTAAGCCGAATTATTATGTTGAGTTATACGAAACGTTTCCGATGTTCGGGTCATGTGGATAATGTTATGTTTTACGAATAAGTGAATGTTCTCTTTAACGAAGATAGCGCGTTCATAAATATGAACGCAAGGATAAGTCAACGTGTTTAATTTTCTAAATATCGGTCTACACGATTCCACTTTTGGGCGGCAAAAACAAATAGACATCCATTATTGTATCGTACATATTTGAATCTAGCCGCTGGACACGGACGCTACATTCCCGCTTCAGCTCCCCGGGCTTCAACCACCCTGGACGGCGGACTCAGCAACAGGAGCCGGCCCAGCGTAGGATCGCTCGGGGAGAGCCGCGCCGGCGACAGACGACCGACGCCGACCCGACACTGCGAGGCTCTGAGAGCCACGCTGTAGTGGGAGACCCAACTGCCACTGAGGGGAAGCCCGGTCTGATTTCAATGGACGAGTCGCAACTCCCAGACTACAGCCAATTCGACTTCGTCGGAGACCAGCTTCGGACTCAACAGCTCTTCTCAGAGCTAACGCAAAAAACAGCCCTTTTAAGGGCTACCACAAGGTCAGAAATTACAACGAACCGTCGAAGACATGTGATGACAACAGCCCTTCTCAGGACTACCACAAAGTGCCACGCGCCATCGAAGTCAAAATGACAAAATAAAACACCCAGAAATTTAGCTTTATGTATAACAGAAATACTACGTTATCGTTAATGGAAATTCTATCGACACGATCATCAATATTACGTCTCCTGAGAAGCACAATTAAACGGTTTTATCCGAATTTAAATCTAGACCGTTACAATCCATCCGATGATTAATTTTGAACCGCTATCTTACAATTTTCAATTCCTTTTAAATAATTATCTTCTAATATAGATACGGTTATGTCGTCGGCGAAAAGGGTTACGATGAACAGCTAAACAAACAAAAAAAATGGGTAAAAAAAAAAGGTTAATGAAGGGTCATTAAAAAACAATAAAAAAGCATGAGACTGAGAACGCTTTCCTGAGGCGCTCTGCATTCCTAATCTTGAAGCGAGGATGTAAATTTTACACTCGCGTTCTTAACAAAGGATGAAATTTCTACTATCTGTTTACAGACGAAAAGTTTAATAGATTTTAAGCGATTCCACTGATAATGTAGTTACTAAGTTATTTCATCGGTGAAAAAAAAAGCGGAAGTAAATCGAAAGCTTTATTTCTTAATAAAGCTTTTTTCGATAAAGCTTTTTTTTATCTTTAAAAAAAAATTGAAAACGGAATTTTTTTGTTACGTACGGATTTTAAAATATTTTCCAAAAACTGAGAAACGGCTGTTGGCAGATAGTTTCTTTCTATTAATACGAATACGTTACCCCTTTTCAAGAATTATTAAAAATTTAATTTCTTCAAACATCTTAAATAATACGGACAGTAACAAAATCAGTGTTTAATTTATTAAATTAAGTTCCAAACCTTTCTAAGAAGGATAATAACAACGGAAGTCTTAAGGCGGTTAGAAAATCGATTCGGTTGAAAGATTTATCGATTAGATTTGTAAGAGGGATAATAATAATAGCTCCTAGGATTTTTAAAATACTGCCAGGAATTACACCGATACTCATTGAACAGTTACCCTTTATATTTGAAATACGATTTTTAAATTCCCGGGTACAAAAAAAAGTGATTCATCAGCAAAACTGTTCCGAGCCAAATAACTTTCTTTTAATGGATCGATACTATTTTATTATGTTATTTTAAAATAATATAAATGTTGATATTGAACATATATCGATAGGTTAATTTTTTTTTTTTTTTAATTTTAATATAGCGCTTTTAAAAGCACCGCAAAAAATTAATTTTTAATAAATACATAAATAATTTTGGTTAAGGATAAATGCAAATAAGTGTAGATAGATTATAATTTAGGTAAAATTCAAGTTTAGGTTAATTCAGAAATACCTTGAAGTCTGTAACGAATCCAAAGTCGCTTTCATGTTACATTAATATGCAATACGGTAGCAGGACAACTTGCTAATCTACTATAATAGTAAACTTGGAGAGAGGTTACTTGCTAATCGGTGTAACCAATAAAGCAGCAAATAACAAGTTACAAGTCGGTGTTCTACCGCGGTTTTATCGATAACTTCTATACTGCATACAATACACTTCAGTTCTACTACGCTTCATTTGCTTCGCTTGTTTTATTGTTACTTCAGTTACCTTTGAGATTAAAATTAGAGTTACGAAATGTTTCGGTAGTAACTTTCAACCGATTTATTTATTAAATCATATTAATTTGCATTAAAATAAATTGTGAAAATAAATAAAAAATTCTGATGTGGACACCACATGACTTCCGTGTACGCCTATTTAATTATTTACAAACAATTTTTTAAAATTAAAAGTACGTAAAATTTTATTTCGCTAATAACTTCTGATTTTTTTTCATTATTATTATTGAATTATTATTTATCGTAATTTTTTTTTACAATCAGGGGTTAATAATTATTTATAAATCAATATATTTAAATTAAAAAAGTTAAAAAAAAGAAAAGGAGATAAAGTCATCACGCCGAAACTAATCAAACTGGATGTTTCCGTTGAAATCTGGAAACTGAAATTTTTCGCGATCACAAAACTTTCTTTACTTTGTACAAGTTTACTTTGGAAGTAAAAAATATCAACAAATCTGAATTGGTCAAGAAGATTCATTTATTTAAGATACATTACTACAATTTGTTTGTGTTTAGTTTAAACTTGCCACCGTATTAAATATTTATTACGCTTACATATATTCCCGCCTAAAGTATAATGTCATCTCTTGTTACACTTGTAAGATAGAAGGTAAGATGATTGTTGTGCGTACAACAGTGCGTACAAATATGAATCCTGTAGATCGACATTTAGAAAATTAAACGTGTTAACTCATCCACGCATTCGTTAACTTCCACTTCTAATACACCGGGCAACAAAACTATTTTCGTATAAATCGGCACACTTTGACTTTGTCTTAAAAGAAAGGATCTTATGATTTCGTTATTTTTAATAATTTGTTGTACCGTTTTAATAAATAATCCCATCGGTCTATTTATATAATTTGTACAATTAAAATATTTTTTCCTTTTACAGAAACAATAATTATTATTATATCAATGTATTTTTAAATACTACTAATTATAACCATTTTCTTTTTAAATACTGAACTTTCTGTATCCCATTCAATACGTACACATATAAATAATGTGTACGTATGTGTATTATAAACATAATGTATAACACACATAACATATATGTGTATTCAATAACACACATATATGTTCAAATAATTTTCGTTAACATCTGAATTTTATTCTGTTTTTTAGTTATTTTTAGTATATTCATGTACTTACCTTAATATTATTTCATGTTTTTATTCTTTAAATAATTAATATAAACTTTATATTCGGAAAAGGACTTCACAACTTTAGAAGTATCTAAATACTTATTTAGGTAATTTA
The DNA here is from genome assembly GCF_047948215.1 of Lycorma delicatula. Lineage (NCBI taxonomy): Eukaryota > Metazoa > Arthropoda > Insecta > Hemiptera > Fulgoridae > Lycorma > Lycorma delicatula. Next base: position 174,538,733 of record NC_134459.1, on the reverse strand, counting down.
CACATAGATTCTGTTGAGGTCTCGATTTAATAGCAACTGACTGATGTAGTGCATTAGTACTGAATTCGGCCACCAGCGCTGTCACCAGTTGTAAAAAACGGATAGATTTAATAACAGAACAAGCTGTGCGTTTTGGTTTCACAGTTTGCAGTCAACCACTGCAGTTTAACGTAATATTCGTAGAGTAAAGAAGGAAGCCTGTTAGTAGGCACATGATTTACTCTTGGCATCAAACCTTCGTTTAGACAGGTCATTCTGTTAAACGTACAAAATCACCAGGACACCCATTCGTCCCCGAAGTTGCTGTAAAACAACCCGGAGAAAGTTTTGCACGTAGTTTGAAGAAATCAACTCGACATGCGTCACATGAGACTGGCATCCACAAACAATTGTTTGGCAGGTACGATCTAAAGGATTGTGCTTGAAAGTAGTGCTTAGTGGTTAAGCCAGTTTAGCAATATTTATTAAGCTGCAGAGTGTGGCCGACCTCCTTGTCTGATCAAGCAAAAAATTTAACATAAGTTACAGCCTATGTAGACAAGTATTTTTTCAAATTTCATGTGCCTTTTTGTCATCCATTTCAAAAAAATATAACAAAAATTCTAAAATAATTAAATTAATTATGTCTTCACTGGCTTGAAATTTCAGTATTGTAAACTATTCATAACTAATACCGTTGTACTGAATTTAGTCTAGAATTTAGTAGCAGCAGCTTTAGTACATTGAAAATGCATATTCGCCTATTAAAAATTTCAAAGTTTTTTAGTTGATTCGGATTTAGTAGTACGGCTAATTCAATATTTAATATTATTTCTAAACAGTTTTTGTCTCATATCTCAAAAATGTATGCACAAAAAAAAGTTGAATTTGGCATAATGTTTGGGCTATATATATATATATATATATATATACTAATTTATTTATTTACGCGCGCGCGCGCTCACGCACACACACACACACACACACACACACACACACACACACAGGGCATAGTTCTTCAAAAGTAAAGGCTAAACAAAATGAGTACAGGTGAAAAATTTAAAAATTATTAATAGTTTCAAATACATTAATTACTTTATGTTTCTACATAATCGCCATTTCTTACAAACACTTTTGATATTGTGAAACAAACTTATTCAAATCCATGCCATAAAATTCCATCATCTGGGACAGTAGCCTCTTTTTTGCACCTTCAGATTTTCAATTTTTCACTTTTCTTGAATCATTGAAATGCAAGCCAGTTTTTGAGATGGTACTCACCGGGCACAAGATCAGGACTATAAGGGTTATGATAAAAAATCTCTCATCTAAATTTTTGAATTGTTTCTGTTGTATGTTCACTCGTGTGTGAAAATGCACTGAAGAAGGATTTTTTTTTTTTTTAATAAAGTATGATGTTTTTGGCTTTCCGAATAATACTGCACCACCAAATCAAGCTGATTTATTGAAATAAATAATTACCACAATAAAGTTTTAGGCCTCAAAAAACAAGAGAACTGAATGTGACCCGTACTTAAAATATAATTATTTTTTGTAACATTAATTTTCAAGATTGAAATCCATCTATATCTGGTATCTGGTATTAATTAGAACCTTTTAAAAAAAAGTAGTCCTGTGGACCCAATTTAAGGATTTTTTTTTAAATTCTCATAGTTTATCTGTTTTTCAATTTATAGCTGTTAACATGAAACAGCTATTAAACAAGAGGATTGAATAGAACCCAAATTTTTTTGACTAAAACTTTTGTGCTCTAAATACAGCAAAATTTTAATTTAAAAAAATGTCATTCAGTAAAGAAGGTCAACTGAAACCCAATATTTTTCACTAAGGGTTGAATTTTTTTCAACTATATGGCATAAATTTTACGGTAAAAATATAATTTGACCAAGAGTATCAAATCAGACCCAAATGTTTTTACTGAACATTTTGATATTTTTTGCAATTATATTCTAAATAGTGCATGATAAAATTAATATAAAAAAATTCCTACTGTGTAATTAAAATAAATAAAACCAAGAAAACAAAGCTGAGAAAATCTATGCAACTCTGCCAGATTTTTTTATTTTCAGAAAAATGTAAATTGTATTACGGTTTGTTATTACTAGCATTAATAATATTAAAGTAGTAAATTCAACAAACATAATATTATCGATACATTTATAGATATGAACTTACATAATTTACAGAATAATTCTTGTTCATTACAGAATAGATAAACAATAAATTCACTATACAAAATAGACCATTATTTAATTTTAATTCAATGTTGATGACTGCTCATTATTTAAATATAGTCAACTAATATTACAAGTCAACAATCCAGATCAGTACATATAATGCAGCTGCCAACCCAACAATATGTACACACTCTAGGCATATCTATATTGTTATTTAGTAACAGATACCCGATTCACCATAATTAAATGGATACTGTGTAGGTAATAACATGATACAACCACATAACTGACCGTAAGTTGAACAACATAACCGCTATTATCTGAAATACTACATGAATCATTATATTAACCCAAATGAATAACAGAAATATATATCATTAAAACAAAGTAATTTATTGTTTGAAATAACAAAACAAAATGTAACTGCATTCAATACATAAATTCATTATTTAATACTGCAAGAAATTAGATAAAGATAAAAAAGTAAAATTTTATCGTAGATTATTTAAAGCTAAATAAATTAGATTAATAAATGAAAATTAATAAGTAAATATCCTGAAATTTAACGTACATACGTACATATTATAATTGTTTTTAAGGTTAACTAAATAAAATTAAAAGATCGTGAGGCAATTTATGTCGGTTAATGGTTGGTTAAACATTTTTTCAAGTAAAGACTAATCTTTGTGGTAAAGCATCTCAGTCTTTTATCCGGAAGTCCTGGGTTCAAAACTATGAACAGGCATGACATTTTTCATACACTACAAAATTTCCATTTCATATTTCATTATTTGGAAATTTATATACAAAATTGTTTAATTTATGAAAGAAACTTTTAAAAATTTTTAGTAACGTTCTTTCCTACTAACTGACACCACTGAATCTATAAGAAACAAATAACTGAATATTTTTTTAAAAAACAGCACATTTTATTCATACATTTAATTTGAATGTAATTTTCTTACAAACTGAATGGCAGTAATAGCATAAAAAAAAATTAGCAGAAAAACTTCGAAGCCATTTTTTCTAATTGGGTGCATTTTGAAGCAAATTCATAGAAAATACAGTTTAGACATAAAAATTTTAAATAAATAGTATATACATATAAATCTTTTTTTATATTTTGAAAATGAGCCGAAACAATTTTTAAATTTTAACTATTTTTACTTCTCAGAACCAGCCACCAAACTGAAAAAGTAAAAAAAATACATTGCAATATTTTAATAAATGTTGCTCCTTACAGAGATAAAAGTTTTTTTTTTGTTATTTTTCATGCCAGAGCATCAGTTAAAAAATTGAAATATTTGTTCAAAATTTGTTTGTATCAGAAGAAACTATTTAAAACCATCAAATTTACAACCTGAGTTCAAAGAATTTCTGTATGGCTTCATTTTACTCTTTGGAGCAGAAATCAAGGTTAAATATTTTGCAAGCTATAACAAAGAACTAAAGAGTTCCCAAATCCACATTTATATGATTTTTTTCTCTCCATTTTCTTGTAGAAAAAATCCTAAAATTATTTCAATTTTTTCATGAGACATCCAGTATGTCAAAGAAAACATCCACGACATTATCTTTGTCTTTCATCCCAGAAATCATCTGGTTAAAATTGCAGACAGGCTTGGCAGTTTTATATAGTAAAAATATTTCACATCATATTCCCGCACACAAGAAATAGACCTAGTTGTTTCCTACAAAATAAATTTAGATTTGTAAATAATGATAATGCTATTTTTTAAGGGGTGAATTTGTAAGAGATCATTGAAGACAGTAGGGTTCCTGAAAAATGAATGCATCTAAGATAAAAAATTTCACTTCAAATGAAATTTCTTATACAACTGCAATCTGTATCAAAATACAGGGGGAAAACAAAACTTAATAAAATAACATTATATTCAGACAATATAATGAAGCCATAACATGAAGATATTAAAAAAGATAATTCTATAACTTGATAATGATACTACATCATCATTCAGTTCTAATCATACACATTATATAATTGCTATTTCATTTAATCAAGACAATCAGTTTGCTTAATTTTAATAAATTTCTTTGGATTTAATCCATTATATAAGAGTGTATCATGTATTTCTGCCATTAAATTCTCATTCAGTGTTCTTGAACGCGATAAAACTGCACCTCTCTCTAAAAAAAAAATGTATTTAGTAACAAAACAAATAATAAAAGCAATTAAAAAAATAGATTAATAGATTTAAAAAAGAAAACAAAAATAAATTACATGCCCTCACCGATAAGGAATGTTAGTTTTGCTATAAAAACTACCAATTTTCCCTGATCAAATCACATGAGTTATTTACTCATGCATTAACTGTTACTAAGAAGAGTTTAACTGATGCGGTACATGTATATTAAATTCAAAACTGGTAGGATAGCACACTTTTAAAAATCATCTTCCTGATAGTTCAAAGTTGAACAAGATAGTTCAAAGTTGTATGGAAAAAAAGCCGGCAAAGGGTTTTATAATTTTTTTGACTTTGCTCTAGACAGATCTTTATTTCAAATAGTTCATAGGACTTTTAAACGTTAATATGCAATATGCTATATTTGTAGTAAAATTGCAAAAAAATTAAAATATTTTTTAATATTTTATTTGATTTTACCCCTTTGGTCAAATGATGTTTTTTACCTTAAAAATTGTACAGCATTAGAAGTATAATTTAGAAAAAATCCAAATTCATAGCAAATAATTTAAATCTAAGTCAACAACTTTGACCAAGTGATGTTTTTGATGTTTTTATCATAAAAGTTATACTGTACTGTAATTGATAAATTATACAGAAAATAATTTATTAAAAATAAAATTAAAATTTTCACTAAAAAATTTACATCTCCATTTGGATCCCCTTGATTGACAATATTTTTAATTACAGCAGCAACTTGAAAATAGATAAAGTATCAGAAATTATAAAAAAAATTTAAATACATGTCAGATCACAAGAGCCCTTTAGGGATCTTAAAATTTTATATGACCACATTTAAAATTTATTGAGCCATTTTCAAAGAATTTATGCTGAGTATATATGGAGCTTTAATCAATATATAGGCAACCGCATGCACATACCTACATCTTCAGAGAATCTACAACTTTTTTTTGGACTAAGGAAGTCTTGACACATCGGTCATTTAAAAACCTCAAATATTCAAAATTTTGGCTGATTATAATTTTCCTTTTATACCTGTGCTGCTACAGCAACAGACTTATATTTGGTAAAGTAAAAATATATTAAGACTTTAAACAACTTGTGTAATATTCGGTACAATTCTATTAGTATTATATCTTTACAACTTCATTGCATGTGTATTAAATGCAATATAAAATCTGGATTAATGACCTACTTTAACAGAAATCTCGTACAAAACTTCATCAGAAAGGAATAACATCAAACTAAAATTTCATAAATTTGATTAAATTCTACAATACTATAATTAATATTTCATATATATTCAATTAATGATTTTTCAATATTTAATGAAAAACAGTATCATCAAATAACAAATAATACCAAACAAGCTTTTAACATTTTTGCATATTTTACTGGTTACAACGTCCATGCGATTCAATAATAAACATGCATAACAATTTATAATAATTTTACTCCCTTTCTACTTTACAGAATACTCTTCTCTCTCCCTTATTACTCACTCCCCTTCTGTATATATAATCATCCTCATTTACAACAATGATCAAGTGTAGTCAATAACTTCCATTTGCTCACCGGTTAAATTCAACATTAAATAGAATGTTTACCTGTTTTACCGCAGTTAAATAAACCACTATACTTCTACACAGCTGCATTACGAACTAACCATTTTAACTGTGCGTACCGACTGGCTAACATTACCTTATCGCTAATACAATTATTTCATTCATTTCAAATATTAAAGTTCAAACAAAACTGATTGCTAGTTTCAAACTAAGTTTCATTTTACATTATTAATGGCATCAAATCAATAAAATAAACATAAAATACTTAACTTCATAACTGATTAATATTTTTTTTAAGAAAGATTTAATAACTTGATTTAAAAGTTATAAAATATTATTCACAAATAAGTAGAATGTTTACTGTTGAAAGATAAACTTTTAAATTATATGATCAGCCAACTTAGGCATTACGTACATCTAGCATCACAAACATGGACATTCCTCTTGTTCTCCACGTCCTATGTCTGGCAGCGGCAGTCCAATTCACTCCCTTCTGAATGACTTGCAATGTAGATCGGCCAGGCCAGAAGCCAAACTGATTTTCATGAATGCCACCACTCACATTTAGCTCCTCCACCACGCAGGATGCCAGCATCCTCTCTACTGCCTTACTCATGTTATTATAAGGCAGAGTGGTTGATATTCCATGTTAACTTCCCTGCTGTGCTTGGGGAAAAACACCAAGCTTGCGTCCTTCCAGCATGTGGGAAAGCATTTATTCTCTAGTTCATGGTTAGCTATATCTGCCATCTCCCAGGAAACCACGCATGCCAAGCCCTTAATGACAACTGGAAGGCCGCCTGGCCCGGGGCTCTTCTTATCTTCCAGCGTTGGTATGGCCAGAATGACCTCATCCTGAGAAAAGCATTTTCTTTCACATTCTATAACCTCAGTTTCTCTGGTTTCTTCTCCTGGAAACAATCTCGTGATCTGTCTTTCCGCATTTTCCTCTGTGAGGAGAGGGAGACACCTGCCAAAATGTTTCATGACTATCTATCCATGCATCCACATCCAGATCACCACAGGGCTCCCTCCATTTGGTTATCTTGGACTGTTTTATCTCATAATTTAGAGAACGTCTGCAGGCTACAAAGTTACTTGCTGGTATTTCATATACATAGCTACCAGGTATTTGTAAGGATTGCTTCCAGTGTCATAACCACTGTAGGTACTGTCGCAATTCAGCAATTTTATCTGTCCATCAATATATCTGTTTGTTTGCTCTGTTTTCCTTCGGAAGTAGTGAAATTTCTCATATTATTAAATCTTGAAGAACCTCAGGCGTTAACTTCCTCCCATCTCTGATGTTGTTAGTGACCTTAGCAATGACCTTATGACTATGCGTAAGATGTTGTAGCCCACTGTCTTCCTACTGTACAAAATGAGGTGTCACTTATTTCCAGCAGTGTAGCTTGGTGATTGTTCGTGGTCTCTTCAGTCAGGATCCTCTATCTGCACCTGCTGTGGTCCCATCTTCCATCTAAAATAGTGAAGTCCAATATTGACACATGACCCCTGACCTTATACATTGGGGTGTTTGTCATTCAAAAAATAGAGACCAGTAGCTTGCATAAGTTTGATTAGCATTTCACCCCTACAATTAGTGTAATTACTATCAGCTATCATGACTTTACAATTAAGATCGCCTACTAATATCATCTTTTTTGGAGATCTAACTTCAAAAATGTCTTGTAGTCATCCAATGTAGTTCTTGTACTCCAGAAGATTTCAGTTGGGGCTGAAGTCCCAGTGTGCTGTTTACATTTAACATGGCTAAAGATAACTTACTAACCCAAAATTTCTTCACAAACTTAAAGTTAAAATTAAAATTAAAAAAACATTATTTTTTATTTACTTCTTGAATCAAGGAGTTTTCTGAAGATGGAGGTTCTTAAATCAAGAGCGTCTTTCAAAGCTGTGAAGAGAACAGTTTACACTCTAAGAGTACATTAAATTGAAAACGTATCTTTAGTTCAATGTATCCTGTAATTACACATAAATGTGGTGTGGCTATTAAATAATAAGACAGGCTGCAAGCAAAGATGTGGTTCACATTTACAGTTGTACAAATTATTTCTGATCCTTTTCAATGTAATCCCTTCCTCTAACTGCACACCGTTGCGTACAAATTTTCCAATAATGGAAGCAGTGCTGCAAGTCATCACATAGTTTCTGCCTCAGTGTCTTTGCAGTTTTCTTCTTTACCTCATCCAGACTGAAAATTAGTACCCCTCAAATAAGGATTTCAACTTAGGAAATAGGTAAAAGTCAATAGAGGTAATTCCAGCAAGTAAGGTGCACGTTCCAACATTTAGATCCTCTTATTTATGAGATACTGAACTGTGGACTAAAGTGTTATTGTATTGGAGAAATTTTCATTTTTCCATAAATCAAGTTTTTTCTTCCTTATTCAATCTCTCAGTTTGAGCCAGAATCTCAAGGTAATAATTTTGGAACCCTCTCGTATTCCATTCAATCATTACCGTGACATTGATACAAAGAAATCAGCATTTTTAGTTTTAACAAAGTCATTCTTGTTTGCTTTATATTGTGATTTGGTTTATCCTGTGCACTGTTGCCTCTTTGTTTCTGAATCGTACTGCAAAATCCATGCATCATCACATGTGATGATCTCCAGCAAGTCCAGCTCTGCTGTCAGCCATTCTATGACGGTAATACAAATTTGTTTCCAGACATATTTCTATTCCGTACTCAAGTGATTGGGGACCAATTTGGTGCAGACTTTATTTATGTTCAGTTGTTCAGGTGAAATTTGTCGTATAGTCTGTTTATCAATGCACATTATATTTGCTGTTATTTAAATACTTCATCGGCAATCACCTTCTCAACACGTTCTTTGGTTGTTGTTGTGACAGGATGACCTGGTTGTTCAACGTTTTCATTGTTTTCTCGACTTTCAGCAAAGTGCTAGTGCCATTCAAACACTAACAAAAGTAAAATCATATCTAGACAACCATGTCAAAATTATTTACACCACAAATGGTCTGGAAACTTCATAAATGTCAAAAAATTGTTAAGGAGTCACAATTTTCGATTTTAAGGATGTTTTTTCGTGTGATATTCTAGATTCCATATGACATTAATACCATCAAGTTACAAGAGATGTATTTATCTTTTTACCCAGAATTAGGTAAGAGCATTTATTAAATTTTATTTTTATATGTTTACCTACTGAAAAGTTATTTAAAGGATGCCACTTTGTTAATATTCTGTATTATGAGTAATATTACTAATATATTATATAGTAATATTAGTAATATATGTATATGAGGTTTGATAAAAAAAATATGTGGAATTTTGAAATTTCCTAACATTAACAATTTTCACACTTTTTTTTGTTGTGTTGCTACACTTGTCCCTATTGTATTTTTACAATGGTAGCCATATGAGATGCTTAGTTTATTGTTGGCTGTCAAAAAGTTTACGTGTCTTTTGGTATGGCTGGCTATTTTTAACTTTTGCAAAAAATGGAACAAACAATTTGCATTAAATTTTGATTTAAGACTAGAATAAAGTCCAGCACCACATTGGAAATGTTGAATGTTGCTTTTTGGCAATTCTTCTATGAATAAAAAAGCATTTACAAGTGGTACAAATGTTTCCAAGAGGGCTGTGAAAATGACGAGCGTTCTGGACGTTGGCATATCAGCAATCGATGACAACATTGAAAAAGCAAAGAAAATTATGGAAAATTGCCAAATCAGAGAGGTTGCTGAAACTAAACATTTTATTGACCAAAATTCTGTAGGTATCCTTGAAGTTATGTTTTTTACAGATAAAGCAAGTTTTAATTTGGGAGGGTATATTAATTCAGAAAATACACGACTGTGGTCGACAACTACCCCCATGATTTACATGAACAATTTTTACATGAAGTGAAAATTGGAGTTTGGGTTGGTGTGAGTAGAAAATGCATTGTGGGTCCGATATTTTTTGAAAATACAATAAATCAATTAATAATGATCATTATTGTGCTGTTTTAACAAACTTCATCAGTTACTTAACAGAAGTGGAAATCAATCATGGTTGGTTCCAACAAGATGGAGTCACAGCACACATAGCTAACAAGTCAATGACGTTTTTATAATTTGTCTTTGGTAAACAAATCATTTCAAGGGGTTTGTGGCCTGCACAATCGCCTGATCTGACTCCTCTAGAGTCATAGTACTTTCTTTGGGGGCAGTAAAACAAGAAGTGTATCACAATAGACCACACATGATTGACAAATTAAAACCCACAATAATGGCACGCATACGAGACTTTCCAGTACATTAGCTAGTTAAGTGTTTGAAAAGAAATTGAAATGTGTGCAGTATGGTATTAATGTTGGAAGAAGTCATTTTCAATACCTTTCATAAACTATTCCAGTTATTGTAATATCAGTTTCTATAAATATTGAAATAAAAATTCAAAGTAATAATTATGAAAGTTTTGTAATTACAATGCACAGAAACTTTCCAAGCATACTGTGTTATCTTCTCTCACAGAAAAACGTCAAAATGTAAACATGTAAAATTTATTTATTTACACAGCAGTAACAGGCTTATGTACACTTACAGTTACTGTATGATGATGGATGATAATGAACTTTGTACCAAGTGATAAATGCCACTCCTGACCAGAATTCCATCCCGAGACCTACAGATGAAAAGTCAAGATGCTAGCTTTTACCAGCAATCTTTGAAAAAATACATTTTTATTACTACCTATCATAAATTTATGGAATATAATAAAAAAAAAGTTCTGTTACACTAAGTTTTAAGTTGTCTTCAAAAGGCATTAAAATTTGTTTATTTTATCTATAATTTTCTAAAACATAAATTAATATTTTTGCTTAATAAGTATTAATGATTTCTTTAAAATTTAAAATTAAAGTTTCCTTGAATAAGATATTATTTTATAAAATAATACATCAGACTGTAGAGTACATCATCAACAATTCTTTTTTAGATTATAATTTATCTTTATTATAATTATTTATTTAAACATTTGTGGAAGACTGACACCTTTCATATAAAATGAATAGGGAATCTTATAAAAATTGAGTAAATTTTATTACTTTCTATTTTTATCAAAATTGAGTCAGTAGATACACTAATTTTATATCATTTTTCTTTAGTTATTTTTTTTTTTAGGTATATATATCTAGTTATTAGATAGTTATTAGGTTAATATATCTAGTTATTAGTATTTAAATCTATTAATAAATAATTTAATATATATATATATATATATATATTTACACATGTTTTAAATATATATGTTTATTTATTTATTAAGTAATATTATTTGTTTATCTTTCATCAGTAAAAATATTTATTGGCTGGTCTAATGGTATGCTGTACTGGTTAACAACATGATGGTATTTAGGATAATTTGGTCTTTGGTTTGCTTCCTGGCGAGAATGGCTTACATTTTATCACCTATCATTTCTTCATCATCTCATCTTCCTCATTAAAATATGTTCAAATGCATGTCTGAGATCATGTAATAAAAAATAAATAAAAATAATTTGTTACCAATAGTATCTAAACAATAAATTTCATTGTCACATTACCAAAGCATGTACCAAAGTTTTTATTAATTTAAACAAGTTTATATGTGAGTGAGTGAATGTGTGTGTGTGTGCACTACCCATCAATGCTTTTTAAAAAAATATGGCAGTAATACAATTCCCAACTTTTATGAATATTTATCTTTGCCAGTATTAATTGTCGACCCTCTATTTTGACCATTGATTTATGATTACAATACAAATCTATAATAATAGTAATAAAATAAAAAGACAGAAACACACATCCTGGGCAACACTGCATGACCTACTTAAGCTTTATCCCTTGTTTGAGATTTAAGAATCCATCAATTAATAACCTCACGGCATCTAAGGAATATAGAATCAAAAATCTCCCTCTTCCTATAAGCAAGTGGCAAGCATCCAAGTATAAAATATGAAACCATTTCATCAGAGGAAATGGACAAGAATCTGACAACTCCCAAACTTACATGGATCCCAGAATTGTGCGCAGCACATAATCTTGGGTTCCACAACCTTTATGCTCATAATAGCATGAAAGGAGACCCAGGTCTTTTTCATCTGTTGTTTGTTCAGTTTAAGGAAACAAATTGCTTTTTAATAAAAAATTAATGCAAACCAAATAATTCATACCAGCAATTACTTGTATAAAATTAATCTCTCTATGTACTGTTTACTAGGGAACAGAGATATTAGTGGCAAGATTAGTACCTATGAAAGGCTTATCAGATACAGCCTTAGCTGGCTGGTTTGCACCATCAACACCAATGTGCTCTGCGTTAGTATAATCTATTCAAATATCTCCTTTGATATTGATTCAATTATTGTTACAGGCATTTCCAGATAATTTATATTATAACTTTTAATTTTATTTGTAAACTAAATAAGTACACATGACACATATTAAATATATTTAACCTGCAATAATAATAATTACAATAAAATTTAAAAGTAATAACAAAAGAAATACTTACGAAGATTTACCAATGGTAGCTGAATACATGACCACATAATTAAATATTTATCCGGAATAACAGCCAATATTGAGTAAGGTAGAGTCTCAAAAGTAATTCCTAAAAAAGGAGTCAAATGGATTGTTAAGAAATATGACTATAAATGTTATATATTTATAATAACAATTATATTAATAATTTTTATATTTATGTGTTTTATCAAAGAAAAATAATAAGGTTTGATAACTTATTATACCAGAAATAATCACCTATACTACTTTTAATAAAAAAAACATATACAAATATAAAATGACCCGCAATATATTAAATAAATTAATATTTTTTTTGTACAATTTCAATGCTTCAATCAATCAAACCTGTACAACTGTATTAAAAATAGAATGTTAGGAATGATGAAATATATAGTCATATGTATCATGAGAATTTTTAAAATAAATAAATTTAATACATTAAAACATCACAAATTAAACAAGGGCTTAAAAACATAGAGCCTTTAGTATCAAAAAACTGCATCGATATATCATATTGAAACACCTGATTTCTAAATTATTAAGTTAAATAATTAAGTCTAACTTTATAATGAGAAATTATAAACTTGACATCATTGAAGTTACTACATAGATCGCATAACATCTCAGCCTTTCATCCAGATCCTGGGTTAAATTCCCGGTCAGTATGGCATTTTTTATTTATTAAAAAATTTCCACTGTACGATTCCAGATTTAAGTTTTAAGCTTATTATATACTTTCACGAATAATTTCGGAATCATTCACGAAAAAAGATATTTTATTTAAAAAATCTGTGGAAAGATCACATCTATTTTTAGGTTTATCCATTACAAATAAATACAGAGAAAATTACGATTAAAGAAATCTATAAAAATATCATTCTTACATTATAATATAATCGTAATCCATCAGGATTTGACAGCACCAGACATGATCCAGAAAGACTGGATGACCCAGATATATTAATTATATAGCAGTATCAGATCACAATAATTATAAGTGTAAAATAGAGAAATTAATTTTAAATCTATTTTAATGTACATAATTAATTTAAACTTTTTATAATAAGATCAAATTTAAAAAACAACCGATAAAATGTTCTCTTGTTTCTTAAAAAAAAATAACCTATAACACTTTCAACGTATTACTCGCATTTCTGAAAATGTAAGATGGCTGTGTTCAATATGCTGTAGTAAAAATTTCCTTTTTAGATGTAATAAGCTAATAGTTAAATAAGCAAATAAAAAATAATAAAAATAAAATACGAAACTTAAGACTTATTGCCGATTAAAAAATCTAGACTACAGAACCTTACGACTGAAGCCTCTGATAATTACCTGTACATTGATATGAATATTAAAATATGAATAATATTTTTGTCTAATTAAAACATTTTCTTTATCGTACTACCAAATTTGAAAAATTCAAAATTGAATTGACAGAAAAATTAAAAAGACTAAATTAATCTACAGAAAATTTTAAAGGCGATAAAATTTGAATGATGAATGTCAATCCAGTACTTAATGAAATATTTAAGTTTAAAAATTTGAAAAATTAGAATAAAATAATAACTTAATGAATGGCATTTTTATACCGATAAGGTAAATCACATAATTATTTCATATCTTATAATCAATCATATATAATATAAATTGCATGATACACATGATATATTTATAATTTTGCACATGATTATATTAGGTAATAATTTATGTAATAATCAATATGGTTAAACATGTATGAAATATATTTATAGCGCAGGAAGGTTCTCTCTTTAGTACAAAAGAATATTTAAAAATATATATTTAATATATTAAAAATATTTAAAACCCTAAAAAAATAACAAAATTGAAAATTCAATGGCGCATCAGGTAAGTACGTGTGCTACTTTACCTAAGAAAGCAAAATTGAATTTTTAATAGTGATCCACAGGTGTTACAAACATTTAAAAATTTGAATAGAAACAAAGGAGTATTTTACCTGATTTTAGTTGAAGAAAATTGCCATTTTAATTAACCTTTTATATTTCTTGACAGAACATTAAAATATTATTGACAAAGAATTAAAATAGATGTAAAATTGTTAAAAATGTATACAAGATACAAGGCTACAGTATACAAGGCCAACCAAAATGAGAGACTTCATTTACCTACAAGTATTGGATTTTTAAAGATACTTGCTCATCATCTGATTGATGAAGAGATCATAAAAGATTCATAAAAAACTGATATAACATCCATTTTGGGAAATTGAAGTAAGAAACAGGCTTTCGTGATCGTTAAGATCACTTAGAGTATGGATCAGTACAAAGGAAATTTTTTCTCTACATGTGATTTCTGTTAAACGTTAAGTCATTATGATGCATTATTTGTTAAACTTCCCGGTAAACAGATTTGTATTATAAATAAATATTGCAAGTAATTATATATATCTTTTAAGATATTTCATCATTGCATCGCTAATGTTAATAACAAAAGGAAATGTAACAGGGAAAATCAGAGACTACACGATGCAGGTAAAAGAGGTCTAAATTGTAACATATACAATATGTTAAAGTTAAAAGATAAATGCAGAATAAAAAAAAATTAGTAAATACATGAAACCGGTAAAATGACTGTTTAAAAAAATAATTAATTACCTGACACATCCAGTGTTAAAAAGAATTTGCTGAATTCACCATCTTCATGATAACGAGCAAACCCTTTATTGTTTACAATTCTGTTAGGCCTGTTAAATTACAATTTAATAATAAATTTATTAAAATCACATTAAAGTTAAAGTATATTTTTAACAATTTCAGCATATATTTTTAAGTGTGGAGCATTATTTTTTAATTTGTCTATACTGTTTTTCAATATATTTGATAAACAAAATTTTACCTATGAATTAGAAAATAATGAAACTATTACTTTCAACCTAGGTACAAAAATCCAAATAATTAACCAAACAACAACAACAACAACAATAAGAACATCGGTTCTTATAACAACAAAAAATTTTAATTTTGAAATGTAACACACAAAACAAATGTCTGGATAAAATGGTTACAATAACAACAAACAAAAGAAATGTGTAAATAAATAAATTTAAATACAATGAAACAACAGGAAATTTAGAAAGCCAAATAATTTAAAAAAAACCTCTTTTTTTCTTCTGCATTCAACGCGCATATAAAATATGCTTATGTAATTTTCATTAACTACCTCTGAATTGTGATTTATTTTAATTATTTTTTATGTTTAAAATGTTCTCTTATTTACTTTAATATTTTTTCATGCAGTTATATTTTAAATTGTCAATATGGACATATTAACATATGTTAATTTTATTTTATAATTAACTGTGTATTCTGAGATTCTGCACTGATCAAGGTATTACTATGGTTTCCCTTGATCAATTCAAGCAAATGCCGGGGCAGTTCTTTATTTATCCTTAGAGTATCATTATCTACTCATTCTTGATATGATCTATTTAATAAATCATTATGTACAAATCAAAGTGAAAGATTTATTTATCTATGCAATACAGTGCTTTCTAGTTTGAAATTTAAACCTAACGACCCTACTCTAAAGTATAATATAGCATATTAATATTATGAACGATGAATTTGATATTTATATAATAAAGTGTGACTGATGAGAATACAATCACATAAGTAAAATCAGCAGGTAATTTTTAAAACATTTTTATTATATATAAAGGAATACACAAAAAAACATATCTTGTAAAAAAAAAACCAATAAGTAAAAAAATGTATAAAAAAGAAATTTTAGAAGCAAGTAGTAACTAACAAATTAGAATGATTTGAAAGATTAATTTATAAATTTAAAAATAAAAATAAATTAATGTATTCACAGCTATAAGGGGGAAACTTTACTTAAAATACCACAGTAGTAGTAATAGTTGATATACTGATTCCACTGTAAATGTTGATTTAATTATATGAAAACTTTTGACAAAGTAACACAACTATTTTGAAATTTTTACTTTGTATTATATCTTCTGTAATTAAATTTTTTTTTACAAATGAACTTA
This sequence comes from Lycorma delicatula, assembly GCF_047948215.1. Lineage (NCBI taxonomy): Eukaryota > Metazoa > Arthropoda > Insecta > Hemiptera > Fulgoridae > Lycorma > Lycorma delicatula. The sequence goes on along the minus strand of NC_134459.1, from coordinate 174,522,254 downwards.
TAACATGATCTTACAAATAAAATAAAAATAAGAATGTAAAACTTTTATTCCTTAGGTGAATTCATTAATTTGTAACACACACACACACACACACACACACACACACACGCACACACACACACACACACACACACACACACATACACACACACACACACACACACACACACACACACACACACACACACACACACACACACACACACACACGTGCTGTGCGCAGATGTTTATGAATTTTTGTATTCATACATTATGGCAACTGTTAATTAACTTTTCAAAAATTAAACACAGAAAAGTAAAATTTAGCAAATGTTCCAACTTTGAAATGATCTATTTTTCAGTCTAAAACCAATACACCCCAACCACTCAGGGAGCTCTCTAGAGAGAACAACTCAAAAATTTTAAACAAAAGGGTGGGTAGGGTTATAACAAATCAACAGTTGAAAAATAAACATTTTGACCTAAAAAACTTTAAAATCATTAATAAAAAATTTTGTTGAAAAACGTTATGCTATCACGGGCTTAGCCCTCAACAGACTATTAATTAGAAGAAAAATTAGAATTATCATCCCCCACTTCTAAATGAAATTGCCTGAAACATAACCAAAATAGCACATTAATATAATGAAATCTAAATTAATTCAACAAAGTGACTGAGTCTAGAAAACTCAAAAAAAGAATAATGGTTTTTCGCCCTCATCCTTTATGGGGGTTTGAGTAAGGCCAAACAGCATCATAAAGCATCTTAAATAAGTAGTAATTATGTAAATATTTTTCCTACCCTTTGAGTAAAGTTTTGGGATACAGGACCCATATCTCAGTTTGGCATCTTGACTGATTGTATTCAAAATTAGATGGCATCAATGACCTATATGGTGAATTAATCAAACCAAATTTCATTCAGATCTGCCTATCCAGACTGGAGATATCAACCATAAAACAGGACAACATTTAGATATCCTTCTGGAAGATTTCAGTGCTATAGTATACTTTACAACTGTGCAGAACAACTTACAACCATCAAAATAAAAAGTTAAAGTCGAGTTAGAAATCAAATATGGGAAAAAATAATTTTCTAGGTTGAATTATTTATGATGATTTTTTTTTAAAGCATACATTTAATTTTTTTGCCTTTTTTAAAAAAAATAATACAACTTTACTAAAATAATTGTTTTTCAGATACTAATGATTTAATAAATAAAAATGCAGCCATTTTAAAATCCATATATTTATAATCATTTTGTAGGTTTAAAAATGCATAATACATTTATATAAATACTTCAATATTTTATTAAGTTATGAATTTGTAAATAAAAATAATAATAAAAATAGGCAGACAGGTAGAAAAGTAACAATTTCTAGGAGTGAGTTTACAAAATTTTTTTTACATTGGTGTAAAAACATATTGTATAAATACTGAATGATTGTTTTTATACATCCGTTATAATTAAGTGAAGAATCAAGCTTTAAATTATTTTATTTAATTTAAAAAGTAAAACTAAAATTAAAGCAACTTACCAAACTATTCTATTATAATCAATAGTAAAAGAATCATTCGATTTATCGGTAAACCTCATTGAATTGCAACGGCTTATGACAGTTTCAAAAAATGAACCCATTAACTTGATTTCATACCATTTACCTTCAATCTAAAAAAAAATGTCAATTATTTAATTTAAAAAAAATATATATACACACATACAGGCAGGCACCCAAGGGAGGCTTCTGGGCTTGAGCCCCCCCAAGACTAATTCACAAAAAATGTTTAAATATATTTGAAATATATTACAAGATTTTTCAAAATCAGTCCATCATTTGGCATATGTAACAATGTACAATAATTTTTAATGTTTGGTATGATAGTCCTTAGACCAGATCTGACAACACTGTAAAATACAAACTGTAGACTTCAGTTTGGTTTAAGCTATTAAGTAACAAACAGTTCATAATTTTACTCATAAGTTAATTTTCCTTAGTACTTTTAGGTGTCTAGTTACTTACATTGTAGTATGTAGTATGTACATTTAACAATTCATCAGTTTACAGTGTTGCAAATATAAAAAAATAATCGGAGTAAAATCATTTCCTGTGTCGTGTTTATTGACTCGTCACAGAAAGTATTGAACAATAAACTATTCTAATTTCTAATATTTTTTTTATGTAGCCGTAATAATGGCAGATAAAAGAAAACAAACTTAAATTTTTAGTTTCTGTAAAAGAACAAATAAAGATGATGATTGTCCCATCTGTAACTGTTCCTTCACCTCCTTTAATATCATTAACGACACTAAAATAACAAAACATTTATACAATATTGGATCATATAAAACAAAATATTTGACTTCAGAAAAAAATTAGATTTATTTTTAAGTTTTGGCAACCAAATCCTCAGTTTCAATTTCCGGCAAATCCAAACAACAAAAAAAGGTTTCAATATTCCTGGTTTTCAAAACTTAATCGGTTAACATTTTCGGCAATAAACAATAGCCTTTACTGTAAATATTGTTTTTTATTTCCATCTACTGGAGAGGGAAAAACAAAGATAAAATTTGCTGGAGGTTTAGTAGAATATGGATATTCAAACTGGAGGCCAATTTAAGAAGTCATCAAATAACTAGGTAACATAAAAATTCTATTTTAACATTTGAAAGTCTTCGAGACATCAAAAATAAAAAAATGAAGTCTGTACACGATCAAATTGACACAATGCTCAGCAGGCTAGCAAAAAAAGAAAAATGTTGGAACCAATTATAAAAACAATTATTCTTTGTGGCTGACAATGCATCCCCTTAAGAGGGTACAAAGATTATGGAGAATTTTCTTTAACTAATGCAGTTTAACAAAGGAAATTTTAAAGCTATCTTGTGAATAAAAATAGAGTCTGATGATCAAAATTTGATCAAACATTTTCAACAATGTGCTAAGAATGCAACTTATATAAGCTGGAACGTCCAAGATCAGGTAATTGGTAATCAGGTGTTTGCAATAAAATAACTGTGCAAGGTATTGTGCAAAGATCAATGAGTCACAATATTTCAGTGTAATGGCCGATGAAACTTGCGATTTGTCTAATAGTGAAGAATTTTCTTTGTGTCCACTATGTTGACTGTGATAGTCTAAATACATGTGAACAATTCTCACAATTTGTCCCTACAATTAATACAATAGGAAAAAATTTGGCCAAAGTTATTTTGGAAATTTTACACAATTATGGAGTTAACCTGAATCTTGTTGGGCAAGGATATGACAGGGCTTCATCTATGAGTAGAAAATTTAATGGCGTGCAATCAGTTACTGAAGAGTTGTACCCCAAACACGATTTGTACACTGTTCCAGTCGTAGCTTGAATTTAACAATAGGAAGTGGACTCCAACTTAAGGAAATAAGAAATCAATTAGGAATGACTGAAAAATTATATGCTTATTTTAATACACCAAAGAAGCAGAATGTTTTAAGCAACAAATTTATACTTGTTGCCCAGAAAATTTGAAAAAAAGTTAAAGCAATTATGTCAAATGAGATGGGTTAAATACCATAAAACAGTAATGATAATGTTGGAAGTGTTTGAGTCTGTCTAATATAGCTTAGAAGAAATTAGTGATTGGAATGAAAAAGAAACATTTACAAATGTTCAAATACTATTAAATCGTCTTATGCAACCTTCCTTTATTTCTTTGCACATGTTGGATAAGCTCTTATCTTATATTCTTCCGCTATGCAAAATTCTACAAATAAGTGATAAGATCTTTTTGCAGTTTTTACCTTTGTTGAACAAGTTATTAAAGAATTGGAGGCGATAAGAAAAGATTGATACAAATATTTCAATACTTTGTTTGAAACTGTTACACAGAAAGCTACCAATTTTCAAATCGATATTAACAAACCCAGAACAACAAAAATTCAGGCACACAGAGCGAATATCCTGGTGGAACTGTGGAAGAATATTACAGAAGAACAATATTTATTCCCATTTTGAATCAAATAACAATGCAACTGCATCAAAAATTTACCAAACACAAAGATCATATTAAAAAATTTAGGATTTTATTTCCACAGAAACACTTAGATACTTTTAAAAGTTTACCTGGACAATTTATTGAATCGTGCAAATTTTATGATCTGGAATGTAATCATTCGATCGTGGCATCTGAGATTCAGCTGTGGAAAGCCAAACTTAATCAAGAGTCAGAGAAAGATAAATTTAATAATCTAATCCAATCGATACAAAAATGTGATAATAACATATATCAAAATATTCATCAATTATTGAACATTTTTGCAACTGAGAAATCATTTTCAACACTTTGCTGACTTAAAACTTTTTTAAGATCTACTATGAGCAAAGACAGATTAAACAGTTTGGCCTCGCTAGATATTTATCGTGAAATGGAGTTCAATGTTAACAAAATTCCAGATGAACTTGCAAAAGAAAAATGAAAAATAAATATTAACATAAGATTTTATTTTATTTTATATATGTTTTGTGATTTTTTGTTCTTTATTCTGGTGTTTTTTAAATCATGTACTGAGGTATTTTTACATAAAATAAAGAAATTTATTTAAATTTATCATAATTATTAACAAATTTTCATATATATATTGCAGTGGCTCCCAAAATATATAAAATGTTTTTTTAATGATTAAACATTTATGCACACTTGTTTTTAATAATTTTTTTTTCAAGCATTCAGAGGTGGGTGTAACAGACAATCAATCTCTCTATCTCTTTCCCTCTCTCTTTCTCTCGCTATACACTATCTCAATCAATATTCCAACAATTTTTACTTGCTGGACAACTAGGCATATAACTCTCTTAACAAAAAAGTTGTACAACAATCTAGATCTCACCAGAACATCTGAAGATATTCTGGCACTTCAGCACCTTTAACACAACAGGAATATTAAATTATATTTTTTGGGCTTTGATCTACAACAATCTTTACAAAAAGGCAACACCTGACTTTACATGAAACATGTATTAATCTTGGAAACACTTGACTGCAAACATAATAAGAGAAAAAAATAAACTTAGTTAGTTATAAAGAAATCTGATGTGGACACTACATGAATTCCTTGTCCACCTATTAAATTACATTCACACATTTTTTGCTGCAGTTCATTTAAACTTATTTCATTTGAAAGTGAGATATGATCCTCCAATTCTTTAATAAATGGACAGTTACACGATTGATGAAATATTAGTGTTTATTAACGTCAAATATTTTATACAAATATTAATTCAACAATCTTACATGAAATATTAGGATAGAGTAAAGAGTCCCTTTATTACTCGTATTAGATCAGTATTATTCGTATCTTTGTGAGTTGCTGATTATCAGAAGTTTCAGATTTTTGGTGTGTCATGTAAATAAAAATTAATAATAATTCAATTATTCCGTCTGGTGAACGCCTGTATACTAATTACAAATGTTAATTTCGACCTTACGATGTAAAATATTCAGTTTTTATTATTCAATTATTTGGTTAATAATCAAAAATGAAAAAGAAATAATCATACAGGAAAAAGAAAGATAACATGAAGAAATATATCTCAAAAAGACAACAAGAAGATGAATATGAAAAGGAAGAAAATGTTAAGAACATGGAGAAAATAAAGAAATTAAGAGAAGATGATAATATAAAGAGGAAGAAAATGTTAAAACCAAAGAAAGATTAAAAAGATCAAAAGAAGATGTTTATATATATATATATATATATATATATATATATATGAAGAGGAAGAAAATATTAAAACCAAAGAAAGAATAAAAAAAATCCATTTTGGCAAGGCAGAGGTAGATTTCATCAGTGTTATGTAGAGGATAAAAAAGATTTCCACTTTAAAGTTAAGAAAAGTTTCAAATTTACTCAATACGACAATGGTTGCATGTAAAAAAAGTTTCATATGTTTAGTATACGACAAACCCCAACTTCTTACAATTCCAGAAATATTTTGGTCATCCCTTGCTATAAGGGTTGGTCATATCAAAAATTGTTTCAGACTACGGTTTTAGGTAATGTTTGGAGAACTAACAACTACTTTAAACCGATTCGATACTGTGCCTACTAGGGAAGTATGATTCTTTTTTGTCTTCAAAACCTCATTTTTTCAACCCCTCGGGCCAATGGTTGATGATATAAAAAACATTACTTAGATAAGTTTTAGGCCGTTATCCAAAGAATAGTAAGAACTTTAAAATAATTCAATATTTTACTTAATAAGAAAGTTATAGAGATGTTTTGTTTTTTCGAAAAATCCCCCCATTTCCACCGCTATGGTCCGATTTTTTCCGTTAATGAACTGGAATAATTAAATAAAATTAAACTAGAAAATCCAAAAATAATACGGTTCTAAATAATAATTTTCAATTAATATTAAATCATCAGATGTTTCACCAAATCTATTGCATATGCACGTATGTAATAATGCATATTAAATTATACATACACATTTTTAAAAGTACATAAAATTTAATTTCACTAATAATTTCTGATTTTTTTCATTTTATTATTATTATTGAATAATTATTTATTGTAAATTTTTTTTACTATCACGGGCTAATGACTATTAATAGATCAATATATTTAAATAAAAAAAAGTTAAAAAAAAAGAGTTGAAGTCTGATTTGAACCGATGTGGCTCCCCCTTATTAAACCCAAATATTTCAGTAATTAAAATTTAATTTTTCTCTAACTCTGGAAGTAATGAAAGTAAGTACCACTTATGATATATCGTTGAAAAGCTCTCAATGAGGGCTTATTACTGCAGTTAAGAATAAGAAAAAGGGGAGGTACACAACTAGGTATTACAACAGTCCTAAATCCAAAATTTCAACATTCTACGGCTAATCGTTTTTGAGTTATGCGAGATAAATATGTACGTACAGATGTCACACCGCAACTAATCAAAATGGATTCAGGGTTGGTCAAAATGGATATTTCCGTTGAAATCTGAAAACCAAAATTTTTAGCGATCACAATACTTTCTTTACTTCGTACAAGGAAGTAAATATAAAGAAAATTATTTTTTTAAATATATATATATATATACACATATTAATAAAATAATTACCTCGGTCAAATTAAAACCTTCAACTGTCAAAAGAGTTGGACAGCTACCAGTAATGAAACGACCTTCTACTAAATAAAAAAGGTTACTCAAAGTAAGAATTACAACCAGATGCAACTTATTCTGAAAACAAAACAAAATTTAAATCAGATATAAAAAATTAATACAAAATTTACTCACTTTTACATATTTGGTAAATTAGTGATTAGTATTGCTGTTAATAATAGCCCGGTAAAGCAGAAGAATCCGGATTCAGTTCCACTTAAATGGTGTAGTTAGTTTTAATTTAATGTCTATATTATTAGTGTTAACATAGATAATTGTAATTGAATTAATAACCTTTTTCCTTAAGCGATGGACATAAAATCTGTCACTTTAATCTGTCCACTACAGAAATTGTAGCGGTGAAAATTTTTACTCTCAAAAAAAGCAACTTTGTCCAATACTGCTAGCGTAGAACACATAATGTAAAGTAACAGATAAAAGTATATTTTCTGGCACGAAACAGAGGAAACCTCCTCAAGATAATGCTGCAGCCATCGCATCAAAACTTATCCAGAGATTTTTGGCAAAACACAGGATCAAAAGACTTCAAGCTCCTTACTCACCAGACGTAGCTCCGTGTGATTTTTGGCTCTTTCCTAAGCTTAACATTCCGCATAATGGAAATCAATTTGAAGACGGGGAAGAAATTCAAATAAATGCGACAAGAGAACTTACGATGCTCACTAAAAAATGACCGAAAATGCACCCCGCATCAGAAACATCACCGGAATAAATTTTTTACATCAAAAGGGGCCTGAAAAAGTCGGTGACTAAATAGGTTTAGTATTTTTGTTCTTATGAGCCACGGTCGTATACTTTTTGATCGCACCTTGTACGCAAACATATCCGTAAAACAGAAAAATTTGACCCTTGTGTCTTTTCTTTTTCCGTTTAGCTACCGGTAATTACCGTTCAGATATTACTTCAGAGGATGATATGTATATGGAGTCACGCTATAGATATCAGGCGTAACAAGGAGAAGTTAGCGAAGGTGCATAGGAGAGGGCTCCTAGGTGTGGTGTCCGCGTATAGGACAGTGTCCTATGAAGCCCTTTGTGTTCTCGCCGGAGTACTGCCGATAGACCTCATCGCGAAATATAGAGTCGAAAGATCGAAGGGCAGAGCAGATCAAGAGGCCAAAGATGAAGTCAATACCACCTGGCAGGAGAGGTGGACTAATAGCGGTGTGGGTCGTTGGACAAGACAACTCATCCCGGAGATCGAATCGAGGATAAGAAAAGGTTTTGGCGAGATGGATCACTTTTTAACGCAATTTTTCACCGGGCATGCCTCATTTAATAATTACTTAAATAAAGTAGGAAGGAGAACAGAGGCAATCTGCATGTATTGCGAAGAGATCGACGATGCAGAGCATACTTTCTTCATATGTGAAAGATGGGCCGCCCTCAGATTTGACATGGCGATCGACGGGATGACTCCCGAAGCTATAGTACCTTTTATGACTAGTCGGGAATCCAACTGGAAGAAAATAGCGTGTTACACCAGACAGATCTTATCGCAGAAAAACATCGACGAAAGGAGACTGGGTTTTAGATTTATGTTAGGGAAGGGAGGACAGCCTCAGCGGGGAGGGCCGGCATGCCGAGGTGTGTCGGTTCCAATGAGCCGCTGGGGACTCCTGGGGATACAGTTTAGGGAATAATAGAATAATAAAACACAAGATATAGAGAAAAGACCTCGAGACCACCTCACGACACTCCAGGTATGGCGTGGTGTCCGAAAGGGGCATATAAAATAAAAGATTACTCTCAAAAAGAGCTACCGGTAGGCCGACCTGCCATGCCAGTAGTATATAGCTGGTAGACGGGAAGGCCTATTTGAGTATAAAGTAAAAAAAAAAAAACTAAAACTGAGTAAACTAAAAAAAAAAAAAGGATGATATGTATAAGTGTAGTTCTTGTACAGTCTCAGTTCGACCATTCCTGAGATACGTGGTTAATTGAAACCCAACCTACAAAGAACACCGGTATCCACGATCTAGCAATCAAATCCGTATAAAAAAAATAACTGACTTCACTAGGACGCTGGAACTCTCGACTTCCAAATCAGCTGATTTGAGAAGATGCGTTCACTACTAGACCGACCCGGGGGGTTGACCTTTGTGTTTAAACTTTGTACACGTTCCATTATGAAAATTTTAAAAAGAACATTTACCGATAAACATATATCTAAATCTAGTTAAATTTTATTTAAAAAAGATAAGAAACCAGAATTTTCTATACCTCTCCTTTACATGTATGTAAATATGCGCTCAAATAATTTAGAGCATCTTCATATAATTATTATTTAGTATTATTTCATTTATTTATACTTTTAATTATTAACGTGAACATTAACAGCTACTATGTTTTATTTTATAATTACTTGTGCGTTTTTTGACGCTGCTGTGACCAAGGTTTTACCATGGTTTCCCTGGATTCATCCTAGAAAATGTCCCTTTTCTTATCCACGAAAAAGCACACCTATCACTCCTGATGTAATCTGTATAATGTACTCATCGGTTTCATTTTTAATAGATAAAAATTAGTTGTACAATTTTTTAGAAAAAAACTTAAAATTTTATTTATTATACTACCGCAAAATTGTGACTTAAATTTTTATTCACTGAAGCTGTCAAGTCATGATATATACGATTAGTGTGATATGTATTTTATATATATATGTATATATTTTTGATTTTTTTTTTAATTTAATGTTGTACTTACAAGAAAACCAAATTAGCTATAATTTATATTGAATGTTTTGGTGACCAAAAACCTGTAATGTGAACAATTGCGCAAAGACAAATTTTTCCCTTTCACAAATGTACAAATTTCACAAAATGTATATATATTTCTTAGAATGTAAAATTCTCTTACAATACTATTAAAATATAGCAAAGTGTAAGATAAACTGAAATTAAGTCTGTGTTCAAAAATACGCGATGTAGAACCCTTTGTTCCGCTTTTGTTATATGTTGTATCTTGTATGATCTCACCCTGAGCGGGTGGGAAAAATACAAGCAAAACAACAACATTCAAACAAGATACAAGCAAAAAATCCCAGAACTCTTAACACATTTTTAGCAACAGATTCAACGCGTTCAACTTTATCGGTTTATAATTTAAGAAATTAATTTTTTTTCGCACAGTTCTTTTTTTAAATTTGAAATCTTAGTTAAGTCTCTTAAAGCGTACTCTTACAATATAACATTATAAGACGTATACCGACAATCAACAAAAAAAAAATCTTAGAACGACACGATTAAATTAACAAATAAATTAATTATTCATTAACTTAATTTAGAACAACCAACATAGGTATGCAGGTTCATAAAATAACTGAACCGTCAGTTAATATATCTAAATATATTTGCCGATAAAAATATACAGTAACTCATAAATTATGACAAAATAAATGCACAGTTAAGTTTAAGCTTACCTTAGACATTTTGGTAATAATCGTCAATACGTAATGAGATACAATGAGATATTATTCGGTACATAATCCTTTATAAAGGAAATCTTGTTTACTATTTTTAAAGATAAAAAATTACCTGAAAAAGGAACAAAATAAATTTAAAAAAAGAAGATAATTTACAAAATAATTACACGATTATAATAAAGAGATGGTATAAATCCATTAATTTACTGATATAATCATTTCAAATTTAAATAATATATTTACAATAAACAAACACCTTTGTTTAGAAATCATTTAAAACCAATTAATTCATATGTTTAACATTTTATATTATCAAAAAATTAAACAAATAAAACGTATTTGACTTAAATGATAATAAAGTAAAAAAAAATAAAAGAAAAATACACTAAGTGTCTATAAGGAGTTTTAAAATTCCCAGGTAAAATAAGGTTCTAATGTGTACAAACACCAAATGGAAAAATAAACATATAGCCTAAAATTTAAACCGTCAGTGAGATATAGATATGAACACGAACGGCTTGTATACTATTAGGTTAATTTTTATAAGCTTATCAGACAATAATTTATTTTTATTGAAAACCACTCATTTAATGTTTTCTTAAGAAGGTGGTGGCACCCCCATATGTATTTGTTATCGATCGATAAAAAAATTAAATAAATTTTCCATTGCGTCATGTATTTTGTAATTTTTAATGACTGCTCTATAAAATATAAAAAAAACTAAGTACAAAGCATATCAAATAATCACCTTTTTAATGTCTGATGGTAACTTTTAACTGGATTTAAATGCTATTGAAACCGTAACAATTTTTTCGATCAGTAAGACCAACCGGTCTTAGTTTTCTTTAGGATTTGATTCACCAGATCTGAGAATACCAGTAACAGGTTTGATGATGACACTCACATCGTCAATTAATGTACAGGAAATGTGAAATAAAGTAATGTTTACAATTAATTTTTAAAACTCATCCTACCTTCAGTAGAACGTTAAAAATGTACCGGTGCAAATTGTTTTAGTCCATTGTCCCTCCCGCTCCAAAAAAAATCAACAAAGTTGGTGGTGATATTTTCAACACGATCATTTAATAAAAACTGAATTAACACCCTTTGTTATTTAACGTTATCTTATTCCGAATGTAAACTTTTATATGTTTTACGGAGGGGATATTATTTAATACTTCTAAGGGAAAGGGTTGCGGTAGTATTATAGCGTGACAATCACTCGGCCGATTAGTACCGCCACAACTATGTGAAAATAATTAAATTTTTTCAGAGCTTATAAACTTCTTTTCCCGTACTGTTTCTAAACCGTCGAATATTTTTAAACACGGATACAAAGAAAAAGAGACAAAAAGAAAAGCCGGAGAGATTTGAAACGCGACCGTAGAAAAAACGGAGAAAATTAAATCGATAGAAAGAATGTAAAATGAAGTAGAGATAAAATTAAACAAAAACAGAAGGTTTACAATACAAATAAGAATCCACACGTCAACTATTTTTGTACAAAATTAAATTCTAAATCGTTCAATTTTACAAAATTAGAAAAATTAATAATGCTGGAATCGTTACCCAAATACATTTTGAATACGCTCAATCTCTGCTGTTTAGTGTTGTATAACAGCTGCACTGAATACTCGCATTCATTATTCAAAAACACCCTTTAAAAGCGGCCTTTCATTTATCGCGTTTGTTTCCTAATAGAACTCCCTTTTCGAAATATCGTACAGCTGACCGTCTCGACGATCGGTCAGTTTTATATACACTAAACATTTAATTTATTACTTATCTAAAAATAAATTTCGGTCTTATCGCAGTAATTACGACTTTCGACCTGCTACAGTTGTATTCGAATAATTCCGAATATTTTATTTTAACGATCATCAAAAGACAAATGCTTTTCAATTACATAATTTTGATGCTCTAGTATCAAATCGATTCAATTTGGTACTCTAATATTAAATTAATAAATTTAACCCTTAGTAATCTTTTTTAATTTCAATTAACGAAAATCCAAAATTAAGAATATTGAGGATTGGATAAGGAAAATTTTTATTTTTAAATCAGATGATTTTTTACCTTGAATTTTATTTAAGTAATTTGTATATTACAAAAGGCTAACCATTTTTGGATGGAATTCCTCCTTTTCTCTTTCTCTCTCTCTCTCTCTCTTTTGGATCTATGCTCCAACTTTCTTGTTAACTTTTTAATTTTTTTTCCTAACTCAGTCTGCTGACAACGCTACTAGGGCATTACACTGGGTTCTAATAGTGGATTTTACCAAATGAAATAAAAGGTTTTTTTTTGTAATGAATAATATAATTATTATGATTATAAACATTTTAGGTCTTTTATTTTATAATTTACTCATTAATGTATCATGTTACGTAAAGATAAAATAAATAAATGAATATTGTGATTAGTTCCGAGGCGGATGAAGACTACAGGATATTTAACAATGATCAGCACGGAACACAAAGAGATTTTTAAGGAAAATATTTGGTCCAATTAAAGGACGCCACAATATATATATATAAAACTCCATCCCTACAAAATGCATTAATAAAAAAAAAATAACAGAAGAGATCATCTTTCATAAACCACATTTTAAGGACGAGTGATAATAAAATTCCCAAGAAAACTTTCCTCTTTTATCTAAAACTAAAAAAAACATCTTGTTTTAAGAAAAACTAAAAACGATGCATATCAGAAATAAAGCAGGTAAGAAATTCTGGACTCACAACCAACATTGGGAGTTAATCAAGAAAAGATTAAAAGAGATCTCGGAAAGGAAAGTTTTCTATGAAGATGAAGCTCTACACATAAACAAAGAGTAGTACCAAAAGAATTCAGAAAAAGGCCTATAAAGACTTCAAAATTACCGGTAAGAATGGAAGGAAAGGGGCAATAACGAATTGTTAGACCTGGTCCACTGTCGGCCAAATCGGGAAAAAGATAGATTAAATTAAATAAAAGGAGGAACACAACGGTACATTATGTGCCTAAATTAAAGTAAACGGTAGAAGCTGAGAAATTTTGCTGGAAATAAAGCAAAATGAAGAATAACATGCCATACGAGGGCTGCCTTCGGGCAGATAACCGTATTTTGATAACGATGGTATTTATTCAATGGCAGAACCGCATAGAACATTTATTATTAAAAATTTACCACCCATTAAATTCATCCATAAAAATAAAAAAACCCACAAACAAATGAAGATGAAAACGCGGAAAAAATAAAGGGATTCATCGAAATTTACCGTAGCGGTGTACAAAAACATTTCACAAATTTTATTTTCCAATGAAGGTACTTATTTCGTGCTACGCGGCCGGTCAACCGTCGTTATTTATTTCCAACGATGAACACACTAAAGTGAAACGCTAAATTACACATTTTTTTTTATGTACATCACGAAATTGAACATCATTAAAACTCTTTCAGGTAGGTTTCATAAGAAAGCTACCTATTGTAAGGATACCATGATTCGACTTCCGGAAAATTTGGTCATATCTTCGCGTTTCACGCACCCAGACTCCAAAACTATCGTCAGCTCAAAAGTTTATATATATATTTCACTTTCTTGTGGACAAGATAACTGCCGTAATTTTGCGCCAATCACTTTCAAATTTTCCTTAAAAGTAGCCCGTTCCAAAATCTCCGTCGAGTTCGTTAACGACCAAACTCGGACCATAGGGGTAAAAATGGGGGGACTTTTTCGAAAAAACAAAATATCGCTATAACTTTCTTAATAAGTAAAATATCGAATTCGTTTAAAGCTCCTACTATTCTTTGGATTTTTTTTTGTCTTCAGTCATTTGACTGGTTTGATGCAGCTCTCCAAGATTCCCTATCTAGTGCTAGTCGTTTCATTTCAGTATACCCTCTACATCCTACATCCCTAACAATTTATTTTACATATTCCAAACGTGGCCTGCCTACACAATTTTTTCCTTCTACCTGTCCTTCCAATATTAAAGCGACTATTCCAGGATGCTTTAGTATGTGGCCTATAAGTCTGTATCTTCTTTTAACTATATTTTTCCAAACGCTTCTTTCTTCATCTATTTGCCGCAATACCTCTTCATTTGTCACTTAATCCACCCGTCTGATTTTTAACATTCTCCTATAGTACCGCATTTCAAAAGCTTCTAATCTTTTCTTCTCAGATACTCCGATCGTCCAAGTTTCACTTCCATATAAAGCAACACTCCAAACATACACTTTCAAAAATCTTTTCCTGACATTTATTATTTTTGATGTAAACAAATTATATTTCTGACTGAAGGCTCGTTTAGCTTGTGCTATTCGGCATTTTATATCGCTCCTGCTTCGTCCATCTTTAGTAATTCTACTTCCCAAATAACAGAATTCTTCTACCTCCATAATCTTTTCTCCTCCTATTTTCACATTCAGTGGTCCATCTTTGTTATTTCTACTACATTTCATTGCTTTTGTTTTGTTCTTGTTTGTTTTCATGCGATAGTTCTTGCGTAGGACTTCATCTATGCCGTTCATTGTTTCTTCTAAATCCTTTATACTCTCGGCTAGAATTACTAAATCATCAGCAAATCGTTGCATCTTTATCTTTTCACCTTGTACTGTTACTCCGAATCTAAATTGTTCTTTAACATCATTAACTGCTAGATCCATGTAAAGATTAAAAAGTAACGGAGATAGGGAACATCCTTGTCGGACCCCCTTTCTTATTAGGGCTTCTTTCTTATGTTCTTCAATTATTACTGTTGCTGTTTGATTCCTGTACATGTTAGCAATTGTTCTTCTATCTCTGTATTTGAACCCTAATTTTTTTAAAATGCTGAACATTTTATTCCAGTCTACGTTATCGAATGCCTTTTCTAGCAACAGTTTTTATTCTTTGGGTAAGGACCTAAAACTTATCGTAGACAAGTTTTTTGATATCACCAACCATTGGCCCAGGGGGTGGAAAAAATAGGGTTTCGAAGACAAAAATATCATACCTCCCTTAATAGGTATGTATCGAATCGGTTTAAAGAGGTCGTTAGTCCTCTAAAAATTACCTAAAACCTTTGTCTGAAACAATTTTTGATATGACCAACCCTTACGGCAAGGGATGACCAAACTTTTGCTGGAATTGTAATAAGATCGGCTTGTCGTTTGCTAAACTTGTAAACTTTTTTTTCACATGCAACCATTGTCGTATTGAGTAAATTGAAGTTTTTCTTAATTTTAAGGTGGAAATCTTTTTATCCCGTAGTTAGCACCATTGAAATCTATCTCCGCCTTCATGCGTGCCGAAAGTGATTTTTTTAACCTGGAGATAATCTTTTTTTTTTTAAATAAAAAATTTCAACTTTTTCGAGTCCATCCAGATAGTTTTAAAACTATTTAAAAATGTAAAATATCTCTTTAGGACAAATTTATTTGGTAGTTTCTGAACGATAAATTTATCAAACATATTTCAGTCTATCATAGTTTTACATAAGAAAATAGTAGCTACAGCAGTAGAAAAAATAGCAGAAATACAGTAATAGCCACTGAAAAAAGTATAAAATATCCTGTTAAGTTTATAATGCTTGTAAACAAACGACAGGCCGACACGATTGAAATTTGGTTAACGAAAAAAGACACTGCTGAATTTCGACTGTAATAATTTCGTAAATACGTAATAATCAAAAGAAAGCCAGTAAACGGTCGTTTAACTTTTACAGCTTTGCATCGACATATTTTATAAAATCCGTTCGATTAAACTTTATAAATACTTATCGTCACATTAATTCATCGTCGCCAGTGATTAAGAATTGCCCACCAGCAAGGAGTTTTCAGGTACTGCGATACATACGACGGTATCCTACCCGATGCAGTTGCGTTCCGTTCCGTTGAGTCGATCGATTTAATATTATTCACGGACCCTTTCTGTTCCGTGCTAATCTTTTAATCTAAACATATTTATTACATTCTAATTACTTTTTTCTTTTTCAACAGTTTTTATTTTTTTATATCTCTCCTTTATCAACGCATTAATTAAACCTAGAGGTCTTAATATATAGCCCACCCGACCTAGTTTTTCTCTTTACAAGATTCTGCCGCAGATTTTTTCCTCTCCTAATTCGTCTTTTATTTAATACATTTAAAATTTCATAAACTCACCAAATTTTTACACGACTGCCTAAAATGGAGTATAATGTACTTAGGATGTATATATGTTTGTTCCACCGTAGCGGCTCAACGGCTGAACCGATTTGGATGTACGACCCCGCGATGGAATCCTTACCTTATCGGGAGTGTCATAGGCCATATAAATTGAAAAAATGAGAAAAAATAATTATATATACAAAATTGTCACCCGCACACTCTTCAATTATCCTATATTAAAGAGTAATGTTTGTTGTTTGTCAACAATGGTTTTTTTTTTTGACAGTAGTGTTTTTAATTTTTAATACTTATTTCTTGTTAACATCTTTCTCTAACACCACATTTTCAAAGAGTTGTATTCTTTTCCTAAATGTTTTTCCTATTGTCAACGGTTCATTACCGTAAAGCGCTACACTCCATAAAAATATTTTTAACAATTTTGTTGTTTTTTTTTTTATTCTTAGATGTAAATTTGAAACTAGCAGATCTCTTTTCAGTACGATGGCATTCTCAAGTTTGTGCCGATCCGTTTTTGAAATCTGAATTACTTCACCGATTCTTAGTAATTTTACTACATAAATAAGAACGTTATTCCATACAAGATGGAAAAATAAATATAATAATACATCTAATGTTCTCTTCTATTCCCACATCTTAATATTTAATTCGTTAATATTCTGCTTTATACGACAAATTATTACCTTTCTTTTGCTTTTATTTATTTTAAGTTTGAAGTTGACGTTTTCTCTTAGCAAAAAATCCACACGATTCTGTATTTCTTTTAACTCCGTCTTTAGGTTCCATCAAAAGAGCGATGCTATCGGCGAATTTTATCATCGTTGTATTTTTTCTCGGTAGTTACTTCGCTCTCGATACGAGAAAACATTAATTGCTACTGAATAATAATGAAACTGGCAAAAATAAACTTTTGTTTGTATTACGAGGGTAAGTCAATTATTATCCGCAATTTAGTTATATTTTTCTTTATGTTGGTAGTACTGTCCTGTTGCGAAGATGACGTGGTTTAATTGTTGTTATGTCTGTGAGGATTTGATGCTGCTAGATTAGTTCCATTATTGTTGTCCTGCCGTTAACCGTGGCTGCTCCGCTTTCTGTTTGCACCAATGAAGAGCAACGTTCAGCGAACCGTTTTTGTGATCGAAAGGTGTATCAGGGGCCGAAATTCATCGAAGACTTTCGGTACGGTACGGGAACAGTGTGATGCCGCAACGGAGTGTCTATGAACGGATTGAAAAATTCAAAAACGGTCGCACAAGTGTAACGCACGACAAAAGAGCCGGACGACCGTTTACCGCCACAAATGAGGAAAACATTGAGCGTGCACGCGACACGGTTTTCTTAGATAGATAAGTAACTATCGATGAATCGGCACATCGTCTACAAATTAGTCACAGTTCCGCCTACGAAATCATCCAAAACAGACTTGGGTTTCATAAAGTCTGGGCAAGACGGGTCCCAAAACAACTCACACAGTCGCGTAAACAAACGTACATGGACATCTGCCAAAAACATTTGGATCGCTACGGTAACGAACGGGACATCTTAGATCACCGGTGACAAAACACGGATCCATCATTAGGAGCCGGAGAGTAAACGGCAGAGTATGCAATGGAAACATCCAAATTCGCCCTGCAAAAAAAAGTTCAAGACACAACCGTCCGCAGGAAAACTGTTGCTTACAGTTTTTTGGGACTCACAAGGCCCGGTACTGGAACATTATGAGGAAAGGGGCACGACAATAAACAGTGCGCGTTACAGTGAGATGCTTACTATCAAGCCGAAGCCTGCGATTCGAAGCAAATGCCCTCGGCGTTTGCTTCGAAAGTTGGAAAAGGAAAATTGTTGTGTTGTTGCACGACAATGCCCGTCCACATACTGCTGCCCGCACTACTGAAACGATCCAGAAACTAAACTTTGAAGTACCGGCTCGTCCTCCGTATAGTCCTGAACTTGCCCCTTCTGACTACCGCTTGTTTGGTCCACTCAAAGAGGCATTAAGGGGCCGTCGATTTACCTCGGACGAAACAGCGAAAGAAACTGTGCATTCCTGGCTCGGAGCTCAACCGAAAACCTTCTTTTATGAGGGCATCAGGAAGCTTGTGCAACGATGGACCAAGTGCGTTGAAATGCAAGGGGACTATGTTGAAAAATGATGTACATGTAAGTTTCCTATCTGTATTACAATAAAATTTATAACTACATTGCGGATAATAATTGACTTATCCTCGTAGTGTTAAGATAATTAAAAAACGGATGGGCAGTAATATACGCAAATGTAACTGTTTTTGTAGTTTTTTATGATTTAATATCAATTGCGTCAGCATATGTCGCGTATAGAATATAATGCATGGAAAGAAGCAAAGTATATTACGAGAAACAATATATATATATATATATATATATATATATATATATATATATATATATGTGACAAGAACGCGGTAAACAGTAGTAACGGCAGTCGTGCAAGAAGTGGGAGGGTGCACCAGTATCATTTCGAACCCCAGCACACTTTCCAATCTACACCTTAACAACCGAACGCTATCGTAAGCAGGGGATGTAAAGTGCATTGGAAGTCGTTCGCTGAGAATATAAAAGTTGAAGAATCAAACAATTTGCATAGAGATTGCTATACTTTAGAAGAGAAGCTTCTTCACTTGAAACAAAGAACCGATTCCGTTAAATCTCTTCCCGAACTTTACGATCATGAAACTAGCACATTATAAAGATCGTATAATATTTATTTTTCTCTTCCTTTTGGTTAATTAACGTCACCGCTAACTTCTATACATTAAAAAAAAAAAAAAAAACAATAAATAACAAATGGAATTTTCTGAACAGCGAATTTTTTCTAACATACATTTTTTGTTCGTTTGAAACGCTGAACCGTTTCGCTAAGTTTGATACCCTACTTATTGTATACCCGGTATATAAAAAGATACAATCAAACCGCTACAAAAAATCCAATTTTTTGTTGAATAATTTCGAAGGAAATAGAACACGAATTTGCCTAAATTCATCGTCAGTATTACAAGGTACCAAGACCCCCTCAAAAGCGGTAAAAAGGGTACTTTATTTCCGTTTTATTCAGATTTAAAAAATAAATTTTAAAAAATAAATAAAATTTCTTAGGTTAAAAGAAAAACGATCGGAAAATAAAATAACATAACCTGTAATTTTTACTTTAATTACGACGAAGCGCACGATCAAGCTTCATACTCATCGGCAAAGATAGGAAAATGTTAAACGACCGGTATAGATTTTTGAAATATATTTTTTGTCGCAACAAAAAGAAACTTTTTTAACATTAATTAGTAAATACTATAAAATTCACAGTTCAAGAACTAAAACATTACGTTTATGAAATAGAAATAATAATACGCAAAAGAAAATAGAACCGACTGAATAAAATTCTCCTTTTATATTTTTATAGAGGGTGCATAGAGGTGACTTTTTTTTAAAGGTTTAGCACAAAGCTCTGTCTAATTGATCCTCCAGTTCGCTTCAAATATACCTTATATATAAATACGACATTTGAGACCAGCCTTGCAAGAAAAGCTTGAGTGTCAGACGATTTATAAGCATGAAAAGAATTTCTTTTTTGACGTTCTTATGTTTATTATTATACGTTTCGGGGGGAAACACGAAGTAATTTATGCGCAATAAAAAAGGATTAAAAGAAAATATAGTATTCAGTATAAAGGATTGTCTTAAGAGATAAGTTTAGTATCTTAAATTTCATAAATTATAATATATTTACGGTACAACAAACATAATTTACAACGAAATATTCATTTTACAGTATCTAAACGTAATCTACGGTTGATGTCGTAATTAGTATAACCGTCTTGTAACTATTTTTTTTTTTCAAATTTTACCTTACGGTTCTTAAATTATAACCTAATTTGTGAAGCTAAAATATTATTACAAAATATAAACTTGCAAAATTTTTATAAATGTATGTAATCCATTTCTTTACGCAAACTAGTGTTAAATAAGTCCGTGCCTAGAAAAGAGACGCAACTTTGGGGGAAAAAAAAATCTTTATTTCTCAACATATTCTCCCCTTTCAAGTACATTTAGTTAAACGAGCTCAACTTTTTCGATCTCGTCGTTATAGTATGATTTATCAGTCTTCAAAATAAAAAATGTTTAAGGAATTACTTCATAATTTCGTATATATATATATATATATATATATATATATATATTCATAATTCTCCTCTCCTCTTTTTTATATAATTTCATAGCTAAATTACATTTTCAAATAAAAAAATTCTTTTATCAACTTAATTGTAAATTGTACTTAAAAACTAGTCATTATTGATGTTTTTAATATATCTTAGATTATGGAGGTAGAAGAATTTTGTTATTTGGGAAGTAAAATTACTAAAGATGGACGAAGCAGGAGCGATATAAAATGCCGAATAGCACAAGCTAAACGAGCCTTCAGTAAGAAATATAATTTGTTTACATCAAAAATTAATTTAAATGTCAGGAAAAGATTTTTGAAAGTGTATGTTTGGAGTGTCGCTTTATATGGAAGTGAAACTTGGACGATCGGAGTATCTGAGAAGAAAAGATTAGAAGCTTTTGAAATGCGGTGCTATAGGAGAATGTTAAAAATCAGACGGGTGGATAAAGTGACAAATGAAGAGGTATTGCGGCAAATAGATGAAGAAAGAATCATTTGGAAAAATATAGTTAAAAGAAGAGACAGACTTATAGGCCACATACTAAGGCATCCTGGAATAGTCGCTTTAATATTGGAAGGACAGGTAGAAGGGAAAAATTGTGTAGGCAGGCCACGTTTGGAGTATGTAAAACAAATTGTTGGGGATGTAGGATGTAGAGGGTATACTGAAATGAAACGACTAGCACTAGATAGGGAATCTTGGACAGCTGCATCAAACCAGTCAAATGACTGAAGACAAAAAAAAAAAAAAAAATATATCTAGTTCTGACACAATTTGTTGTTACAGTTTCTTTTAAAGGCGAAAAGAAATTAGATACTCTCGAGAAAAAACCTGTATGGGAATTACTATCGCAAAAAATGTAACATTAAGGCACTGCGCTCCCTATTACAAAAGTAATTGAAATAATACTCGTACTTCTTATTTACAATTACAATTAACATCCGACTTGTACCCATACACCTTGATACCATCAGTATTGCATAACAATAGGAAATATTTCAAGTATTTTAACGCTCCAAAATACCAACATAAATATAATTTATTTTATTTGTTCATATGTTTGTAACTAAAAAAGAATATATGTCTGTATAGAGAAGACACATCATGTCAGCTTAAAGAAATAAACATTCGACGTTATCTTTTCCTAAAAATCCAACGTGTAATACTAGATTTAAATTTTGTATTAGTAAAGTTCCTTATTTCGTCGGGTATAGTACTGTAAAGTCGAGGAGCTATTTAAAGGTAAAACCTACGAAATATCTCTTTATTTGGTCTCGGTGGTATGAAGTTCCTGAGTGATCGCAGGTCGTGTATTCGCCAACAGTAATTTTATTGTTTTCGTTCGCTTTTGATAAAAAAGATTTTTAAGACTTCGTAAAAATATAGGTATCTTAAGGGTAGTAAGTCCCACCGTCCAAAAATCAGTAAGGAACATGAACGACGAGGTTTCTTACACGTGATCCTGATTATATGTTTTTCGTTCAAGGCAGCTACTTTTATACGGATTTGAATACTAGATCGTGGATACCGGTGTTCTTTGGTGGTTGGGTTTCAATTAACCACACATCTCAGGAACGGTCGAACTGAGACTACAAGACTACACTTCATTTACGCTCATACATATCATCCTTATTCATCCTCTGAAGTAATACCCGATCGCTAATTCTCGAAGGTAAAACAGGAAAAAAGAAATGATTATATGTTTTTTTTTCCCGATAAAGCGATGCATCACACATCGGTAAGTACCATCCCGTATCGTTATTCCGTATTGCATGCAATCTGCTTTCAATTAAAGCGTAGTACAGAAATTTCATTATAAAATCAGGGCGACTATTGCAGAAGAAAAAAGTGTTCGACACGCATGTACAGTTCTTTCTTTCATTTTTGTATATGAACTGCCCATGTAAGTCCAGGATCTACGGTTATTTCCAAATACTTCTCGCGATCAGTTTCATTGATCCGACTACAAATACAATCACAAGCATTACAACTATTTGTATGCATTTGTAGGGCCAATGGTTCTTCCAAATTTGACCTCAATGGTTGTGCTCAAACCAGATATACTGTGTGTGTGTGTGTGTGTGTGTGTGTGTGTGTGTGTGTGTGTGTGTGTGTGTGTGTGTGTGTGTGTGTGTGTGTGTGCGCGCGCGCGCGTGTGTGTGTGTGTGTGTGTGTGTGTGCGTGTGTGTGTGTGTGTGTGTGTGTGTGTGTGTGTGTGTGTGTGTGTGTGTGTGTGTGTGTGTGTGTGTGTGTGTTTCCCGCAAGCCAAGCCACTTCTCCATATTTGGAAACAGATAATAGTTCGAAGGCGCTAAATCCGACAAATAGAGGGATGTAGAAAAATCTCGTAGCGTAATTCAAAAGGTTTGGCTACGACAGTCGCAAAATAACGAACCGTAGAATTGTATCTATGAAAAGAATTTTCTTTTTCAGCAAATATAACCCTTATTTTCTTATAAATTCCTAATATAAATGATCCTGTAAAAAATACATAATACTGCCAGGTAATTGTTTTACCCTTTTCTAGAAAGTGGATGAAGAATATGTCATGAGCGTTCCAGAAGACAATGGCCATCGTCTTTCCTGCTGTGAAGACTGTTTTTCCTTCTTTGAAGCGAGTTCCCCGATCGCAACGCACTGTTTTGATTGTTTCTTGGTTTCAGGTCAGCAGTGATATATTCAAGTTTAATCAACTGTTATGAAAGGGCGCAAAAATTCCTATTGATTTCATTGATACACCCTCCAAACCCTGCATAGAAATGTATACTTGATCGCGTTTCTTATCGATTTAAAGCAACGTAGCACCAGTCTTGTGGACAGTTTACACACATATAAATACTCGTGTAAAATATGACGCATCTGTTCAGTTGAAATGCTTGCGGTCTTAGCGATCTCACACGATTTCAGTCTTTTATCTTCCAACACGATATAATGGATTTTGTTCAACATTCTCCAAAGTCATAACTTCAACAGACTGCGCGGAACTTTCAGCGAAGTTTGTACTCATATGACTACTCCGAAAATAACGACACCATTTGTAATCTGTTTTCTAAACGGTGCAGCCGACTCCATAATATTTATCCGGCTAGCTTTAGTTTCCTGAGCGGTGTTTCATAAATATTCTTTGATCACCGCACGAAATTGACTTTCATCTTTCAAAACTCAAAGAACTTGATCGACTTCACCGAACGAATATCAACAGAATTATTAATGTGAATGAAATTTGGTTCGTTGTCCTAGCTGAGGTATGGAATTCGAAGAATAAGCTGAATAATAAACTGCTGACACCATCTGTTGACTTTGCAAGGACTTATCAAACTCCTGAAGTATGTTACTGTTGACCGGGTGAATAACGGGTTTGCTTTGGCATCATTCTATTCTCCACTCCTTTATCTTTTATGCTAACTTTTTATTACTCGTCTAGTTTAGAAAGTGAAAACACAAAGTTGCGCGGTAGTTCTATCTAGAATATCTGAGGAAGAGTTTTCACTGCTAATAGTACAGCGGATGGGATATAGCATACCACGATAGGACATTTTAGGTAGCAAGAAACCAATCGTCGGTCCAGCAATCCATCCGTATCCTACGCGTCAACTGGGCGATAATTTAACAATATACATCCTACATCACCATCATCATTTATGTAGTTCACATATTGCAATACAATTTATAGCCTTAACATTTCCTTCTGAATGAAATTAATCCAGATTTATTTAACACGATCTGGATCGATGTTTCCCCAATCAAAAGAGTGTACACTATAGGCGAAATTCTAATTATTTCTGTTTCATTTTGTCTGGTTGCAGGTAATAATGCTGTCGCAGAAGGAACTTGTGGAAATTATACCGTTGTACTGGTCACAGGAAGACCTCCCCACGGTACGATCCCTGTATACAGCAGGGGTCTGATCGTCCAGTAGTGTGGTACGGCATCTAGAACGATCCTACCATCGGGCCGTACTTTTTTCAAGGAAATGCGCTTTTTTTACCTGAAAATGTTTAAATCCGTTGATAACGCATCGGATATCATCGGAGAGCGTCCTGAACGGATCCTCTAGACCGAGCCCCACTATTTCATCCGACACCGGTCGGATGAAATCGTTCGTAAAATACCGGATGACCTGACCGGTTGAAATACCGGATGACCGGTTGGATGGGCCAGATTTGAATCCAAAGGACTTATCGTTCTGGGAGTACCCGATGTCACGGGTTTACAGTGTAAAAATTCGCGGTGAGCCCCGCCTACGCGACAATATCGAGGACGAATGCCGTGACATAGAGGATCGTTATGGACCCAGCAGCGTTAAACAACCTGAAATTCCGCCAACAGATTTGTCTGGAATCCGACAGAGTACATATTAAACAAATATTGCGATTTGGACTACGGTGTGGGACTTTACAGACAAGCTAAAAAAATTCTTTTCTTATAAAATTCTACGCTAAATTTTTATCCTCTCATCTCCCGAGTACTTCATTACAAATTTTTACGATAGACCGATTAATAATAATACCGCTGCCCTCACACCACCACCACTACAAGAAATAAAAATAAATAAACGGAATAAAAATGAATAAGCAAAGGGAATTTGAAACGGATTCTTGTCCACAGATTAATTTTATAACACCGGTCGAGAGAAAAAAATTCACATAATTGACTTTGTAAATCTTTAAAAAACACATTTGGTAATGTATAATTAAACGAAATGTTTATGATTTAATGAAAAAAATAGGAATGAAATTTGGAAAAATAAAGAATTGATTGTACAAGAAATAGGTAATCCCATTAAGAATAGAACATTACGAAATACCAGCCGTAATATAGAAACCGATGAGACCAAGTTGCAGCACGACCCCTTTACATTTAATTTTACGTATGAAAGAAGTAATACAAAAAAATAAAGTAACTTTTTGAAAACGGATTAAAAGTTCGGAAACAAAATATATAAAGTTAAGTTTTCAGCAAATAATACTTTAGTTGAAACTAGTTAGAAGAATAAATAGTACGGATTCGTTGATGGGGAGAAATTCAGTTAAAAAGTAAAAAAAAAAAAAAAAATGAAACAAAGTTAATTAACCGTACTGGTATAGATGCTGGTAAGCCAAATATTAAAAAAAATTCAAGTTTGGTTATACTGAGAATGTAAAATCTACGAAGAACTCTTCGTATATAACAGATACTTGAATATGTAAGATTTAAGAAGTTTGAAAAGACTAATAGATTATATATAAAGAACAAAGAATTACATCAAGCCGGTCAAACGATTGATACCTCCTCCTCAAAAAGAATAGGGGGTAGAAAGATCAAATTTTACATAAGGGTTCTTACCCCGATGAAAGTAAAAACACGAAACGTATTTTCCTCTTCCTACGAAAAATCTAAGTTCCCTAGGGGCACTTCTTATGTTATATTTGCACTTCCTTTCTTACACTGTTACCCGGAAAACTATTCCCATTTTGAAAACACTTCATTACAGGTACCGTAAAAAAACCTATTAATAAATTAATAATTGTAAATGTAATATTTATTTATTTATAAAAAAAAATAACATTTAAAAAAAAATGTATTGGATAGAAGGTGGTATCGAAACCAATCGGGTTGGTTTAGTGGTGAACTCGTCATCACAGATCAGCTGATTTCGAAGTCGAGCGTGCTAAGGTTCAAATCCTAGTAAAGGCAGTTACTTTTATATGGATTTTAATACTAGATAGTGGATACCGATGTTCTTTGGTGGTTGAGTTTCAATTAACCACATGTCTCAGGAATAGTCGACCTGAGACTGTACAAGACTGCACTTCATTTACATTCATACATATCATCCTCTGAAGTAAAAATGTGTGTCTGTGTGTGTGTATGTGCGTGTGTGTGTGGGGGGGGATGTAAGTGTGTGTTAAAAGTGTTTTTTCTCGGATGGATTGGTCTAAATTAAATTAAATTAGAATTATCTTACTATTATGTTTTGGTTTATTGTACGCATTCGTGAAACAGATTATAGTAAAAAGTAAATAAAAGAAGTAGTTTTAATCGTACAATGACTTAAAATTTGACTACAGAACATGCAGTAGTATATTACAATTTTGCCCGCTTTTATTTTACTAGATTTTGGAAACTTCTTAACTGCACTAGTTACTTAGTGAATGCGTCATTAGAACGATAAGTAGCGCTTATATTTATACTTTATCTGAATTCCCCGACCTGAATCTCTTACTTATTCCTTCCCACTCACTCAATCTTTCTCACTCTCTCTTTCTCTCTCTCACATACACATACATCTTTTAGACTTTTGTACAATTTGTATCCTTTTTTAACATTTTAACTAATAATTTATTACAGTTTTTCCTTTTATTTATTTAAACATGTGTTATTTTAAAGATTATAAAAGAGAAAACTTGTTTTATTTTATATTAAACGACCTCAGACATACATACATTTGTACGTATTTTAACGAGGAAGGTGAGATGAACGAAACGGTAGGTGAAAAAATGCCAGATCCTTACCGGAAACAAATCTGAAATCCAATTATTTAGAAGCCAGCATGCTATTACACCATTTTTCCAGCTCATGCTAGGAAATTATTCGTATATTATATCAAACTTCTGAGCACGGAGAAAAGTCTTACGTAATAAAATAAATAGTAAGATAACTTTTTACTATATTTCTAATATTAAATTCACTGCTGCCTTTTCCTCGGTGTATTAACCGTCCTTGATGAATTATTTTTTTTTTGTTTTTAACTCACTTAAGCGTACTAATTATCAATATTTATCTAGATGAAACTCGGGTTAATGCGGGACATGTACGAAAAAAGCTACGGGTGGATAACAAAAAAAAGCGAAAAAGACGTTTTTATTAAAATCAAATATACTCATGACGGTGGTCTTGGAATACAAAACGTTTAAAACCCCGAAAAATAGCGCGTTTTTAAACGCGATTTTTTTTTTTTAGCGGGAGACCAAAAAGTACTGGATTTACGCCGTTCGTGCTGAACACTCACTCACGCGAAGTCGAGCGTATTCGTAAACTTCGTACTTGTTCATCCTGACAATTTATGTTCACTAATTTTCTGGTCTAGTAGACAAATATAATTTATTTTTTCTTTTATTAAAAATAAAGACCTACTTTTGTGGATTTTACTTAGAAAACGTTTGTGTTAAATTTACGTGTAATCCTTCTCAATTTACTACGTATAAGGAATAACCGATTTAGAATTTTTTTATTTTATTTTTGTATCGGTTAGATTAACTAACAGTTTACTTTCATCTGATTTCATCTATCATCTGACTCGTTTACGACCTGAAAATTAGTTTTTACATAAATTCCTCTGAACGTTTTAGAATAGATTTCATATCTAACTTCCATTACATTATCCGCTCAAATAATTAAATTGAATCTTTTAAACACCAGAAATATTATTCTCAATACGACAAAATAAATGTTGATCGCCACAACAATTTTGTCCTACAATTCAAGAAACACATTCACAAATTTAATAAGCTTCTTATGAAAACATACCCTATCTCTCTCTGCTCCGGTCCGCCTTCATCAGCGAGGACGATGATTACACCCACCCAGCTCCATCAATATTATCTCAGGTATTGGGAGCTCGATGCCAAAAAGCATGTCTTGGTAAAGTAAGCACCCAGGCGGTCACCTAGCCAGTCCTGTTGCTATTCTATCTCGTATACATCCATAACGGTATCAGACATCCCCGCGGAGCTAAGAATCTCAGGAAGCCAGCGACTATGTTCCATTGCCGTCTGGTTTTCCAGGTAACTTGATCAAAACCAGAAATGATCCTCGCAAGCTCTTTAACTCCTTCGGTAAGTTCGCTTAGTATCTGGAGCAGAAATATAAAATACGGCGCACATCATCGGTGGCATTACACTCCGGACACAAGCCTGAATTTATCAAACCGAATCTGGCCGACCTAACTCGAAAAACACAAATCAAAACTACATTGGGAGTAACAGTGTTGTTACTCCCAATGTATCCTTTGACTTAATGTTGTGAACATCAAGTTAAGTAATGTAATAATTATTACATCATATAAAGATATTGGTTATTGAAGATATTACGATAACTTTGGGGAACGATGACGATAGTTCAATAGACAACAGCTTATCGGGTATCGAAGAAATACATTGACGTAAAAAATATTTTTGTCTGTTTTACATGAAATTTTCACATAGTGGAAACGTATTTTCATAAAATATTTATTTTTAAGACAAATATATCATTTTATTACAATTTTATAATTTTTGTATTACAAGTTATTTTTACTTTATGCTTATGTTAGAAGTAAAGAGAAGTTATTTTTTTTTTTTTTGGATGGAGCCCGCTAAATTAAATTAAATTAGACTCATCATACTGTTATGTTTTGATCTGCTGGACGCTTTCGTGAAACAAATTACAGTTATAATTTCGTATACGAGATGCGATCAAAAAATAATAGGAATCTTAATTTTTATCAAAAAGAATTTACTAATTCCTTCTATATCGATGTCGTTCTTTTTAAAGTCATTACCGAACATCGCGTTTCGGCATTTGATAATCGCCTGTAATGAAACAAGTAATTCTGATCCGCTGGTGATATCGGCTAACGATCGTTCTGTTTTTTTGCTTTTATTAAAAATTCAACGGTTTTCGCCGCTGATTGTTTCATACCTGAAATGTCAGTTACACAAGCCATAAAAATTATCATCTCTCAGGGACTTCGACAACTTTTCGACATTCATCGATCACACGACATCTTTAATTTTCCCAACATTTCATCGGTCGTCGATGCGTTAGAACCTCCAGCCCTTTGTCGTCTTCAAAGCCTTCTTTAAACCTTCGTAATACTTAAAAGCCATCTCGGACATCTTCTCCGCTTCACTGCACTTTATCGCATTTTAATTTAATTTATTAAATCTTTAAATTAAATACGTCCTAATAACTGGGCTACCAAATTTGAATTAAGCGTCTAATATTGCTGGAAGTATTTATTTACATTATAAACACTGTTGTCCCAGCTCGTGGAGATTACCTGTTATTTATTAACGGATTAATGATGTACTTTTAGCGATTTAAGTTTAACGAGAAGATTCATTTTATTTACGCACGCGAGTATATTTTTTTCTAAAGAAAGAAAAATCGAGATAAATATTTTTTTTCTTTCGTACGATTACGATAAAACCCATTGTATATATGTAATACGGAAGAGTCAGAAATAAAATTACATTTTAAATTAGCGCAGTTCTTGCCTTACACGAATGAAAGAGCAGGGGAATTCACGCGGTTCTAGGTTATATACCGCGGTTGAAGAGTCGCAAAATGTGGTGTTTCGAGGGAGGAGTACTTTGAAGCGGTGAGGTTGACTAGAGCAGAACACAGTATTATTTATTGAAAGACTACTGCAAGGGGAAAGGTTTCGGGTCGCGGCGGGAGAGGGTTTGTTGGAGACATTGTTATCACGCTCGGGGTGGAAATAATGTTCAGCTTTATGTGTGAAATATTATCTAGACCGGCATCAGGCAACTTGCAGAGCGCACAGGATTCTGTATATTCGCTCTCTTTTTTCTCATACGGCTGAGAAAACAGAAATGAGCGACTCGTTGGTGGTGACTCCGGCAACGAAGTTGTACGACTTTTAACTTTTCTTCCCCTTCGGTTATACTTCGTACTCTACTCAGCATTATTGTCAAAGTAATAATTTGTTTATTAGTTGTATTTCTAAATCATCCGAATGTAACTAACAGATGAGATCGTATAACAAGACGTAAAGGTCGGATTATATATTTCAAAAATTGTACTAAGCCACTTTTGTTTGCGTTCTTCTTGTTTATTCCCTGTTTCTTATTTTGTTATCCTCCCAATAGGGGAGAAATTTTATCGAGCAGAAATATACTTTCTTTTTCATCGCTCGGTATAAAAAAGGAGCTAGCTAGTTTTACTTTTTATTTCTGTATATTGAACAATAATGTAAATATCAGAAAAAAACAATTTGTTACCTATCTAATAAATAGTTTACTTCAAGAAAAAAAAAATCACCGAAAATATATATTTTATTATGTGGCGTTTTCTTACATCTTTCGTTATTTACTGATTCATGTAGTGTACAAATGAGAAAAAAGTATCGTTCTTTTTATCAATAGTTTGTCGACCGATTTCATGTGCGTACCTTTTTTCTTTCCCGTGCTAATCTCTCATTTTTAACGTATTTCTTACATTCTGTATTGTCACCGTATTATTATTATTATTATTATCACCAGATTGCACTTTACTTTTCACCTAAAATTTATCCTTTTACGCTTATTTTCACTGCAGATTATGTAAATGTAGGTCATTATTACATTAGAAGACTTTTTCAAACAATTTATAAGATAAATAATTTTCAATCTCTGCACAGCATTCGGTTTAGTTCCACTACCGGTTAAAAGACTTGGCCCTCCAGGAACTTTACTCGAATGGGAGTTGAAACTTCACTTTTGCTTCCCTAAAGCGCAGTGTACACAGGGGAAGTATTATAAGTCCGTTGTTATTTTTATTATTTATTAACGATCGGGATCAAAATTTCGAAATTAATTATTTAAGATGATGAACGGTTCATTCAATTCATCGTATTACACGACAACATTTGAGGTAGAATTTAGAGCTAGTATGAACTGTATTTTTTGATGAGATGTTTGATGAAATGAAGCAAAGTTATGTTCTTCTTGAATCGTTATATTTAATTTGTTGTCACCCTTGACATTTTGATTGAAATACAATAGTTACTTTAAACTTAAGAATGTATGATACTAGTCATAACTGAACTTGAACATTATCAAGAAACTCTGAGTCCCCTTGGACTGAAATGAAAAATGCGACCGCACTGAGCGGGATTCTTACGTAGAATATAACTAACAGTAATTGTCCATCCGGACGAAATGAATAATGCGACCGCACTGGGCGGGACTTTTAACGTAAAATGCTAGTACGAACTTCACTTCCGGTTAGCACTAGCACCCACTAGATCGCGCACCGGACGGTTCAACCTGGAACGGAACAATCTGTATCCCGAAAAAATTATTTAAAAGAGCTAGAAAATTCTAATTAACAATTCAAAAAGTTATTATTTAAGGGTTTACAACTATCTAACGTTAAGTACGGATAAAACAGTGGCATCGTGATTCTGAGGTAAACATAATTAAGCGGACGGTTATTATTCCCATTCCTTGTTCATAGTACGAAATTTCTGGCCGTTTTGCTCGATGATAAATTTGCCTCAGACGATCAAATTTCTTCCGTTTAAAGAAAATTGAACTATTGCAATAAAAAGCTAAACTTATCGTTATTAATGTCTACTAACGTCTTAATGTTTCGTTTGAAATATAATATTAACTCTTAACGATTCTTTAAAAAAAAAAGAATGATTAGTTTTGTATAAAAATGAGTCGTTGGATCAACGTTTTAAGTTAATACGACTCTTGTAGGCCAATATGTAGTAAATTCTAACTTATCCGTGCGTTTACTTTTACAAAAATTGTGCTGCTAGCTTTTTTTTGAAAACAAAAAATAATGGTTTCTTACGTCTAAAAAATTTATTTATTACCAGAACAGAACTTCTTTTTCCTGTTTAGCCTCCGGTAATTACCTGTCATAATATTTCAGAGGATGAATGAGGATGGTGTGTATGAGTGTAAATGAAGTGTAGCCTTGTACATTTTGAGTTCGACCATTCCTGAGATGTGTGGTTAATTGAAACCCAACCACCAAAGAACACCGGTATCCACGACCTAGTATTCAAATCCGTGTAAAAATTAACTGGCTTTACTAGGACTTGAACGCTGGAACTCTCGACTTCCAAATCAGCTGATTTCGGAAAACCCGTTCACCACTAGACCAACCCGGTGAGTAGAACAAAACTCATAACTCCGTAGAATACTTCTGCGTATTTTTTAATATATTACCATCCATTCGAAAGATTTTACCGCTAATTTATTTTAAATAACAGTTAAAATAATTCTATTGTAGAATATTAAATAAAACTTAAGTTTTTTCTATCTTCGTTTGACTCGCACGAAAAATACGAACGTAAGTAATGCCCGTTAACGGTTACTAAATGTTTATACTCTTATTTATTTAATATCCACAAACATTAGTTGTTCCATTATTATACATATTTATCATTTTTTACATTAATATAGACTTAACTACACATTTTTCTTTATAATTATGTATTTTGTGATGCAGCACCGATCAAGTTTTACCACGGCTTTTCCACAATCCATCCAGGCAAATACCGGCGCTTTTATCCATCGAGTGATAAAATAATGTATTTTATCACTGACGTGATCTAAATAATGTATTATTATACAGCGATCAGAATAAAAAATTTAAATCAGTTTTTTTTTTTTGAATCGGTTAAATCTATAAAAAATTCAGTAAATTAATATTTTCTATAAATAAATAACAGAGAAAGGTTTCTTCTTTCAAATTTAAGAAGTACCGATCGATAGATGTTTTAAACAAACAGGATAAACTATTTTTAAACCATTAAAATGAAGAATCCTTAAATATCAGAAATATTTAATAATAAAAGGATATTCATGCCTTAGTTTTTCAAATAAACATTTAAAATAGAAAAATTCAGTTTTTTATTTACAAATAAAAATGGAATCGGAGGAAAAAATTTCCGAAAGGTTATTATATTTTTATATTTAGTATTATAATTTTGCCAACTAAACTTTAGTCAAAAAATTTCTATCGGAGATTTTAAGAATCTTTTAAATCCCGCTGTATACAACGTATATAATAAAATGTAAATAAAACCCAGCTCGACTTCACGTTTACGGAATTATTACTAAAAATTCTACGTGCGAAACTCGGGTGACTATCCTAACTTTGAAATTTTTTAACAATATTTTGCCTTTTTGGTTATTCTATTGTTCACGATACGGTCGACAGTAGTATTTCTACTTTCCATATAAAAATAAATTAAAAAATGTTCCTTTTAATAACCTAAATTTGTTTGATATTGATACCCACGGACGATAACGTTTTGTACTGAAAATAATTTTAATTCAAAAAGCCGTCCTTCAATCAGCATTTACACCCTTCAAAACAACTAAAGTCTTTCGATTTGTAATAAATGTTTCGTTTCTATTTTAATATCTCGTACATTTATTCTTATTTTTTGACGGGCTTATTTTCTCTAGTTCGATAAAAAAATTACGCTAACAATTTTTTTTATATTCAACATATTACTACATCTTCGAATTTAGAAACAAAGAGTAAAACAGAGTTTAGAAATGTGGGAAAATCAACCGTATTAATTTTTTTCAAAATTCTTTAAGCGGTTGGGGGATATCGCATAAAAACCTATAACGATATTTTGCAAAGGCATTTTAAGGAAACGTTAAACCAAATTTGTTACCTGCAATACATATATATTTTTTGTCTTCAATCATTTGACTGGTTTGATGCAGCTCACCAAGATTCCCTATTTAGTGCTAGTCGTTTCATTTCGGTGTACCCCCTACATCCTACATCCCTAACAATTTATTTTACATATTCCAAACGTGGCCTGCCTACAGAATTTTTTCCTTCTACCTGTCCTTCCAATATTAAAGCGACTATTCCAGGATACCTTAATATGTGGCCTATAAGTCTGTCTCTTCTTTTAACTATATTTTTCCAAATGCTTCTTTCTTCATCTATTTGCCGCATCACCTCTTCATTTGCCACTTTATCCACCAGTCTGATTTTTAACATTCTCCTATAGTACCGCATTTCAAAAGCTTCTAATATTTTCTTCTCAGGTACTCCGATCGTCCAAGTTTCACTTCCATATAAAGCGACACTCCAAACATACACTTTCAAAAATCTTTTCCTGATGTTTAAATTAATTTTTGATGTAAACAAATTATATTTCTGACTGAAGGCTCGTTTCGCTTGTGCTACTCGGCATTTTATTCGAAGCTCCTGCTTCGTCGATCTTTAGTAATTCTACTTCCCAAATAACAAAATTCTTCTACCTCTATAATCTTTTCTCCTCCTATTTTCACATTCAGTGGTCCATCTTTGTTATTTCTACTACATTTCATTACTTTTGTTTTATTCTTGTATATTTTCATGTGATAGTTCTTGCGTAGGACATCATCCATGCCGTTCATTGTTCCTCTCAGCTAGAATTATTTTATCACTACATGTATAAGTAATGAAAAAAAAAAATGTAGATCGACCCCCGCATCGTAAAAATGAGATATATTTGTTATCTTTTGCTCTACCCCCCTTTGGTTTAAATGTTTTTCAAAAGATTAATACTGCATATATAGAGCTATTAAAAAAGTATACAATTTTTTTTTTTAATTTACAGACCCCGGACCTAACATCAAGAAAAATATTTTTGAATTTTTTTTTTATTTTCGGTTTTATTGAAGGAAGTGTTAGATTTAGAAAACGCTTTACTTAAGCGAATTTGTTAGTTTAAGCTAAATACGAATACTGAAAAAAATCTTTCTTAAAATTTATTCCCCACCTCTAAAAACTATATATTGTTTTTTTTTTGCCCTAACTTTTAATTTTTATTAACAGCCGGGAAAGTCATGTAATACTTTACCGGCTTTTATATATACGCATAGGTGCATTCATACGTACATACATATATTCATCCGCTTTGATACAAAAACTGTTTTTTTTCTTGTTTTTTTCATCAAAGGAATAATGAAAAGGTTGGTCATTACCGTCTTTGTCTTTACCAACAAATGGTACAGATACATGAAACTGAAAGACAATCAGGATAAACTATACAAATAAGGGTGTTTAAAAATTATATAAAATGCTTTAAAACCTGTATTATAAATACGTAAATAGTTTTTCTTTTCTTTATTTTTAATTAATAAGATATTATAAACATTAACGTTTTTCAGTTAAAAAATATATTTTTAGTATAGAATATTTCAAAAAGAAAATTTCTGAATAAAATATATATATATAAAATGGAAAAGTTTCAACCGTTATCGGTAAGAAGAAAAGAGACACGCTTTCTCATACGGTAGGAAGTAAAAAAGCGGCAGATAATCCTATATGAGGTCTTATTTCACCTCTCCTATTTTATACAGGATAGGGAACGCGTGAGATAATTTTTGAGAGCAACTTTCAAAGAAGTCCAATTTGCTATGAAATGCGGTGACGTGACTACAGTTTTCGTTTTGAAAAAAAGTTTTTTTTTGTCGAAACGATTTGAAGTTATATATAATACACGGGGATTTTTATACAATTATTGACGAATATAAGCCGAATCACAGTTATAAATTTCACCGAGTAAGAAATGATAATCTTTTTTCCTTCGTCAAAATATTGTAAAATTGAATTTAACTTTAAAGTATTACTATTTTAGAAAAAACGTTTCTTAAACGTAGAATACACTTCATTGTCGATAATAGAAAATTTAAATAAATACGAGTAATTACACGAAAAATCCTTTAAGTTAAAGAAATATTAAATTTAAGTTAAAGAAATCTAAAGAAATTTCTACAGATTAATGAAATCAGAATCTTACTTTTATGAATCTTTATCAAACTGTATCGACGGGCTTCTCCCACGATTTTAGAGCTATACAACCCATTAATTAAACCACACACCTGAACAGAACTACTGTTTTGCAAATAAATCTAATGTATTAAAAATCATAAACGATTCAATTTCAAATCGAATGGAAATTTTTCTTCAGTAAAATAAGTCTGAAAGACAATATAAATTTAAGAAATAGAACGTATATATATATATATACACACACACACATATACGAGTACTTCGTATAAGGGCCCCGTTAACCTGTAACGATTAGCTGCATTGAAAAATGAACTGCTTAATCTATCTCCAGAAATATTTGTAGAACAATTTCTACGTTATTTGAACGTTCGTTATTACATTTTATTATATATACAGGTATTCATCTTAAAAAAGGCCCCGTCACTCTGTAATTTACTAAATTCACTTTTTTATTAAAATACATATATTACGGGTAACATAATGTGGAAAATGTTGGTACGACTGAACTGGAGTGGGACGGGCTGTTTAAGTATTACCGGCCTGCGTCGAGCATTGCCTTTTGAACAAGGTTACGTAATCGTGTGTTGTTTATTTGTTTAACGCGTTTAATCGTTGAAGAACGTGTATTCGTGATCGAAACTTATTTAGAAACGAAATCTCATGTTTCGTGTACGTGAAAATTTAGGGAAAAGCTTGAAAAAGAAGCGCCAGTGAAAAGTATTATTCTGTTAGTTAAAAAATTTCGTGAAAAAGTTTAGGTTTTAGACCGGAAACGTAGCCGACACAGGGTCAATTTTAATGACGTAGGTCGCACAGGACATTAAAGCGGCTGTTATAACATCTCGTAAATCTTTGGGAGACTAAGCCGGGAAAAGAACATTTCACTAGGTTCAATCCACATTCCAGCGACGATGATCCTGAAATGTTATCCGTATCGAATGCAGGTTTCCCATGAGCTAACTAAAGCTGATTATGCTAAAAAAAGTTCATTATCGTCAACGGTTCAAGAACTGCTTTAGAGGCAACGTTGTAATTTTAGAACTGTTTTTCACAGATGAATCGTCGTTTCACATGGATGGGTATGTTAACAGTCAGAACTACCGGACTTTGGGTAATGAAAACCCGCACATTTTCATTGAATCTCCCCTACAACCATAAAAAACAGACGTATGGTGGGCGGTTTCAAGGTGGCGAATAATAGGTTCCTTCTTTTTAGAAAAAACTGTGGATGCTGTCGTCTACCAAGAAACTATCCAACATGTCAGAGGATGAACTCACCGGGTTGGTCTAGTGATTAACGCGTCTTCCCAAATCAGCTAATTTGGAAGTCGAGAGTTACAGTGTTCAAGTCCTAGTAAAGCCAGTTATTTTTACACGGATTTGAATACTAGATCGTGGATACCGGTGTTCTTTGGTGGTTGGGTTTCAATTAACCACACTTCTCAGGAATGTCGAACTGAGAATGTACAAGACTACACTTCATTTACACTCATACATATTATCCTTATTCATCCTCTGAAGAATTATCTAAACGGTAGTTACCGGAGGCTAAACAGGAAAAAGAAAGAAAAGGTCAGAGGATGAAAGTATCTGCTAATTTCGACAGGGCAGCGCCACTTGCCATACAACTCGCTCTACTATGAAGATTCTTCAGGATTTTTACGATGGAAAAATCAGTTTGATTATGGCCTCAAGATTCCTTCAACTGACTAATCCACACTTCTTTCAGTGGGGTTAGTTACAAGAAATTGTTTATAGCAGCGATCCACACACCCTGCAAGAAATAAAGATACATTACCGTGCCATCTAGGAAACAAACAGGGTACAGCTAACAACAGTAGCCTGGAACACGGTCAAACGTGTTGAAACAAGTAGATTGACATCATTTTCAACACCTTCTATAAATTATTACTTAAGTGTTTGCCAATAAACTATTATTTATAGACTAAACTAAGTGAGGCCTCTTGTAAGTTGAACACCTTGCACGTAAAAATTTATTAGTTTCTGTGAATCTGTTACTCTTTTACAAAAAAGCTACTCAACCGACTGAGCTGAAACTTTGTTTGAACAGAATTTTTATACCTGAAAAGAACACACGACTATTGTTTTTACGAAATGTTTCACCGTTCCATGGTGGTTGCCGTTTTAATGGTTTGCAGTAACAATTGGAATATTTTCCTTGCCGATATTCCACTTTATTATTCCGTATTCAAATAGAATGCGGAGACTAACTTGCAGTAGTAGAAATGCTTTTCTCGAGATAAGTAGCTTTTCTCACCGTGCGACGTGTACGGCGTGACGGTTCAACCAACACAGTTACTGCCATAGTAACTGTATGTGCGACTCGACTGGCCGCAACTGCCTCCGGTTGCTTGACTTAAAAACCTAAAATAAAAATAAATAAGTTCATAAAAAAAGACACACGAACTTCGGTCACCTCCTCGAGGTGTTTGCCGGAAACTCTAAGAACCGTGCAAAATACTATTTTACCCGTTTGAAGGACGGATAACCAGTTATAATTACTATTTTTCGGGTGGGAGCCGACTATTCTGAAACCCGCATACTTCAAATCACTCAAAGTTTCTAGTCATGTGTTGACTAAATCGTTGTTCTGAAGAAATTACAATACATCGATAATTTTTATACATTGAACAGGCTTTAGTTGTTATTTTTCTGTATAATTCTCACAAGCATGAAATTAATGAACACGTAGAGGTCCAGGAGACGGTTTAATAATTTTAACGTATTTTTTATTTATTAAAAAATTTCTAGGACAGGAATAGAAAATTGCCTTTTCTTACTTAAATTTTGATCACTAAGTTCAATATTAAGAAATCTGACAATGCAGCGCAATATATAAAATGTCTTGCGCAGTGGTGCGCAAGAAGACCGAGTTTTCGTTATTTTATTCTGTATGCATACGAAAAAGGATTAACACATTCTAAACTAAAATTAAAAAAACCTTTGATCCTTCGAATAGTTACACGTAAAAAAAAACTCACTTGCCACTGCGACTCACAGCATCAGCGCGTATGAAAAATACACAAGTACACAGTCAAAATAACCTCAAATTTTTGTCCACCTTAACTCGAGCGTAACTCAAGAACGACTCGACCAACCTTCATCAGATTTTCACATGCACAACTTCAGATACTCTACTACAGCATATCGAAATTTCAATGAAATTGGCCGAGTAGTTATGTAAATTTTCGAACCGCAAAATTTTATACATAGACCTATATGCAAATATATAACGAAACCCTAATTTAAGTCAATGGTAATTTCGTACTCCTCATACATCAAAAAGAAAATGCATTTTCACTCTCCCCTCCCACCGTACGACCGAATATAATATCGTAATATCGTCATTTTTGAAAAGTAGGTAAAAAATAAATAAATATTCTTTGGCTGGAAAATAAACCGAGTCGGTTACATTGTGATTCTAAATTCAGCGAGTAGAATAAATTTTAAAAACTTTTACGAAAATAAAATATACCTACCAAGACTTATCGATTAATAAAAGTAGAATTTCTAACGTTTAATTTTAATTTTTTGGTTCAGGGTGAAAGTTTTAAGTTTATAATTAATAGATTGTTTGAACGGCATAGATGAAGTCCTACGCAAGAACTATCGCATGAAAATAAACAAGAACAAAACAAAATTAATGAAATGTAGTAGAAATAACAAAGATGGACCGCTGAATGTGAAAATAGGAGGAGAAAAGATTATGGAGGTAGAAGAATTTTGTTATTTGGGAAGTAAAATTACTAAAGATGGACGAAGCAGGAGCGATATAAAATGCCGAATAGCACAAGCTAAACGAGCCTTCAGTAAGAAATATAATTTGTTTACATCAAAAATTAATTTAAATGTCAGGAAAAGATTTTTGAAAGTGTATGTTTGGAGTGTCGCTTTATATGGAAGTGAAACTTGGACAATCGGAGTATCTGAGAAGAAAAGGTTAAAAGCTTTTGAAATGCGGTGCTATAGGAGAATGTTAAAAATCAGATGGGTGGATAAAGTGACAAATGAAGAGGTATTGCGGCAAATAGATGAAGAAAGAAGCATTTGGAAAAATATAGTTAAAAGAAGAGACAGACTTATAGGCCACATACTAAGGCATCCTGGAATAGTCGCTTTAATATTGGATGGACAGGTAGAAGGGAAAAATTGTGTAGGCAGGCCACGTTTGGAGTATGTAAAACAAATTGTTGGGGATGTAGGATGTAGAGGGTATACTGAAATGAAACGACTAGCACTAGATAGGGAATCTTGGAGAGCTGCATCAAACCAGTCAAATGACTGAAGACAAAAAAAAAAAAAAAAAAATAGATTGTTTGTCTCAGTCTCGACAAAACTTAGAAATATTATTCAACATTTTCAGATATCTCTCGTTTCATTTAACCGACGGTTACTGTTCAAACGTACATCCAAATTTTGATTTTCTAAATTTAAATCTTATTTCCATGTATAAAATCTTAATGCAAAATATTGGATTATATAAAGTTAAAAAAATATATGCAGATTTTATTCATCCTTAATTTAAGTAAAGAAATATAAATTAAAGGTAACACGTTATCCGAAATGTAGATTATCTGACTACATAAGTAGATCTTGTTTCGCAGTACAATAATACATAATTAACAATTACGGGACAAAATTTAAACCAAATAATAGTAAAATTTACGAAGTAGTACGATGTACTTCTGTGATATACTGCAGCAAACCGGCAAAATTAAATATATATATATATAAATATACGTTTCTGTTAGATGATTAACTGCATTTAGAATTTCCAATTCAAAGTCTTTCAATATTCTGATCGAGCCGCGAACACGCGACAATATAAATCATAATTATCATCGGGTTTAGAGAAAACGTAATTTTTACGACTTCGATTCTATATGAAACGCAACCGACCAAAGGCAAAGTTTTATATGCCGACCTTCGTAACAGAACGATAGCATCACAACCTTTCATCCGGAAAGTCCTGGGTTCAAATCCCGCTCAGGCAAAACGTTTTTCATTCGCCATTAAATTTCCATTCGATATTTCTGCTACGAAAGAACTCGCTACGACAAAACAGTGTGCACACGAAGATTTTTAAAGATGATTTTTAAAATGTTTCTACTTAATATTTAATTTTTCAGAATGATATCTCACCAGAATCGATAAAATAGTGAAATATATTCTGTTTTAAAAAAGTTAATTTGAGAAACATATAATCTTATCTTTTAGAACGTAATTTAGTGATTGACTCAAAGCGTAACGTAAAAAAAAGACGTTGTCGATCAAATATTTTTATACGA
This sequence comes from Lycorma delicatula, assembly GCF_047948215.1. Taxonomy (NCBI): domain Eukaryota; kingdom Metazoa; phylum Arthropoda; class Insecta; order Hemiptera; family Fulgoridae; genus Lycorma; species Lycorma delicatula. The sequence continues at coordinate 174,480,545 of NC_134459.1, read as the reverse complement.
CACATACTCTCTCTGTTACCTAATCGATTATGGAGTTAGTTATAAGGAAAAATTTAAGCTTATATCGATCACCAAAATTCAAAAGCAGGTGTTAAAGAAATGTTCAGATCGGCTCAGCTATTAAGCGAATATAGGGTACATATATACAAACAAACCAAACGGATGATTTATTATACATAAAAATGTTACAATGTAGAAGAAAGTTTTGTAAGAAATGCCTTATTATAAATAAAGGTTTGTCTTGAGTACATTACTTTGGGAAATATTTACTTTTCTTTTTTTAAACGACAAACATAAGAATGAAATCGACTGAAAGTGAAACGGTGAGATACCGATATCGACTTAGAATATAAATCACTTTCTACATACAATCGATACGTTACAAAAAAATAAAATAAATAATTTTTATTATTTTTATGATAGCAAACAATTACGATCTAAATTATTTTTATCTATCGTATAACTTTTCATCTAACACACTAGTTTAATCGAATTAAATTTTTTTTAAATCTACATTCAATAAATTAGGTACAATAAATTAGAGACAAATAAATGAAAAAAATTATTTTATTAATTTATTTTTTTCTATTTAGCCTCCAGAAACATTGTAAGGTATTACTTCAGAGGATTATATATATGAATGTAAATGAAGTGTAGTTTTGTACAGTCTCAGGTTGACTATTCCTGATGTGTGGTTAATTGAAACCCGACCGCCAAAGAACACTGGTATTCACGATCTAGTAATCAAATCCGTATAAAAGTATAAAATTATTAAAAATTAATTAAAATTATTAATTTAACGACGATGAAACTAACTCTACTATTCAAGATAATCCCGTCAACATTCTAGGCACCTATCCCAGTTTTCTTATTTTATTACGTCTAAGCCGTTCTTGACCGGCTCATCGAGTCGGTCAAGAAAGTAAATCTAAGTCTTGAGAAAAGTAAATCTACTGAGTAGTAGTATATAGCGCCTAGTCCTAGCATCATACGCTAAGTCTAGGCAGTTATATCCTAAATTTATTAGACTACTACGGTAGTTATAAAAACTTAGATGAATCTTCGTTTTCGGTTTAACCGTGCACGTGTCATCATGTCGTCCCTACACTGAGTCTGTTGTTCTGTCACCAATACGTTCCCGGTTACAACGTTTATATCGTTTTCTGGGATTCAGGGCTTCTCCTCGAGTTTCTTCTGATTTTGACGGCAAAATCTCCGCCGTCAAAAGTAAACATTTCCATTATAAAAACCTAACACTTTCTTACATTTATCTATATATTTTCGAACAAGATATGTTTTCTCTCGGCCGCCCGCCGTGAACAACGCCAGAATGATGAACGAGAACCGAACTGACAAGAACTAAAACGTTAGCGCGTCCCATCACAGTCTTATGAATCGTAGAAGGTACATCTAGACCGAAGAATTAGAATCTACTCTTTATTCGCACAAAAATTTAAGACTTATCTAACCCGTCCGGAAAATCTAAGATGTAGCTTGTCGTAGTAGATCCTCCTACTATTTTTATTCACATAAAACCAAGATACGACTAAAAACTGATAACCTAACAACAACCGCTTTTTATTCGCTTAACCCGTACTTACGGTATCGAATGCCATTTAAAAACTCTTCGAGAGGACAGAATAAAAATAAAATCTATGATGCTACGAGATAGAAACGAGTGCGTGTATACATCGTTACAGAATTTCTACTTTACGGTGTTTAAAATGTTTGCCGCTACCTCGATCGGATACACCACACCGAGTCAAACTTTTTTTTAATAGCTAGGTGTACTGCGAAACAAGATTTTAATGTAAATTTTTTAATAAAAACGATTGCAAAAGATTTTTCTCGACAAACGCCTTCGCTTTCAAGTTAAGGGCAATCGAATTTGCAAAATCGGAAAACTCGCAGAAGTAATAAAATGAAAAATACACCCTGCGGTAACTTTTTTATTATGGATAGGCCCTCCGGGCGGGTTGCCCTGGCGGGCAGCGTCTCGGAATGACCAACTTTTTGATATTATCTTTTTTAACTGATTTTCTTAATAAACGTGAGGATTTTCAGAACTCCATATTCCATTGTTTTGGTTTTTTATGTATCCTGTAACATCAAACCACGCTTAATCTGAAAAAAATGTCCAAAACACGCACAGCATCTTGAATTAAAAGTTTGAACCGTCGACACTACTGAAGTCCCCTGTAAAAAAACACAGACTCTCAAGTTTATACTCTGCGCAACATTGAAGAGATTAAATATACTACAATACTTTTTTTCTGTATTATATTACTTTCGCAGATTAAAAAATATTCTACCATTTCTCAGAATTAAAAAAAAAACATATATATATTACGCTGAACAGCTCTGAGAAACCAAGTCAATTGGACCGTCTGCAGAAGATCAGGAAAACTGTAGGTTTAATGCAAATTCTCTACAGCAAGAAATCCCTCTCGCGCCAAACGAAAATCCGGCATTACAGCACGGTTATTAAACCCGCAACATTATACGCCAGTGAAATACTGACCTTAAATAGGAAAACCGAAATAGAAGAAATAAAGAAACAGGAAAGGAAGATTAAAGGAAAATATTGGGACCGAGACAAACTGAAGAAGGATACAGATTACAACCGAACGAAATTGTTGAAACATACTCGAAACTGACATAAGGAAAAGACGAATGAATTTCTTCGGACACCTTTGCAGGCTGCCGGAAAACCGACTGACCAAAAGAATAATCGCGTACTTAACATCATTAAAAGTTGCAATCCCCTGGCTCGCAGAAACTCGAAAAGATTTAGAACACTCCGGAATTACGCTGGAGGGGATCATAAAAAGAAAAACATGCAGAAATAAAATAGATAAATGGGAAGTTAAACCAGAAGCGCCGAAGCCTAAACAACATCCTTTGAAATGGTCTGAAGAACGGACGAAGGTCTTTTCTGAAAGAATTTTGGAGGGAAAAGAAGAATGCCAAACGAAAGAAATATGAATCATGAATGCTTAACTTCTTCCATCGGGAAGTTCTCGACTTTAATAATAATAATAATAATAAATATATATATATTTTTTTTTAATACTGTATTTTATCTTTGTTCGTATATAAAAATTCTATACCCATGTACATGCAATTATACATCAAAATGTTCTTTTTGTAACGATATAAATAATTTTAATTAGCCTTTCATCCGCAAGAGCCCAGGTTTGAATCTCGGACAGAAAAGGGGTTTTCATAGTTACAAAATTTTCATTCCATTTTTTCGCACACGAGCTTCGAGGTTATGTGGTAAATTTAATCATAAATAAAAACTTTTCTTTAAATTGAGCAGACTCAAAAAATATATAAAATAATTTTTTTTAAATTGCACTGGAAAAGGAAATATAGTTTTTTCACTATAATCTTTGAATCTATCGTTTAAAAAGTCATCAAAATCGGAGCTTGTATCAAAATTTGTAGCCGAATAAACATAAATACGCGCGCGCGCGCACGAACTGAGTAGACGACCTCCTTTTGGAAGTCGCTTAAAAATGATGAAAATTTTGTGTACTGTTCTTCAAATATATAATATTTCTGCAACTGATAAATCTCAGAAAGCCGCCGCATACGGAAGTAAACCACCGGATGAAGTAATTTCAACACACGCCAAAAATTGTGGTGGTCTTTTATACGCAGTAAAATTAGCTAAGGTGTCGCGAGTAACGGTGCGCTACTGAGATATCTGTCAATGACTAGACGGAGGTGTGGAAATCAAATCCAAGAAATTCAAATCCCAGTTCTTAGGAGAGACCAGTTAGATGCCGGGGAGCAGCCAGATGCTGTTTTAATTCAATTTGATAAAAAATAGATAATCGCGTGAAAAATGCAGATAGTTGCGATTGCGCCTGTCAGCGGAGTTTTTCAAGCCGCTAAAGGATACGGGGTTATATTAATTCTTAATTACTTTAAACTGGACCGTAACGATAAAAAATTATAAGGCTTTACACCCAGTAAAGGCGAAATAGGTTTTGTAGAAGGACATCGCTCTAAGTCGAGTAAAGAGCTTAGAATATTTAGTTTAGTGTGATTTGGAGCATAACAAAATATTAAACAAGTTTGTGAATCGTTCAGTGGAATGCGTTTTTGGAAAATATTTAAATAACATTAAATATTATAATACAAAAAGTAAATACCAGTTTACCTACCCACTTGTGATTAAATAATTTATTATTGTGAAAGCTGTTATTAGTGGTCGTGCCATTAATCCCGGTATTAACCTTTCAAAGTTTGTTATTGAAAGTAATTCTAAAGGCAATACGAAATATAAAAGTTACGACGGAGCGTTTTATGACAAAAATTTCAAACAAACTGTAAAGTAGTAATTTTTTAAAGATGTAGATCCGTACTTATTTCTACCTCCTAACATCACCAGGGTTTGAAACATGAAACGATTTCAATGCTAAAATTATTTTTTTGGTTACACGGGGCCGTAAAAAGACATGATATTTAAAAATCCGACGAGCAAATATTTGACCGAATTAGCAACCTTTCTCTTATATAATACACTTTATAAGCTCCGGTATCGAAATGCATGTAGCAAATAATAGTTTAATTTTCAAACCGGTTTTTACATTTCCGCTATATTTCGATCGGAATTTACATCTGCGTACTAAAAAAAAAGGTTTTGATTACAGAGCGTTATCAAGGACGGCTGAAACAAGGAGAATAATGCAAAACAGTATGATAATTAAAATTTAATGGAAACCTTTGATTAACAATCAAAAATCGAACTTACACAATAATTTTGGTTTTTTTTTTTTAATCTCCGGATCCGCAGTTAAGAATTACTGCAGAGGATGAAATGAATGATTTGTAGCGTGTGTGAAAAATGCCATGCCTGATCGGGAATAGAACCCAGGACCTCCGGGTGAAAGGCCGAGACGCTACCACCACTCGCCCCACGGAGGCCGGCAATAAGTAACATCTGAAATAATAAAAACTCTACTACTATAGCTTTGAATAGCATTAATTACCATTATTAATAACCATGCGTTCGAGCCACTTAGTTGAATTATTTGTTTAATATTAGGCCTTTTACAAGAGAGTAGTTTTTTTATAATTATAAATTCTGTACGTATTATTAAAATAAAAGGAGTTAAATTAAATTTTTTGTGGATAAATAGTCCGTACAGTATATGAATAATTATAAAGAAAATTGTTTTTATTTTTTGTACATCAATAAATACGCTCAATGAATATTTTTTCTGTTACACGTAAAAAAAAAAAAAAAAAAAAAAAAAAAAAAAAAAAAAAAAAAAAAAAAACGACTCCACGATTCGGTGGGAAATTTCCTAAAGCAAAGGGAAATTTTTAACGGTTAACTCTGAAAGCATATTGTTGAGCTCTATCTGAATTCACTCTCGTTAATATATTTTTAATTAAACTGAATTGACGTTTATCAATTTACGACTTGTCTTTTTTTTTATAATAATAATAACAGTACAGGTTGCTTTTAATATAACAATTTTCGAAAAATACAATAATAAAAGGGTCATCGTTAAAATAATTAAAATTCAAATACGTAATATAATTATTACGCAGTAATTATAGAAATAACAATAAATAATTAAATTAAAACCGGTAAAAGGTGTAAAGACGACACGTATAAAATATTTTGTTAATAGTTTCGGCCCTTATTTATTCTTTTCGTTTATCGATTAATACATATACATTTTTTTACATGTAACTAATTCACTAAAGAAAAGCTTCAAGCAAAACTTGTACATGTGAATATTCTAAGGAACCTTTGCAACGTATAAAAAAATGCCCACCCTCCGTAACTTGAAATCTAATCCGGGATGTTTTTGAGACGAAAAACTGAGACTTTACAATATTCCCTTCTCTTCATTCAAAGCATTAATTTCTACTAAGTTTCTTATTTCATCCACAAAATTCCTCTGGTGATCTCCTAACTTTCTACCGGATAAATTTGTATAAAACTTTAAAATTATTCACGACCTACATAGGCGATTTAAAAAATATATTTTTATCGGTCATAAAACAAAGAAGCTTTGTTACATATTGTACAATGTATATTAGGGAATTGTTTACGATTAAAAATCGTTTTTACCCAAAAAAGAGTCGGTTAAAAACCAGTTATAAATGTTTTGTAAGCGATTTATTTTGTTAGCCGTTTTTTTAACCTCCAACACCAACGGTTCCGTCCAGCGGTCGATCGGCGCGAACGCTGTTCCACAGATTTGCTCGATAATCGTCTCTTTCTTAAATTAGACGATGAAGCTCGGCAGTCACAATTCATGCGATTGCGTATCGATTTCAGCCGATAAGTTTATTTTTTAATAAGTTATCTAATCAGGAATTTACTCGCAACACTCCACTTAGTACCACTTCAGCATTTTATGAATCGTTATAAAATTTAAAAATGTAATACAGTTTAGTATAGATAAAAATTGGAAAATTACATTCGGGTATTTATAAATAAATACCGGCGCAACACCTTTTTTTATTATTATAAACTGTAATGTTTAATATCACTAATCGATAATCAACACTAAATTTACATGTAATACGTACTATTAAAAAAATGTCTAAAATTTCTCTTACCAAGTTATAAATGTTCTGTATTCCCTCTATCTGCAGCACGGATAGCAAGACGATAGATGAATTCTTCCGCAACGCGTTGCAGACAGTGTTTTGGTACAGAGGTTATTACTACAGATGTACTGTTGGTTATCAGCCGATAAAAATCTTAATGGTGTAACGTAAACACTTTTTTTTTTACTTATTCTCACAAGAAATGTCACAGGACGTAAGGTCTGGGAATCTGGGGTTCTGGAGTGTAGTGTAAGTCTTTGGCTCCCGTACGCCATATCCATCGTTGAGCTGATGTTACATTTGGAAACCGACGAACTCGGTTCTGCCGATTTGGCGGGTTCCCCATATCGCTAAAAAATCAATTCTTCAGAGTCTTCATTTGTTGTGGAAAAAGCCAGTTCTCCAAAATCTCGAGTAAAGAATGTCCGGCTACTGAGGTTCCTTCAAAAAAGAAAGGACCATAAATTTCTGTTAAGGAAACCGCACAAAAAAATATTAGTTTTTGGTGAATTTCTCTCCTGCTTTACGATTTCGTGCGGATTCTCAAGTCCCCAGATGAGAACATCGTAACGTGAAACTATATCGTTAAATGAACTGTCGCTTCATCATTAAACAATCGCGCTAAGAATTTATCATAGCGTCGTCATAACGCCCGCCAAACAGTCTTATGAGAGATCAAAAGTTCTCGGCTGGCCGACGAGTTGCCTTCTTTCTGGCTTACTAGAAAGCCTCTTGAATTCATTGTACATTTTCCTCTGTCGTCACCGATTCTTTAAATTAGTTTTACCAGCGAATGATCTTAGCCGAAGGTGGAACGATCTTGAAACGCATACTGTACTGCTATTGCAAAGCTGTACTGCTATTACGGACTCTTTTCAAATTTTAGAACACAAAACGGAGTGGTAGCGTCTCGGCTTTTCATTCGGAGGTCCGGGTTCGGATTCCGGTCAGGCATAGCATTTTTCACACGCTCTGAGATTTCATTTCCGATTCCATACGGCCTAAAATTTATAATATTTTAAACAATATTACGAAGGGTATAACTGATTTGGAAGTCGAGAGTTACAGCGTTCAAGTCCTAGTAAAGCCAGATATTTTTACACGGATTTGAATACTAGATCGTGGATACCGGTGTTCTTTGGTGGTTGGGTTTCAATTAACCACACATCTCAGGAACGGTCGAACTGAGAATGTACAAGACTACACTTCATTTACACTCATACATATCATCCTCATTCATCCTCTGAAGAATTATCTAAACGGTAGTTACCGGAGGCTAAACAGGAAAAAGAAAGAAAGTATTCAAGACAGTAGGGTTTTCTTTTCTAATTTTAATTACAATTTATTAAAATAGTGTTCAAAATTTACAATATGATCGAGGTGAATCGAACAGACACCGCCTTATATGTAATGCTTAGTAATATGAACTAGACTCGAGGGACAAAATTGAGATTAATTATATTTAGATTAAGTTATACATTTATGTATTATTACCTTTGGCACTGGAGCTTTTACGTTGCTATAGGTATTCCAGACAATGGAACTTTGTATAATTATTTGTAAAATTATTACTGGAATAAATTTGAATTTGATTTTCTATCCGTTACACATAATATTTTTTAATTCGTTTTATTAAACGCTTTGGTTTTAAACTCCGTCTTGAGAAATTTCAAACGATTTAGTTTTCGTTCAAATTGTTGTGTACATTATATCAGTCGTGTAATTTGGTCGAATCATTAGATATCTACGTCGTAAAAATTGTTAAAGTCGTACTGAAGTTACAAGCGTAAAAATATATAATATTCCTTCATATACTATCGTACAAAAAAAAAAAGATTTTAAGTAAATATTTAGCGTAAACAGGCTGGACACGCGTTTAAAGATTTCGAAATCCTGTAGACATGGAATTTAACGCGACTTACATTCTTTCTAAATGATTTTTCCATTTACTTTTGGCCGATAGCTGTAGCAAATGACGGAACATAAAAATAAAAAAAGAAGCGTTAATTAATTTAAATAAAATTAAAAAATTGGCTTAACGTTGATCGCTTTAGGAATAGTTGATTTTCAAATTTTATCTATATATATTCATAAACGAGAGAGAAAAAGACAGACTGATAGGCAGACAATGAATGAGGTCGCGTGTTGATTACCTGTGAAGTTATTAACGGTGTTGATTATAAGTTGTACAAAGGAATAAAAAGGATTTCTGTAATAAGAATTAAGATGCTAGCGTGCAAAAGCACTTCCTACTTAATTTTAACAGTAAAATCCAATTATAAAACGGTCTTAATTCTATCGCAACGTATAAAATTAAAGCGAACGAATATTAAAAAAAAAGAAGAGACTGCTTATCCTCGTTTATATACAGTATATATTTTAATAATACGGAAAAACAAACGTATCGATGTTATATTTACGTTATTAATCAAAATGTTAAATCCTCGAGAGGAAATATATATAAATGAAATTTTACGTATAATATATAAAATCTTTCAACGTATGAATTACGGTAAGGCGTCAAAAAGCGGTAGATAGATAAGTAAGTAGATACCAGTGAACGAACGGCGTCGGTTCCGTGGTTGATGCTAAATTGAATTTCCCACATGAACGACAGATACGGCCCTGCAGACCGCACGTCTTGTGGGACCAGGAAATTAAATCTTATTCAGTCATTCCACAACGCTGTTCCAATACAAAATGAGATTATTACAATTCTTTTTTTGGCGAAGGAAAAGTCAGGACAGATAAAATCGTCATTCTTCATCTCAAATCATACACATTTTTTTTTCATTTCCATTTATTACGAAGATATCTTTTTTAACATTAAAAAAAGTACATTATTTCTCTTGAAATCTTATTCGTTTCTTGCTTTCCTTCTGATGAACTTTTTCTATAAGAATATAGATTTTTTTTCTTCGGGATTATATTTCCTTTCTTATATAACAATGCTAAAAGTTTTAATTTCGAGAATATAGATTTTTTCGGGATTATGTTTCCTTCTCTTACTACAACGCTAAAAGTTTTAATTTCGAAAAAAAAATTTAACGTATCCGTTTTTGGCAGCTGTGACGTAATAAAAAAGACAAGATCAAAATTAAATATTTGATTACTTTATTCGTAATTAAATTATTTTTCAATGCGTTTGTTTAAACCCATTGATTTTTTCTGAGTCTGGTATCTATTTTAATGCACTGAGCCCTGCGACCTACTACGCTCGATAGTGTACGCGCCTAAATGGTATTTTTACACTAGAAACTACAGGATGCCATAGGCGAAAACCAAGCGACCCTTTTACTTTCATTAACTGAGAGCGTAAAAATTCCAATGTTAGAAATTTTTTTATGTATTATACAGAAATAAAATGATAAAAAAAATTGGTTTATAGGACACAGTGCAGCTGTATTACACGTAAAAATTCGGAAGTCATAATAAAAAGTAATTCAAGAACGATTAAAAACTCGGTTTGATTTTTGAACAGTCGCTAGCGAGATCGTTAAACAATCAGACTTACTGGAAACTATAAAAAAAATTAAATTTAAGAAAGTCAATTTCATTCTATTTAAAAAAATCTAAATATAAATAATTTTAAAATTAAGTTCTTGATATATAGATCTTATTTTAGGATTTTATTGGAAAGAGTTTGGTGAATACCGAAATTCAGCAGGCAAACTTCTGATTAGAATAAGTACAAGCGTAAAGAAATTGGAAAATTTTGATAAACGAAGAATAATTTTCCATCTGAAATTGTTTTAAATAACAATGAATTGATTTAATGAACTTATTTTAAATAAGTTCATTAAATAGAAAAATGGGAACAACGAAAAAACTATTTAATAGAATCAACCGTGACAGTCTGACTTTCAAGTCGGTAACCCTAACGTAGAAAATATCAGCTGTTTGAATAGAACTTCCATCGTTAGAACTTCTTTTGTTTATATCGAAAAGTCGGCTCCGCTTCCGAATTTCACTCGCAGATGATAAAATCGTACGGTAAAAAGCGTATTAACCGCAAAGAATTTTTATAAGTGGAACGAACAGTTTACAGTAAATCGGACAGAATAAGAATCACCGATTTTCAGTGTAGCGGAAGTCTCGTGGAGGTTTCGACCGTTGTAAAATTTCATCAAACGCTTTTTTAGATCCTATAATAACTCGTAAGGAAGCTTGGATACATCATTTTATCCCGGAATCCGAACATTTATGTATCGAATGTAAATATCAGAGTTTGCCGCCCGGAAAAAATTCAAAAAATATTATTCAACCGTTCAAGCGATACTTACGGTGACTTGGAAATGTAAAGGCCCAATTTATCGGAAAAACGTACAATATACTGCGAGTACTATTATCACACGTTAAAAAATAAATTGAAACCCGCAATAAGGGGGAGGTAAAGGCATAATAACGCCCACCTCGATGCCAGGGAAGCTATGCGAAATTCGGGTCGGCAGGTGTTATTGAATTCACTTTACAGTCCCGATCTCTTACTGTGAAATGTTATTTTGGTCGGTCCTCTCAAAGAGTTTTTACAACGTTTCAAAAATCCGATACTAGAACGGCTCCGTCACCGACGCAAACAATTCTTTACCGTTTCGATAAGGAAGCTTACAGAAAGATGGGACCTGCGCCTAATGCAGTCAGGGATTATGTTGAAAAAGTAGTTTAGTTTTTAAAGTCGTTGAAAAACTTTTTCTGAAGCCATCTATCACTTTAATTATTGAACGACTTTCGTAATATTGGTATTTGACAAGCCTTATGTTAAATCCAGGAAGAATCGTTTATTTCTTTGGATCCAGCAACCGACATCTTTGATCCGTTTAGCGAGAATTTTATAGATGTCGCAGACAGTATCTCGGTTGTTAGGAAATCTATTAATCGTTTGCACATATATATACTAGTGGACCCGACAGACGTTGTCCTGACGTGGCATTATTCTGTAATAAATGCACACACATAAATATAAGTAACTTAATTAAGTTAAAATCAGCAGGAATGTGTTCTAAATTTCATTAAAATAACTATTAGTATGATATTATCAGTTTGTGATTGTTGTATTATTGTAATGGGTTTATCGATTAATTATGTGTAGTATGGTTAATATTTATTTTCACTAAATATTGAGATGTCCGATGAAAATTGAATTAAAAAATCGAAACGTCGTAAAATTAATAATTAGTGTAATTAATAAATTTTCATCCACATTACTACTAATTTTCACTTAACATCATTCTAAAAAAGTACCTCCTACATATTTTTTTTTTTATTTAATAAATTTGATGTTTCATAACCATGTAACAGCTTAATTAATCAATTAATAAAAAAATTAAAGCGCTGTAAAAAAGCAACGTAGTTAAAATTTTAGTAGAAATTTTTATCATTTTTCTCATTCTTTATTTTAACATCTATTTCACCAAATTTTAGATAATTGTAAACTAAAAATAATTTTAGAAAACTTTTTATAAAATTAATCGGCTAAAACATTATAAATTCAATTTTTTAAATATACTTTAAACTATACTATAAGTAACTTATTTTAATTTTATAAATGTTATAATTTATTTTATAAACTTAAATTTTTATTTTCAAAGAGCAGTTCAATACTTCATAAGTTGCATAAAATCAAATGAGAACTGGCAATTTAAATTTGTAGGTTAAGTTGATTGTTATTGAATGCACGTGTATACATCATTAAAATTCATGAAAAATCATGTAAAATACTCACTTCAATACTGCACCTTACAAATTTGCACAATGTACATTTTTTAATTAAACTTTAAAACGTTATTTCAATAAATAATAATATAATATAATATTCTCAATAAGCGCGCAATTCTAGCAGACTCGGCAATGCTTCGCTATTGCTAGATCTGAGTATACATACAGATTAAATGGCAACAATTGAAAGTTTCATAAAACCTTAAAAAACTGAACATTAGCAATAACAAAATTTAACCTTTCACTTTATAAAAGTCAGAAATCCAAATGGCAAAACAACAGCACTACCTATCGGATTTAATTCACACCACTCTCTAATCACAGTATTCGGTGGAAAATAATTTTTTAAAGTAAAGTGTTGTGGCTGCAAATTCATTATTAATACTGAACATTAAGAAACTTACAAAACATTACGGAACCTTATAAAATTTCACCTTTAACTTTATAAAATTCAGAATGTGTAAATAAATCCAATTGTCAGAACAGCACTACCTATCGGATTTAATTCAAACTATTCTCTAAATACGAATTTTAATATAAGAACAACACTAAGCTACGACGCAAGTAACTGCGAAAAAGCAACAAAATAAAATTCCTAGAATCCGATCGCAGCACCAACTGCCGGGTTTGACTGATAAACCAAAAATTAAAAAAAAAACTTTTAAAACGGGATCGCAGCTCTGTCTACCGGACCCAATTGTGAACCTTAACCATCCCAAGATCAACAACACATAAATAAATTTAAAAAACATTTTCACTTCAATACTGTACCTTACAAATTTGCACAATGTATATTTTTTAATTACACTTTAAAACGTTATTTCAATAAATAATAATATAATATTTCTCAATACGCGCACAATTCTAAACGCGATCGCAGTGCTGCCTACTTGTTACTTAATCAGTTGTGATTTTGTTTACATTGGCAACGGCCATAAGGGCTCTTTGTGATTGGTCGTTGTTTGACAGCGGCCATCTTGCATTGATCTGATTGGTTTTCCTTTGTTTACATTTCCATATGATTTATTAGCCTCTTATTTATTAAAAAACTGTTTTCTCACGATTTTTTGTAACACAATAATAACACAAAATTACGAAATATTTTTCTCAATTTGATCGCAGCACCAACTGTCGGGACAAAATAAAATAAAAATAGAATATTATTGAATATTCGATACTGCGATGGTAGCGCAGTCTGCCGGATCCAATGTAAAACATTCCAAAATCGACAACTACTTATAAATAAAAAATTAATTAAAAAAACATTTTCCAGTGGACCAAATTGTGAATCTAAATCATTCTCGAATCCCCTTGAACATACACACAAAATTTCATCAAAATCAGTCCAGCCGTTTAGGAGGAGTTCACTTTCATACACACGCACACAAGAAATATATATATAAAGATATACAAATATATATATAGTTCGTTGAGGTTTGGGCTTTACATTTTTACAATTCTGTTTTTAATTTTTTTTCCAATATACTTTTTAGCATCAGTTATCAATTTTTATATTTCTTTTAGCGTAATTCGAAGATTTCTGATGTTCCGTTGCGCTTTTCCCTGTTTTTAGCTCATTCCAGTTTACCAGAAATTAATTTAAGCGAACGTTTGCGGATAACTGTCTTTAGGGGAAGCGAGGACATTAAAAAAATTTTAACTAATTATCGCAGCTAAAATATTTTAGGTACGCGCATAAAAAGTATAAAACATTACGGTTTAAACGGTACATACCACCTTCATTTAAAATTTAAATGAACTAAGAAAGTCGATTTAAATCTTAAGTTAAATTTCAAAATTAATATACGGGCTAAAATACGTAAAGATTCATTCTTCTAATAAAATATCCGGTTAAAACTTTAAATTAACACTATTTATATTCACGGTCAATAATGATGAATAATTAATACGCTTATTTCGATTATAATTATGAGAATTATAACGATGATTAAACGCGACCGACGACTATAACAATATAAGATAGGAAAGAGACGGGTAACTGACAATGCCTTTAACGGCCAATAAATGTAATGAACATTTGATATTAGTAGTTTCTGTGTAGCTACCGTAAAGCCGTAGGCGTGCATACAAATGATACCTTGATCAGGCCCGACATCTTCGCTTTAAAATCGGTCCCCTTATTATTTATACTATACCTTAGTATACAATCTTATAACAAACAACTTTAAATATTAAGCTGTTAATACGTGCATAAATTTCAAGGAATTTTAACCGTAAAATTTTTACTTTCCATAAAACCAATTTCCAAAATACGTATAGTAAAATATGCAAATATCAAAATACAAGAATAGGCGATAGACCTGCTCACAATTTAAACGCTATATAAAGATCATTGCCTGCTCAATAAAAATTACAACGGTTAAAAATCATTTGTTCCAGTATTGTTAATTAAACAACTTTTAATTTTAGTAAACAAAAAAAAAATGTGATGTGGAAACCACATGACTTCCTTGTACGCCTATCAAATTGCATATACCCATTTTTTGCTGCACTTTATTTAAACTTATCCCGTTTGAAAGTGAGATACGATCCTCAATTTTTTTAATAAAGTGGACAGTTACACAGCTGCTGAAATATTATTTTTTATTAAATCAGACATCTATACGATTATTAATTCAACAATTTTACATGAAATATTAGGATAGAGTATAAGTCCATTTATTACTGTTGACATGTCTTCATCACAAAATACTAACACGCAATATTCAATTTTACTCAAGAAAAACGGTCCTAAAAATTTCCTTAGGATTTTATATTAGTTTATGTGTTTTGTTTCATGCCGCTCAAGTAGATATGTGGTGTAAGAGAGAACGTGTTGAATCCGTAATCATGCACATAACGGTTCGAATCCGACTTCATATACATATATATTTTTGGGTAGGGTATAGGTGGGTAGGCGGGTAGGTTGGTAGGTAGATAGGTAGGCGGGGCTTGGCCTCACATGTTTGAATGATGGTGTCTTCAACCCTCGTTAGAGAAAGAGGGACGTCGTACATTTATGTCACGTTTGTTTCTTCTGCGTTGAGAGAGAGAGTACGTTATTTGGCGGTGCTACGTGAGGAGATGCTCAGCGACCATGAGTCGATACTTGTGATACAGGTGCTTCATAGCCGCTGAGTGTGACAGGACCAAGCAGGAAGACTGTAAATATGGCGGTACTTTTTAGAGTCGAGAAAATGATGAGAGAAAGGCTGGGACATCTTCAGATGATATCCCCCGGGTTTTTAATGGAGTAGCTATCAAAGGTATGCGACACGGAACTATCCAGTAATGAGGCCAGTCCGCGGAAAGTCTAGTGGTGGGCGGAGATAAGGAAGGATTGTTTAGGAGCGAGGAGGCGGCTTCAACGGGCGAATACAAGTGGCATCGCAGAGGAAGTACTGACGTCACGTCGGAAGTTGAAGAAATCCAGGAAAGAATATAAATAGGTAATTTTATAACCTCAGATTATAATAATTTTTTAATTAAAATGAAAAGTACATAAAATTATATTTCACTAATAACTTATGATTTTTTTTCATATACTGAGTGATTCAAAGAAACGGGAAATTTTGAAAGTTGTGTTGGTAGCCGTGGGCGATTGGTACCACTTGATAAGTGGCGCCAGCCTCTCTAACCTAACCTGCCATTTAGTTGTCATGGATCCTTGGAGTGGTGCGCAACGTGCATTTGCTATCAAAGCGTTTTACAAAAACAATGACAGTGTGGAGGGAGCGCGTAGAGAATTTCGCCGTCATTTTAATCTGGAACGGCACGACATCATTTTAAAATTGCCAGATTTTAATCTGGCAATTTTATCATGGATAAAATTGCATTTTATCCATGCAATTAAAACACGGATATCTAATTTTGAGGAATCCGGTTCGGAATGAAAAAGAAACCTCCAGGCCGTGAGCGAACCGTCCGTACACCACAGAATGTTGAAGCTGTACAAGCTGCTGTCACACGAAGTCCACATCGGTCAATTCGTCGTCTCTCAGCATCTTTACAATCGCATACTTCAAGTGTTCGAAGAATGTTAGTGAAGGACTTGCAATTCCATCAATACAAGTTGCAGATCGTCCAGGAACTGACACCGAACGATGCAGTTGTGCGAGCACAATTCTGTATTATAGTGCTTAAAAAGATAAATGATAACTAAGAGTTTGTTCAACTGTGGATGTCAGACGAAGCGCATTTCCACCTCACTGGATTTGTTAACGAGCAAAATTTCAGATACTGGACACAAGAAAATCCTACGCAGCTACACCAGCGTCCGTTGCACAGCCAGAAGGTGACCGTGTGGTGTGCTATGTCATCTTACGGTGTTATAGGCTCTTTTTTTTGAGGATGACAACGGTCTTGCGATTACAGTGACGTCGGCTCGTTACGTAGCCGTGCTTGAAACCTTTGTTGTGGAACAACAAAAGAGATTTCCACCGATTCTTAACACAGCCTGGCTTCAACAAGACGGAGCAACGTCACATACTGCACGAATATCGATGGCAGCTGTACGCCGATTGTTTGGACAACGTGTCATTTCACGAAACGGTGACATTAGATGGCCTCCCAGATCGCCTGATCTCTCAGCTTGCGATTACTTTTTGTGGGGTCACCTTAAAAGCAAAGTGTTCCACAGTAGACCTGCTACAACGGAAAAACTGAAGGCAAAGATCCGAGAAGCAATTGCGGAAATTCCAGTTGAGATATTACGTCAAACCGTGAACAATTTAACGAAGAGACTGAATGTGACGTGAAGAGACGTGAATGTTTACGTAGAAGAGGAGGTCACCTGCAAGATGTCATCTTTAAAAAATAACTAAAATAACTAAAATGTATGTATCCTAAAGTGGCAACATTTGTACAATTACGTGAAATAAAATTCATTTTCTAAAAAATATTTTTCATTAATGTTATTTAATATTTTTTATTTCCCGTTTCTTTGGATCATTCTGTATATTTTTGTACTGTTATTAATGAATTATTATTTATCGTAAAAACAATTTTACAATAATTATTAATAAATCAATACAATTAAATTTAAAAAAAAAAGTTAAAATAATTTTACTATATGAAATCGGATACAAACCGATGTGCTTCTTGAAAGATCCAAATATTTCATTAATTAAAGTTTATTTGGCTATAACTCTGGAACCAATCATAATAAGTGGCACTTAGGATATATCGTTGAAAAAACTCTCAATTAGGGCTTATTAATGCAGTAAAGAAAAAGTAAAAATCCAAATTTTGCGAGATTTTGGGCTTTTTGAACAGTTTTGGTTCAGCCGATTGCAATCAAAAGGGAAAGTGTACAACTAGATGTTACAACAGGCCTAAATTCAAAATGTCAACATCCTGCGACTAATCGTTTTTGAGTTATGCGAGATACATACGTACGTATAGACGTCACGCCGAAACTAGTCAAAATGGACATTTCCGTCGAAATATGATAACCGAGAATTTTTGCGATTACAATACTTCCTTTACTTCCTACAAAGAAGTCAAAATAAGTGGAACATTAAAGCAATATATACAAGAAAAGAATTATATAAATAAATTAATCTTCTCTTTGAATAATATGGTCAGATACAGGAATCGTAGCGACTCTCCCAACCCTCTTAAACGATTGTAATCGAAATTAAACGGTACCGATTACCCATATTTCATAAAAATAGAATTTAATAAAAAAAATCAGTTAATACAGTTAAACGATAACCAATGAAAAAGTATTATTATCCCGAATTATTATATACGAATATATATAAATAACAACATAAAAAACTGGCAACATTTTTCTGTTATAAAAATAAGAACATAGTATGATACAAAATTGCATTGATACATTTAAACCCATCCTTAAAAAAAAAATTACAATAAAACAAATTCAAATTGGAAAAAACGATTTAATAAAAAGAATTAATAAACAGCGTTAACTTAAGCCACCTGTCTTATTATTTTAGTCACGTATTAAAATTGCACATTCAAATTCCACGTGTATCACGATTAAACTTCTTCTAGTAGCACGAAGACAATAAGAACCTAAAATTTACTGGCACGTAAAACGCACGATACCGTTGTAATTAATTACTCAAGAAATTCGTATACAGCAATAACAAATTCTATTAATAGATATGTATTCTACTAGGAATTATAATTAAGCGAAAAACTACAGTACAGTTTATATTTTTACACGATTAACAATAACAATAAATACATAAAAATTGTTATTTAATTAGATATACTGAAAATGAAAATTCCATATAAATAGTTTTCAATAATAAATATACGTTCCAAGGTTTTTGATAGAATTTTTGTCACTTTCTTCTATCCAAATGAAATTTATAAAAACAATATTAATAATTACAACAATAATAACTTTCTTTTTTTAAAAAGGATAATTACCAAACGTTTCTCATATTTATAAAATGCTTTAATTGTAACCTCTCCGTGAACAATAAAAATGAACGTCATTAATCTTTAATTTTTTAATTTTCATAGACACTTCCGTATGTCAAATATGCTTTATAATGAACGAAATTTTACAACCTTTAGTTGGTGATAATCACAGTTTCCCAGTTTAATCACTTCTTTTAATAATTCTACATTTTTGCCTTATATAAATGCAAATGGTCCAGGTTTATAAATTCTGGAGCATATCTCTCCCCATAAGGATGTTCTGGCTTTTTTCATCACCGTTATTCGTGCCTATAAAACTTCTATCTGTTTAATGATGATTTACTTCGAACTTATAAAGAAATAGTGAATCCAGTCTCTGCAAAACCACGTGTTTTGCGCAGTAAACTACCATATGTTTTTGGACTTAAGTCTTTTCAATCCCGCTTAATTAAGTAAACCCCAGAGAATAACATTTCTGTCGTTTAGTGTAGACTATTTGCATTTGATGTTACATAAGGCAAAAGTGGATTAATTAAAAGAAATGAGTAAACCAGGAAACTGTGAATGTCACCAACAAAAAATTGTAAAATTTTGTTCGTTATAAAACATATATGATATATGGAAGTGTCTTTGAAGAATCAAAAGAAAAATGTAAAACATGTTATTTCATCTTAGCTAAGAAATAACTATTAAAGCTGTTGATATAGGTGTTACTAATTCAGACTAAATTCAGACTTATTGATTACTCTAAATACTTGGGAATTAAAAAATATAAATAATTTGTCAATTGTCAGGAAAAATAATATTGTAGCAGGTGATATACCAATTTAAATTATAATATTGTGTTGTATACTGATTGTAATTATTATTACCTAAGAATGGATGATGCATTAAATTCCATAATCAATATGCATTACCTATCCCTACTTTATAGGAAAAATCACTGTGAGAAAGAATGTAATGCAGCTGCAACTTTTGTTTCTTTATTCTAACTGTAATAATAATTAAATATTCAGTATGGAACTCATATAGTTAACGCATGCATACTAAATTCTTGCTTTAGTACACTTGTTTCATATTATATCGTCATATTAAAGACATTAGTATATATGCATATTGACATTAACAATAAATTGTTAACGATAACATGTATAATAACTGGGTAAATAAAGTTCATGTTTTCTAAAAACTCATCTAGTATCAACCTTAACTTATATATATAAAATAAAAAAGAATATTTTACTTAAAAATATTATCTTTATTAATCTCTTTGATTAATCTATCAACTATACAAACATATAAATTAAATTCACTACGTTTCACTTAGAATTCCTTAAGCTTCCTCAGGTAACAATACACATTCATACACACATCATACAGAATTCTCTTGCATACTGATCTGCTCGTACTAGATAACAATATTTTGTTCCAATCCTAATTGTAATAGATCCCCCTAATCACACATGACTACGAGATGAATATTATGGAATATAATAGATGAGAAAATGAAGGTAGCATTTTTTCTTTGTAATGGAGCAAAAGAAGAAATTCCTTCAGGAGTTGAAATAGCTTTGGAAATTGTAAGATAAACGAAAAGGCTCGCTTACTGTTGCCGTTAAGTATGGGTACAATACAGAAGGGAATATTATATATGGAATGCCCCTAATAACGTTCATTCTATTATCACGTTAGTTAAATTTGAAAAAAACTAACAAAGTTGGTGAAGTAAACCCTCATGAAACTGGAAAATATATGATACATAATATTGATGAAGTACAAAATGAACAACACTTAAATAAGCATTTAAAAAGGCATAGTAATATATAAAAATTAAAAAAAAAATTAAAATACAAAAAAATATTAGATATGGAGAAATTCAGTTATCTTTAAGAGACTATGAAAGTGTGAAAACATCATTTCAAACATATTTCTTTGAATAACCTCTAGTAAAAATATCCTATCATTGATACTTAAGTTTCTAAACATCATCTCATCAATAGTTTCACGATAATTAATTTTTTTAATACAACTTTGTGAATTTTCAGTTGTAGCTTTATTATTATGATTTATTTTTAAAACTTTTCAAAATCAATTTTAGCTTCTCTATACAGTTCCATAGAAAGATAATCCGGTCCTCTATGGAAAACAGCTTTTTCATTTTCAGAATCTAATCTCAAAGCATAATTACACTCGTATCTTGCACTGTCATACTCTTTTAATTTAAAATAACAAGCAGCAACATTGAAATGACCAACAAGTAATAAACCCTTCCATAATTGAATTGTCTCCTCAGAAACAGCACTTTGAAAAAATTCAACCGAGTTGTTACCTTGTAATTTATAAAAAGATCCACAATTGTGTAATATTACTATAATCATTGGTTTATAAAATTTAAGAGCCACCAAAAAATCTTTCTTAAACAGATATATACTCCTTTCAGGTAAATGATTGGAAGCGATATTCATTTCATGAGGGTTTACTTCACCAACTTTCCTAGTCTTTTCAAATTTAACTAACGTGACATTAGTCTACACTATTTGGGGGCATTCTGTATTTATTATTCCCTTCTGTATCATACCCATACTTAACAGCAACACTAAGATGAGCCCTTTCTTTTATCTTAAAATTTTCCAAAGATATTTCAACACATGAAGGAATTTTTTTCTTTTGCTCCATTACAAAGAAAAAATTATATTTATTATTCTCATATACCAATTTGCCCTTACATTTAAATGCGCTGTCAATGTATAATGAATGTCCTTACACTGGATAATCATCTTCTTCTCCTTTGATGTGGTTTCGCGCCAAAAACTACCATATTATTTTGACTTAAATCTTTGCCACAGCACTTAATTAACTCAACTTTGAATAGCAGTTCCTGCCATTTTGCAGCAAATCTTTTATGACACATTTATTTTTTTACCAGTCCTTAACTGAAAAAAATAAGGAAGTTTGCAAGAAAAAACATTTACAAAATGCGTAGTAGCAACACATGTCAGGGGCACACATCTCAATGGCAGTTTCTTCGAAGATTCAAATTAAAATGGAGAACCGTGTGATTTCATCTTAGCTGAAATCACTGAATATCACTTCCAATCATTTACCTGAAAGGAGTATATATTTTTTTAAGAAAGATTTTTTGGTGGCTCTTAAATTTTATAAACCAATGATTATAGTAATATTACACAATTGTGGATCTTTTTATAAATTACAAGGTAACAACTCGGTTGAAGTTTTTCAAAGTGCTGATTCTGAGGAGACAATTCAATTATGGAAGGGTTTATTACTTGTTGGTCATTTCAATGTTGCTGCTTGTTATTTTAAATTAAAAGAGTATGACAGTGCAAGATACGAGTGTAATTATGCTTTGAGATTAGATTCTGAAAATGAAAAAGCTGTTTTCCATAGAGGACCGGATTATCTTTCTATTGAACTGTATAGAGAAGCTAAAATTGATTTTGAAAAGTTTTAAAAATAAATCATAATAATAAAGCTACAACTGAAAATTCACAAAGTTGTATTAAAAAAATTAATTGTGTAACTATTGATGAGATGATGTTTAGAAACTTAAGTATCAATGATAGGATATTTTTACTAGAGGTTATTCAAAGAGTCATGTTTGAAATGATGTTTTCACACTTTCATAGTCTCTTAAAGATAACTGAATTTCTCCATATCTAATATTTTTTTGTATTTTAATTTTTTTTTTAATTTTTATATATTACTATGCCTTTTTAAATGCTTATTTAAGTGTTGTTCATTTTGTACTTCATCAATATATTTAATATATAATATTCTCATATTCATAAATATGAATATAAATATGAATATAAATATGAAATATTCTCATATTCATATTTATGAATATGAGAATATTATATATCATATATTTTCCAGTTTCATGAGGGTTTACTTCACCAACTTTGTTAGTCTTTTCAAATTTAACTACCGTGATAATAGAATGAACGTTATTAGGGGCATTCCATATATAATATTCCCTTCTGTATTGTACCCATACTTGACGGCAACAGTAAGCGTGCCTTTTCGTTTATCTTACAATTTCCAAAGCTATTTCAACTCCTGAAGGAATTTCTTCTTTTGCTCCATTACAAAGAAAAAATGCAACCTTCATTTTCTCATCTATTATATTCCATAATATTCATGTCGTAGTCATGTGTGATTAGGGGGATCTATTACAATTAGGATTGGAACAAAATATTGTTATCTAGTACGAACAGATCAGTATGCAAGAGAATTCTGTATGCTGTGTGTATGAATGTGTATTGTTACCAGAGGAAGCTTAAGGAATTCTAAGTGAAATGTAGTGAATTTAATTTATATGTTTGTGTAGTTGATAGATTAATACAAAAGATTAATAAAGATAATATTTTTAAGTAAAATATTCTTTTTTATTTTATATATATAAGTTAAGGTTGATACTAGATGAGTTTTTATAAAACATGAATTTTATTTACACAGTTGTTATATATGTTATTGTTAACAATGTATTGTAAATGTCAATATGCATACATGCAAATGTCTTTAATATGACGATATAATATGAAACAAGTGTACTAAAGCAAGAATTTAGTATGCATGCGTTAACTATATGAGTTCCATACTGAAGATTTAATTATTATTACAGTTAGAATAAAGAAACAAAAGTTGCAGCTGCATTACATTCTTTCTCACAGTGACTTTTCCTACAAAATAGAAATAGGCAACCTATATGGCTTTGGAATTTAATGCATCATCCATTCTTAGGTAATAATAATTACAACCAGTATACAATAGAATATAATAATTTAAATTGATATTGCACCTGTGACAATATTATTTTTCCTGAGCATTGACAAATTATTTATATTTTTTAATTCCAAAATATTTAGATTAATCAATAACTCTGAATGTTGCACCTTTTTTATATTTAATTAATTTATATCAAATAAAATATTTAATATATATAATTATTACAATTATTCTTAATCTTTCTGATTTTTAATAAATAATTTATTTTAATATACATTTGCTGAATTTTAAATTCCTTCACCAAAGATGAATTCACATGGTTCACCATTTTCTATTGAATCTGCGAATATATACAGCCATGTATTGAAAATACTTCACAATGAGTAGAAACATTACAACCTTCGACTGGCGAACAATCACAATTTCCTGGTTTAATCGCTTTTAATAATTTTCCACTTTTGTCTTATGTAACATCAAATGCATGTGGCCCAAGTTTATGAATTCCTGGAGCATATCTATCCATATTTGGATGTTCTCTTTTCGCTCTATTTTTCAGTGTTATCCATGTAATAAAACTTCTATCCATTTAATGATTTTAGAGATAAAACTTTTAAACAAATATTAAATCCAGTCTCTGCAACACGTGTGGTTTGCGCAGTGAACTACCATTGTTTTATGGACTGAAATCTTGGGAAACCCAAAAAATTAAGCCATCCTCAAAGAAAATTACCTGTTGTTTAGCAGTAGATCTTTTTATAGTATTTTTTTTTTTGAACCATCGTTGACTGATATACGAAAACTTGTTGCAGGAATAAACACTCTTTTCTCCAATATGCATTGTAGCAACCCAAGTCAAGTGCTTTAATAGCTTTTCCTCAGCTACGAAGTAACATGTTCAACAATTTTTTTTGAATCTCCAAAGACACTTCCATCTTTCAAATATGCTTTATAATGAATGAAACTTTACAACTTTTTGTTGGTTAACAATAAAAATTCTTGGTTTCATAACTTCTTTTTCCCCACTTTTTTCTGATGTTACATAAAAAACAAATGGTCCAATTTTATAATTTCGTAGTGCATATCTCTAACTCCATTCAGTCGTTCTGACTTTTTTCATCACTGTTATCCACGGCTGTAAAACCTCTACCCGTTTAATGATGTTATAGTTCGAACCTTTAAAGGAATAGTAAATCCAGTCTTAATAGACGTGTTACTGAGCAGTTAACTACCATAATTTTATAGAATTAAGTCTTCGTAGGTATACTTGACCTTCGCTCCCAACCCCTAGTCTCTTATTTTGCCCAATCGCAATACGAAATAAAACCACTAGTATTCATTTTGTAACAACAAAATATCTCATGAATACATAATTCATCTATATCTTTTACCGCATGCCAAGGGACAGGAAATTTTTGTTGTTCTTGTGCTGTTCTAACATCATTAACTACATCTTCATTTCTATCAACTAACATAACTTCTTCATCTAATTCTGCCAGTAATATAAATTCTAAATAAAAATTTACATCATGCGAAATACTTAAATGATTTTGACTATTAGTTTCTGCTATGTCGTCATTAATATCAGAATTATCAACTACGAAATAAACTTTTTCATTGTAGTTACTCTGATTCTGATGTAAATATTTATCATCAATCTAATATAAGAGTTGCAAATTTTACAAATAAATTTTGAATTATAATTGTACATTATTAAAAAAAATGTGTTGAGAAACATTCTGTTTCATTTTATCTACATTAAAGTTAAATATAGAGTGACTAAAAAATAGACCCTCACAAGAACAACATTTACACTTAGGCGTACATGACCGATATTTAATAAATTGCAAACTAGTCTTATCTTTTAGTTCATTACTCCTCTGATATTGTCGGACAATATTCTCCCTAAGTCTGAATTGATCACCTATTCGTTTATTTGTTTTTTGTTGCCGATCATTTAATCGTTGTTTGATTTGATATAATTCTTCTGATGTTAATTTCTATACATATTTTCTAGTTTTGAAATTTTCTCTCTCTTTAAACTCATCGTCCTCCCTTAATCTTTTTATTCTTTCCTTGGTCTTAATGTTTCTTCCTCTTTATATTTATCATCTTCTCTTAATCTTTTTATTCTTTCTGTGGTTTTAACACTTTTCTTCCTCTTTTAATTCATCTTCTTGTCGTTTTGTTGAGATATATTTCTTGCTAAAATTGAAAGAAGACATCATAACACAAAGAATAAAATACATTTGTCTAATATTAAAAGGCCTCTTTAAAGAAAAAGAATACAAGTACTAATCTAATGGAAAGGATCAGCAACAGAGTTAGGTTTCCCTAACTCTGTTGCTGATCCTTTCCATTCCTAGAGCAAAATTTGTCATATTTTACACATAGTTATTATTTAAATAAGTTTTTAACGATTTAGAATTTGAATTACATTGATGTAAAACTGTATGAAAATAATAAGTGTGAACATGTATTAAATAATTTTAACAATAAGTTGTATAATATAAGCAGTACAAAAGATTTTTGTTACAGAAATATAAATAATAATATAAAAATCATCAATCATACTTGTAATAGAAGAAAAATTAGAAATATTAGAGATAATATTGTTAAGTGGTAAAAGTAATAATAACTGGCGCAGAAAAAGAGAAATAATAAATGTTTTGGGTTCAGTTATAAAAATGATCACTGTAACATGGATCCTAATGACGAAGTAATATTAAATGAAATAAAATATAAGCCAAATAATATAATTGATCAAACAAATAACCGATATACAGTAAAACGTAGATATTATCAGTGAATTTAATAAAACAATAAAGATAATGGAAGATAATTTAATGAGTTGAAAAATAAGCTATTTTGTAGAATTAGAGAAAACAAGAAATTTTCTGAATCGATGAAATATATAACTTTATAATAAGCCTTGTACAATACAAATAAAATAGTGTATTATATCCACAAACAAATTATTTAATGAAATAGTGAAAATATCCAAATATTATAATTAGATAAATATTATAAATAGATTATATAAATTATTCATTATTATAATTGATTATAAGTGTTGTAATAACACATATAATAAATATTTGTGTTCAAGCGAATTAAATAACTCATGAAAATCTTGATTGTGAGAAGAATATTGTATTAAATGGTAAAATAAATAATTGTAAATATATAACATTACATATAAAAGTGTATCATATAAATATGATAAAATGGATATCAGAATTGCAATATTTTTTGGCAATAATTCCACATAAAAAAAGTTAACGATTGTAAATTAAAAAGAAATTGTAACTGAAATGTAAGTGAAAAAGAAAGCGGTACAAGGGATATATTTAATAAACTTAAATAATAGTAAAATATTGTATAAGGATAGCCCACTACAGTATATGATTAAAAGTTATGGGTATCCTAAATTTATTGATGTAAATGAATTGAATACGGATGAAGTGCGACGTTCTGAATTATCAATAGACCTTAAGATGTTAAAATTAAAATAATAAACTTAATTTGTCGATTGTCAGGAAAAATAATACGGTCACAGGTGATATATCGTTTTGAGTAATAATATTATGTTGTATATTAATTGTAATTGTACTGTATATTAAAATATTTATAGCAAAACACACCTGCGCCCGATAATTAACCTCATGATGTTTTATTTGTGGACGGGGGAGTTACGTTACAGTAAAATCCTGATCCATTGCATTCCATAAGCCACGTTTTCTTCATACCACTTAATAGTTAGAAATCCACCGTGTGATGAAATGCAATGCACCTGCATCTTGTACCAAGTATACGGAATTATTATTCAGTTCTGAATAAACTCTCGTCGAGTAAAGTTCTATTGCAGTACTCGTTTGATACACTTCATCGTCCTATTTAATTCATCATTAGCATGCACGCAAAATGATGTTAATTAATTATTTACAGTTAATGTATACTAATAATAATAATGTTAAGTGTATAAATTCAGTTCATGTATTTTTTTTAAAAATGCGTGAATATATAACATTTACTTAGTTTTCCATTTTTCCTGTAAACATACGTAATTTTTTATTTATTTATACATTTGTCTACTTAATAATAAATATCGCTATAAAATTTAGTAACTTCTGTTTTCATTTTGTTGATGGTTACATCAGAAATCTCAAAAACATAGTATTATATATAAGACTTACATTTATTTAAATAAAGTGACTTTTATTCTATTCTAATACTTCGTGCAAGACTCTGAATTAATAATTGTATAAATATTTGATGTTAATAAAAACTAATATCTTACCGATTGGGTAACTATCTGTCCTTTATTAAAAAACTGTAACTTTATTAAAAAATTGAAGGATCGTATCTCACTTTCATATGAAATAAGTTTAAATTAAGTGCAGCAAAAATGTGTATATGTATTTTAATAGACATACAAGGAAGTCATATGGTATCCACATCAGATTTTTTTTAACTACGGAACCTCACAAACAATTATTTAAAGTATCCCAAACAAATAAGAATAATAATTTTAATTTAAAGATGCAAGTACTAAAAAATATTTAATTTTTAATGAATAACTTGAGAGATATAAAATACTCTTCACTTCAAGTATACTTCAAACTAATTGAAGAAATGTTCCCAATACATTTTTCTCTCTCAAAACAAATCTTTCTAGTCAGCGATCGAGCCGAACAAGAACGCATCTACACGAATGTTAAAAAGTTTCCTCGAATGCGTTTGTTAAAAAACTCCCGTGACATTTTACTATGCAAAGTTTCTTTCGTAATTTTTCGTTAAAAAAAATGTTTTCTTTGTTGGTCTCCTGTTTTAACTTTACTTGCTGTTGAATTTATTTTTAAAACAATACTTCATTTGAATAACATTATTTTTATTAACTTATAAAAGAGAAATAACCCATCGTAAAAATTATAATTTATAACGTTAACGATAACGCACCGATGTAAACAGAATAAATATCTCTACAGATATTTACGCAATATATTATAAAAAAAATTATTTTACGTAATATTATATGAGTTATTAATGATGCAAAATAACGTATACGCAATATACTCAAGTGATAGAATATTTTATTAATAAGAAAAATTAACTAACAATTAAACTGTTAGTGACAGAGAGAGATAGCGCGCGATTACCGAACATATAAAAATCTATATGTAGCACGCGGTAGGCATAGTGGGGAAATCATAGGTGTGTGACGCTTTTTCATGACGCTCGTTATTTCTCAGTCGACTCAACATCCTGAAGCCTGCGTTAAGAAGCTGCGCTTCAATATAATTATATATTTTTTTGTAATTTATAGATTTATTAATTTATAATTTGTAATTTATAAATAATAGCTACTATTTAAAAAGCCAATTAAATAACAGGTAGTATTCATAAAATAAAAAAGGCCAACAACAAAAATATTCCTAAACTTTCCCTGCGTTTGAACAAAATTTAAATTTTAGCCCGTCCTCCATAGAAAAATTAAATTATTTTAAGATTTATTTAATTATACATTAAACGTAATTATTTATAGCATACCGAAGAAAATAACAGCAGAAAAATTAATTATTATTTAACCGTTTCATTTATCAGAAAACACTTGATAGATTGTATAACAGACAAATAGAACCAGCGGTGGATGAAACGCAGTACGGTTACAGATAAAGCGCGGGAATAAAAATCATCCCGAATTGACAATCAAACAAATATATATCTACAGAAGACAAATTAAATTCAAATAATTTTTTAAAATTATTAAATAAATAGTCATAAAACAAGCTCTCAACCGACATCGGTCTCTAAGTATAACTTCCGGTAACTCTCCTTCCTCATTTAATTAGTTATACGAGGGTGTGGTATAACTATATAGACCGCACGAGGGTGTGGTATATTAAATAACGAGGCTAATGCTGTAAAATATGTAGTTATCCCCTTCAATATACACCCCTATTCTATACCTACAACGCTCCATGCGAATTTTCCATTGTTCGAAACAGTGCTGGAAGTCTTCTTCTGTGAGCCCTTTCATGACGCGTGCCGGTTTTTCTTTAGCAGCTTCAACGGTCTGAAATCTTGTTCCTTTTAATTCAGATTTGACCTTGGGCAACAAATGAAAGTCACATGGTGCCAGGTCAGATGAATAAGGCGGATGGTCTAACACTGGGATTTATATACTTGGCTAGAATCGTCTTGATAGACAATGCAGTGTGACCCGGTGTGTTGTCCTGATGAAGAACCCATGTCTTGTTCTTCCACAATTCAGGTCGCATTTTCTTATTTTTTCCTGGAGTTGAGCAAGGACCTCAAGGTAGTAATATTGATTAAAAATTTTGACCTTCAGGAACCCAGTGAAGGTACACAATCCCATGAATATCGAAAAAACAAGACCCGGGCGAACATCATCTTTAAAGTTTTCTCGGCCATCTTGTAAACGCTTAAACCACTCAGAAACCCGCACATGTGATAAAAATTCAATGTCATATACGTTTTTTAATAAAAGATAAGTTTTAGTAGCGGATTTTTCAAGTTTCATAAAAAGTTTCACGATAATTCTTGCTCTAATAAAACACTTATCATTTTTTCGGCAAAAAAAAGATGTTATCCAAACGAAGTCCATGGCCAGATTAATATGTCTACAAAAACTAGAATGGCAACAATCAAAAGAGAAGGCTTCACGCTACACAGCTTTCGATCGTACGAATTTGGCGCATGCGCAGTTCTGTAGCACCATTAGTCTCGTTATTTAACAGCCATACCTTGTAACTATAGTATTATAGTTACACTCGTAAAATAATAAATTAAACATACATTTAAACATAAATTAATAATAATATATAGATACGAGATACCACTAAAAATTGTGAAATATAATAATTTAAAAACGGATTTCAAAAAGTAATAATACTAAAAAATTAGAAATAGTTATATTTTTGTGTTCTTTTAACACAAATTAAAAAAAAACTCCTATGATTTAATACAAATCCAACTTGAAACGTTGAAAAATCAATAGAAGAAGTTTTACTACAATAAAATGAGATCTACAAAAATATAATACAACAATAGAATGCGACATACAATAATACTTTATAGATGCTTAGGTACATATATTATCATTAAGTTTATATGCCTTAGTGAACTCAACATAATGTACGATCGTGAGACGCTCTTGAGATCCCATTTTACATGGGTGAATCCCGTTTAGCCGCCTAGCGGTCGGTTGAGGTACTAACTTTACTTAGCGAGTAAGTTTGTGTATACACGTAGGGTAGTAACAAGCAGTTTCATTTATATGGTATACAATATATATTTGGTTCATATATATATATATATATATATATGTTTAATTTGGATGGTACCAACTTCAAAAATAGCTATTTATTATAAATACTTTTACTTTAGTTAATAAATAAAAGTATAATAATTATTTGTAATTTTTTAGTACTATTATTTGTTGAATTCGGTTTTTATTTTTATTTTTTAAATTATTTTATATCGCGAACAAAATGACACCAATCATTTGTTAAAATTGGTTGATCAACGGTCGAGATACGTCTGAAATTGTTCGATTGGATCTTAAAAATTATGCGGGCTTAATAATTTAGCGCCTATTTTCACTTGCTAATTATAGAAATTACTTTTAATTCGTACTTGAGATATATAAAGTTGTGTCATCGTAATTTTAATACAAAACAAATTTTAGGATAGACTAGGATAAGATTAATGTTTTTTTTTTTTTCAGGGAGAAGGAACCGTCATCGATTTGACATACAACACAGCCTATCGATACGTAGTCTACTCATAAAATTTATACCCAACAAAAATTCCGGTACTGTTATTTAAGAATACTAGTATTAGAGTTTTTGTATTTAAAAGGAAAACATATTGAAAGGAAAACACAGGAACATAAATGAACTACGGAAACAATAAATACAGAATACACTACAAAGAAAATATATAGATTAAAATTTTGAGGAAAATAAAACAATTAAATGGTGGTAAATCAAGTTTATCGCCATCAAAATGTTTATTTTAAAAACCACGAAAATAATACGAAACTAAATAACCTAAAATAACCACGAAATCACGAAAATAAGTTTTTTTTTAGGTATTGATTTTATAATAAATTTATATTAAAAATGAAAAAAAAACATATTTAAAATAAAATGAAATGAAAAAAAAAGATTACGTTAGTACTCTACAGGAAATGAAAACGTACTTTCTTTTACAAAGAAAGAGCTATTAGGTTTCCCGATAGACAAAGTGTGTGCTTATATTTAATTTTAGCATCCACAAGGGTGACTCGGTAACATAGAAAAGAGACAAAAAGAATAAGAAAAAACAGGAAGAAAACGGATGGAAAGAAGAATACAAGAAAAGGGAATGTAAGGAGGGGGTGGTTACCGATAGTAAACTTTACCACCTTATCCTGTTACACTGCATGCTGCTCTTTCCTATACACAAAATTATATTGAATAAAATTGCAATACAACACGTAAAA
Organism: Lycorma delicatula; assembly: GCF_047948215.1. NCBI lineage: Eukaryota > Metazoa > Arthropoda > Insecta > Hemiptera > Fulgoridae > Lycorma > Lycorma delicatula. The sequence goes on along the minus strand of NC_134459.1, from coordinate 174,448,594 downwards.
AATTGAAATAATTCACTACTAGATTCAACAAAAATAATATCGTACAGGAGGTTACATCCAAAAGGGATGTTTTTTTTAAACAGTGTTCTAAACAGAAGGTAAAAAAAAGTTTAAATAGCATTTTTATTCGACGATTATTTTTACAATCAGTAAAAATTAAAACCGATAGAAAGAAATAAAAGTGCGATCGCACATTCGATAACTCCATATTTGTTTTATACACAAAACATTTAATCACTCTAAAATTTGACGAAGGGCGGCTGAATGTCGTACTCACTGGAACGAATAGGAGAACAAACTAAAATGTCGCAGAAAGCGATAGGTACTGCAGTCTTTTACTTTCATATCCCTACTTCCGACATTCAAAAACTCGTTGACCTACGCCCTCTCGTTTTCCATCAGTCCTCATTATTAAGGAATCGCCTAATATGTCAACGCCTTTAAAACTACGCGCAGCGATTGGATTTTTAACAGCGGGAAAAACCAACGCTAGCGACATTCATCGTCGTATTAAAAGCCGTTTATGATGAAGAAACTGTTAAACGAAATACTGCGAGTAAATTTTGTCGTATCAGAAACCGGTAAAGCGAATATCGAGGACGAACCTCGCAGCGATCGATGAGAAGCATCAAAAAAAGGTGAATGAATAGATTCAAAATAACCTTCGCATCACACAACAACGCATCGCCGAGCAGCAAAAGCAGAAAAGAAGAGTAGGATAGATTATTGCATAACCGGGCTTCCGTAATTTATTCGCGGCGGGTGTCATAACAACGACGAAAATGTTGCGAACAGTTACAGAAATGTTACGACGATCAGGCAAATAACTTACTTTTCGATACCGTCTCGGGAGACGAAACTTTTTCAGGTGAATCATTGCCACTCAGAAGAAAAACGGAAGGTAACGGAATAGCCGAATTAACCCGCTATTTCCGGCTTCTATAACTTCATCGTACTTGCGGTTTACGTACGGGTTCCGTACCTTGACCCTTAATAAATATAAATATGGTTCTTTCGTTTGATATTTTTTCAACGGCGAGCCTTTCAAAAACAAGCAACCGTCTTCATATCCTCTTACGGTACAAAAATAATTTTTCTCGCATTGATTAATAGTTTTACAAAAGTTATCGAACAATAATGCTGTTATTAAAGGAAGAAGAATAAAAAACGTAATAAAATGAAAACCTTCGTATAGATTCGGAGCCTTCATCGTACATAGTAGAGAATCTCGTACACTACCGTTTCTGCATAACTACAGCCTACTGATCTGATCATCAAAACGTAAACATCATGCCGAACAATTTTTTTATGTACAGATTCATTAATACTGTTTTTAAATCTCAATTTAAAAATACGCGCGCGCAATTCTTCCGTACACATATCCGTACTATAATGTACGTTTAAAATATCGGTACACGTAAATTTAAAACAATAATTCGAAGTAAAAAAAATAAAATTTTTATACGGACTAATCATATCACGCGTTTATTACAATAAGCTTGTTCGTTAACTTCATATAATTTTACCCCACTCGAATTATTTTTTTAATTTATTAAATTTTTACCTTAATTAACATGTTTTCTTTTAAAAGAAACCCTAAACTAAGATAAAAATTTAATATTATCTAATTTAATCGTCTAATAAAATTTTACGAAGTTAATATTTTATCTGAAAAATAATACTTATTCTCAGAGAATGATTTTCTTCATAAAGATAGGAGTTATGATGAAATTGCAACTCGATAAGAAGAAAAAAATAAGAAAAACAGTAACCGTAGCGTATCGTGGAAAATTAAACGATATAATTTAAAAACTTAATAATAATGACATCATTAATAAAAAAAGATTTTCTTCCATATTCCACTAAAAAAATGTATAACAAAAAAATATATATATACATAAAGAATTTTATCTTATAAGTATTCAACAAATATTTTCATACAAGAAATATTTTGTTTGCTTCGAAGGATAAAGGAAAGATGTATTCAGAAAACAGACGTACATATCTTAAAAGAAAAAAATATATAAGAAAAAAAGAACCTTTCTGAGAGTTTAAGATGGAGAAAGAACTGGAATTTGTTTACGAAAGTAAGGGATATTTTAATAAAAATTGTTATAAAAAATGAACTGTTCAAGAATATATAAAATAACAAGGTCAACGAGGAATGCTATTTTATAAGAATTCCAATAAAAGAAAGAGGGAGATAGAAAAAAAATAACGTCAGGTGGAATGCGAAGAAGTATACCAAGTACCCGTCGGAAACACAGCTTCATTTAAGTAAGCAACGAAATTCGATTTCAGTACTACGGTAGTCAAACAGGATAGGATACGGTAGTAGCCGTACAGAAAATTCGATTTAAGCTTCTTTCAATCCGCAAGGTTGCTAACCCCCGGGAGAACTGACCGCGAAGTGCAAAAGGGGAAGGGAAAAGAGAGGGTCACTCGCTGTTTTTTTTTTTTACCAAGTTTTGATAAAATACAAAGTAGAATTCCATAGTGATGGAATGTGTAAAACATGAGCAAGACTATATGCTGTTTCTCCGTTATGGTAGTTCGGACCCCAAACTTTGATCAACTAGTGAACTTTTACGAGACTATTGGGATTTCAGCGGACCGAGCTGCAAATAACAATAGCAATCAAACTTGTATGAAATAACCCGAATCCCCGCACCTGTTAGACGGTCACGCACACAGACTCACGCATAAACACATTTATTGACTAAAGCTTCTGCCTTCTCTTTACAATGAAACTTTATGCTATTTAAACAAAGAGCCAAGTTTTGCTCCGTAACGGATTCCCGGAATTACAGTTCTATACGTAAACTGAATATTTCAACGTACTTAAACGGCTCAATATATCATAATCGTATTATTACGATAAAAAAAAAAAAAACATTTCGTTGACCGTGCGTAAATACAAACTCAAAAAATTTAAAATGATAGAAACTAAAAAAAAAATGACAAAAATCTTCAGCGATCGAAATGCGAACCGGCAAGATTAATAAAAAAAAGAGGTCGATTTAAAGTCCTTCACAGATAATTTCAAAAGCGGTTTATCTCATAAATAACGATCAATAGTGAAAACTAAAATATAAAACTTTCACAACGCCCTAAACCCAAAAACGACCCTTTAAACACATAAAACGGGACTACTATAGTTTACTGTAGAACGCTTTTAAAACCAGATGTGAAAAACACTAAATAGGCAACATTCGGTTAGGATTGTCGTGTCCTGATGGTTTTTATTAAATTCCTTTTAAATTGATACGTCACACCCTATCATCTACATTTAAAATGTTTTAGTTGCTCTCCGATTAGAAGGTTGGAGATGTGGTACTCATACCGAAACATAGATACGAGATGCTTTGAGGAAGGAACATTTGCAACATTTTATTTATTTTATTTTATTTGTTGTTCATTAATTAAGAGATATTGCACATCACTTCTGAAACTAGCAGTGAAAATTATTAATGGCCGCTGTACCCGAAAATATATTCGCGTCTGAAGTTACTTAAATCAAAACTTTTGTTTATCTCGCGTGAAGATGCATTAATCTCACACCAAAAAATGGAACGTTTTGAGGTAGGAGCATTTGGTAATGTTTTTTTTTATTGTCGGGCAGTTATTTAAGAGGTGCTATAAACTCATTTTGACACTAACTGTGAAAAACGCTAAATGGCTGCCATTTCAATTAAATTTTCGGAGCCCATTGTTTTTAGGTCAATATTTTTGTTTTTCAGAACTGCTTTAAATGATACGTCATATTCCTCCACGTAGCGGTCTCGAAAATATAGATAATTTTAAGGTAGAAGACTTTGCTAATTCCACTCTTCATTGTTAAACCGCTGAAAAGTTGTTTAAGGATTCGAATGTCTTTTTTTCAATATATATATATATATATATATATATATATATATATATATACATACATACATAACTTAAGTTTGTTAATTAAAGGTGTACGTTAAAAAAAAACAGTTTATTTAATTATTTACATTAATATACTACACAATTAATATCTATCCATCGAATTATATTTTTTTAATAATTATTACTGTTTAGTATACTTGCTAATGTAATATTACAATAAGACGTTAACAGAATTATATGTTTAACGAACAACTACTAAAATAGGTCCTTTACGGAGGAGAAATATTGGTTTTCTTGGCATTTCTCCCGCCACCACCCAATTCGGTCACCATAAAGCATAAGACCGAATATCTGTGCCACAATCGACTACTGAGCCTCGAAATAGTTTAGCGACCAGTATCCTAAATAGCTCCTAGAGCTTACCTAACAGCGTGGGCGGGCTAAGTGCAAGCCACACACCACCGGCTTACTTGTCCCAATCGCTCATTTGTCATATATTTACTAAAATGGATAGACACACCCCGTCAGCTACTATAGATATATATGACATCCATAAATTGAAATTTACTTCGTCTAGACGCAATTCGCTGCAACACCTAGGTTACTGAATATTGGTACAAATTATTGGTTTATAATTGTTCAAATTAACACGGTTGGTGAGCACCTGGGCATCCGGGCACCCGTTGCCCTTAAAAACGAACTCGAGGCACACCAACCCCCAGATCCCATGTAAACTTGTAGAAGGATCTCCCTTAGTCGTGATGTCCCATTCCAGATGCCATGCTTCCATCGCGAGGCTGTGCAGCCTCTTTCGCAGGCGGAATGTTGGCAAGTGAACGAAATTTAGATCCGATGCATTGTGATCACAGTTCCGTTCCGGTACTGGCCCGGCCCGATACCGCATCCCAAATACCTCGGCCTCTTCGCAATCTCCACATGCCCGAACTTTCACCAGTAAATCGATTGAGAGAGCCCAGTGCATAGAATTAAGGCTCTGCGCTGGACAATCCCTAAATTTTTAAGAAGTGCTCTATTCATATCCAACCTCTGCGCCCAAACGGGCGCCGCGTAAGAGATCATGTTTTTGAAAACACCTTGGTACACAATGTACATTTGTCGACCTGAAGACCAATAGTCCTTCCGAGCAATCCTCCTAAGTGTGTGCGTCACTGATACGGCATCCGTCGCTTCTTGCCTAATGTAGTTGCTAAATAGCTGCTTCTTATCAAACAAAAAACCTACGTTCTAATGAACGCTCACTCGGCTAATTACACTACACAGCCTTTATATTTAATGTGAGGGTTTCGACTGTACGATAATTTGTCGCACCCGTGAGAAGCATACTCTCCGTCTTGGGCACAGAAATCTTTAAATTTTGAATCATTCATCCAGCCCTCCGCGATTGACAGGGCCACTTGCGCTCGATCTTCCAGCTGTGGTCGTGAATTACCACGAACTAAAAGAAGACAGTCATCGGCGAAAGCCTGAGCCGTGACCCCCTTCTGGGAATGTCAATCTCAGAAACCCGTCAAGTACCAGGTTCCACAGCAAGGGACCTAGAACGGAACCATGCGGGCTTCCGCTGGTACGACAGATATAGTAGAACTTCAAGACAACACATGTGTGCTGAATGACATCTAATATACAACTAAATAAAATATGTTATTAAGACAAAGACCTCAGCCGCAATAGGAATTCTTCGAAATAAATGATTAACCAAAAGATAAGTGATTGCCAGATGCACGTGGCTTCTATTATGTTTATGTCAGCATTATACTACGATCTAAATTTATATATATATATATATATATATATATATTTACTTCCTTGTACGAAATAAAGGAGGTATTGTGATTTCGAAAAAAATCGGTTTTCAGATTTCAACAGAAATATCCATTTTGACCATAATTAGTCAAAAATCCATTTTGACTAATTTCGGCGTGACGTCTGTACATACGTACGTATGTATGTATGCACGTATCTCGCATAACTAAAAAACGATTAGCCGTAGGATGTTGAAATTTTGGATTTAAGACTTCTATTTGTACACCTCCAATTTAGATTGCAATCGACTGGACCAAAAGTGTCTAAAAAGCCCAAAATCCGTCAAGTTCAGTCGAACCGAACCGGGTTGGTCTGGTGGAGAACGCGTCTTCCCAGGTCAGCTAATTTGGAAGTCGAGAGTTCCAATATTCAAGTTCTAGTAAAGGCAGTTACTTTTATACGGATTTGAATACTAGGTCGTGGATACCGGTGTTCTTTGGCGGTTGGGTTTCAATTAACCACACATCTCAGAAATAGTCGAACTGAGACTGTCTTCATTTACACTCATACGTATCATTCTCATTCATCCTCTGAAGTAATATCTGAACGGTAATTCCCCGAGGCTAAACAGGAAAATAGGTCCGGTTGAAAATGCTTAGATTTGATAGGCAAAAATACCTTATTGCTCGACATCTCGATGAATTTACGTTCAAAATGAAATATCCCGACCGCGATGCTCGGATACATAACACTGCAATTTCTCGAACATACAATTTCAAAAAGGCAGCACGCCAACGAATGAATTTATCATCGGACACTGACGTCTAGTCGGACCGATAGCAAGTATAATTCGGTTATGTCTTTTCTGATCTATCAAATTGTTATAAAATGAAGAAAAAAATTGTATTTTAGTAAATTATTTTAATTTGAAAGGGGTCGAAGGTGGATACCTAGTAAGTAGACTATCGCTGACTTTTCTTTACATTCCGTACGATTCAAATACAAATAAAATACATCGCTCTTTTCGCATAGACTGTCAAACGCTCGACCGAATAAAATATATGAAGCATCCGATTCGAAAGGATAAATAAAAAACAAGTTTTGTCCCCGATAACAATCCTTAATAATCCTAGTAATAAACGAAATAGAAGCGGCTCAAAATTAGACAGACAAATTATTTATTCGTGTAGCGGACGAAATGCCGTCAAAGTTATATTAAATTTACATTTCAAACAGGGATGTACATAATACGCATCGATTCTATTACAATCGATCGCTGAATTTGTCGTGATATTTTACCACCGACAACTCATCGATAACCGTTTTTCGGCTATCATTCTGTTGTTCGATTGTAATTAACGAGACGTACCCTGGCCTCGCCAAGATTGTAACGAGCTACAGGTACACTTACTTAACGTAGGAGGGAGTGTATGCAGCTATCTACGGAAACACAATTAACAGAGTTACACTAAATATCTGGAAATTTCCGTAGCGTCACATAATCCATGTAGAGATTCTGGATAGTAACGTACTATTATCCAGCAGATACCCGATGGAGTAGATATATATATATACACCTTTAATATCATAAATAATGCAGGAAATAAGTGCACGGAGAAACAAAATCTCATCATATTACAAATGAAATATTATTAGATATTTCTAATGATGTAAAACCACATTGTTTAGATCAGAATTAGATGTTACCTGATTTCCCGAATCTATATGTGTAAAACTAAGTTTAAACAAACAAATAAAAGTATATATATATATATTATTTAAAGGTAGAAAGTCTGAAACAATGAAATAAAAACGTTTTTAAGTTTATGACTAAAATCTTAAGTAGACAGGATCGGTTATTGATCAGGGGACTGAAAGAGGAGTTAGAAGAATCCGCAACCAAGAGAGCCTAAAGGAAAGAGTAATACATATATATATATACACGAAGTTTGTTTGCCGAGCAATCAGGGCGTAATGGTGCCTTGGGGATAGCTAATTCAATTCAGCGCTTCTTAAGAATCTGTTCTCATCTCTCGACTTGTAATATCGTTAAACATACCAATTTCAAACCACATTTTATTGAATAACTAACTAATATCATAGAGACTGCTCTCATATATTACTCAAGCTCCACATTTCACACACACACGCGCGCGCGCGCGCACACACATATACACACCCACACACGTGTAATTGTAAAACATAGCAAATACTTGCATACATTATTATCAAACAGAAATTACCATAAAAACTAAAATAATGTTTATTTTTTATTATATTAAATATTAGACAAAAACAAACACGTTGCAAAATAAAAAACTACTTTTTTCTGTTCATGCCGTATTTCTGTTGAAAACGAAACGAGAACACAAGCACCGAGAAATAAAATAGCATCGCGTTATAGGTTACCTTCAACAAAAGAGATCAGCCGTAACGCTGCGGTAGAAAGCCTGTAGGTTAATTTTAGGTTACCTTCAACAAAAGCGATCAGCCGTAACGCTGCAGTAGAACAGCTTGTAGGTTAATTTCCGCCTATGATCGGGCGACAAAAATATTTCTTATTAGAAATCTTTTCTACTAGAATTTCCTTTCCCCCAACAGTCTTATTACAACGTTATCAAAACGATAAATATATTAATATTAACATATCTCGAAGTAATATTAAAATAATAATGATAACAAAAGATCACACTTTAATGTAAACTGTTAAAACATTGACCGCATCGTTATGTATAACGATGCAACGTAATGTATAACATTATATCTTCTCCTTTAAGATGATATTTTAAAATTACTTACGGATAGACTGCGTACAGGCCGGTTCAATAGTTAATAGACCTTTCCCACCATCGGTTAGCGGTTGTGATGTCAATAATAATTATAGTGTTTTAAACTGAAAAAAATTCAGTTAATATTTTATCTGACTAATAATATTTATCTTATTTTATAGGAAAATGTTGTAGGACTGAGCTTCTACTGTAAATATTTAATCCGATGCAATTCATAACAACTCTGACTTAACTTCTAATAAAAGTTTTTCAAAAATAACTTACTGCCAGACAAATATCACACTCCTCTAATCCGCTCACAGCTTTAATACTAGTATCTGGATCGAGGTCACAGACACTGTTGTCATCCGGATCGCTTTCGTTATTTTCGTTTAAACATATTATAAAAGATCAAACTGTGTTTTCGAAAATACCTAGTTTGGCTTTATATTTATCTTCACGTGGTAAGCGATTATGAATTTTTGGTTTCCATTGTTCAGGCCTAAATAACTAAATTTACCCGCACGAAGAATAACAACGTCTTCATGTATGAAAGTAACGTCAGTAGTACGGAAATAAGCATACTAGCGCCAAATGGCGGACAGTCCGCCATCTTGGATTGTGACGTCATTGGCGCTAGTAGCCCGTCAGTGTTGCCAACGTGGTTATATATTTTGTATTAAATTATTGAAGTAATATTTCAAACGTTGGTAGCACTGTTGAACAGCTGTTGTGTAGAGGTCGGTTTGAATTAAATAAATAATATTTAAAGTGAAAAAAATGTGGATCGTGTAGGTTTCGAACCGGGAACGGTTGGTTGTTTGTTGTGGTTGACTGACGCCTTAGACCGTTCGACTACGGTGGATGAGCGTCGGAGTGAGTGAAATTTGTTCTAAGTCGTTGATTTTTTAATGATGGTGTCTGTAACCGCCGCTGCAGTCGTGTATTTTGTTACAATTGTGTGTGTGTGTGTGTGTGAATAAAAATGTAGACTTATCTCGAGGATGTTGCTGGTGGTCGTTGTGACTGCACCGGGAGGCGTCACCGCGATGGAAAGAGGTTCTCGTCGTAGATCGTGCACCGGGAGGTAGTGTCTGCGTGTGTGTTTGCGTGCGTGCGTCAGCAGAGTGACACAGAGATGTTTGCCGTACCAGATGCGGCGTTCAACAGAAGAATTGTCCGTCCGACGTGGTCTAAAGTTGTCCAATTGACCAATCGCAGCGTTGGAATTCGAATCAGCGCATGCGCACCAGCCGTTAATGTGTACGTGCAAACTGGATCGTCGATTCTAAGAAGAGTGGATGCAATAAGGAAAATTTTTTGATAATTATCGAGTCACTAATACAAACGTGTGTGTGTGTGTGTGTTGTTGTTGTTGTAACCGGTTAAATCCAGTTGTGTCTGGATCTGTAAAAGAAAAAAGTTATAAAATGCATTTATGTGTTAAACACTCTCCTCACCATTCGCAAGTGTAGTTCGACAACAGATGGTGAATCTGACGTCGGATTACGCCGCAGGCCTTGGAACCTTCATCCAGTAATGTCAATCGACTAAATTTTATTTCTAAAAAAAATAGTCTTACATTTCTGTATTGGGGTTTAGAGTGTTGTTGCATTTCCACACCACCCAAGAGGTAGCAACGGTGGCGCGTTGAGATTTTTTTTAGAGTGAAATCTCTCCCCAGTAGGCCTACGAAACACTCGTACAAAAAAAATGCAAATGATATAAGTTAAAAATTAAGTTGTATACTATAAAAATTACTCCAAACAAAAATAAAGAGAGACTCATAGTCTGTGTATAAAAATGTACGTAAATAAAAATAAATGGTTGCATTTTCACACCACCCAGGAGGTAGCAACCGCGGCGCATTGAGATTTTTTTTAACGAATGATGTCTCTCCCCAGTAGGCCTACAAAACACTCGACCTTAAGAAATGAAAACGTCTTCATGATATTTCTTTACAAGACCATTATGAACAACAAATGCAGATGATGGGTAGTGATAAACTTGCACAAGAAAACACAGCTATCCGGAATAAAAAAACCTAATTTAAAAGTTAACTATCATCTACATCTATGTATGCGAAACCTGTCATCTCGTGCAAGTTTATCATTACTATTCATCTGCGTTTGTTGTTCATAAAATCGCGCACTTGTAAAGAAGTATCATGAAGAAGAAGAATATGTTTCGCATACATAAACTGTGTTACGAGTAAAAAAATACTTACGAAATCAAAAGTTTACTAAACACTCTCCTCACCATTTGCAACATAATCCGATAGTAGATAAATCTATTACCAGATTATGTCGCGGGCCTTGGAACCACTGCATTCAATAAACGTAATTAAATATCGTTTTTTTTATAAAAAACAATAGTTAGCTACAATTTATTGTATGGGGGTTTAAAGTGTTTTTTGTGTGTGTGTGTGTGTGTGTGTGTGTGTGTGTGTGTGTGTGTGTAATTTTGTGTTGATTGTGTAATGTGTTATAGTCCTTAAAAGGACTTATTGAAACATAGTAAAATTAAAAAATTCGTGTTGACGATCGTTGACGGTTTTCTTTATCCTCTTCTTCGTCTTTTTCTTTGCGTTTCGTATTCTTGTACAAAATAAAATAAAGTGAAGCGATATGACGCCCTCTCATATATCGATTGGTTTTAACGTAATCGATTTCTGGATTTTCATTTGTGGTGTATGCCACCAACAGCGGTTGGGTATCATCATCATCACCGTTGTTAGAACAATCTACCTCATCGCGGGTCCTCTCCGCAATCTCGACATGGCATGTCCTGAGAAACAGCATGTGCTGCTTTTCTCCCTCGCAGGTATTGTTGAAAAAATCGTATATTCCCCAGTAAAATCGTTGTGTCCCTAGTATACTGGTGGACAGAAGACATCGCTTGGAAACGCAGGGAGTGCCTTGGGGCTAGGACGCTCGCGCAGCGTACGCGTCTCTACTCACTAGGACAGTTATACATGGCCCGATATAGGATGTGCAGGAGCAAGCTCAATAACCTTATTAGAGACTAAAAGGGCATCTTGGAAGCAATTCATCTCATAAATTGATACAGACCCATGGGGGAATACATTTAAAATTTTCGTTAAAAGGGCACTAAAAACTAGGATACCCCTTATCATTGGACGCCGGAGAAGTTCAGAACATAATTGAGGGACTGACTGTTCCCACATGGGGATGGGGTTGTTGTGGAAGTTGAGGACGATGTGAATTCCCCTCCAATTTTCACCAGAGAGGAGATTACAGTAGCAGTGAAACAGATGCCTCTGGATAAGGCGCCGGAACCAGAACTTTTGCCAAATTTGGCCGTTAAGATGGCTGTATGGGCGGACGTGACGCCTTTTTGAAGGTATACAACAATTGTTTAGATGAGGGGGTGTTTCTTCAGAGGCGGAGATGGCAGCGCCTGATTTTGGTTCCTAAGCCGGGGAGAAACCCGGACTTCCGTCCTCTTATAGACACTAGCGATGATCGAACACCATGCCAAAGATACTCGAGCATGTACTGCTACAGAGGCTGACCAGAGAGATATTGAGAATGCAGGGGGGCTTACGGATAAACAATTCGGTTTTCGCAGAGGAAGATCTGCTTTGGACGCGATATTGGAAGTTGTTGGTATGGAAAGAAGAATCATTGGAGGGAGGTTGATCTGCTTGCTCGTGGCGCTATACGTTCGCAACGCATTTAACTGTGTGGCCCATGACGCCGTTAGGACTGCGCTGAAGAGTATGAGAGTCCCCCCCCATGACTGAGAAGGATAATTCTCTCCTATCTTAGTGAACACAAATTGATCTGCGAAGTGAAGGACGGAGCGGACGAACGGTGCATAGATAGAAGACTTCCAGAGGGGTCGATTCTTGGGCCGGCCCTTTGGAATATAGCGTATTTCGCACTCCCCTACCGCCGGGCGTCACTCTCGTAGGTTACACAGACGACTTGCCCCCCGTAGTGGAGTCGAGTACTCTGAGAGTCCATCGCTCAGATACAAGACTCATACACAACAATCAAAATCTGGATGGCCGGAGTCGGTTTAACTATGGCTCCAGATAAGAGATGGAGATTGTTATGATTACAATAACCAAACGAAGGCCAACATTGAAGATGGTGCTTGAGGGCCGAAGGATAGTTTCAAGGACTATGAAAATATCTTTGAATATGGGTAGACGTCAGGGTGCATTTCGGCACCCACGTCTTGGAGGCCTGCTCAAAGGCTGAAAAGATCATGCGTCTGGTTGCCAGATTACTGCCGAACTGTAGGGGACCGAGGCAGCAGAGGAGGACGCTGCTGTCTGGAGTACACTCCACATTACATTGCGGTGCCGAGATGTGGGAAGGGATCATTAGATACGGCGTAGACAGGGATGGTCTCGAATCAGTACGCAGAAGGAGCTGCCTCCGTATTACAGATGGATATCGCACGATTTCTCGAGAGGCAGTCGAAGTGTTGGCGGGAATATTACCTCTCGATCTGGAGATCACCTGCAGGAAAAATATTAAAGAGCAATGGGCGTTAACTGCTGTGGAAAAAAGAGAGTGGCTAGGTCTGTTATGGAAGAAATGAGTAAAGATGGCAGGTGATGTGGGGGAGGTTTAAGATCACTCCGCTGGTTGTCCAGCGTGTGTAGATGAGGAAGAGACAGCGTATCACACCTTCTTTCGCTGCCCCCGATTTGAGGATGAGATGAGGGAAATATTGGACACCATAGATAAAAGGGAAATGTTCCTCCCAGAGGAACTACAGCAGAACATGTTGGAAAGCACAGAAAACTGGCTGGCTATAGCAAGGTTTGCTAGAAAGATGATGGAGGAGTTGTACATCTGGAAGGAGTCTCACAGGGGTACAAGGGGTCGGAGGAGGATGCGGGGGAGGGCAGGCACGCGCCTGAGAACCTAGGGGGTTCCCCATACATATAGGGATCGCCTGGGTGCGATGAGGTCATGGGCACTCCGCTCCTGCGTCCAATGGTGACCCGTGAGGTAAGTATACTATAATGTTTGATTGTCTGTGATTAATTGTTTGTTTATGTGACTGGCTTTCATGTGATGTGTGGAGTGTGCAGTGTGAATTGTGTTTTCTGAGTGACAATTAAATGCCATGGAGTGTGTGGTAACATTTAGTTTGAGTGTGGTATCTTGTGGGTGTGAGGTCTGTGTCTGTTGACTGTGATGTCTGAATGTGTGAGGGCATTTTAAAAAAAAAATTTTAAAGTTCCTTACATCACATCTGTCTCCATTCTATTCTGTTTTTTCTAATTGAACTTTTGAGTTCAGTTTTTTCTCTTTTCCAGTACCTTTTTTTACATCTCCTACTCATCCTTCTACTATGTTTTAATCAATGGTTCTCCTTTCAAAAAATCTCAGTTATTAGCTGAATACCTTTTATTGAGTACTTACTTTCTCTTTTTCTATTTAGCATTCGGAATCACCAAAAGGTATTACATCAGAGAATGAATGAGTATGATATGTATGAATGTAAATGAAGTGTAGGTAGTTTGTTGATTACTACCTTGCACCTAATTGACACTTCTCACATTGCCTCTCCTGAAGTTCCAAATGGGAATCAATGTAATTTTTTCTGGAATATTTAAATGGAGACTGTGCCACGATGCTAAGACTCGGAGAATCAAAACTTATAAAAATTGGCCGATGCGAATTTTGACCTCTTAAAAAAAATAAAATATCTTACAAAATTGTTCCCAAATTGACCTCAGACATTCAAAAATAACAGTTTTACTTCAAGCTCAAATTTCAAACTTTGTACACAAACTATATCTTATTGCCACTAAATTTTGAAATTTGAATCTCAAAAGGTTAAATATTCAGAATAAGTTAAATCTACGATTAAGTAGTTTGAGGCTCAGTAATCCCACTTGCTAGTCAAGTTTACTGACACTGGTAAATGTATTTTTTTCACTAATGGAAAGAAATAAAATTGTTAAAATTCATTAATAATGTTTTTCTTTTGGTTGAAACTAAAAATTACAAAAAAAACTATCTGTTATGGATTTATTGTTAATAAAGAATGTACTAGTATGATAATAAAATCTTAAAGATAAGAAAATTTGACAAGAACAAAAATTTAATAAATGTAACAGCCAAATAATTATTTATTTATTTATCATTACACCAACAGTAGACTAACACCCTATAACATTTAGTTACCTTTTGATGATAATTAATTTTATAGCATATGAAATGTGCCATTCTGACCACAACTCACACACATGACACTCTTCTGACACTCTTGAGTAACATAAACTGTCATTATGCCACAGAAATCAATTGAGTGATGGTATATAAATGCAGTTCACCAGGAGGTGGATATTAACATTTTTTACATTATAGTAGTAAAATTACACAAACTATGTGCAAAAAATATGGAATGGAATGGAATGCAAAGTTGGCAGGAGTTTATATATTCTCCCTACGGATCCCAGAACCTGGACAAAGTCCCTTGCTGCTGGATGATTCTATCGGGCGTGTTTTTAAGGTTTATTTTTAAATGAGGGGTCTAATTTTACAAGTTTTGTCTTATTTAGTATTTTGTGTTTTAGGGACGGATTTAATTGCATTCCAATCCGTTGTTAAACCAGCGTTATCGAACCCATTTTATGGGCCGACCGCGGAAGGCTAGGCTTATGCAACCTGTCCTCCCAACGTAATTCCCCTTCAGACCGTCCACTTAAGTCCTTTCGGTGCTAACGCTTCATAGGCTAGCAGGAATACGCCACAATGGGGCACTGACTATCAGGAGGGAGCAATGCGACCCCTTCTCCAGAGGACTCGCAATTGCTGGTTTAATAAATAAAATGGTAAAAAATATAAAAGCCGACTATTAACATAATAAAAAAGAACATTTACCAGAACTGAACTCAAAGAAAAAATTCAGTGATTAAAATACACAAATTTGTATGGAATACAACATTTTATAATAGCATTAATAAAGTCAGATAAGCAGAAAAATGAAAAACAACTGAAATATCATGTTATAACAGAATTTAGAATTTAGCCTTTTTCCAGAAAGAGTCACCGTCTTTCATTTAGAACATTCTTGATTTTTCACCAGATCAGGTGAAGTACTTTTCCAGATACTACAAATTTTCATATTTCACTCCCATTAAAAGATGCCAGGAACAGCATCTGGCTGTAAAAATCCCACCAAGTCATTTCTGCATAATGTCATAAAATGCGTGAAAAAGAAAAATAATACTAAGGGTTAAGAAAAAGAGAAGCTTAGAGTAAAATATTTAAAAAGGCCATTAATTAAAACCCAGATCAGTTTAATTTGATTAGCAATCAAATGGAAGGATAAACAACTCTAATTATGAGATTGAAAAGAGATAATATTCACATTCAATTACAATCAAGTTAATCCATGCTTAAAGAATTAATTGAATAATTCTGGATTTTGTTTTAGATTATATGGGTGTTATTTTTGAGATACTTAGAATTTTAATTTGGATAATAATAAATTAAATATATATATTTTTATATACAAGGAGATTTTTTTATAAATTTTTATTCTGAAGATTTTTTTAAATAAAAATATATTATGGACAATTTTTACGCATAAAGATATAATTAAAATTATCTTAATTATGATATAGTGAAAACTAAAGCAGGATTAAGAAATTATAATAACATTAAACTATATGAGATAAAAAGAAATATATTAAATAAGTCCAGTTACAAGATTAACCAAAGAACTAACCACAATATAATCAACACACAGAAAAGAAATTCCCTTTCAACACTCATTATATAAGTATAAAAATTAAAAGTTCTTTCATAGAAATAAAAAAAAAGTAGAAACAAAAACTAAGAATGGGGGGACTTCACTGACATTCAATTATTTTAAAATAAAAAGATAAAGCACAAAATATAATGTAAATAAAATTTATAACAATATTAAAAAAAAAATAATTTAGAAAAATATTGTCAGTATAAAATGAATGCAATTTTTATAAATAGTTGAGCTCTTTTTTTACATATAGCGATATATTTTTCACTTTGTACGCTGTCATAGTAAGCTGCTGCAGGCTTTTTGTGGTGTGTTGAGGGATGTCGGGGCAAGCACAGAAAGGGATGGTAGATGTGGTACAAGCACTAACTACAGTGCACTAATTGAATTATGGCTGCCCAGCTCTCAAGGCACGCAGTAGCCTACAGTAATATCAGTCTATTGGCCACCTGAACATATGGTCATTGTTATAAAAACCATTCTGTATTTATTTCAAAAACTTCCAAACCTTCTATATAAAAAGATCAATACAACTGTCTTGTAACACTGTTTAAAATAATAATGAAATATTTTTATTTTTAATTTTGTCGGCCACAGAGATATATATATAATAACAAGATATATTTTATTTTAAAATATTTTTTTGTTAATCTCTTAACCAATCAACTATACAAACTTATAAAGTGAATTCATTACGTTTCACTTAGAATTAATTCTCTAAGCTTCCTCAGATGACAATACACATTCATACAGAATTCTCTTGCATATTAAGAAATTAACTGATCTACCCATCCTACATAACAATATTTTTTCCCCACAATTACAGTTTTAGATCTCCCTACTCACACATGACTATGACATAAATATTAGAATATTATATGTTTAATATACTGATTACTAAAGTACAAAATGAAACACTTAAATAAGTATTTAACAATTAGTATTCTTAGTTGCAAGAGAATTTTGTATGATGTGTGTATGAATGTGTATTGCCACTTGAGGAAGCTTAGAGGATTCTAAGTGAAACGTTGTGGATTTAATTTAAAAGTTTGTTTAGTTGATTGATTAACCCAAGAGATTAATAAAGATAATATTTTTAATTAAATTACGTCTTGTTATTATATTTAATTCTATCCAATCAAGAGGAAAATAAAATTAAATAAATTACATTTAAGTTAGTATTCATATATATATATATATCATATATATATATATATATTAAAGAAAAAAATTTTTTTTAATAGTAACTTTATTATATTAAAACTGTAAACTATAATAAATTATTTGTTAATACAAACTTTTTTTACCTATGTGAAAAAGAAAAATTATTGTTACTTTTTTAAAAAAAAATTAATTTTAATAATAAATACCTACACAGTAGAGAAAGATTTACTAAACTAGAAATTAAAAAAATAAGAAATACATAATAATTCTTTTCAAAACAAAAACAGAAAAACTGAGGGAATTCCAGAATGAAACAACAACATAATAAAATGACAGAGCAAAAAAAAAGGATACAACAAAAGAATGAAAATCTACTGGGAAAAGTGAAAGTAGTCCAAACTGAAGTAATTTTGTTTATGTAAAGCCCGCAGCAGCTTATCACACAAACAATAACTCATGCAAATAACAGTTTTACTCACATTTGTGATAAAATAAATTAGAGGCAATTTTATCTATTTGATTAATATTAGAACGCACCTTGAAAAAATTCCATATTATAAAATACTTTATCAACATCTACAAATGTAAGATTTTTGTACAAAAAATACAAGTAGAAAATCAGTTAAAATTGCAAACGAAAAAGATTCATAGACATGAGCATCGTAATGAAAAAAAGTAAGCAAAAGTATGAAAGAAAAATTAGAAAAATTTTTTTATCTTCAGAAGGAATCCTGAAGATAATAATGACTGTCCATTTTCCTTCACACTTAAAATGAGTTATTACTCTTGTAATAAATAAACCCATTATTAATAACAAAATTACTATGATACAATCATCTTGCGTTTGCAGAATAAAAAATAAGAAACATGTTATTCTTACGTGCGATTCACATAAACAGAGAATTGGATTAATTTTACCACAATCATGAATTAGGCTTCCTTTTTTTCAGTTTTTAATAGATAAGTGGATACCCTAATGATATTTCAATCATTAAGTTTATCATGAAACTAATGAACTAAGCTCCTGAGTTCATTTAAAGACAGCCCTTGAAGGTAATATACCAGAGACTTCTTGATATTTTCAGAATGGAGAAACAATAACCTTCAACCACATCCACAGATCTGATAATTTTAAAAAAAGGATTAAAAACAAAGAAAAAAGAAAATAATTAAGTAGTGAAAAAGAATCTGTTGTTTCGATCAAGGCAGTTTAGCTCACACACCTCTAGCAATAATGTTTTGTACACAGGACAATACATATCATTAAAAATTAAACAAACATAAAAAATATGTATACAAAAATGCAATATCTGTTATATACACATATTTATTAACACTTTTGTGAATTATTTTGTAGTTATTTTTTTGTAAGTAGTATACTCATATATCTAAACATTATTTCATGTGTTTATATTTTAAATAATTAAAACGGGCTTTAATCAAACGTATTTTTTATTTTATAATTAATTTATTTTGTGATGCTAGTCTGATCAAGGTTTTCACAGTTTCCCTTGATCTATCTATGCAAGTGCTGGGACAGTTCTATTCTTTGTCCATGGACTAGGATATCTACCCAGTCATGATGTAATCTATATAATACATGCCTATGTAATGATTATAACGAAAGATTTATTTATTTACTTAAATTAGTAAAGCAGTATTTCAAATTCATACAAAGTTATTAACACAATAGAATGAAAAATACACCAAATAAAAAAACCTTCCATAACAAACCTGCACAAAAATACATTTAATAGTGCTGAATGCTCTTAAATCTGTTTTATTGATATTTGCTCTTTTTTTAAATTTAGTACAACCAGAAAGTATTAAAATTCTCCCAACAGTCTACTGATATATAAATAACAATAAAGATTTGGGTGACTTATCTTTACAAAACTGAAGATTTAACTATTATTACATCTTCATAGTAGAAATATTAGTTGCTCCACTTTGTAAAAGTAACAAGTTAGATTAAGGGAATTTGTAACCTAAAGTCGCAGCATTTTTCAACATACTGATCTTCAACTTCTACTCCATAATGCAAATGTCTAACGAATTCTAATCACAAATTATTCCCGGTTTCCAGTTAAATTAACTATGACATGCACATGCTGAATATAAATACAATAAAACTCTCAAGTTATAATGTATTAACAGCCTATTTCATATTATTTTGTTTCAAATTTAAACTACTTTTCTTTTACAATTTCACATTTAATACATTCCTAATGTAACAATTCTTCATTTTCATACTTTCTTGTTTTGCCCACTATCGATTTCAAAAATGTATTCTCCTCTTCCTGAATTAAATTGTACTCCCTCTAACACAACCCATGTCTGTTCCATAATAAATGGTGTACATTAACATCTTTTTCATCTGTGAAACTGAACTATCTACAACTGCTTTCTATTTTGGAAAGATTTGCTTCTTCCTCCAATGTCTGTAATACAGTAAATAGAATTTTCCATCGGCTTCTAAAGCTACAACTTCAAGGGTTAAACAATTTAACTTACTCTTATCTCTACCGACCACTGTTACTTCACTTTTCTTCTTACTTATTTTTAAACAGTGGAATTTCATTGATTATGCACACAACAGATCTTGTACGTATTCATTATTCTCACCTTAAATCATTACATCATCAATGGATCAACCCCTCACTAAAACTGAAATTAGGTATAGTTATTAAAACATTAACATTTTGTAAAGGAGATTTTCATATAAGCAGCTAGATACAAGCAAATAATTTTTTTATAGGGTATCTATCCATTCCAGTTATATATATATTTTAGATACATAAAACTTTGGAAACTTTTCCCTGTATGATGATAGTACAATACATGAGGCAGTACCTAATACTCCAAGGCTGCTTCTACCACGATATATACTACCCACTAAACTATGTGTCACTTCAGCACTCAACTGCTTACCATTGAGAGCTCTTACCCACAAACTCCTTGGCAGGTTGAGAACAGAGTTATGCACAGCATCACCTCTAAGGATGATAGCTTGTAACATTATTAATCTTATTACTATTCAAATTTCGCTTTGGGCATCAGAGCTGGTTGACTAAGCAGCAGTTTAATGCTGCTTAGTCAACCAGCTCATTCACCCAAAAATTCAAGACCATCATCAAGCCCAAGCCTCACCTAAATATGAGTGAATCACCCTCCTTTTTCTTCCATTGGAGTTTTACTTGAAACAAAAGATTTCTATTCCACTGCATGATATTATTGGTAATAATCCTATAATCTTATCACGGTGCAGTCACAATTATGTAAAATTTAATCGTTACTACATTAGTAAGAATAGCATCTTGGTGCCCACATGTCTGAGTCTTTTAATTATCCTTTGTCCACCCACGGTTTTTGTTTCTATGACATATACATAGAGACTGTTTCATATCTATTGCTTATATGAGAATCTTAGCCAAGGCTAGGATGCTTAATTAGTAAACCCAAGCCTTTTACTGCTACTTAGAACATACAGCTTAAGTTTATACAAGTAGAAATAAGATTTATAGTAATAATTAATCTGACTAGTTTTTCAAAAATACAACTCCAAAAAAGAGAAGTTATTTAATAATCTTACTGATAAAAATATATGTACGAGACTTTTACAAAAGATCTGATTTGGATGAACGGAATAACGATCCAATTTTAACAAAATTAATTAACAAATAACAAAACTAACAGAATTACTAACTTATATTTCAATTATAAAAAAAAATTATTATTCAATAATAAGGAAAAATATGACACAACAAAAGGAAAATTATGAAGAAAGGAATACTGATTTGTAAATAGAAAAATAATTGTAAAATTACTTATTATTATCATCTATTTTTTTTCTTTATTTACAAACCAGTAAAAATTAAGAATAATATTAATAACAACAAATTTAGATAAGAAATTCAATTTAATGATTATGGTGTCCGAATAATTTATCTAGAAAAACACATATTTTCTAAACGTAATAAAAATCTTCCTCGAAGTATATATATGTACATTCACAATGTAAGGACTAGCACAAAATCTTTGCAATATTCATACGCTATTTTATTATTTACACTATAGGAAATCTATTATTTACACTACCTTACATCTTAGGCAGAGAGCAGCATTTACAATATGTTTGCAAAATATCAATTTAAACAATATAATATTAATAAAAATAATAATCGTTTACTTCACAGTATGTTTTCTTAAATTAAATCTTTTTCTATTACATTAAAAAATTATATATTAATATGTAAATACATTATTTTATTCAAAAATTTATTAATAAAATACATATTACGATATTCAAAAATTATTTATTACATTTTTATATTACAAATAAAAAAAATTTAGATTACAGAAATTAATAAATATGAATGTTCTAAATGAAATTTTACTCTTTTCCTCATAATTATTAATATTATCATTAAAATAAAATAAAAATTAAATTGACAAAAAGTATTTAAGTGTACCATGACCAGAGTACACAAAAAGTAAACAACATGAATTTAAATTAATTTGCAACATAAGATTTCATTATTTTACTACTATCTAAAATGGGGAAAAATGAAGAAACTTTACTCCAACAAAAATTTAACGATATAAAAATAATTTATTAATAAATGAAATAAACGTGACAAATATTTCATAATGGTATACTATTATGGTATTAAAGAAATATAACAATTTATTTTTACAACAGAAATGAAGCTGATTTTTTTTTCTCTTTATACAGGATGCTGATTATCTGAACATAGATTTTCTGGATATCCAATGATCTGGGACTGCTTACAAGTGCACTAGGCAATTTGAAAAAGTTAATGTACTACTTAAAAAATCTGAAATACTATTTAAATAAACTTTTGCTTCTACAGAAATATATTTGTCAATCTTTGTTCTTTTTTACTAAGTTTTTGATTAACTTTTTGGAATTTTTATACCGTAAAACAAATGCAAATTTAGGCCTGCGTTAAACTAATTATGAAATTAATGTCTGAAAAAAATTGATGGAACCCATAAATCGGTCACTCATGAACAACGATGTGATGATGTTTATTTTTATTCTGCTGTGGATAAACAGTAGGTCAAAACAAATGACTTCATTACTGCACCCTTTACCTTATTTATCTACGTTACTTTATGCAGGATAGGATGCATAATTTCCATAATACTGTGATGAAATCACACCGTTTTATTCACTGGATATTTAAGCCTATATCATTAAATCTTTATAAATTTAACATCTATAATTAATTTAATTCTTATAAACAGACTAACTAATAATTTAACTACTGTTAACATACATGTCGATATTCTTAGGGTTTGTTACCAACATTACTGGAATGAAATGAAAACCAAGTTGTTTTTTCAATGAAAGAAAAGGTCAAAATTTTAGAAAAATTGAAAATGGTGCGTCAAGTAAATAGTTAGTAAATGAATACGGAGTAAGAACATTAACTATTTCAGACACTAAAAAAAAAACAAACACCATTATGAATTATTTATTGAACGCTATACTCATTAAACATTAGAATGACATATAAATCGCATATGAACATATGATAAATCTTTTTAATTTTTCAATTATCTAAATTTTTTATATTTTCAATTGGCCTTGCAGAAGAATAATCACAGTCAGAATAATCAGCATTCCACTGTATATTACTCATATAACCAACAAGAGACAAAATCAATAATACCATATTAGTCATTAAATATAATTTTAAATAATTATACAATATCATACATCATATAAAAATCAGATATAAAAAAAACTTACTTCAATAATCACAAATCACATAAAAAATTCTATCATTTATATTATAATAAATTAAGTTACAAAAACTCATGTATTATGAGAAAAGATAGCATGCTTCATAACGAACAATTTAAAAATACTAAAATAGTATATTTAAAAGAAATTACATTATAAGAAGATATAAAATAAATGAAAACATAAATAAATAATTTAATAATGAAATAAAATAGACTCAATATAAATGAAATTTCTATTTCAACATAATTCCATTAATCCAGTTCAATAATTCAGACTTCTGGGTAAATATTATAAATTATTGGGGGAAAAACTATACAGTATACAAGAAGAAAATTATTTATAACAAACTCATTTTTATATAATAAGTTTTGTTATATCAAAGAATGCTTAAGCTTACTTCAATTTACTACCCGGTGACTAATAATCTTGATTTCATCAAGATAAGCAGTAATTTATCTGATTTGAAACAAGCCACACATTCTCATCAGCAATAGCATTTTCGGACTTTCCACTCTGAAAATTAACCTACTGGGAATGTAAGAAACCAAAATGGCAGTACTGTAATTAGATCAGAAGTGGTCGTGTATACTCGTAGAAGATTTGAAATATTGTACTAAAATAAAAGAAATAGAATATCTTAAAAAAGCAATATCAAGAGATCAGGACTGTACAGATGTTATGACATGAATAAAAGATATTTCATAAAAATAATGAAAAAAACTTAGATAAAAATAAAAGTATAAAAAACCATTACATTGCTGTAGATTTTAATGTTAATGTTATTCAAAAGGATAATATGAACCGAGACTTTTTTTTATAACCTTCTTGAAGGTTATAATATAAGCCTTACTGTAATAAAATAACTAGACCTTCACAATAATCTTGCAAAGATAATTCCTACAGTAAATCAAGCACACATAATATAGAATCTTTTAAATATGTATATCCATTCACCGATTCACTTTTTATATCCATTTTTTAATTTTTATGGCGTTTGGAGTATGGCATTAATCTAATTAAAAGTTATTTGTCAAATAGAAAACAAACAATAAAAATATCAAATAATAATAGCTCTGAAGCAAAAATTAATTACTGGTGAACCCGAGAGTACTATACCTGGACCTCTTTTTTCCTACTATATATTAAAAGTACCTCGAATTCATCTGATAGTGAAATTGCTAACATATTTTATGCAGATGATACTGCAGTTTTGAGCAGCGATAAAAAGTGGGAATTAGCTACACTAAATATGAATAAAAAAAACTAATGTAATACACGAATGATAATGGGTAAATCGGTTATCATTAAATATTGACAAAACTGTCTATATGAGTTTTGAAATATACAAAGATAGTGTACCTGCCAGAATTAAAATTTATATTAAGCTGCCCATAAGGATAATTGGATCGTATAAATTACCTATAAATACCTTGAAGTAAATGTAGATTTTAACATGAAATGGGACATACATATTGAATACATAATTAAGAAATCAAATTATTTATATACTTGTCAAATATGTAAAAGTAATATGAAGGAATAAAATTACACAATAGGTACAATATTGTCTTGGCCATCAATATAACAAATTTTCAGAGTATAGCGACAAACACTATCGTTGTATGGGGTGGACATAGTTTTTAAGTTTTTGAACAGTCTTCAAAATAGATTACTGAAAATTATTAAGAAAAAAAGAATGATTTTCCACTACCATTAAATATTACGCAAACCTTTCAATTAGAATTACTTAAATTTTGCTATAACGAATTGAAAAATCAATATATGCAATCAACTAATGCAATAAGAAATAAGAATATTGTTCTTCCAAGTCGACAGAGCAGTGTATCGAAGCAGTAAAATTAACTCTACCAAAACGTATAATAAATTGCCAAATAACTTAAAAACTTAGCAAAAATACTGATGAATATAACATTAGAAATGGATTAAAACTATATAGACTTGTATGAATGACCATTTTTTCTGCAAAAATAGAATGTAAGTTTTAGTGTACTAAGATTACTTTTGTAAGAATTTTCTATACATTATTTTTATATTGTATTTTCCAGTCCCATGTACAGGTAACTGGATTACTTTTAGAGGAAGTACTAAATTGTACTTGAAGTTTGTGTAATTTATCACTAGAAGTAATAAACAGATAAATAAACTGGGCATATGACTAATAGAGTATTTTAAATATTTCATCGTAAAAAACAGATGATGTTAACTTTATAACAAGAAAACATAAATTATAATTGTATAAAAATTTAAAATAGATATAATTTTTAATAAATGATTTTATATATATATATATATATATACATATGACTCAATGACATGCTAGAATTCAAAGGAGGTTTTAATCTTAAATGATGAAGCATGATAAGCTAATGTAGTAGAATAGATGTGTAATTTGTAATTTTAAACCACCAATGATGAGGAGAAAGCTATGAAAGCACTCCAGTAGGTAAGTATTCTTACTTTTAATTGACTCTATCTGGTGGTTTCAATATTATAATTAATTCTATATATATATATATATATATATATATTTTAAATTAACATTTTTTTATTTGAAAAGTCAAATAATTCATTAACATATTGACCACTGTTAATAAAATTTAATATTAAATGATATTTAAACCACCAAAACACAGTAAATACATAAGTTAAACTTACTGTATTAAATCCAAGAACCAATTTTCACATCTTTTTCCGCATCTTCAGTTGTATTTAATTGCAACTTTAAAACAAATTGTTTTTATATGTGAATTTTGAATTTGTTGAAAATGTTACAGTTTTATAAAAATTGAAGTTATTATGGGCAAATTATTACTGGACACAAATTCCAGTACTGTAAATTAAAAATTTATAAAATGTAACATTTTCAACAAATTCAAGATTTACAAATTATAAAAACAATTTATTTTAATGTAATTATACAATTAAATACCAACTGAAGATGCAGAATCCCACAAAAATCAATTCTTGGAATTAAAATGGTAGTTTAACTTATCTATTTAGAATGTTTTGGCGGTTTACATTTCATTTAATTTGATAAATATTTAATTAAAATGTATTCTGCATTCTACCAACAGAAAAAGTTAATAAATAATTTCACTCTATCACTGCCTCTTTATTTTTTGTTAGGTCTTCATCAGAGCAATATATTTTAAAATATTAAAAATTTCAGTTATAAGAAAAAAAAATTAAAAAGGCATAAAAAATAAATACAAATTTTAATCAACTTACAACTCTAAGTATTAATTAATAAAAAAAAAACCAAGATACATAAAATATGTACACGATAAAAGCATCAACACAAAAAAGTGTCAAAAACAAAGAAGGCGACTTAAAATTTAAATCGGTGTATAAGCAACTTATATTTTTTAATTTATGATACAGTAAAAAATAAATCCATACTGTTAAATTAAATACATTTCCAGCGAATCAAAATTTATCCAAACATGTTATGATTCCATCACGTTTAAATAAATAGAGTTCTGTTGTAAATTCATGTAGCTCAGTAAAATAAAGTATAAGTTTTTCATTAATAATTATAAAATATGACAAAGTATTTTAAATGTTTAACTCACAGTCTACTTAAGTGTTTTAATATATCTAAATAAAAAATTAAATGAAAATTAAAAGAACATGGTTACATACATTACCACGGTGTATAAAATAAATAGAAAACAATACAAAATAATATTAATTGGAATTCTAGCAAATATACATAACTAACTTTCATATTAATAATAATAATAATAATACAGAATGAGTATCACATGATATATATCATTCTTGTTAACTAATGTTTTAAATTTTATTGTATTTAAAGACTCGTATAGTAGACATATTTTAAAAATAGATATGCTTTTAAAAAAATTAATATTGCTATAAAATACGTAATTATGAATACGACTAAATATATCATAACTAATGTACTTACAGTAATTTATATTTTTTATTTTATTTATAATAATGTAATCTTTTAAATAATTTATAACTATCCAATGGTCAGCCATAAATATTAATAAAAAACACAAATACAAAAACGTTTTCTCTATCTGTTTTTTTTTTTAATCCGTAAGAAATGCGGATTTAATTATATGTAAATATATTATAAAATTGCATCGGCATTAATTATTTTAATTAATAAAAAATTCACACAAAAAAAAATGTTAGTATATTAATATAACAAATAAATGGGAAAAAAATAAACAGGAAGTCTCCAGACTTAATGAAAATGAGATGAGTTGCTAATAAATATGTTAATTGTTTGGAAAGTTCAACTTCTTGTAATATTGTAGTCGTCATAACATTTATAAAATAAGAGTCCATTTTTATTCTATAAGGGTCTTAATTCAAGTGTATAATGATTTTTATACATGTCAGATTTCATTTCAATGATAGTTTAGCAGAAAAGTAAGATAATGTATATATTTAAAATATACATTAAAGTTGAACATTAGTTTTTAAAAAATTCACAACAAAGTTATAAAACTTTCCTGACATTGCTTATTTATTCTTATATAGTGAAAAAATAAATAGATGACTACATTTTTTAAACTTTGATTCGTTTCTCCTGCCCTAAATATTGTCCCCTAATCTTTTTTTTTGTCACTTGCACTGTATTATGGCTTAGAAATATATTTAAAAAATAAACAATACATAAAAAAAAAATAGCTTGTTGAATTTTGTGAAAGGGGAAACTAAGGGCAAATTTTTTTTAAATGTTAAGATAAACATGTATGCATGTATTGATCTTAATATAAAGCTCAGATTATAATTGAAAAAAGTTTGAGAAAATCGACACCAAAACCGTATCAACAAATTGCCCCATATATATGAGTGTCTGAACAAAATTCTATCACAATCGGTTTATCCAGTGAAAAGTTACAAACACACCAACAAATGTACGTACATAAGAGCATTACCCCCACTTTTTTTTGGGAGGTCCCAGGGTAATGAAACGTCAAGAAATGCAAAAAATCCACATCCAGTTTTTGATCGATTACCATACTTCCCTAGCACCAAGGCTCTAGAGCTATGATGCCAGGAAAGTAGAAATAATTTGCTCACTTCTATATATATTTGGTGCTATAATATAAAGCACAATCAGTAGACCGGTAATAAGATGCATATTACTGGTTATAATCATTTTAGTTTAAACTACTTCAAGCTGTAAAATGAAGCTGACTTTTTCATCACAGATGAGCTAAGCATTAGCTTAAAATGGCAACAAAAAATTATCGTTTAGTAATAAAAAAAAAGCTCTCCAGATAACTATTATTAAAAATGGCTTCATTAGAAATTAGTATACGTATGACTTGCAATGTCTTGAAATACAGTTATGAACTTATTTATTGTAACAAATCATATAACAATAAATATGATTAAAAATTTTCATTAACTTGTTAAAAATCAATATGAAATAATGTTGCACCATATTTATGAACACCTATACTGTATCGCAGTGGTTTGTGACAAGGTGGTTCTTGTATAGATTAATTTTTAATATAGAGGCTGTTTTCAGTCCTAATTGATCAGAATAAATGACATTTTATAACAAAGCTTATATGTGCAAACAACTTACTAAAAACTGTCAACATACTGATTAACAGGAAAAGAATTTTAGGTTAATTAAACAATTTTTATTTTATAGAACGTTCTAAAAAACTGGTTATTTATTTATTTTTTACATAAAATCCTAGGTTTTTCAGTTTGCGATAAGTCATATGCCAGTTGTATGAGGAAAAGAAAAAAAAATTACAATGAAATAATACAATTACTAATATATTTACTTACTACATGAGAAACCCAGTTGTTTGTCAAAACATAATACCACTATGCCTTATAGGGCTGATATGTGGTACAATGTGAGTCACATGTATTTTATATTCGTCTTATAAAACATTTAATATTGTATTATTCAGAATAATGAAAGTAAAACAAGTGTTTTCTTTTGTTTATAAACATCGAAAACCTAGAAGGAGCTTTAATTTTGGTCAAAGACCACAAAAGGACAACATTAAATCATTTCAATAATTAAATACCTACTAATGCTGTTGATGTTTTTAAGCCTTCTTCACATGAAGTCGGGCAGCTCTTCCGTTAAGTCCTACTTCCATGAGTCCTTGAAGGTGGTTGGGAACCCTAGATATGAGCAGCATGTTAGTTATATAATGAAGCGGGATGGACCTGGAAGAAAAATGAGTTCCTAGCACTTGAAAATGAGGAACTTTTGGCTAAGGTTCAGTAACTCTGACAGAAGATTCCTTGGTCTTCCTGGTCTGAGACTCAGATATAAGCCAACATCCCTATCCTGTAAAATACTATCCAAGCCGGGAGATACTAAGCCAAGGAACCTCTGCGATCAACAGGCTTGGAGTACAATAATGAAGACCATGTCCATTACAGACAGTAGCATCATGAAGAAGAAGAAAAAGCTAATCTATTTATAGTGTTGCATTTCTACAATACAATTGACTTCTTGTTATTGCAGAATGGAATTTTCCTAAATCAGCCTTTATTTCAACACAACCGGCAAAGATTTATTACAGCAAACTTTTTTATTGTGCATTGCAATATCAAACAATTTTCAGAAAACTACTTCTTTTAATTAATAAAAATAAATTAATATTTTTGTTGATTTTAGACATTTAAAAGAATATAAGAAGAAATTTAAATAAATATAATCTTGAAAAAAAAAAAATAAATAAATAAATAAGTGCCGATGCAGTATGATTTAAATTCCCAGATAGATTTATTGTTAAATATAGATTACTTAAAACTTATTTTATACCACTGTTTAGTCAAATCCATTCTTTTTGTTTATTTTAGTCCAAACTAAGGATCAACACTACAGATTCAACTTTGAAAAGTAGGTAAATTTTGGAAAGTATGTTTTATTCCACAATTTTTTTCAAATTGAAAAAAAAGAATAAGTTATCATCTGAAAGAAAGGTCCTAAAGATGAATGTACGTTTGATATATTTTTTATTTTATTTTGAACACAACTCGTTTCAGAGCAATAATTAGTATTATTATTTTTCTAATGCAATTCATAAATGTTAACCCTGCATATAGAAAGTTAAAAATTATGTGCTATGTTTAATAATAATAACAATAAGAGTCATTATTATAAAATTTAATAATAGTAATATCACTTTTTATAAACTATTACTGTAATATGTGCAGTTCTATAATAGATAAAATAATAATATATTACAATAAATATACAATAATAATGGTAGCCTATATTAGATATATGTCTGTTGCACTTTTATTTCTTTTTTTTTTAAAAAAGAAAAAATTATTCAACTATTCTAAATCACAGGAACACTCAATCCTCTCATTTCTTATCGCATTCGGTCCAGAATAAAAATGATTAAAAAATCTTATACGACCTGAATATAAAATCAAACTAAAAAATGTAATAATCATTGAATATTTTACATTTTAATGACGTTAAAATAACCGAACAAATATTTTTGTTTTATTTTTATTTTAAAATGTCAAATTTTTTTAAAGAATTACACAAATAAAAAATCAATGTTGTTGATTATTAAAATACACCATATCTTTTTCTTTTCACCCATACATATACTTATCACTTTCAAATAACAAAAATAATAATCATAATTCACATAATAAATTAAATACATTTAATAAAGTATGAGGCACGTAGAACCACATTTATCAAATCACAAAAATTGCCTTCATCAAAAGCTATTTAAAATTAATCAGACTTCTTACTTATAATTATTATAATTAATTTTATTTATTTACTTTTAAATGTACTTACATTATTTAATTTTTACAGAAAAAATTAAGATTTATATTATACGAATTAGGTAGTTTTTTTTATTTATATCGCTAGAAAAAAAGGAATAACAAAAACAAAAATAGATAAAACTAATAAAATTTTCATTAAAAAAAACTGAATTGAAATATCAATATTAAAAATTAACACTTGTCATTATTAGAACTCACTGTTTAGCATGCATCACAAAAAACTGATCATTGAAGATTTATACATTACAAACCACTTATTTGTAATTTAAGAAATAAAGTATTTTTTGGATAATTATCATGAGTTACAGTTTATATGATGAAGTAAAAAAATATAAAAATAACAGAATAACTAGAAATGCACATAAAAAATATTCATGTTTTTTGTGTATTTTCCAAACAGTACAACTTTAATATCCCATAACTTCATTAATCCATCACTGTGGTTTAATGTATGTGGTATGAAATGACAAAGTCCCCTGATATGGTAATTCAGTACATATGGTACATTCATTATCATTTGTTGAAACAATAGACACAGCTCTCTTTGCTTCTAATTGAAGAAGTTCAATGTGCATATATAGTACAGGAGAATTCTTGAAGCTATCAATTTTTCTGAATATTCTGTTAAAATTACTCTTCAATTTTATGATATATTTGATGTTAGATCATCTTCAACTACATCTATATTGATTAAATATAAGAAACTTTTATTTGCTGTTATAATAAATGTCAATTTTTTTCTGTTTTAAAATTTTAATTTTTTTTTTATTTATTAAATTTTATATTGAGGTTTTATTATATCTTTTGTTTTCAATTTTTTTTTTTTTTTTTTTTTTATTTTTATTTTATTACTGATTTTTTTTATTGTTTCTTTGACAACCGAAGAAATAACTTTTAAATGACAACCATTAAAATAATTAATTTAACAGTTAGAATTAAGATTTAAATATTTAATTGAATAACTGATGTCAATACTATTAAAGTGATGCTGTCTGACAACTAGTTGATTTTATACAAATCATCTTCCAGTTTAACTGAAATTCTTTAGTTCATTTTTCATTATTATTATTAAGACTATTAACTGTAATTTCTACAGCTTCCCTTCAGATAAACTACAACTCACAACAAAAATAAATAAATTTAAAACCAATTTTTTTCAATCAAATGATACATAAGATAATATGACATAACACTTCAAAGACAAGTTTACTTTTCGGATGCATACCGTACCGATTCACATCAACGGTTTAGACATACTTAGCAAATGAGAGAATACGATTGATTGCTTAATATTCACCAAGGGAATTACTAAAGATAATTTATGTGACCATAATTAACAAAAATCCTGAAAAATATGAATGAGTAGAGATTTTTGATAAATATAAAATGTAAAGATTCCGATCAAAGCGATATGGATAGTTTTGCCAAAATTTGTTTATTGCCTTTTCAAATAAGAATCTAAGAGATGTAGGTTCTAAAAAACTTTTATAGAAAGAAAAATTCTTTCCTTTTCTATAAAATAATACCTATCATTTTATTAGCATTGAGTTAAAATTGTTTAAAAATACATTAATATTTGACCTTTAAAAAAGTAATGTTATCATTTTAGTAATCAGTATCGCTTTACATATAGTATCAAATTTATAAATACAAATATTCAACAATATAAATGTATCTTTTTTTTATATGGCTGGTAAGGTTACTATATAATATTTCACTGCAATCATACTGTTCAACAATACTGATTCACATGCTAAGAATATACAAAACTCTAAGATGAAATGGTCATGTATATACATATGTAAAATGACAGTCAGTTCTGAAATTTTCAACACTATAGTAATACAATTAA
Organism: Lycorma delicatula; assembly: GCF_047948215.1. Lineage (NCBI taxonomy): Eukaryota > Metazoa > Arthropoda > Insecta > Hemiptera > Fulgoridae > Lycorma > Lycorma delicatula. The sequence continues at coordinate 174,415,848 of NC_134459.1, read as the reverse complement.
AATTATTACAATAGATGTAAAATATACTAAAATTTGTAATTAAATATGAATTTAAAAAGACAAATTTCTGTAAATATCAAATGAAATATTTAAATAAAAGTAGAACTTAAATTTTTTTACTTATAAAACTGTTTCATAGAAAAAAAAATTGGTATAGAAATAAAAGTAGACACGTGGATGAATAAAACATTAATATCTTCTGCATATGTATAAAATAAATACTACTGTGAATCTGAATAAATAAAAATAATTTTAAATAAAATTTAAAAATTCATAAAAGTAGAAACACATTAATAAAATAAAAAGGACTAACTGCGAAGAAAATGAGAGGAAAGAGTGGAGCCGTGCTACTAGGAAAGTACGAGGTCACTAGAATGTGTAGGCAAGCGATGCATGTGAGGGTCTTTACGGCCTCTAGTACTGGCACGGCCCCCGGAAGTATTATGACTGTAACCTGAATCCGAGTCTTGGCTTACCTGTTTGGAGGGTCGAAAAGTAGTTAAATCTTGTCTATTAGTCGGAATATGATGGCGATGTAACACCGGGACACTTTCATAAGGGTTGACAACATGGCTAGGAGGGGGATTTGGTACGGGTAGAATGTAAGGCATGCGATGGTGGTCCGGTTGGCTTCCACCAGGGTATAACTGAAGCAAAGCATCTAACAACAATCCTTCATGAAACTCGCCGCACTCTGGCGGCGCAGACGGCGCTTTACCTCTCCAATGAGTCCCCCTTCTACGATCTAAACTTCTCGGCCTTTGTGCTCGATGACTCCTTGGACCGCGTTGATTAGGAGGTAAGCTTAGATTTCTTCCGCACAAAAACCTACTTCTGTCATCTGCATCGGACGAATCTATATCACGGCACAAATCATTTCCGGTCGATCCCTGCAAAGAACTAGTACCAGAATGTGTCGGACCAGGTGCTCCTTGTTCACCTAAACTCAGCTCGTCTTCGGCGAACTCATCTTCACTTAATGGTGCTTGTGGAACTCCCTCGCTCTCTGCGTCGGATTCACCTCGTTCTCCTGACCCTGAAACAATCAATTTTAAATATTAATTCAAACAAAAATTTAGATGTAAAATAAATTAAAAAATTCAGTTTAATTGAAATAAACTAAAAAATCTACAATAGTAAAAGATAATGCTATTAAAAGTTACAGTATTAACACTTTAATTTACATTAATAACATCAAAATATAACTGAAATTCATTTAATTCATTTTTACACCTTCTTCTTTTTTCCTGTTTAGTCTCCGGCAATTACGGCTCAGGTATTATTTCAGAGGATGAATGAGGATGATATGCATGAGTGTAAAAGTTAAGTATAATCTTGTACAGTCTCAGTTTGACCATTCCTGAGTATATAATATTTATAGAATTATTTTATATATATTTATTTATATAGAATATAGTAATAAATATTTTTTTAAATAATTACAATTTGACCTATTATCAGTATATTTATTTCAGAATCAGAAGGCAGCATATTTTTCATATGTATATGATATATATATATATATATATATATATATAGTATATATGTATTTAGTCATATATAATTAATATAGTCATACAATAATATTATATAGTCATTATGTACTCATATACTTGTACGATAACTTTCAAATTTCTGAGAAGTCTAGTATAGCTGTAATTGCATACAGCTGCACATGAAGTTAATGGGATACTTCCTGATCATGAACTAACAGCGTTAAACTTAGCAGTTTTGTTCCATCTAGTTTTATAATGAAACTAAGACATATTATTTAGAATTCAAAAACAGATCACGGCAATAAAAATAACAAAAGAAACAATAATGTAAAATTTTAAAATATAACACAAACAAAAGAAGAAACCTGATTTTAGAAGTTAATCAATGAAAATATAACCTGAACCCTTTGTACTACAAATCTGACACTTTGCTTACCTATCTAAAAAATATACAAGTATATTTAGGAAGGAAATCATTTTGTTTGATCTGAATGTGTTAGCTGATATCAAACATAATCTGATTGTTATAAATTACTAAAAAACCAGATAATTTTATTTATTTTATTTTTATGAAGATGAACTCAACAAAACTTAAAATAAAATGGTTGTACCTACATCAAAGTGAGTGATTCTATATATACACAGATGAGTTAATGTGTATCTAGCATAGTTATTATTTAAAATCTCTATTCAAAAATATAGCCAACATAAAATTCAATAAAATAATAATACTCATACAACACAAACACAGTGCTAGTCATTGATAAAAGCTATGTGTGGATATCTGAAAACAATTTGATGTGTGTAAAGAGTCTTTGTATTATTTTTTCTTCCTGGTGTAGCACCAGTTCAACAATTTTCACTCATCAATAAAATAATTTAATTATACAGACAGTCATCATTAATAAAATGGTCAGAAAAAATGATCAGGAACATGGTATTAAACTGGTATAAAAATCATTGATTAATTATTAAAAAACCCCTACAAAGTTAATAAAAATAGTAATTATTGTACAGTAACAACAAAGTGCAACAACTTCACTTAATTACCAGAATTACATAGAGATTGACTGATCATCAATACATCTATTTTGCTGGAGAATCCAAATAAAAAATTCCAGCTAAAGATTTAGTTTCTTTAAATAACTGGATAAAAACTCAATAAATTTTTTAATAACTTGTAATATAATGCATGGGAGGATATCCTTAAATAACTTCTACCATTAACCATGGAAAAATTAAATTTAGCAAAACCACATTTTACGAAACCACATTATTCCACGCACCCGCAGCCTTTGTTGGGGAATCAACTCAAAAATTTTAAATGGAAAGAGTAGAGTTATGACAATTTACTTAAAAGGACACAGAACAAAAAAAAAAAAATTAATATAAATAAACTTTGAGCTATGACAACCATAACTAAAATTGTGGTTATTTAATATTTTTCACACCTGGTTTCAAAATTGATCTACATTAACCTATTAAATAATTACTTGATAATGAAACATTAAAAAAATAAAATTTAGAAAATGCTCCTATCTCAAAAACAATCTATTTTTCAGTGTATTAAATACCACTTTTAAAACAATTAAATGGCCATCATTTTCATTGGGGTTATCATTCTTCTAAAATTTTTGTTTTTCAATGTCTTTAAAATGATAAGTTACATTCCCAACCTGTCTAATTAACAGTTTGAGCTACTCCTTCTGGGCCTTCTGGAGGAGTTGCTCCACATGCCTCCAAGCATGTGGAGCAACTCCAGGAATGGGACAACTCAAAGCAGCTGGAGTTGCCCCGCATACCTGGGGGTTGGCATGCGGTGGTCTCATACTCAAAAATCTGATGTGCACAACACATGACTTTCCTTGTACACTTATTAAATTACATTTAAACATTTTTTTTAAATGAAAAGAACATAAAATTTATTTCATTAAAAACTTCTGATAAATTTCTTTTTTTTCTTATTGAATTATTATTCATCGTAATAAAATGTTTACAGTCAAATTAAAAAAAGGAGTTGAAGTCCGATTTGAATTGATGTGCCTTGTAAGATTAAAAGATTTCATTTATTAAAATTTTATTTGGCTATAAGTCTGGAACCAATGAAAATAAGTACCATTCACGATATACCCTTGAAAAGCTCTCGATGAGGGCTTATTATTGCATTTAAGAAAAAATCCATTTTTTTTTTGTATTTTGGACTTTTTGGATACTTTTGGTTTAGTCAATTGCAATCAAAAGGGGAGGTGGACAACAAGATGTTACAATAGTCCTAAACCCAAAATTTCAACAACCTACTGCTAATTGTTTTTGAGTTATCTAAGATACATATGTAAATTCAGACGTCATGCTGAAACTAGTCAAAATGGATTCAGGTAAGGTCAAAATGGGTATTTCCGTCTAAAAATCTAGAAACTGAAATTTTTGGTGATCACAATACTTCCTTTACTTTAAACAAGGAAGTAAAGATAGACCTTTTCAAGGCATGAGAACTAAAATTCAATAACTACTGAGCATGCAGGATCCTGTGAAAATCAATTTTAGGAATTTATATGGTAAGTTAACTTATCTATTTACTGTGTTTTGGTGGTTTATATTTCATTTAATGTTGTGTGTGTGTGTGTGATAGTTTTTATTATCAGGCTAAAATTATGGAATTACCTCAGAAAATTTAGCCTAAAACTGAACAACACTGATTGTTTAAAAACAACATTTATTCTGAACACTAATAAATAAAATGATAATTATTAAGATTAAGTTTGTAATTTCAATTAATATGTCATCAGATCTGTGCATAGGTAAATAATACCTCATACTGAACTAGTATTATTATAATAACAAAATTGCTAGGATATTTGTATGTTTCATCACCATCAAAAAATGTACACAATTTGGTTATCATAGGACAAACATTTTGTAATATTGTAGAGTGTGAATCCTGATGATATAGTTTATACAGGCAGCTCTAAAAATAATAATTCTCGTGGCTGTGCTTTTGTGGTTGGCAATCGAACATACTTGTTGACAATTTGTGGAATTGTACGCTTTTAATAAAGCCTTAAAAATAATTAGTCCAACATTTCAACACATACTTGTTTGTTCAGATTCTACAAGCGCCTTGCAGGTGATTAGTGACATATACTGCAGACACCATGTTGTCTGCGAGATAGTCTTATTTCTGAAATAACTCAGCGTAACACAAATGTGAGTTTCTGCTGGATCTCTAGCCGCATTGGAATTTCAGGCAATGAGCCCGCCGATAGTGCGGCAAAAGAGGCTTGTTTGTAACCTCCTTTAACTAATCACGTTGTGGACGATCTTGTCTATTTTCTGGGCATTTGTGATGAGCAACAAAGGGAATGGATTGATACCATCACCGATAAGCTTCGTCCAGTTAAGAACAGTCACCAGCTTTGTCCAGTTAAGAACACAGTCACCATAAGCTCTTCATGCAGGATTAACCGTGAAGGGGTTATTATTAGCAAACAGGGCAGACTTGTTAACTCACTCATAGACACCTCATGAATTGGATCAAAGCACCAATCCTTGTGGACAGTATCTGTTTGGCTATATTGCATCAAAAATTTAAATTATGGGCTAACAACAATTATGGGTTATTAAATTTCTTGTTATTTCTTAAATTTCTGGCCGTGCATCTACATTTAATAATTATTGTAATGTTTATGTTTTATAATGTGTTTTAGAATTTTACTATTTTGTCTGTGATATTGTACATTTTCAATGTTAATTTTGTTGTTTTAATTTAAATTTTTACTATTGTTATTTTGCTGAGGCTTTTTTTTTTCTTTTTCCTGTTTAGCCTCCGGTAACTACCGTTTAGATAATACTTCAGAGAATGAATGAGGATGATATGTATGAGTGTAAATGAAGTGTAGTCTTGTACATTCTCAGTTCGACCATTCCTGAAATGTGTGGTTAATTGAAACCCAACCGCCAAAGAACACCGGTATCCACGATCTAGTATTCAAATCCGTGTAAAAATAACTGGCTTTACTAGGACTTGAACGCTGGAACTCTCGACTTCCAAATCAGCTGATTTGGGAAGACGCGTTAACCACTAAACCAACCCGGTGGGTTAATTGTATTTTGCGCTGAGGCTTTATTTTGTCTTTACGATACGGCATAGGTACTTTACATCTACGCTGTACTGTGCAAAGAATATTTTTCATTGTGATATCTCACGTTTTAATGGTTAATTTTTGTCTTATATGTTTATTGTTATTTCATTTTTAAGTTTGGTATTGTACACTTAAATTGTTTATTAAAGCAATATTATGTCCGAGCGCTGATAACAACACTTCATTGTACACCCAAGAAAGAAAACAAAATCTGACAAGTAAATAAACTTGTTAAATACTTGTGAGGAACTGTATCATTGAAACAGCAGTAATTAGAGTATTAAAAAGCATATTTTATACTTAAATAAATTATTAATAGTTACTGAAGATAGATAAAAGTCCCATAATGGTTTAAAGATCAATTCCTCTACTTATATGAATTTAATTAAACAATAATGTATATATTATTACCTTCAATGTAAAAATAAAAGTGTATAAAAATGCTTAAATCATTTATTATACTAAAAAAAAAAAAACTAATATCTAATACAATTATTATAAACACTAATAAATTAAACAATAATTATTTAACAAAATTAATGATTTATAAGATAAAAATAATAAAACTAAAAAGTAATAAAATAACAAGTATAAACTATGAAAACCATAGTACTTGTTTTAATGGTGAAGTACCATTAGAGAGTTCCTCATAAACAGGGTTGTAGAGGTCCTGCGAAGAGTATTGTTCGGGTCTAGGAGGCGGGCAGATGAACACAGGAGAATGACTTATCACAGGATAATTGCAATTATTTGGATAACCGGCACGCGATTTAACATCCAGCATCTGAAACACAAATTAAATTAATAAATTTAAAAATTAACAGAAACACAGTACCTTAAAATAATTAATACAGAATGAGCAACTTAAAACCAAACCGAGCCAAGTTGAACTGCAGTTACTTTTAATACCACGCCACTTTTAATACTGCTTCTATGAGCACTCATAGAATTCAGTATAGCGTATACTAGGTACACTATTAGGTAGAGTAGCGTACACTATTCGGTTGAAAAATGACATAAAACAAGGTCAGTTTCAAATGCGAAACAAAATAGGTGACCAATTTTTACTCCAGAGGCTACAGCCAGTATTCAAAGAAGAATTTCTGGCGTCCAAATGATATATATGCAAGTTTCTACAACAAAACTATATAAAATATACACCTTGCATCTTACAGGGTAAAATTACACACTCTTTTTGATTTGAATTTGAATCCACATCATGTAAAGAGAATAGACAAACTGAAATGTCTTAAATATTGTGATTATGGACAGATAAACCGAATGTTGTATTTCATGTCAGACGAGGAATTTTTTCATTTATCTGGGCATGTTAATTTGCACAACACCAGGAACCGAATGACTGAAAATACTCAGTAGATGTCTGAGCATCCAGTTCATTGAGAAAATTGTGTATAGTATGCTGTTCCTGATAATCATACAGCAAGGCCAGTATTTTTTGACCGTACTGTCAATACAGAAGTGAACTGTGTAATTTTTGAAGAATTCTACAATCGGTTAACAAATTCTGAAAAAGAATGCAGCTTCAACAAAACAGAACAACATATCACACATGAAACAATTCACTGGCATGCAATCAGAAGAGCACACTGTCAGTAGAGGGCGGTAGTTGTGATTTTTTTCATTTGAAGGGTCTATTTGAAGGATAGAGTTTAGGAATTAAATCCCCACACTACCGATGAACTCGAGGCAAACATTCAACAAGAAATCTACAGCATTAATTAATAAATTGGCCAAAGTAGCCAAAGTAGTAACTTGGGTAACTGAGCTATTTTTATTTTGAGAATCTTGATAACCTTATTATGAACATTTTCATAGTTGTTTTATTTGCTCCACCCCATGCATTAATACTATAATATAACATAATCATGAAGAGATTTTAGGAGTAAGTTGTATAAAAATGTAAATAAGCTGTATAAAATGTAAATCTAAATTTGGTTTTTTGCACAATAAAACTATTTAATAATTCCAACGTCAGAAATTATTATAATCATTTTGAATTCTTCTTCTTCTTTGATCCCCAGCTGGCGACTAGAGGAGCGGCAGATACACAACCAATACGCTTCTGTGGTTACTGTAGGATTCCTGAACTTTGCTCACAACGCTCTTCTATGCTTTACGATCTATAGCGATGATCCTGACCTGGCTGAGGTCAATTCGCTGATCCTCAGGCCATCTGCACCTTGTTTTATCCAAGTTTTCTTTGGTGCAGATCTTTGAATCTTCCACAGAGTCGGACATTGCCTATAGAGGAGTCTGTGCGGCAAGCGATCACAATCCATCCAGCACACATGACCATCTCAGCCACCATGTCTGGATCTGCTCTTCAGCTGTTGGTTGCTGCCCACATCCAAATCTAATTCATTTCAGATATGGTCATAAAGTGAGATCTGTATGATCTAGTGCAAGCATTGCATTTAAAAAAACCTCTAGCCGGTTCAAGTCTGGAGGAGGGTCAAGTTTCTGATCCATTGAGTAGAATCGGGAAGCGTAACACTACTTTGGCTACATTGATTATTTTGAATTACTATGATTTAAAATAATTTACAACTACATAATTGTTTTAGTTAGTAGATGATCAGTTAAAAATCAATTTTCTGGAATTTAGCTCTAGACCTATTTCCTTATTTTAAGGAAAATGTAAATTTCTTTCAGCTCAATGTAAGACAAGAAACTGGAATCATTACAACTGACTTACTAACTTAACTGGGCTATGAATATTTCAGGAACTTCCATCTTAAGTAAAATACGTAGACGTCTCAGCTGTAGAACACTTAAGCTGAAGCTATGTTTCTCTTAAAGGATTACTGAGATTTGAACTCAGATCCTTCCAGATAAAAACCTGATCAAAGGTTGTCTTATTTAATCAGAAAGTTTCAGCAGATCACAAACTTAAGAGACTAAGTAACACTAGTTAGAATTTCACCTCAAGTGGGCAGATTTAGATGCTAGGTTTTATACTACAAGAACCTTAGCCTATGATTAGCTTCTTGTCCAGTTGTCAAAGAGGAAATAAAAATTCTTAAAAGGCAGAATCTACCACTCTTACTAACACCTAACAAAGAAAATGACCACTTCACCAGCTATTAGAAACTGCTGGCATGGCACACCACATATAGGGGCTTGGCAAAATTATTATGATAATTAGGATGAAAAAGGATGATAAAAAAATGAGGAAAGAGATGGAAGAGGAGGGAGATGGAAGAATGCTTCTAATCGTCGCGTAATTGCACATTACTAGTATAAATTGCAACATTAAATGCAACTATAATCAATAAAATAAAATTTATTCTCAAAAAAAAGGAAGATTTTATAATAGTTAAATATAAAAAAATGAAAGAAAATGCTCCTGGAAACTTCAGCATGTGAAAATAATTTAAATTATATTAAAGCAAGTTCGATCTTATATGGATAATTAATTACTTTTTATACAGATTAATAATAATGATATGATTTGAATTCATTGCTTTTTAGTATAATTTTTTTTATTTTATATCAAAATGAAATTGACTTTCAATTTTGTATTTCATTTTAATTGCATTTCAAAAGCATTCTGGGAACTACTCTCAGTATATTAGCTTAATATTTAATTCAATATTTTAGCGTAAAATTAACAGACCTTTTCTTATTATTTTTACATACAATAATAAAACTACATAAAAGAAATGAAAAATTAGAAAATATACCTCCATTGAAGGCTGTGGCAATGGTCGCGGGCGAATATTTGTTAAATCTTCATATATTACGCCATTACCATGAGTGACATCACATCTATTCTGCGGTGATGACTTGCATGGAAGAAAATTTTGCATTTTTTTCTTATGCCTATAAAAAAAATTATATAGTGTATAAAAAGACTCATTTAACATATTTTAATTATGTATTATTATCACCAACTTAACTGCTATTTAAGGGGTTATTTATAACAACCTTTCTAAACCATACATTCAGCTAACTTAACTACTTCATTATAAACAGCAATTAAAATATTATTAGAATAGAATACATTAAATATAAAACGCAAGGATAAATGAATAAAAATGACTTATTTATAAAAATTACAGAATTAAAACTAATTATTTTTTTTTTTTAAGCATTATATTATATCTATAATTTTATTAGCGATAATATTGAAATACTGATATTATTAGTTACATATGAAGATTCTTAACACAAATATTTAATCACTTTTAAATGGGAATCTGTAAAGCTGCCATCACAAATAATCTGTTAATCTAAATAGATGAATACTGATACAATCCCAAAATCGATTACCACCAAATAACATCTAAAATCTCACTGTAATTCACAATTTTTAAAATAAAATTTAGTAACTTACTTTTATGTACAAAAGATTGGTCGAAAATGTTGTTTCAGAAGAAAAATCTATTTTAACATCATATATAGGTATTTTGTGAAATGTATAATTAACACGATGGCAAATTGGATCACAAAATTCTTATTAACGTCATGATTCAATCAATGTTTACACAGATTTATAATAATAATTTTATAAATTCACACTTTTTCTACTCTTGTTATTCTACACGACTTCCTGTAAAAAGAACGGGTCTGAATTTTACTGTAGTAAATTCAAATAAAACTAAGTTTAACAACAAATCACGTGCATTTTAATTCGACATCGACTTGATAAATTAATCTGTAAACAAAATGAAACTTAACTTTAATAACCTAACTTTTATTAATCATTAGCTACGACATAAAGACAAACTTTACGATTACTTTTACTTATCGATCATGTAACAAATATCGATTTATTTTTGTTTTCAACTGTACAGGTTTGTTCATAAACCATCCTTTTGTAATCTTCGCTTCCATTTTAATAAATTTTGATTATTTGCTTCATTTATTAAAAATTTTAAAATCCCTTATTTTTTACCTTCAATACTTCCCTTTCATAACCCTTGCAGTTAAATAAAAACTTACGACCCACTAACCTTGTTATTCAACTGGAAATTTGCTACAACAGTAATTTTTCAGACCGATCTAAAAATATGTCGACGTTTCGAACTTCATCAACCAAACCGCTTTAATAATGAACTTTATTTTACGCCTCTCTGACTTAACCGTCTTTTAGTGCTATTATTATAACAGAATACCAAACTACATAACCTTATCATTTTTTTTTTAATTTCTCGGAATGGCGGAGTTAATAAAAATATCCAGTTACTAATACGTATAAAGCAATAAAATACCAAAACATTATAATAACACTATAATTACACTAGTAAAATTGCCAAATTTTAATATTAATTTATAGACAAAAATGATTTTTCTTGAGTTCAAAAGAAATATAAGCAAAGCATGAAAAAATTACGATGACATTTAATTAATTCGTACACTTCGTCGTAATACATTTTTTCTCGTTATCGATAATCGATTAAATCTATTTGTAAGCATTAAACTTAATACGAGTCAATTAACAGAGAAAAGTAGAATGTAGGTAGAAACTGAGAGGCAAAGATAAAGAGAGAACAGAAGAGTTAAAGAGAGAGAGAAACCGGTATCAGGAAAGGTTAGTTTAGACTGTTAGGTTAGAATTACTAGTGGTGGTGGTTACAAAGCCCGTTGATTAATTAAATTCAACCCTGATGAGGCAGTAGCAGTATTTTGTGTTCTTGTTTAATTACGCCGGTTTTAAGTCGGGAGAGAAAATCGTTTCAGATCGATTCAAAGAATAATATTTAAATTTTAAAATCGTGGAAAGGGCTACAACACAGAACTGACAATTAAAAAAGATAATTTTAAAAAATTGTACAACTTTTTCCAATTTTTATCATTAAACAAAAAGTAATACAACAGTAGGAAATTGAAATTTACAAAATTTAACAGTTACGGAAGGCCAATTTATTAAAAATTTTTAAATAAAAAGAGTTAATCGTAAATAAAAATTAATTTTAAAAATTCAAATTTGATTTCATGATGCCAATCGTGAAAAATAAAGTTATAGCTGTACAGGTTTATTGCAATGCAATAGTTCTCCACCATCTACCACAAGTTACTGGGATATTTTTTTTTAATACAAAATATAAAATAAAACTGAAATTCTTACTCAAATCTAAACTTTTATTGTTGTTACATTATTAATATTTTTAGACTACAGATATCTAATTTTTTTATTTTTTTAATAATAAATTAACAAAAAAAATCGGTTGTACAAATTCTCATCACTAAGGGTTCTAAAGTTGTATCCATTAGTAAAAAAAAAAAATTATAATTGTTGCAGAAATCTGCAGATTCATAATCTGCAAATAAGAACGGAAAATAAATTTGATTTATTTATTCTTAACGAAATATTAAAATGAAAAAAAAGTTTATAAATAAATAGCAATAATTAATACCTAATATAAATGATCGCATACAAAATATTAAAAGATAAATCGATATACTGCACAAACAAAACAAAATTAATTTTATCCGTTCAGGCGTGTACACTATAAGTTTTAACTTGAATCGGCGATAAAAAAAAAACAATTAATGAAAAACAATACAATATTTGGAGGTCAGCTCTTAAAAACAGTAATTATTTTGTTATTTTGAATACATTAAAATACTCTGTCAATAAGAATGTAACGTACCGTTACAGAGATTTACCTAGGAAAATACTTATACAGAGGGAAATCGGGTTAGAATTGCCAGACAATTTTAGAAATAAATGCGATATTAAAACAAATCGGCAGACAAATATTCTTTCAGCAAAAGAAAATATTTTTTTTTATTTAAATAAATTACCGGGAAGATCTTTTTTTAAATGGTGGTTTTTAAATGGCTTTAAATTTGTTAAAAATGAGAACGGAAGCCGAATTATGTGTTAAGTTATAGGAAAACGATTCTGTTGTCCGATTCGATAGGAATGGATGTTATTATTTTTTTAAGAATAAGTAATTATTTACAACGTAAAAGTTGGCTAAGCGTCTTGAATCTTTGCGAATTGTATCGGTTATAGTTTGTAAATGTTTGTTTTATTTTCTCCGACCAGTTTTCCAGCTACTGATTTGTCTGAGCGTGTGTATGTAGGCAAATGCAGTAACCGCTACCGGCCTGACGTAGTCGCAGATACATGCAATGAATGAGTAAATGTACCGGTAAACATACAGTCTGGAACGGAATCGGGTCGACCGCTCTTTACACGTGTGATTAATTTAAACGACCACCAAAAAACACCGGTATCCACGATCCTAGTATTCAAATCCATATAAAAGCGGAATTCAGAGTCCTTTACACGGATTCGAACCTTACAACTCTTGACTTTGAAAATCAGCTGATTTTGTGATGAGTTTAACCCCCAGACTAAACCGGAGGGTTAATAATTTATAAACGTAAAGGGATTAATTAATTCATAACTAAGAAACGAGAAGGTCTTTAAAGTATAGTAATGTATGGGAGCCAGAATGATAAATTTTAATTTTTTGGTTTTCTTTTTATACATAAAACGAATAAGATCAATTGTTATTTGTTTTCAAAAAGGTTCATTAATTTTTTAATAAAGGAAAATTTAATTATAAAAATTGTAAAAGAGACGCAACTAAAATACAATGAACTAAGTATTTCTTAATACTAAAACTGACTTACGACATGGCAAACTTAGACAAGATAGAAACATATATCTAAGAAAGACTTTTATTTCGGATGTTAATTCGCTTCTACAATATAAAATTTTTCTTTCACATTCATTTTTATCCTTTATAAACCTTTATAAAGTTATCGGTTTACAAACTTCTACAACTAATATTTGGAATCGCTCTGTTAAGGAGATCACTACTACATTAAGAGACGTCTTTTTCGTTTCTACCGGTACACCGCGAAATTTGCTGAACCGAACATTACGATATTTTAACTGAAGCCTGCTTCAAAAGACACAGTTTTCGTTATTTTGCTTCCTTTTAACCTCGCTCAAACAAAGATCCATTCATCATAACCCCCGAAGTAGGTAACGCTACCCTAATACGCAGAAAAAAACCGCTAACATTACACCGCAGGTAAAGAAACGTTAAAGTTCCAACTTGCAACACCATAACGAGCCACGCTTTTAATTTCCCCGCTCATATTTTTTTTGACCTTAAATTGAGCGTAACTCGACCGAACCTCATCAAATTTTCACACGCACAACTTCAGACACAATAGGACTACTACAGCGTATCTAAATTTCAATGAAATCGATTTAGTATGTTTGGAGATTTACAAGCCACCACAAAATGTTACACATAGTTTAAGTGAATGGTATTTTCGTATTCCTCATACCACAAAACTTAAAGAAAATTCATTTTCATCCCCCCACCACCCTGATCCCGACGTGCGAAGTAAAGTAATACCGAACTGTTCTTCGAAAAGTCGGTAAAAAATAAGTTTAAATACATAACCGAGAATTTTCTTTAGTAAATCTAATATCATTGCCTATATCGATCATCGACTAGGTCAGTACAGACTTGTTCAGACAGTTATGTAATTTACAAAATTTAATGATAATTTCTGTAAAAGATCAATTAGTATTCTAATCGTCGTAAAAAAATGTAAAAACAAATTAATCTAAAAAAATTAAATCTTAAAATAAAATTAAATACTACGAATTTAGATACGAGGTGTGTGAGAAAAGTAATGAGATTGGTAACATCTCATGCGAACGATCTGGCAACGCTGTGTCTACCGGTCTGTGCTAGACCGGTTTGTTCATCCCTTCCACACGCTCAGTACGAGTTTCAACTCCGTTAAGCCGACACATTATTTTTGACAGCGCCATCAGTGAAGTTGTATGTTACGAAAATGTAGCATCGGAATTTAGAGCGACGTTGTGCGATCAAGTTTTTTGTTAAACTTGGGGAATCCGCGAGTGTGACTTTGAAAAGTTGAAACAGGCCTACGGGGATCATTGCTTATCAACAGCACAAATTTTCCGCTGCCACAAATCATATTTGGAAGGCCGAGAACACGTTGAAGATCAACTTCGCTCAGGGAGACCTTCGACTTCAAAATATGACGAAAACGTTGAGCGTGTAAGGGTTCTTGTGAGATAAGACCGTCATTTAACAATAAGGATGATGAATGAACAGTTAAATTTTGTTCAAATTTTGACAGACGATTTGGATGTGCGAAATTGGTGCAGAAAAACCTCACAACGGAACAGAAGGACAATCGAAGAAACGTGTGCGTTGATCTTCTTGAGAGGATTGACAACAACCAAGAATTCTTCAATCGCTTGATCACAGGTGATGAATCCTGGATATTTCAGTACGATCTGAAACAAAGCAGCAAAGCGAAGAGTTGCACACTCCGTCATCTCCTCGACCGAAAAAATTTCGAATGAGCAAATCAAAGATCAAAACCGTGCCGATTTGTTTTTTTGACAGTAGGGGTGTCGTGCGTAAAGAATTCGTTCCTCCAGGACGAACTGTCAACCAAGTGTTTTACAAACGCACCCTTGAAAGGCTCGGGAAAAGAGTGATTCTCGTGAGACAAGACATTGCAGACAAGTGGATGCTTCATCATGACAATACCCCGTGTCATACGGCCATTTCCATCACGGAATATTTGACCTCAAAACGCATTCCAACGGTTTCTCAACCCCCCCCACCTTATTTGAGTCCATGTGACTTTTTCCTTTTCCCGAAATTGAAACGTGTCTTAAAAGGATGTCATTTTGGAACTCTGGAGAACATTAAAAAGACTGTGACCGACCGGTTAAAAGCCCTACCGGTTGAAGCCTTCCAGCGCTGCTACCAGGAGTGAGAACTTCGATTCCGCCGGTGAGTAGCTGCCCAAGAGAACTACTTTGAAGAGGATAGTAATGTTGTTTGAAAAAATAAAAACTCTGGTAAGTAAAAAGTCAGTCTCATTACTTTTCTCACACACCTGATATTTAACGACTGAAAAGTTGTCGTTCATCCAAATTAATCTATTTTATCTGATAAGTTGTGAATAGCGATAAAGTGGAGAGCAACAGCCCAATTAGTAAAAGAGTACTTCCAGGTTTTATTCTATACACATAAAGCGCGGGCGAAGCTTCAACGGGGGATGCTAGTTTAAGATATAGTATGTAAGAGTTGTGTTTAGGTTTAAAGATTAGCCAACAGTATAAGTTAATGGAAGAAAAAAGTAATACAAAAACTTATTCGATTATCTTCAAGAAATATATTTAATTTTTAAATTTTCTCTAATAATTATCGAGAGAAAATCATTAGAAAATAATCATAACCCTTATGATTATAATCGTAAGGCTTACGTCAAATTACCCCTAAAAATCCTTCATTTTTTGGATAAGAAATTAATTAATTTTAAAAATCGCTAAGTCTGACCGGGATTCGAATCCAGAACTTTTCGGAAAAAAAGTAGAGATTTTATGACAGCACCACGGAGGTACATATGATCTTAATAATAAAATAAAAATTTCTTCACAATGAAACGCTCACAACTTACGGAATATTCTAAATCATAAGAATGTTATCTCGATATCGACCGTATATTTATCTATTTACGATCGCTGGCGATTATATTTACAAAGCCCACGACCGATTAAAATTTCCGCACCTTGTTTTTTGGAGGGAAATAAAAATGAAATATTGTAGCGTATGAAAAGACGCCAAGCCTGCACGGGATTTGAAATTAGAACCTTTCGGATGAAAGGCACGGAGATTAACACTCCGCCGCTAAGATCGGGAGCTACAGAACGTATCATGATTACAAATAGAACGACACAATGCGATTGTATAAGAGAAGAAAATTCTATACGAGAAATAAACAAAAATATAAAATCGAGTTTAAAAGATATTTGCAAAGCTAACAACTCTTTTATAGAAAGTAACGTAATATATAGTATCAAATGAACTTGAGAAAAGATTAAAACGAGCTTAAAGTACTCGTATTTTATATTTAATTACACGAACGCAACATTAATTGTAATGAATAAATTTACAGTTAAACGGCATGTCGATTTTACACGTCGTAGATAATACGCTAATATAACATTAATTTCAACAAATACACTGATGATGCTAAAAAGCATTAAAAAAAGAAAAACCGTGTGAAAAATTTACGATCTTTTAAGTAAATAAACAAAAGTAATATTAAATACGCCAACTCTTGTGAAAAACGATCCCCGCTCTTTAACTGCACGAATAGATAGATTTCATGAATATTCAAATAAGGACAAGAGCAAATTAAAAAAAAAAGAAAAAAGCGACCGCTCTGCAATAATACGCCTAAAAAAAATATATATACTTCTAAATAAAAATACATAAAACATATGCGCATCGAGAATATAGTGAAACGTGAAGGTAGTCGAGTAGTCGAGAGTAAAAAAAAATCCAACGTAAAAAACTAACTTCTATAATGAAATTCAATCTTTTAAAAAATTCACCTTAAATCAACACATCGTTTGATAAAAATATTTATAAACATATACTCTTGTTACACAATTCAAATAATTTGAAGATGAATGCAGTTTTCTTAATCGATAAGCTCGACTTTAAGTATTTTTTATTTTAAAAATATTTAAACTTTAGATATTTTTAAGGTATAAAAATTATTAAAATGTTGAGACATTTTAAAAAAGAAAAAATGCATGAGCAAAAAACTCATGAACGTTAGCGTGGATCGATTAGACTATATTTTATTATTTAATACTTATCTCAATATTTTAACCCTGTTACGGTCGTTGATAATACAATTATAGCAGTTTACTGAATATACATACAATACAGTAATGCGGTTCACATGAAATATTTTGCTATGCGATCCACCAATACAAGCATTATTTTATTAATTTTATTTATATAACAGAATACGAAATGCAAACACAATGAGGATAGGAGAAAATAAACAAGAATTCCTGTATAAAAGATGGAATAATTGAACTAGCAAAACAATACGGTATTAATAAAAATCACAAAAGTGAAAACGAGATAAAAAAATGTAGACAAAGAGTCCGACTCTAGTTTGTCATGGCTACGACCACGATCCTCTTACTATTTATAAGAAAAATTAAATCGACCGTTAAAATATTGGTTTGCTTGGCATTTCTTCCGCCGCCACTCCTTTCGGTCGCCCTAAAGCATAACACCGAATGTCTGTCACACGAAAACGCTACTGAGCCTCGAAACGGTTTAGCGACCAGTGTCCTAAATAGATCCTAAAGCTCAGCTAACAGCGTGAGCGGATTAAGCGCGGTGCCATATACCACCGGCTTACGTCTCCCAACCACTCACTTGTCATATATTTACTAAAATGACGTACCCCGTCAACAACTAAAAATAAATATGACATCCATAAATTGAAATTTACTTCGTCTACACAGCAATTCGCTGCCACGCCTAGGTCGCTGAATGCCAGCAAGTACCTGTCAACCATTTTACAGCGCTTGGAGCCTTAATTAGTGGGTGGTCAGCCATGCACCTCTAGATTAGCTTCCCACAGTAGTACTGTAAGAATTTTTCCCTTAAATAAACTACTGATATTGGTTAAACAAAGAAACCGCATCAAGGAACTCTTACACGGTCCAACAATGCGGCTGTCGCCACATTGACTCCTACTGTCAAAAAAGCAAATCGGCACGGTTTTGATCTTAGATTTGCTCATTCGACATTTTTTCAGTCGAGGAGATGACGGAGTGTGCCAATCTTCGCTTTGCCGCTTTGTTTCAGGATCGTACTCAAATATCCAGGATTCATTACCTGGTATCACACGTTCGAAGAATTCTTGGTCGTTGTTAATCCTCTCAAGAAGATCAACGCACACGTTTCTTCGATTGTCCTTCTGTTTCGTCGTGAGGTTTTTCGGCACCGATTTCGCACAAACCAAATCGCACGTCCAAATCGTCTGTCAAAATTTGATGTTCGGTGAAAGCGTTTAAATTTAACTGTTCACTCATCATGCTTATTGTTAAACGTCGGTCTGATCTCACAAGAACCCTCACACGATCAACGTTTTCGTCAATTTTGAAGTCGAAGGTCTCCCTGAGCGAGGTTGATCTTCAACCTGTTCTCGGCCTTCCAAAAATGATTTTTGCCAGTGGAAATCTTGTGCTCTTGATAAGCAATGTTTCCCATAGGCCTGTTTCAACTTTTCAAAGGTCACACTCGCGGATTCCCCAAGTTTAACACAAAACTTGATCGCACAACGTCGCTCTAAATTCCGATGCTCCATTTTCGCAACACTCGACAAAAACACAACTTCATTGATGGCGGTGTCAAAAATAATGTTTTGGCTGAACGGAGTTGAAACTTGTACTGAGCATGTGGAAGGGATGAACAAACCGGTCTAGCACATACCGGTAGACACAGCGTTGCCAGATCGCTCGCAGTGTTACCAATCTCGTTACTTTTCTCACACACCTCGTATATTTCAAAACTGAGGAATATTAGGAGGTAGAATCAAATGCGGATCTACATAGTATCAACAAAGTTATTCTTTCGGTTTTATTTTCTTGATGAATCGCCAGATAAACTTGATGCTTGTGCGCGGTATATGGAAATAGAAATTTGTAGCGTATGAAAAATTCCATGCCAGACCGGAATTGAACCCAGGACATTCTGATGAAAGACCGAGATCTTGATTACTACTACGCCACAGAGATCGAGTATTAAAGTATGTACTTAAAGGATGCATTATTATTCGATAAAAGTAAATGAATAAACGAAGATAAATACAATTTTCACTACAGGACAAATATTTGAATCTCTACAGCTTAATTCTCCAATACGTAATTGTAATACTTGTATGCTGAAGTAAGAAAACAAAATGAAAAGTTAATAATTTGCTTTGTTTTAACGAAATACTAATTGGATTGTTTAAAGTTAACAGCTGATTTTGTACATTTACAATACATTATTTAAATTTCAAAATTTTGTTAATTGTCTTTCAAAATTTATTGTGTTTAGTAATTTAGGAAGAAAACATTTAACTAATTTTTTAAATGAAATACTGCGATAATTAAAGTAAACAATTATCAGTCGACCTAGCCATTTAATTGGTAATAATGTTGTAAACTATTACGTGTTGTGTTATTATTACGTATTAGAAGGTGTTATTACGTATTGTATGACTTTATGTATTGTTTTGATTTTATTGTGAACCTATTATTATTATTAGTGTTTGACCATTAATTCCTACATTAACAATTTAAAATTTCTTATCGTAGTAAAATGTTACTACCTTGTTTTATTACTACCGCGATTTTTCGGTTTTTGCAATTTTGATTGCTTATAATTCGATTATGAATGAATTTATCGAGAAACAGTTTTCGCTGTAGTTTTTTTACACAAAATCTTACATTAAAATCATGCACCACATGTCCATGCGGACACCGCATGGACATGTTTTTTTTAAGTAGGAAAGTGGACAAGTTTGATTCAATTTGGTTTATGCAAGATGGCGGAAAAAGATTTCAAACGCACCATAAAGTAGTAATTTTTTAATTATATAGCTTCGCACTTGTTTTTACCTCCTTTGGTATCCCTCAGTTTTTGATATATGCAGTTTCGTTACTTTAATATCACTCTGTATAGTGTACTGTAAAAAATTAATTACAGTGTAAGTATAAAGCAAGAAAGTGAAAAAGGATAGCAATAGGTAAGGAGCATTTAATAGAAAAAAATAACCACCCAAAAATTACCAATAGATGTGGTAGACTTAAAAAAAAAATAAAAATAAAAAGATATCTATCTTAAGAAATTTTATCCTTGGATCCTTGGTGTGTACTTCGCCATGAATGTAAAATATGGTAAACGTGAAAGGGATAGAGGAAAAAGAAAGACTGGAACTTTGACGCGTAGGTAGGATGAAAATAACAGAATAAAGTGAATAACGAAGTAATGAACGGGAATAACCGGACTGAAGCTTAATCAGAACGATCCGTAATTAGAAAGATGAGATATATCATGTGAAGAGAAAGGACCGAGTAAAATAATACTAGAAGGATAAGTAGAAGATAAAACGAGAAATCCGAAAAAAGTAAAAAAATTATAAAAAATCTAAAAGGGAATATTCAAGATTAAAAGTTTAGCTCGAAATAGAGGAGAAAGGAGACGAATTTGCTGCAAAGGATCTGATCCTTAACGACGTTCTTATACATTTAAGATACCTTTCGTTATTACAAAACGATCGACTTGTGCTGTTTTCTGAAAAAAAATCTGTAAATCGATTTGAAGGCTCTACGAATTTTTTTACTTCTCGTATTCAAATTAGGTAATGAAAATTTTAAACGATCAAAGCGACGTGTTTTTTTTAGAATTAGATAAGAAAAATAAATAGATAACGTTAATCAGTAAGAGGGAGAAGCGGAACGGTACGTAATATTTTGAAAATGAGCGAGATAAGATACGGTTAGCAAGAGACGCAGTTTAAAGGACGAGTTACAAGAATAAGATAAGGATAAGAAGTAGAAAGAGATAAGACGGACAGATTAGAAGGAAGATGGGTACTACATGAAAAGGGGAGGGAGAAAAAACGACCGCACGATAAAAAAGGTACGTTTACATTTTTTTAAGACGTGCATTTTTTTAATTTTATTATTAGCATCATTGAAATACATATATACCCGACAAATAAATAAAAATATAGCTTACATATAAAATTAATTAGGTTGTAAATCAATTTAAACGCAACATTATTTATAATACTTTAGTTAATAATCCTAAGTTCTTCAAACAAAGCTTACCTATAATAAAATGATACATTATAAAAGACGTAATAATCTAAATTTACTATGCATAATTAAGAAAATAATATAATGGCCGATAATAAATTATTATAATATATCGCAAGATTTCTTAGTGATGTTAACATCGGCTACTTAACGTAAAGTAATACGAGTATATTACTTGTCATAAACATTGCTAATATAAATGAACATAAATACAGTTTTTGCATCATAATTTCAATAAAATTCATTAAAAATGGCTCGTATATAATCCATTTTTATAATTTATTTTAATAAATAAAAATAAGCCGAAAAGAAGTTCTGGCTAGCGAGGGCTACTTTTTTTGTATTGCTTAAAAATTATACGAAATTTGTACATCTCATTATCTATTTCAAACTTTTACGACTAAATTACTGAGATAGACGATTAGTTCCTAGATATAAATTACCTTCCTTTTTTTTACCAATTTTTTGAAGAAAAGTACGGTATTAATTTCGGTCGCATGTTGTTATTGGGGGGGATGAAATTGAAATTTCTTTAAGTTTAGAGGTGTGAAGAGTACGAAAATACCATTCGCTTAAAATGTAATTTCCTTTATAGGAAATTAAATTACGTTTAGGCCTATACGTAATTCATCTTACATGTAGGTCTGTGTATAAAATTTGTGGCTTGAAAATCTCCAAAACTACTAATTACATTCTTTTGGAATGTTTCATCGCTATAATTGTGCTTTTTGGTTAGACGAGATCGTGAAATGATAAATCTACATGCAAAATATGACTCGATTAACATATTTTTTCTTATATTATACTATATGTGTAACTGTACAGTTTAAATATACGATCGATAAAGTAAAAATTATTTACAAAGCTTTAAAATTAATAATTTTATATGAATTATTATACATAACGAAGTAAAACTTTTATTAAGTCAAGATTCAACTAATCATTAAAGGACGTAAACTAATTTTAGTAACAATAATTACAAATGAACAGATACGAGTGGTTCTGACTTAGCAGAGGACTTAATTGATTTCAACAAGAATTAAAGAGTACATTCTTAGTAATTAAGGAAAACTTTAAATTTAACTTCCTTCCCTAGTACCCAAACATTTCATATGAGATTATATTCTACGATACTCGTATTTTAATTCCTAAAATCCAGGAGCTTGGCGTCCGAGAACCGAATATGAATTTATTTAAGCGTCATAATTAAATATTAATAAATTTTCTATTTGCTTATTTAAATAACTGTTCATTTATAGTAAAATAGACTATAAAATAATTACAAATTACACCTAATAGAATAAATAAGATTATTATACCTCTATTAAACAAATAAAAAAAAAACTTTTTTTTTAATTTTCATTTATTGAAAGATTTGGGGTATTGATTTTTTATAGGTTTGTTTTACTTCTGTTGTAAATAGTTTTAATTCTGCTGCTGTTAAAACTATAAATTATAACATTAAATAAGTATTTCTACTAAATTTAAAAAAAAAACTCAATTAAAAGGAATAAGTAAACTTTAATAACCGATATTATTGCATCTTGTAAATAACTGCACTTACGAGAAAATTTCATTCGATTACACCTTAGATTCACCTTACTGTAAAACGAATACAAAAAAACACTTGCTTATCATTTCTTGTTTTCTTTTCATTAGCGTGAAAGTACAAAGAAAACAGTTAATTTAGAAAAACTATAAAAAAAAAAAAAAGATGGGGCTGTGTCGGGGCGCACAGCCTGGTTTAAGGTGAAACCTTACAGACCTGGGATGAAGTTCCTACGAGCTAAAGACCGACAAACTTATCTGTTCAGTAAATGGGAGAACTACCGTCTTATTTTTTTTGAACAAAAGTGAAAGTCACCGATGGAAAATTTTAGTTCCTTCACTTGGTCAACTCTACAGATAAATTGGTCGGGGAGTATGTCGGCTAGTCACGTTTAGTAAATCGGATCGAAATAAAAACGAGACATTGACCGCGTACTAAATTTAATTTTAACACGAAATGATACATCATATTTATTTAGACTAAGATTCGACGAAAATTTTATTCAATATCGCGGTCTGTGATAAGAGAATTAAGAGTCATAGGACATAATAAACAGCGATGTTGGTGCTCGCGCCGTCGGCGTCGTTTACTTAGCGCGCCGTGCCGGCTTTGCGACACTCCCGAAACAGTCTCTCTTGCTCGGCACCGGACATTGGGGTACCAGTGCGTAGCCCATAACCTCCCCTTTCCAACGATATGCGTAATTTATATTTTCGGCTGGCTTTTGCGCGGGCTGAGGCTGACATATTGAATTTTTATATTTTTTTACACGTTTACTTTAAACTTTTACACATAAATATTAGCCATAATACACTTATTATTACTTAAATCGATCTATCTAGACAAACTTTAAACACAAACACACGAATCACCGCGCTATCACGTCTAAGTCGTGAGCTACATGAAATGAGCGAGAGCGCCAGTTCTAGCCGAACAGCGCTGTGCCCCCTCCACACCAGTGAAGCAAATTCAAATTCGTATCGGCGAGCTGACCATGTGAGTTATAAAATGACACCGCATTTAGATCTCTGAGACTAATTGAAAGTTATTAAGGCAGGACTATGTAGACCTTTTCGTTACGCTACAAATTTCTGTTCTTGTACCCGAATGTTTCGGTGTGATTTTAATGACGTTTCACGTTAAAATTGACAAAAAGTTATTCTACTTTCCACTATACAAGAATAAATAACCGATGCCAGGAAAGTATTAAATCTTTGTTATCGAATTTTTTTTTATAGACGTCAAATATTTTTTTCAAAAATCTCCGCAGAAAATACTGATGAATCGAACGGTGTAATTAAAGTTTATGTAATACTTTTTTTAACGGTACAGTTACACTCCGGCTTCTACGGCGTTTATTATAATTAATTTGGTAAAAAGCTGAATAGAAGACGAAAAATGGAGTACATCTAAAATAGATGATTTACATACAGGGTGTCCCATATAAAACGCAACCCAACCTTATATTGGTAGGTATTGAAATAATAAAAAGGCATGTGTAAATGTAAATGTAATTTTAATTATTACCATCCATTACCTTACATTTAGAGTAAATGTTGGAAGTGGCCGCCATCTTCTTGAATACAAGCTTCAATTCTTTTTACAGCGTTTCTTGCAACTTTTTTCACAGTTTGTGGCTGGATATTTAATACAGCTTGTTCAATATTGACGTTCAAGGGTTCGTGGTTTGTCGCTGTAGGCTTTTTCTTTGAGGTAACCCCGTAGAAAAAAATCCACCGCAGTCAAATCTGGAGATCTTGGCGGCCACAAGCCTCGACCGATAACACGATTACCAAAGAATTCCTCGACGAAATCAGAAGTTGAACCTGCGTAGTGCGATGTCGCACCGTCATGTTGCAGCCAGCAGCGTCTGACTTTCTCTTCAAAGAGTGCGATGAACAGAAATAAAATATCCTGATGTCGTTCTGCATTAATGGTGTACTCGAAAAAATAGGAACGATTATTTTCTTCCGCGACATCGCGCACCGCACGCCCAACTTCTGCGGGTGTAATTGTTTTCGTGATAAACGTGGGGATTTTCAGCGCTCCAAATTCTACCGTTTTGGCTGTTTACGTAGCCATCCAAATGAAACCGTGCTTCATCTGTGAAAACTAACGAATCTATAACATTAATTCCCTCACGCAGAAATCGACGATATTGTAGCCGTTTTTCTTTGTCGCGCTAAAGTTGATAAACCGTTTGAATGCGATAAGGTCGTAATTGTGATTGTTTGGTCGCCCGATGAACAGTTGATTTAGACAAATAAATTTCAGCAGACAAACGTCTGATCGATTTATTTGGCGAGGCGAATAATCGGTCTTTGATTTCAGCGACCGTATCTGTATTCAACGCCGACGCAGATCTTTTGTGTTCCTTGTTATTAACAGAACCGGTCTCTCTAAATTTTGCGATTAACCTTAATACTGATGTTTCGTTAGGAGCTGGTTTATCCGGGTACTTATGGCGAAAAAAATCTTGCACTGCAGCCGCTGATTTCGTACTGAAGTACGACTCGACAATGAAAACACGTTCATCTAGCAAAAACACCATCTTGTCTCTAGCAATATACTGAACGTTACGATTGCACTGTTGTTACTATCGGTAGTGTTCTACTGCGTCGCCGCGATGTTCAGATGTTTGCCGAGTCCATTTTAGTAACGAGTAAGGGAGTAAGCTTGACTTTTAAAATTTCATGGATGAGTGATTGACGGGTTGTGTTTTATATGGGACACCCTGTATTAAGTAGGACTGAGGATGTAGTAAATATATTAAGAGTCAAAGGTTAGCCCGGAACAGAAAGGAACGGTGGAGAATAGCATGAAACAGGTCAAAAGAATATTAAAAAATATTAACGTTGTAAAAATACTGCAAATCCTACCTATTGCATATCGAGAAGTTAAATAAAAAAGAGAAAATTATACAATTCTTTAACGAATCCCAAACAATAAACTAAAGAATCTATATATTTAAAGTAAATTAAACGGAATACTTACTTCCAGACTAGGACGGTCGCAAGGAGTAACATGGCGAGCAGTAACACAGAGCACACAACGATTAGAGCCAGCGATGGTATCGCAGGGCTACTATGGTACTCCGCATCTATCACCTGAAATTAAAAATAAGAATTTTTTTATTCAAAATTTTAACATTTAAATTTTAGCAAAAACTTAGTTTTCTATCAGACTATTCTAACAACCACTTGTAGAGGAGCATTTTCTAGGAAACATGAAACCAAGAAACGATCACCAAATCGGTAGAGATGATACATCAAATCTCTTCTTTTTTTCTTTGGTTATACCCCTTCGTGGATTCTGACCTTCTCCTTCATAATTGCACTTTCGGGCCACTCGCTGTCCGAGGTTATCGTTTGGCTATGCAACGGATAATTTTTGTAGGGTAGAGGTTTCAGGCCCCTTCACTGAACGGACCGGGGATTTTTTCTGTTACAGTTTATACGTTCCAGAAACTCGTCTATCATCTGAATAAGAATGCTATGTTCCTATGACGACATCAGTTAGTCGTAAACTGCTGGCATTTATATACGGAACTTGCTTGAACTCACCCCTATCGTTGCATTTTACAAAATGCCTTTCAGCAAAATCAAGATTCCAATAAAACAAATGAAATACATTAATAAAATAGATTACCGCATCGATAACGCAGTTATAACTTTAAGCCTGAAATATTAAAATTTGAGAATTTCGGAGATCTCTCCGAAATCACAGCTAATGTAAAATGCAGAAAGTGTTAATAATAATAATAATGTAACGTTTAAAATAATTATTTTAAATAAAATAATAATAACGATAAATAAAAACTGAAATATTGAGAAAACGTTTAGGACCCGTAAAAATAAGTGAAAACGAACAAAAATTCAAAAGTGACAAAGAAAAATCTTTACAAGTACGATGAAACTGAGAAAATGTCACGTTTCATCATAAAAGTAAGACCCAAAATCTTCGGCCAAATGAATGATAAAATAAAATACTCACAAAATAAAATCTTCAACCACATATTCAACAAAAAAAAAAAAAAAAATAAATAAATAAAATTAATGAATTTTAGTGATTCAAAAACAGTTTTAAAAAAATTAATGAAAATATCTGAAGAAAAACAATTCAAGATAGAACAACGTTCAGTAAACTGGTATAAGATATTTAAAGGGTTTTAAGAGAAGGAGAAAAAGAAACAGAAAATGTTCTAGACAGAAGAGAGAAGGCAAAATCACGAAAGCAGCGAAAGAATGAAAAACTACTGGAAAATCGGGAAAGAAAATGCCCACTACAAAGAGAAAAATGAATGGAAAAATAATTGTTGTTTCAAGTGATCCTCAGTCTGTCAGACATGAAAAATACCTAAAATCAAGTAAAACGTGAAGTAAATGAAATAGGTAAATTGATGTATTTCAATTAATTTAATTTTAATCCGATTATTATTCTTTAAATAGTTTTTAACGTAAACATTTCTTTTACGAATCGTCACAAGGATGGTTTCCACGAAATTTTGAGGAAATGAAACCACGGTAGACTTAAGTCGAAAATCTAAACATGAAAATTAAATTTTAGCAAAACACGTTGCGTCTTAAAAATGAAGGATTTGTTTGAAATCGGTTTCATACGTTTTCTACTTCACCCGACTCACGAAACAATTTGCAAGTTGCGCTTGGATTTCATCGTACATTCACTTTTAAACAAACGCTGTGAGCGATGAAAAAAATTTAACGTTATTAAACGATAGAAAAATTGTTATCGTACGTACAAACTAACAAATAATCTCAACAAAATACGTTTTTTGAGATTTGTGTAGTTTCGTAAAACGTTTTTTTGTTTTTCAGAATGTGATATATTTACAATAAATACACTCAGAGATTAAGGAAACGAGCGCAGGATAATAAGTAATAAGAAGACGAGAAAAGTGCCACTCGCATCGGTCGAACGAATTAAGAGCATTTAGACGGCGAAAGAAAAGTGTACACTCCCGAATAAACTACCGTAACTACCTTTGTCAACATCCACCTAGCGTCACACTTCGTACATAGAGTCTCCAGCTGATCATCGGACCCAGCACACCAGGGCATACCAGCCTTCACAGTTGGGGCTGTCCAACACCTCCCGCTAGAAACCCCTTTTCCTCCTTTCCTCATCATCTTTGGCTCGAAGCATCATCCAAGAAAAGAGGTTGAATCCAAGCAAGCTGCAGAAGCAATTGTATAAGATAGCAGAGTCGCAGATGACAAGCCGGTAATCTCCGCACGGGCCCTTTGTTCTACCCATTCAGGGCACTGAAACAGGGTGTATTCGACAGTGTCACACTCCGTGCGGTACATACAATTAGGGGTATCACGCCTCCCAATACGATGAAGATAACTGCCAAAATTGCCATGTCCTGAGAACATTTACGCGGTGCAATAGTCAAGATCACCATGTTTTCTCAAACACCACGATCGCAGGTCCGATATTAAGACTCGTCCAGGCCGCAGTTTCCCCGGCCAGCCACCGATCTTTCCAGGCGTTAAAAATCGAATCCCGTACCGACGCAGCCGATATCCCGGCGTACCTGTCCGTCCGTTTCTTTACCAATAGATCGAGGGGGGGGGGAACACCCGTAAGCACGCAAGCAGCATCATATGAGATGGTCTGATATGAAGCAATCATCCCCGGCAACGAACGTCTACGCACACTCCAAAGCCTGGTAAGGTTCCTTTTAATCAGCAACGTTGAGTTCCAAACCGGAGCAGCGTACAAAATAATAGATGCGACAGTTAACTCTCCGTTTCGATGTTCGAGGCGCCATCTGGATTGAGAGAAGTCGTCTCAGGCCAGCAAAAGTGTTCTCTGTCCGTTCGCAGACCGCGATGATGTGGTCGTTGAATCTACACGATTTGTCAGTAGTCACCCCTAAATATCGGACAACACGTTTTGACGGAATTAGGTGTCCTCCAATGCGTAGGTCTATTTGACCCACCCTCATCCGACCGACGAGGACGATATTTTCACTCTTCTGAGGCGATAAACACAGGCCGTGATCCGTCAACCATCCATTTATTCGAGTAAGATTTTATGGTCTATCCGATGCTACCATCACGTATTACATAAATCCAAAATAACCCTAGCGAAATACTTTAGCTAAGAGTTATCCGATAATGTGTAGTTCTTTTCTCCTTAAACATAGCGTTTGACAAAGAAATGGAAAAAATTGAAGATACATTCTACGGATGTAAGTAAAGAAAAAATTCATAACTTTCGTAAACATTTTGTTTTCGATTATAATTTGAAAAAACTACTCTGATTCTTTTCCATGCTAAAATGAAGCCTTACTGAAATTCTTGGAGCTTAAATTAAGGAACAGACTTTATGGTTTCATGTGGTTTTATCAAAAAATGTGATATGAACACTGCATGACTTCCTTTTACGTTTATTAAATTACATATCCACATTTTTTTTTTAAATGAAAAGTCCATAATATTTTATTTCATTAACTTAAGTATTTTTTTTCTTTTTTTGTCATTGTATTATTATTTATCGTAAATTTTACGATAAATAGGTTAATCATTATTCTGATTGTAACAAAAGTTTTAATAAAATTATTAAAATATAATAGTCTGATTCGAACCGATGTGCCATGTAAGATCCAGATATTTCAGTAATTAAAATTTCATTTGGCTATAACTCTGGAACCAATGAAAATAAGTACAACTCGTTGTAAAATAAGTACATATCGTTGAAAAGCTCTCAATGAGGGCTTATTACTGCAGTTCAGAAAAAAGTGAAAAATCGAATTTTTTTTTGGATTTTGGACACTTTTGGTTCAGTCGACTGCAATCAAAAAGGAAAATGCACAACTAGATGTTACAACAGTCCTAAATCCAAAAGTTCAACATCCTACGGCTAATCGCTTTTTGAGTTATGCCAGATACATACGTACGTACAGACGTCACGCCGGAAGTAGTCATAATGGATATTTCCGTTGAAATCTGAAAACCTAAATTTTACACAATATACTTTACTTCGTACAAGGGAGTAAAAATAAACGAATAAAAATAAAATAAGATGATAGTTTACCTTTATTATTTAAATTTCATCAAGTTATGTGAAAAAAAAGAAACTTCTTATATAGAAATAGTTTTGAAAATACATATCGAAAATTTTTTATTTTGTAAGTCGGCATTATGAATTGCAGATAGACAACTAAAATCGATGTATTGGTTTCGAATAATATTTTATGTTTTCAAAATGTGAGAAAATTTAGCGTTTGAGGGCTACTTTTTTACAAAATACTTCTAATTTTTAATAAGAATTAATCGACAGATTAATAAAAGATTATTTTAACCTCAAGAGAAAATAATTGTTTCAATATTTCTTACGTATATCTATTTAAAAAATAACAAAAGAAAAGTTTATTTTTAAGTCTAAAGAAAATAGATAACATCGAAAATAAAATGTTAAATTAATAAGAGAAAGAAATATTTTGTTTTAAAGAAATACAATAAAAACGATGGCCAACAGATTTTTGACAATAATACTAGAATAAAGTGCCTAGTTGTACGTTATTAATGGATAAAGTTATAAAGATAATTTTAAAAAAAGATATCACCAGTAAAAGAAAGAAACGATGAAAAAGAAAAACAAAATAATATCTCGATGGACTTTAACAACAGAATCAATAATCGTATTACAGTATTAAGGTTTCCGTTTTCCTGAGATGATCGTGTAATTACAGAAAATAAAATAAAAGTTATATTTTTTTTCAACGCATTATTTTATCAAGATAATCCAAATAACATTAATTTTATAATTAAAGAAAAATTTAATTTTGATTCAGTTCGGCTAGATTTGATACAAATTAATTCTATTACAGTAAGGTCAAGTACATTTTGTTTTTTATACTTCATATACTGTTTCTGCAAAACGCATTTAACTCGTGCAGCTGATATTGCGTTCAATCCGCGATTTTGTTATAGCAATTTTACAAAAAAAAAAAAAAAAAAATGTAGCGAAACATATAGTTGTTAATAAAGCATTATTTTTTGTCTCGGTCATTTGAATGGTTTGATGCAGCTCTCCAAGATCCCCTATCTAGTCCCATTGGGTTCATTTCGATATACCCCCTACATCCCACATCCCTAACAATTTGTTTTACATATTCCATACGTTGCCTGTCTGCACAATTTTTTCCATCTACCTGTCCCTCTAATATCAAAGTGACTATTCCAGGATGCCATAATATGTGGCCTATAAGTCTGTCTCTTTTTTTACCTATAACTTTCCAAATGCTTCTTTCTTCAGCGATTTGCCGTAACACCTCTTCATTTGTCATTTTTTCCTACATCCCTAAAAATTTTTTTTTACATATTCCAAACGCGGCCTGCCTACACAATTTTTCCCTTCTACCTGTCCTTCCAATATTAAAGCGACTATTCCAGGATGCCTTAGTATGTGGCCTATAAGTCTGTCTCTTCTTTTAGCTATATTTTTCCAAATGCTTCTTTCTTCATCTATTTGCCGCAATACCTCTTCATTTGTCATTTTTTCCGCCCGTCTGATTTTTAACATTCTCCTTTAGCACCGCAGTTCAAAAGGTTCTAATCTTTTCTTCTCAGGTATTCCTATCGTCCAAGTTTTACTTCCATATAAAGCTACGTTCCAAACATATACTTTCAAAATGTTTTCCTTACGTTTAAATTAATTTTTGATGTAAGGAAATTATATGTTTTACTGAAGGCTCGTTTCGCTTGTTATATTCGGCATTTTAAATCGCTCCTGCTTTGTCCATCTTTATATAATTCTACTTCCCAAATAAAAAAATTCTTCTACTTCCATAATCTTTTCTCGTCCTACTTTTATACTCAGCGGTCCATCCATCTACTTTATTTCCACTACATTTCGGTACTTTCGTTTTGTTCTTTTTTATTTTCATGCGGTAGTTCTTGCGTAGGACTTCATTCATGTCATTCATAGTTTCTTCTAAGTCTTTTTTACTCTCAGCTAGAATTACAATATCATCAGCATATCGTAGTATCTTTATCCTTTCAGCTTGCACTGTTACTCCGGATCTAAATTGTTCTTTAATATCCTTAACCGCTACTTCTATGTAAAGATTAAAAAATAACAGGGATAGGGAACATCCTTGTCGGACTCCCTTTCTTATTACGGCTTCTTTCTTATGTTCTTAGATTATTACTGCTGCAGTTTGGTTCCTGTAAATGTTAGCAATTGTTCTGTATCTATACTTGAACCCTAAATTTTTTAAAATGCTGAACATTTTATTCGAGTCTACGTTATCAAATGCCTTTTCTAAGTCTATAAATGCCATGTATGTTGGTTTATTTTTCTTTAATCTTCCTTCTACTATTAGTCTGAGTGCTAAAATTGCTTCCCTTATCCCTATACTTTTCCTGAAACCAAATTGGTCTTCTCCTAACACTTCTTCTACTCTCCTCTCGATTCTATTCTAATAAAGTATACAAACACTTAAATAACTTTTAAAATGCTAAAAGTAAGAAATTAAATGTAGCAAATTCTCCTACTTCAAAATTATTTTTTAAATATGGGACACTCCACATCTAGCCACCACGAAACATAACTTAAACATTTTAAACAGGAAAGTTACGTAACAAATTTCGTTAACATCTCAACGTAGATTCTTCGAAAAGAATTTTCAAAGAAAACTGTAAGGCATTGATGCTATTGAATTTTAGACAAAATTAAGAAAGGGTGAGCGATATTATTTACCATTTTTAATTTTCGACTTTTTGTAAAACGATTGTAGAAAAATTGAGCTATAGTACGATGAAACTTAAGTTATTTGAAATACCAAAGTTTAAAGTCAGCTTTTGCTACGAAATCTTGAAAACCCATCGACAAAAAAAGGTTTAAATTTAACAGAAATATTTGAATGTCTATTGAATGTCTCGTTTAGTACGATCTATAAATAGAAAAATTTGCATTCGTCGTTCAAAGTTTTTTATCTTTCTTCACCCCTTTCAAGGTCAAATTTTAAAAATTTAGAAATGGAAATTTTTAGACATTCTCATGAAGATTATTACATACACAAAAATTAAACTGATACCTACATTTGTTACACGGAAATTAAAAAATTCCACTGTTACTCCATTTTAACCCTTCAAAATATCCTTTCTTGTATGCACTTACGCCGTAAGAACATGTACACAAATTTTCATAAATTTGTGTACAACACAACACGTTACATATATCAGCTCTGGTCTCATTTTCGACCATATCCATCTTTTTTCATTTTTCTTTGTAATTTATTTGTTTTTTAAGTTGTGGCTGTTACTAAACAAATTTTACATGAATTAGCTGACTAACAAGAGGGTCAGATTTGGTTCAAATCTTTTTACTAGAAACGTTTATCTCAAGTATATTTTTAATATAGCGTGTATTTTAAGATAAAAACGTTATTTGATCAAGGGGGTCAAATCGGACCCAAATTGTTTTATTTTACATTTTGGTATTTTACGCAAATGTGAGTTTGGTTGCGCAATTACGCTTCCTGCGCCTGGTCAGCCAAACCAATAATAACACTTCTTTCACTAATTTTATGGTAATATTCACTATTTTTATTACAGTTTATTTTATTTAATAAAATTATTAACTTCATGGCACTAAATATAGGCTGATTTCTACAACCGTAAAAGCTGAATCATGTTTTGTTTAATAAAATAGATTTTACTTAATAACATAATTTTATTTAAAAATTAATTGAACATAATGGAAAGCATAGGTGAAGTTTTTCAATTCTTTCTTCTTAGATCTATACCCCTTTTTCCCCCCGAACAAAAGAGGAGAACTAATGTTTTAAACATTTAAAAAATATACATATATATTTTTTACATCATTGTTTCATGAAACTTTGAGCAAATGTATTCTCAGAAAATAAAAACTGTCCCTACAGAAAGAAATCAGAGACTCCCTAATTCAAAATTTCACTAAATACTCCGTAATCCTCACTAAACAATGATAAAAAACAAGTTTTCCTTACGAAGGAGATAAGTGTGCCTGGAAATCTAATCGGACGTTTACGGGTATCAAATAGATAAATATATTCGTAAATCTATATAATCAAGGAATTTTCTATACACAATGAACGGTGTACGGATTAACGAAGAATTCTGTTAAAAAGGTCCAGATAATCAGATTTCTAAAATAATAATATATCTTAAAGTTAAACTAAATAAAGTCGTGTTAAGTTTAAGGCCGCCTACAAACAGCAAAACATCATTTTAATTTTAGAAGACCTAAAGTAATTAATTTAGTAAAGTCAATGCTTACGCCGTCTCCTATGTTATTACTACAGACTTACATGGAGCCTTTTAGTATTAAACGGCGCGCTAAAGCGTAAAAGCAGGAGAGACGTCAGCCTAAGTGATGAATGACAACAAACAAACCGATCATAAAATCTGTCTAAAAGCTACTTCAGATCGTAAAGCACGCATGCATACACTATATGTTTCTTGCACACATGCACGCGCACACAAAGTGTATTCCTCTTCGTAATACAGTTTCAACTTCCTTTAACAGAAAACACATTTTCAATCGTATTCCAAAGCTTTAACTAACATGAAATAATAATTAAATCGGATATTAAATTATCATAAACTCGATATAGTAATTTTGCAGTACATCGGTGAAAACGGGTCACGTTTTGTTTTAATAAGATTTCAATGAAAATAACGAACACAATTATAAGGTCACAAATCGTACCGAACCGTCAATTTTATATTTTACTTTGTTACAAGAATTTCACTATCACTTACTTCATTTTACCTTCGAAGCAGAAACCACGTAAATTTTTTTCGCAAGCTATAACTCGAAAACGAAATATTACCAGACCGAAGTTATATGAACATTTTTCTTTCATTTTCACTTTTAGAACATATCCTAAAATTATTTAGGAGACCACCATATTTAGGAGTTAAATTAGAAAATTAACTCTAGAAATTGATACTAACACCCACCGGGTTGGTCTAGTGGTTAACGCGTCTTCCCAAATCAGCTGATTTGGAAGTCGAGAGTTACAGCGTTCAAGTCCTAGTAAAGCCATTTATTTTTACACGGATTTGTCCACTAGATCGTGGATACCGGTGTTCTTTAGCGGTTGGGTTTCAATTAACCACACATCTCAGGAACGGTCGAACTGAGAATGTACAAGACTACACTTCATTTACACTCATACATATCATCCTCTGAAGTATTATCTAAACGGTAGTTACCGGAGGCTAAACAGGAAAAAGAAAAGAAATTGATACTAACGAATCGGTATTCTCCGATAGTGATCGGTACATTCCGGTGCCTACTTTTTGGTTATAGTTCATTATTTTATGAAGAAAAACAATCACATAAATAAATAAAAAATATGTAAAAAATATTGTTGATACTCTTAAATTAAACGCACTAAAAGATAAAAAATAATTTTAGGACGCTATCTAAGAATGGATTTGACAACCTTTGATGGTATATGCAAGATTATGTGAAAGTCAGAGCTTCAAATTAAAAATTTGATGTTTTTGCCAATTTTTTCATATACGTGATGAATCGCCTAAAGAGTGGGGTGCCGCGGCATCAAGATTTTTTCGTCGAGGGGGTCAAAAAAATTTTTCAGAGCGCTAGGACCGACCGTTTTAGACATATATGCGATTTTCGTTTGAATATTTTGATCACGTTAAAAAGTACTACATTTTTCCAAAACGTCGATATATATTTCTCATATTACGACGTATATCGATATGTAATAATACAAGTAAACAACTGACCACCACGAGATGTACTAACGAATCGGGATTTTCCCCTAATGATCGGTACATTCCGGTGCTAAAATAAGGGGGACGCACACACAGATACATATACAAATGCCGTTTAGTAGGGTTGGATATAATGAAGACCAGTTTTAAAATTAGCTTTGAAAATCATTTACTAGCCGCCATTTTAGTCAGGACTGCCATAGTTTTGTAACATTTTTTTACAGACTTTTCGGAGAAAAATACCGTATTACTTTCGGTCTCATGGTGGAAGTGGAGGGGGGGGGGGGTTGAAAATGAATTTTCTTTACGTTTTGAAAAATTAGAATATCATTCAATTAAATTGGAGTTCCTTAGATATTTATACAAGCTTATATATAAATCTTTGTGGCTCGAGAATCTCCAAAATTATTAGATCAATTTCATTGAAATTTAGATATGCAGCGTGGTTCGTTATGTTGCTGAAAGTTCGAACGTTGCCGTTTCTTTCTTTAGCTACGATATCTATTATTAGCAATATTAAACGGTATTTATTGTTGGCAATATTAATTTTTTTTTTTAAATACATATTAAAACCAAATTAAATTATAAACGAAGAATCGATTTTCTTGCGCACAACTTCGCAGATCTTTTTCTTCCTTGTACAAATATAATGATGGCGAAACATTTAGGTTTTCAGATTTCAACGGAAATATTCATTTTGACCATGCCTGAATCCATTTTGACTAGTTTCGGCGTGACTTCTGTACGTACGTACGTACGTATCTCGCAAAACTCAAAAACGATTAGGATGTTGAAATTTTGGATTTGGTGTGTTGTAATATCTAGCTGTGAACCTCTCCTTTTGATTCCAACCAACTGAACCAAAAGTATCTAAAAAAGGCCAAAATCCAAAAAGATTGGATTTTTGACTTTTTCTTAACTGCAATAATAAGCGCTCATTGAGAGCTTTTCAACGATATATCATAAGTGTTACTTATTTTCATTGGTTCCAGAGTTATAGCCTAAATGAAATTTAAATTTATGAAATATT
This sequence comes from Lycorma delicatula, assembly GCF_047948215.1. Taxonomy (NCBI): domain Eukaryota; kingdom Metazoa; phylum Arthropoda; class Insecta; order Hemiptera; family Fulgoridae; genus Lycorma; species Lycorma delicatula. The sequence goes on along the minus strand of NC_134459.1, from coordinate 174,379,200 downwards.
TGGATCTTAAAGGGAAAGGCACATCGATTCGAATCAGACTACATCTTTTTTTTAATTTAAATATATTGATTTATTAATAATTATTAACCAGTGATTGTAAAAAAAAATCTTTACAATAAATAATAGGTCAGTAGTAACAAAAAAATAAATAAATAAAAAAATCAGAAATCATTAGTGAAATAAAATTTTACGTACTTTTAAAAAATGTGAATATGTAATTTAATACGCATTATTAAATATATGTATATGTAATAGATTTGATGAAACATCTGATTATTTAATATAAATGGAAAATTATAATTTAGAATCGTATTATTTTTGGATCTTCTAGTTTCATTTTCTGTTTAATTTTATTTAATTATGGTGAAATTTCTGTTTAACCTTAGGCTAAAATTACCATTTGTAACCAGTATATACAGGAGTTCATTAAACGGAATAGTCTAATTATTAACTTTTATATATATACGACACACCAGAAATCTGAAACTTGTTAATCAGCAACTCAGGAAGATACGAATAATACTGATCTAGTAATACGAATAATAAACGGATTTTACTCTATCTCAATATTTCATGTGGACTGTTGAATTAATAATTGTATAAATATTTGATATTAATAAAAACTAATATTTCAGCAATTGTGTAACTGTCCACTTTATTTAAAGAATTGGAGGATCGTATCTCACTTTCAAATGAATTACGTTTAAGTGAAGTGCAGCAAAAAATGTGTTTATGTAATTTAACAGGCGCACAAAGAAGTCATGTGGTACACAATAAGCTTTCTATTTAAAATTATTGAGTTACTATCCCTATTTTTCTATGTTTAATAGTGGAAAAGTTATTTAAGGTTGACAAAAATTATTAACGTTTGTGTGTAAAGCATGTCTCATGAGAAAACGGAAAGAATTCCAGAATATATTCTACGATAAAAATTAAAAAAAAAGTACATGTAAAAATACGTCCAGAAATTTTTTGTTAGCGAGTTATACCTTACGAAAAATTTTGCTCTGATTTCTATTCTAAACGTAAAGTGTATCGTACTGTAATTCCTGGTATTTAATTTGATATTTTTTGATCTGAAAAATTAAATAAAACTGATCCTAGAATATTCGCAGTAATTTTTGAGAAAGTTATTGTAAAATATATCGCAAAACACTAATTTTGAAGTTGAACGTTTCAATAACTTCTTTAATTGCCAGTTAAAAAAATAAATAATTAACATTTGAAAGACCGTTTACAGCTAAATTTATTATTATTTTTTACGTTTAACCATTAAAAAATTATTTAAGAGCGTCGTACTTCGTTAACAGTCTAGATTTATTCTGTTTTAAGTCCGAATTTCCAATGTAACATCGTTAAATACAAATTTAAAAATATTAAAACCAATTTTCTTTTAAAATAAATTAATTAAAACAACAAATAAGTTATATAAAATAGAATTAGATAATGAATAATTTGGAGATAAAAACATATTTGGGTCGGTTAAACGCTGATTATTATTTTTTCTAAAAATATCAATAAAAACGTCAGCAAAGCGTAAAAAAATTGACGTTATTAATTGAAAAGAAAAATAATTAATTAATACCGATCTCCGAAGCGGAGTGGTAGTCTCTCCGGCTTTCATCCAGAGGTCCGGCGTTCGATTCTAGGTCGATATGGTATTTTTTTACACGCTGCAAAAAAGTCATTTCTTTATCATCCATAGGGAGTTGTTATAGGATTCCGCCAGAATAGAAAAAGAACATAGAGGTGTTAATTGCTATTAGGTTTTCACTCCGTATCAATTATAGATATCCAACCCGTCTATTCATTGTTATGAGATAACAGATTGTAGATATTTAATTGCGTCATAAAAAATTGAAAACATAAATAATTTTTTTTTAAATGTATACAAAAATAAAAATACATTTATACTTTTTTTAAATGTTAAATACAGATGTAACAAACTGTATTTTATGGCGTTTTAACGATCTCAGGTTAATAAAAAAAGGTTAAATAATAAAAAAACAAAAAAAAAACGGAAGTTTAAACTAACTGACATTCGAGTAAATCCATTAAAAAAGCGAGCCAGACGACGATGAAGTCTTTTATGACCTGAAGAAAAGTGCCAACTCTTATTCTCCAGACAACGATATAAATTGTAAATCAATCTCATAAGGTAGCTAACAGATTACAAACCGTTTGAATAATCATTCAGCTGTAGTATCTTCTATTACCAGACTATACAAAATTTATGAGAAATCTTTATTATAACAATTCTGTAATATTTCATCAGTTAATAACGACAATATACTACTACACAGATAACTAACTGAAAGTAAATGAAATAAAATAATCGATACAAAAAAATAAAATAAATATATAAATAAAATGTTATTCCGCGTCGATAAACTAATGTAGAACCTTTTTCTTTATATTTATCTATTACATTTTTTCTATAGAACGATGTTTTTATACACTATTCCAACACTAACTTTTTTGTTAGTTCTAAAACAGATTTCAGTACTGATATCGGACGATGACTATCTAGACGAAAGCTACTAGAAGTAAAATAAAAGGAAGTCTATTTTGACAGTTAACTTGAAAGTAGTGATAAAGGACGATAGATCTCGTCCCTTGCAAATTTATTTAAATAATATAATGTGCAAATCGGTGACGACCCATGATGCGCGCGTGCAAATATGAATGTATATAAATAAATATATATTTAAGTACACGATGGTACATATGCGCAACTGCACCGTTTGTCTAAAACAAACGTTGATAATAATAAAAAAAAATAAATAAAAATTCCGAGAAATTTGTAAAAAGTTATTTAAATAAATTAAGGCTTTTTCAATTTTAATAAATGCCGTATTTATTCAAAACGTTGTCAATTCAACTAACTACAAAGCAAAATATTGCAATCTCAATAATAAAATGTAGTGAAAAGTCAAAGTCTTTTAAGATAAGTCAGTTTGCCTTAAAGCTGTTATCTTCATCTTAACCAGAGCGCATAACTCTTTCCCTATAAAACAGAAACACACTCGCGCGCACACAACCGAACAAATACACTTGCACGCAAAATATTTAACAAACAAATCTCATTTAAGTTTTAACCCCGTAAGGTAAAATTTCTGTTATGACTCTTTAAGTTGAACGATACGAAAATAAAAGATGGGATGTAAGTACGTATACACAAGCAAAAATAATCTAAAACTTAAAGATTCTACAGACGTAATAAGAAATACTACATTATAACATTTAAAAATATAAAATGTATAAATGAATATCTCTAGACGGCATATAATCGAAAATAACTGAAACGTAAAATCTTATAAGTAGATTTCATCTGAAAAAAGCATTTAAATTTTTTGTTTATTTGAAAATGCCTTTCTTCATTTGTTATACATTTTTATATAAATTAAAATACATATATAGAGAGAGAGAGAGAGAAAGAGAGAGAGAGAGAGAGAGAGAGAAACGTAGCTAAATAAAATTGAAAATTAAAACTTTTTTTTAAATATGTTTTAAAAACAAGAACTAAAATTAAATCTTGATTTACTAAGGTTAATAGTAATATGTTTAATAAAAAAACAATCTAATTTATTTTCTGGAAAAATTAATATATCTGAACTCTTACTAGGATTTTAGCTTTTTTTTTAACTTAAAATATTTTAAGTTTAAAGTTATAAATAAATAAATTTAAAGCCAAAAACAGAAATTTTTGTTTTATTTAAAATCGACACCTTTTGACGATTTTTTTTGTGGTTTAAGCCAATATTTCAACTGTAAAAAATAACCGTGGCTGAGTAAGTAGCGTCTTCGCATTTCTTGCGGAGGTCCCGGATTCGAATCCCGATCAAGCATATATCTTTTCATACGCCACCGATTTCCACCGGACTAGTGACCATAGCTGTTGATGCCCGCTCTTTCATAATAAAAAAACAAAAACAAATTTCTTACAATTTTTTTATGTATTTTTTTTCAAATGACGGTTGCATTATCGTATGGAAATTCTGACAGTAGTTTCACTAGTTTAGCGGAACCTTTTATTTATTTATTCGCACGGGATTTATTTTAATAAAGGTTTTACTGGACAATAATTAAATTATTTTTGTTTTTAATTCTTATGAAATATATTTTACTCTATTTGACTGAGGATTCCCTTTAGAGTAATGCGTTTAACGTTTTCCGCAACGAAAATTGCTTTATTAACTGTCCACAATATTTAATTACACATTTGCAACACCAAAATTTACGTCTGTTTAATTCCATAGAACAGATTTATAATTTTTCTTTTGTCTTCTAATATTAAAACTAATATTACCGCGGAGTGGTAGTAGCGTAAAGCCTTTAATCCGAAAGGCCTCGGGTTCGAATTCCGGTAAGCTTGGAAATTTTTCATACGCCACAAAATTTCCATTTCGTATACCTAAGCACAAGTTTTGACCTCATGCGATAAATTAAATCATAAAAAAAATAATGAAATTATACAACGAATAATAGATTAATAAAAAAAAGGCATTCTACCATTTCGCAAATAATAAAATAAAAATTAAAATGGTTTGCACCTTTCCTTTATAGTGGTTCTGCAGCAGCGATAGAGCTGTAGCCGGAATACAATAACAATTAACATAAATTATATAAAACTATTTCGCGAACGTTTTCAAGCATATAAATCTAATTACGTTGATCATATTAAAAAAAAATTAACTATATTGAAAACATTTTAAAATTATTATAAATCATTAATAACCCTTTATTCTCAAGAAAATAACATAATTTTAGAACGGTTACAGAATATGATTAATGATTAAAAAAAATCTGATTGTTGTCATTGAACTAGGGAAATAAAAAATACCTGGCAGAGTATTGCATGTCATACAATACCTTTAAAAATTAAGAGTTACAGCCAAAAACAAAAAAAGGATATATATTTTTTAGAGGTGAGGAATAAAATCAAGAAAAACTTTTCAAAAAATAATACATATGATGCAAAAAATAATACACATAATACATATGGTTTTCGGTCTAGTTGAACTAGGTTGGTCCTTAAAACGTAAAGGTTTGCAAAAACCCGATAATTAATTTTTAACACGATCACCGTACGTTCTAATGTAGCTAGCCATTCTAGCTTTATTCGCCGGGAAAGTATAATTAATTTAAATTATAAAAGTTTTTAATTTTAAAAATAAATATTCAATTTTTTTTATTCTTTCTCCTGCAGATCTGCGCCCGATCATCGATTACCGTATTTCTTTTTTGCAGACGATAAGAAATGAATTACGTTTGAATCTTTGACCAGATTCGAATCCAGAACTGTTTGCATGAATGCAGAAACGCGACCCCTTCGACACGGAGAACGGCAAAAATAATCGCTTATCTACCAATAAATAACATAATATATATTCTGTTAGCTAAATTATTTATTAAAATAAATATTCGATATATTTTTTTAAAAAAATAATGTTCAAATTATTTGTAAACGTGAAATTTAGAGATGGAAAAAATTACAAAAATATTTACAAGCCTTGTTAAGAAAATATATCTCAACCAAACGAAAAATAATAATATGCAGTAAACCGTTAGTCCAAAGTTGAAATTGAATTCAGTTGTGAACGTGAAACTCCAAACGATACATCAAATCAAACAAGTAAAACAAGCGAGGGTACATTTAGCGGGTACATGTGTTCATATATTTATACACACATTCTAATGAGAGAAACCCTGAGGCTTAAAGTTAGTCGAGTTCTGAATCGAGAGTCGATTGTTGATGCGGTTCAAACAAACTAACTATAAAGACGGTCCTTTATTCATTCAATGTGCACTGATTTCCAATAATTAAGTTATACATTACCCATTCCACCCTTGAAGCTATTGTTAAAACAACGGTTGTTTAATTGGCGCGCTCCCGACAGAAATAAGCACGTGTTCGGGCAGTTATCGCATGTAAAATGCTATAATTGTTTTTTAGAATACTCTCCGCTTGTCCTGCTGATTTATGATTTCCCCTCCGATTTTGCAAACTCCTCCAGCATCACAAATACATATAGAAACGGGGAAAGAGAAATCTGAATTTCAAAGTTACTGCAGTCGTATGATATATATAAACGCTTTATAAATGCCTTAAGTCAAAATTTTTGTCATGCGATTGGCCTGAAAACAAACACTGTATTTATATGAACGTATCAATAATTTACAATAGCTATTATTTGACAATAAATACCGGTGTTTTACATTTCGATAAACGCATTTAAATTTTACGATCGGTGTACATGATAGTGTCTCCATTAACCATGATAATTTTTTTTTTTTGGGTTAAAATTGTAAATCAAGAATAACTAAGACTTCGATGTTAAAATGTTTAATCTCACAATAATACATCGTTTTATAAAGTAAACTTTAAATAAATTTTCGATGGTTAAACGTAGAAAAATGAAATTTAGAAAATTATTCTACTTAAAACGATTTCCGTATGAAACTATCAGACTCCAAACCCCCGAAGGGGTCCGATGTAGAGGGGTAGCTCAAAAATGTAAAACGGAAAAAGTAAGATTGTGACATCATTTCAAAGGACGTTAAAAAACAGAACTTTTGAAACAGAAACTACCAGGTTATGATAACCATAGCCAAAACGAGGGCATTTAATAGCCCCCATTTAACTATAAAATTTTAAGATTCCAAAAATAGTGTCTTTCTTTCAAATTGTTTTATACCACGATTAATGTAACTTTTAAACTTAAAAAAACTTTTAAATTGAAACTCGCCTGACTTCAAGATTATTTAATGTTAAAGAAAACTAGTAAGTCTAAATCAGAGTATTGCACATCTAAATCTGTTTCAAAATGTAATAATTTCTGTAATAGAGAAAAAATTCTCTTATTTTCTTCGATGTATTTCTGGTTTGAGATATAAGATCTTACTTTATTAATTTAAGCGATCTTTTGTAATTTTTTGCAATAACGAATTCGCAAATATACAGCGGTTTTATAAATCGAGAATGTCAGATAACTTAACGGCTAAAGGAGACTTACCGCGAAACACAAATCGCTCAGAAAAATACGACTTTTGATTTCTAATAAACGAAGTCTTTCGATTTCGTTCCTTTTAAAAACGGAAATAAAATTCTTGTAAAAATAACAACTTGCACGCCATAACATCTTAGCATAAAACATCATTTTACTTAGCAAATTTTAAGTAAAATGAAGATCGACTAATTTTTCATCGGCTTATTTAAGTGTTTCACGAAGAAAGACCTGCATAGATACATAAAATAATAAATTAAGGCACCTTTTTTTGGGGAGGGATAAATAATGACGTATACATAGTCTTTACAGATTAGGGGCTTTGTTCTATTTTCATAAATATGTAATTTACTGTTTTACAGAAGTCTTAAAATAATTCAATAAAGATCGAATGGAATTTCAGGCGTTTATGTAATATGATGTTTTCTTTTTATAATATTCTATTTATTGTTTTTATATTGACGTACAATAAAAAAGTAGAAATTGAAAAGAAAAAAAAGAAAACGAAGATGACATTTAAAAAGAAGAAAAGATATATTTTACGTATTATGAAAGAATAGAGTTTGTCAGTGAAAATGCAATAACGTGGACGGTTTTAAAGTTCGTGGCGCGTTTCTCGAGGGGCGGGCTGTCAAATATTAGGAAGAATATTACCTACGTAAGTTTAAATCAGACTGACAGTTCTTTCCTGTACTTTTAACCCTAATTCTTGCTATCTTTTCGACCTAAGAATAAACAAAACTAAAACACACGTCCTACAAAACGATACAAATAACAAAAACTTTACCTTCAATGAAATAAATAAAAGTAATAAAAAAAAAGAAACGAATAATAATAATAATTTTATATTAAAACGATAATCAAAATTAAAAACAACAGAAGCAAACCCACGATCTGCACAGTTGTAGATTTCAAAAAAGCCTACGACTCCGTAGACAGACAATCTCTTTTCAAAATTCTAGAAGAGAGAGGACTAGATCAGAATACTTGAAGATTAATAGAACAAACATTAACTGGAACTAAATCTGAAATAAAATTTACGGGCGAAATCTCAGAACCTTTTGAAATTAAGAGGGAGTGAAACAAGGGATGGACTCTCCCCCCTCCCTGAAATCTAACATCGCATTGGACAAAGTGATGAAAGAGTGAGAAGAAGCACTCAAACAACAAAAATACTGGAAACCGATTTCATTGGTATTCGCGAAATTAAATTTAAGTATCCCTTACCATGCAGACGATTTGGTAATCCTGGCGGAAGACGAATAGACTGCAATAAAACAAATAGAAACACTCAAGGAATGCGCAGAAAAAAAATGGGACTACAAATTTCATTTGAAAAACAGTATTCATGTGCTCCAGAATAGAAATCCCAAATTTAAACATAAAATATGAAGTAATAAATAAACGTCCCTCACTTCTTGTACCTTAGAGAAATATTACGCCGAACAGCTCCGAGAAACCAAGTCAATTGGACCCTATGCAGAAGGTCAGAGGAAAGCTCTAGGTTTAGTGCAAAATCTCTACAACAAGAAATCCCACTAGCGCCAAACGAAAATCCGGCATTACAGCACAGTTATTAAACCCGAAACATTATACGCCTGTGAAACATTGACCTTAAATAGGAAAACTGAAACAGAAGAAATAAAGAAACAGGAAAGGAAGATTATAAGGAAAATATTGGGACCGAGACAAACTGAAGAAGGATACAGGTTACAACCGAACGAAATTGTTGTTAACATACACTAATATCGAAAATGACATAAGGAAAAGACGAATGGAATCGGTAGATTTTAGAGCGAGGTTGGACTGTACGTTCATAGATGATGAATGAAGACAACGCCTTGTTGATTGTTGATTAATGGTTTAATGAATTGTCGTCTTGACAGTTAATGAAATGAATTGTAACATAACGTATAACTTGATATATAAAAATAAAATCAAATAAAACATTGAAGCTAACGTTCATCCGAACAAAGAATGGAGTCCATCCGGACTAAGAGTATGACGTGACCGCCTTGGATCAGATTCGAGCGCCGAATGCTAGTACGGTGGAACTCTCCGGTGAGCGTTAGCACCCACTAGATCGCAGCAACGGACGGCTCGACGTGAAATGGAACAGCAATTCTTCGGACACCTTTGCAGGCTGCCGGAAAATCGACTGACCAAAAGAATAATCGCGTACTTAACATCATTAAAAGTTGCAATCGCTTGGCTCGCAAAAACACGAAAAGATATAGAATACGCCGGAATTACAATGGAGGAGATTATAGATAGAAACAAAATAGGTAGATGGGAAGTTAAACCAGAAGCGCCGAAGCCTAAACAACATCGTCCGAAATCGTCTGAAGAACGGAAGAAGGCCTTTTCCGAAAGAATAAAAGAATTCTGGAGGGAAAAGAAGAATGCCAAGCGAAAGAAACATGAATCATGAATGCTAACATCTTCCATTGGAAAGTTTTCGACTTATAATAATCTTATATGTTTAAAAAATTAGGTTCGGGCTGATTTTTTTTTATTATGCTCGGAATAACCCGCGGATATTTCAAGAGCCTTTGGACCCAAAACATGAATCCCTTATGATAATTCCTCAAAAATTCTTCATTATTATTCAATCGAAGAAGTTTTCTAATGTTTTTACTCGCATGAAAATCAATTTTAAGGTCTGTCGACGGTGGACAAAATATCTGCGGGCCATTCCGAGCAGAATAAAAAAAAATCATCCCGATCTGTCCGGCAGAACGTCTAAACGGTCCGGAAATAAGTTTTGAGCACGCATTTTACCTGCGGTAGGAAAAAAGAGAAAACCAAGAGAGGTGGGGGTGAGACGTGTCATAAACGGAATACGATTTTAGCCGATTTTTTTTTAATATATAACATAACTTTGTAATAATAACGATGCGAAGCAGCAACGAACCGCTGTTTATTATAATTGTTTTGATTTAGAGTAGAAATTATATAAAGAACCGCGATCGAAGGAAATTTTTTTTTTCTGATAGGTACATATTATTAGAGATTTCGTCAGGAATAGGGGGTAGATATGCCATCCCACGGATAAAAAAAGGTACCGTCCCAGAATCCGCCTAAATTGATCGAGGAAATCGGTAAAATGCACATATATCCAAACATCGAACGGAATAGTGAAAATTCGGGATTTTATTTTTCAATTAATTCAGAGTGAGCAACATAAAACCGAATCCATAACATAACCGCTGCAGAATCGGTAGGTTATGTTGGAATGAAATTTTATAAATAATACGGATAAATTAAATAAGGAAAACATAAAACGTAATTTAAATGTTGTATTTATTTACCTTATTGTAAGAAAAGATGTTCAAAATGACCATGCCTAGCATCGATGCACTCTTGTGCTCGACTGGTCATACTGAGAAGAGTCGTGTGACGTAATACGTTATAGTCAATTGCGTTGATTTCTCGTTGAATGTGCACCTTTAGTTCATCAGTATTGTGGGGATTAGATGCATAAACACTCTCTTTTAAGTAGAAGGAAAACGTCGCAAGTAGACGACTCTGGGGAACGTAGAGGCCACCGTCCTCCGGTGGCAGCTCGTTCATTTGTGAAAGCTGCCTGAACGTGATTGAGTAAAACGTTTGATGTGTGAACACTTCTTACATCTTGTTGGAAAAAGCTGTATTCTTTTTCATTATCAGTTAATTGCGCATAGAATTCTTTTGAAATTATGAGGTAAACTTATGTATTGATAGTCCGGTCAAAAAATATTGGTCCTACACTACAATCACCGGAAACGACACACCAAACACCAATTTTTCATCGTGAAATGGACGCTCGAATATCTCATGAGGATTTCTCGCCATCCAATACCTAGTCTTCTACGAATTAACACGGCCGGATAAATGAAATCGCGCCTCGTCTGACATTAAATACGACATCGGGTTTGTCTGTCCTCCAACAATGTTTTCGAGAAGCCAGTTGCAATAATCAAGTCGTTTCGATTTGTCTGTCTATTTCAGTTGTTGCACAGTTGTAACGCGGTACCGGTTTCAATTTTTAATTCGTGAAGAACTTACGACAAGATGTGTATTTATCACCAGATTGTTGGGATAACATGCGTAGTGATTTTTTTGAATTGGCAATAATTCTCCTTTCAATATCGACAATGGCCTGTGTATTCCTAACGGAAGGATGCCTATTTCGTTTTGCAATTGAAACCGAACCAGTTGTACGAAATATTTTAACTAATTCCTGTACGCTACTCTTCGCAGGGATACAGGCATTCGGAAATTTTTCTACGAATACTTGGCATGATTCTTTAAACGATCCAAAACGAATATAGGCCTCAATTATAGCTATCCTCTTCTGGATTGAATAAGGCATTTTACACAAACAATACTGCCCTGAAAAATACCGTCTACTGCACTGAAACGTAACCATCTGACAAAGAGCAACAACAATCAGTAGTAACATATACATCCACTAGTCGCGCTAGTTGTGTGAGATTTTTTCATAAATATGGTTGGGTAGCGGTTTCATTATGGCTTCGGTTTTATGTTGCTCACTTTGTATTATCGTACTTAAAAAGTTACAAAACGATACAAGAATTTCAAATGCGATTCCGCCATAATATTGCCGACTTGTTATAAAACCCACGAAATACTAAAAAAGCTTCGTAATTAATTGAACCAAGACATTTATAATTATTAATTTAATGTTAATAAAGTAAAAATATAATGAAGATACACGAGTTTTATTTATTTTTATCTGTTACTTTCGAGTAGTCATACTTTTACTTAGGGTAGGGCGCGATGGAAAAGTTTTAATTGAAAAAGGGCGCCTTGGAAAAGTTCGGGAACCACTGTGTTATACAATAATTTATTAAAACAGATTTTTAGAGATAAGTAACTTTTCCGGAACCCGTCTTATTCCATTCTTCAGGAAAAATATCTCAAGAAATCGTCAAATTTACCTGTTAATTTACGTTGCAAAAATTATAGCATCGCTTCATCTTACCCTCTGAACAGAAATCAGGGCAAATTGTTTGCAAGCTGTAATTCGATATATACACACACTGAGCGATATATATACACACACGGGCGAAGATCCCGGGAGGTTTTGGTCTAACTTAAGGGACTGATTTAAGACAACAAAATAAACAAAAAAAAAACCTCCTGCGGACAAACTGTATACACTTCATTCTCCCTCTATCAGTCATTTGTGTTTTTTCAATAAAAATTTATTTTTTTAGGAGGGATCGAGATATTTTAATGAAAATTTACTGTACATCTAGGTCTACGTGACAAAATAAAAAAATTTACCTTTGAAAATTCCAAAAAGGGGCGGCCGTTAGATTCTTTTAATCATTAACAGCTCTATAATAATATAATGAATTACGTTTTATTAGATAAAATGTTAAATCTTTTTTCTTCAATCTAATGACAATCCATTTATTAACATACTTCCTTAACTGTTTTAACTTTCCTAATGGAAATAAAAATAATAAAACAATTTCAAGCCAGATCTGTTTTTTATCAACAGATTTGAAAAATCGACGTATCATTTTGTTCAAAATAAAAGTTTTAACATTTTACACGATAAAAAATAATTTAATAAATATTCACACATTATTATCAATTAAAAAATTTTATATCCACCATTTTGAAATTATTTAAAACTTTTCGAATTTATTTCAAATTTATTTATTTTGTAGATGTTATTAGTACAAGAACACCAAATTTCATTACATATCCTTTGATATCAATTGAATTTCATTGAATCCTTAGATATCAATTTCTACTGAAAAATCACAAACTGGCGGACAGAGAGAAATCAGAGTGAATTTATTTTGATGTCCTGAATCGGTTCTTAAATTTGGTCAATATCTACCGAGAAGCCTCCCTCACTGACACCCCTCCCCCACACACACACAACATATGGTTTATAAAGTATAAATATATAAAAATCCCATCGAACTGGAAGGAAACTTATCACTTAATAATATTTTATTTGGTAAGTTATGTAATTAATGATGCTGCTTACGTAATAATCAAACCAAAAAAAAAATTAAAATTTTGTATAATTTTCATATTAAAAGTTTAAGTTGAGAAGATTATAGTAAATTTTTAAGTACAGAAAGAAAAAGTGTTAAGTTATATTTAAACATTTGGATTAATATCTAAATTCAACATTTCCCACGGAGAACAACAAAACGAAATATGAATAACGAAGTAGAGGTAATATATATATATATATAATGCAAGCAACAAGGTAGCTAAGTAATTAATGTTGTAGATATTATGAGAAGACAGAGTATAGTAAATTATAAGTTGTTTTATTGCACTTAAGTAATTCGATGTTAACATAAGTATTGGGGATATAATCCTAGAAAACCGCAGTAATGTGTCTGTCTACTACATATATAAATGTAGAAAATCAACTTTAATAGTAACATGATTATACAACCTGTATATATATATATATATATATATATATATATATATAGGTTTGGTTTTACGGGGACGTTGAAAGGAAAGACATGAATAATAGATGCCATGTACTCCATTGCTATTCCGCGAAGAGGAGTACGAAGAGCGACTTGTTTTCGTTATTGATATCTGCCTGGGTAAGGAAGAGAGAAGTGAGTGTGGTATTTTAATTGGAAGTCTTCCTCTTCGTCTTCTTCTTCTTCTTCTTCCTCTTCTCCTTCACAGTTTGGATTCATCGTCACTCCCGGTTCTGTCATCTCCAAACGCAGGAATGAAACCCTTCCGTATTTCATACCTTACAACTTCAGACTTCGTTTATTTAAATAATAATTATATTCAACTACTATACAAGAAGAAAATTTATGCGTCCGAGAGGAGTACGACTATTACAACGATAATAGGAAATGTCATGTGACGATGAGGAGTTCAATCGGTCTCTTATTCAAATTTTGATCGAGAGATCTTAAATTACACATCATCATTCCAAGGGGAGCCATTTTAACGAACGTATGACATTACTTCTACTGCTAATATAACATTTATTTATAATTTGTTTTACAAATTAACCGAAACACATCATCCGTAGAAACCTTCTATCTACTTCAATCATAAAATAAACGAAACTTCGATGTGTGTGTAATACACACACACACACACACACACACACACACACACACATATATATATATATATATATATATATTTATTACTAAATTAATTACGTACTACGTATATGTGATACTATAAAATTCAGAAAGGTTTGATACGATGTACCGAAGTATCTGGTAGCAGATAGGTGTAAACCATGTAAGTTACATTTTGCGGTTACCCGTAGACTCATTTCTAATTAGTTAGGAAAACATCTTTAGAGTTAACAACCTGACGCATAACATTCCTTAACGCGTTAACAGGGAAGCAACAAGAAGGTATAAGATCGTTGACGTTTTCTGAATTAATTAATAAACCGAGCTTAAAATAAACGGTTTGATATTACTATATGTCGTACTGGGAAAATATTACTCCTGGTTATTTTATATTAATATTTACATAGTCGTAAATTTATTTAAAAATAAATAAATACGAAGATATAATATAATCTTACGTATTTAAAATATCTTATATTTAATTTTTAGTTTTCTGGGATCATACCTCTGGGGCTATGCTGCATGAAGGAAAGTATGATTAAAAAGCTAGGTAGGGAATTTTCACATTTCTCGACATTTCATGAAACAGGGACTACAAAAAACAAAAAAAAGTAAGGGACAATTTTCGTACGTGCGGGTGTGTTGGCGAATTTAAAGCTGATTTTGATGAAATTTTCTAGACACTTTTGTAAAGGCAATTTACAATACGGGACTAATTAAACAATTTATTTTAAAATTAAAAATGAAAAAAATAACAACTACTCATAAAATTGTTGCGTAAATGCTGAAATATATGTTAAATTAGAGATTTTGTTAAAACAAAATTGGAAAAAGGAAAAAATCCAAAAGATTGGAAAAACACTTAAATTCATAAATTACTAAACAAAAGTGATAAAACTGATTTATAAAAATTAAAGAAGAATTTCACTTTGTCAGTCGCATACGAAATGTTATCAAAAGCATTATTAGATAGAATTTAATAACAATTAAAAGCGAATCAGATGAATATCAAAATAGCTTTCGATCAGGTAGAATAAATATTTGCGAAGAATAAATTTTCAATATAAAATCCATTTTACAATACCAAAAAACTTAAAAACCCGGAATTATTTTTGTGGACTTCAAACAGACAGAGAATCTCTTATTAAAATATTTAAAAAAATTTAAATTTAATAAAACGGTGGACATTATAAAAGAAACATATTCAAAAGTTAAATTGTTAGGCGCAATTTCCAAACCGTATGAAATAAAAACTGGAATGAGAGAACGCGATGGTCTTTCACCGTCACTGTTAAATAACGCTCTAGAAAAGGTAATTGGAGAATTGAATAGAAAATCCAAATACTTACGATAAACGATAAAACGTTTGCCGACGATGTAGTTATTTTGGGAAAATACGTAAGAGACGAAAATCAGAATTCAAGAATTACAAAAATGTTTAAACAAAGAAAAGTCTAGAAGTTTCACAAAAAAAAAAAAAAATAGTTTTCCGATTATAAAAGTAATATCCAAACAATAAAAATGTTAAAAGACAAATCGATCAAAAGCGTCAAAAAATTTTAATATTTAGCTGAAATAACCCCGAATATTTTAGAAAAAGAAGGTTTCAAATGCAGAACACAAGAAATGTTTAATTAATTAGGTTTATCATCTTACAGAAAACATTTACAAAAGAAAATTTTTATTAAAAAACGCAGAATTAAGATAATATAACATCTTTGTTTTACCGGAAGCGTTAGTAGTTCGGAAGGTAGACAGAATTTCTCAGGAAAAATCTAGTAAAAGTTGATAAAAGAATTTTAAGAAAATCTACGGCCCAAAACACTAAAAGGTAATTTATAAATTAAGAAATTCAGAAGAAATTTACCAAAATTTTGAAAAAAAAGACCGTACAATGAGAAAAAGAGAACGCAGATTTTATAATCGCTTATATAGAGCGGATAAACTAGATTAACGAAACAAATATTTAACCGTTTCGAAAAAACAAAACACAAAGAAATCGAAAAAATCAAACATTATTAGTCGTTTTTAAAGAAACAATTTTTGACAGTCAATCTTTCAGAGAACTAGTGGATGAATCAAAATTTTCAAAGAAAATACATGAAAGAGCTTTTATACCGTTGTGGAACCTGGGTTTTAAAATCTAAAAATTTGAGCTCTATACAGGCTGCCGAAACGTGTTTTCCGCGGATTTTCAAGGATACGTTCCGTCCGTCTGAATAGAATTAGAAACGATGTTCGAAAGTATTCGATTCATCGAATGTAACTAGATTTTTTCTTGCACAGAGAAACGGGCAGAATATCTGTTAAGAATGCAGAAAGATAGAACACCCAAAAAAAAGCCTTAAACTACGTACCGGTCGGAAGAAGTTACCAAAGAAAAAGACTCCAAAGAAATGATGGAGAGACGGGACAGGTCTACGACCTAAACCGTAAGGAAATGATGATATAAAAGGAAACACGACGGTTTGAAGAAAAGAGAAAAACGTTAAGGGAATAAAGAAAAGATAGAATAAAAATAATTCAAAATAAAATACTAAACTAATGTGTAGAGTGGGAATGAATTACAAGGCAGACGATCGGTTTCCTGTTACTACAACGTCATGTCACCGTTTAATTTTCCATCCGCTGAATTATTAGCAGCGGCAAAACTATTTTAGACATACCGGTTAGAACTAATGCTCATCTACTTGTTTACGCTTTCTAAATATTAGCGATTAGTTCTTTTGACTGTAAAATACGTGCAACCAAAAAAATTCAAAAATTAACATGGTCATATTGTTTACGGTGAATAATACACTCGAGCAGTGACTGCGTTGTTTATTTACCTCTTGCATTAAGTAAAGAAGATGGGTTTCTAACTAAACTCTTGTACATTATCAAATGGAAGTTTACAAAACATACTATCAGGTTTACCTACGAATGAACCGCTTATTTCCGCGCAAAGGCAGCTTAAATGTATGAATTACAATATTTCTTCAAAGTTTAAGTTACCAGAGTGCAATCTACTATATAACTAACGAATATACAAAAACGTACAGTTCATACGATTTACGGTTTGTTTGTGTGTGTGTGTGTGTGTGTGTGTGTGTATATGTGTGTGCTTGTGTATGTGTGTAAAAGCAAGAGCTACGAACTGGCAAGCAAACGAGTATTTGTAACTACGATAACAAATCCGCTTAAAATTGAATGAAGAAGATCTTGTCTATATATATATATACACTATTACGTAGATACAGTTTTACAATATAAGAGAAGAGAAGAGAGCTAATGCACATAGGAGGTCAGCTAAGCTCAACTCGCATTAATACCCGTACAATCCGTAATATAATACTACTTGTTGCATGTTCAGTTCTAATATCATCATCATCATCATTAAGGACTTTAATGTTACAGATATTACTAAGAATAATTTATATAATAACATATGTACAGTACTTATTGGATATTTAATGTAAAACTAATTTAGAGCAAAATAGTAACAACTTTTATAAAAAAAATGTAAACGTTAGAGAATATAATAATATTTCTATCACCGTAAAAAAATTCTAAATAACTGAAGTAAATAATGCTTTAAATAAAACAACTAAATTATATAAAATTAGCAGACATAAATAATAAAATAATTTAATTTATATAACGGGTCAAAGAAAAATATTTACAAGAGAAAAAATTAATTAAACATATACGCCTTCCTGATGCAATTATGTAAAACATTAATTAATGTTAACAAAGTACGGTAACCCTTAAACAATTATTCAGCAGTTAAACATTAAAAAAATAAATAAATTCACCTATCGAGAAATTATACATTTTTTGGTAAGAGACCAGCACACTGCACGTCCCCAAACAGATCCCCGTAGGGATAACTAAATGAATTTAAACCGAAAGGGTAGGATTGTGATACGTTATTTTAAAGGTCGTTAAAAGTCGAAATGTTTTTACATAACAAAGATTATATATTAATTTCGATTTTGAGGAAGTAACAAGCATACATATGAAGTCTGTAAATAAAGAAATGATACTAGTTTTTTTTTGGCAGCCAAAGTGGCCACACTGTAAAGTTACTAGTAAACATATGGTTATATGAACAGCTGATTTATATTAGGTATTAACATTTTCAATCTATTGTTGCCGCGTGAGACGTAAAAAAACTTTTCGTGAAACGAGTTTTTGTTGTGCATTACAAAAATGAGTAACACTAATTACGAGCAAGTTTTGTATTAAACTCGGTGAGAATGCTACTGAAACATTCTAAAGATTGAAAAGGGAGTACGGAGAAGACGCTGTGTCATGAGCCCACATTTTAGGTGGTTTAAAGCATTTTTACATGGCCGGGAATTAGTTGTGGGTGATCCACGCTATGGAAAACCGTTAACGTCAAAACGTGACGACAATATTGAGCGAATCAGAGACCTGATACGGTACGACCGGCGATTAACTATCAGAATGATTGCAGAACAATTGAATTTAAACCGTACCACGGTCCATCAAATTTTGACAAACGAATTGGATATGAAAAATGTTTGTGCAAAATCGGTCCCAAAAAAACTCACGTTGAACAGAAAAACAAGGTGGAAGTGTGCCGCGATCTTATAAGGTGAATTGAGACTTATCCTGATTTTCTAAAAAATATTATTACTGGGAATGAATTTTGGATATTTGAGTACGATCCAGAAACAAAACGCCAGAGCAAGGAGTGGCACACTTCAAACTCACAAAGTCCCAGAAAAAACAAAAGTGAGCAAATCAAAAATCAAAACCACGCTAATTTGTTTCTTCGATAGTAATGGCATTGTCCAATAGAGGTTTTTTACTGAAGGACAGGCTGTAAATCAATATGTTTACCAAGAAATTCTTGAAAGATTAAGGAAAAGAGTTGCTCGCGTGAGACCAGCTATTAAAGACAAATAATGCTGCATCATGACAATGCACCTTGTCACACTGCACTCTCGATTAATAAATTTTTGGCAAAAAAAAACATCCCTGTAGTTCCTTAACCATCTTATTCACCTGACGCGAGTCCCTGCGACTTTTCCCTGTTCCCGACTTTAAAAAAATCACCTCAAGGAACATCATTTTGGAACAATAGAAAACGTAAAAAAACATAACCGACCATCTGAAGGATACTCCGGTTTCTGAGTTCCAACACTGCTGTTAAGAGTAGCATAACCGTTTGAAGCGTTCCGTGGCTTCCCAAGGGAACAATTTCGAAGGTGATTCCATGTATAATTGGATTGTAAATAAAAAGTTTTTCTGAAGCAGTGTCATTACTTTATTTACAGACCTCGTATATACAATAAAATCAAATAATAGATTAATAATGAAAAAATAAGACTATTATTTTACAATATTTACGAAACGCTGTATGAGTTATTTCTAAAAAGGTTTATAGAATAAAAGTAAAAAAATAAATAATTAAATGTTATAACAAATAACAAAATTAAAAATACACTGAATCGGATACGATGAATTCATAAAATAAGAAAGATAACATATTTTAAAACGTTTTTTATAAAGCTATTTCAATATTTTTTTTAACGGAACTTTATCGCAAAACTGACAAAATACACAAAAAAATTTTCTAAAAATTTAGCAAGTACAACCAAAAAGATTTTACATCGTTAGAATAAAAGAAGAATCTGGAAAAGTACGAATAAAATTTGCATATTCCCCTCCGTGTAGCACAAATTTATAAATTATTTTTTTATCTGCAAATTGTAAAAGTAAATCTAACAATTGCTTTTAAAAAGTCTGTAACAAAAGCAATTTTTTTTTTTTTAATATAAAGCATATCTTTATTAAAAAAAACGCAATTTTAAGTTCTTGAAATACAATTACATCTTCATACAATAGAAATAATAAAGACAATATAATTAACTTACAGGCATAGTGTCGCAAGTCTCCAGATCGAGGAGAGGCGCCTCGGAACAGTCAGCCAACTCGTGGAGGAAAGGAGGTCGCGGTGGGGGCGGCAAATGGAAGGCAGGCGGCGGTGGTCCCGGACAGTCGCACTCATAGTCCGCACTGTCCATGTCCCAGAGAGCCGGCAGCGGCGAGTCAGTGCCGCCCATCCTCCACACTTCTCTCTGTAATCACAAAAATAATTAATATTAATACATGTATATTTATTTTTTAGATTATAAATCAACATAAAAGATAAAACTATAAAAATTTAATAATACAAAATGGAAAATTAAAGAGAACTCAATAGAATTTAATAGACGCGTACAAAAAATCAAAGACCACTTTTGTACAACGAAAACGGTAAGTTTATATTTTTCTTCAAGATCTAGGAATTAAAATAATTAATTTAAGCGTAAACTCAACTCTGGGAGGTGCCTTCGCTTCAAGCCAACCGGGCGGTAACAATGGGCCCGGCTATGCCGTTCCCAACCAGGCAGCCGGGACTCTGTATTCAGCGCCAGGCCTCAAATAAGGGGACCCCAGAAGGACCCCCTCACCGGGATTACGGTATTAACGGTACCATGCCTCAAGCTAAGGGATCCCCCACCGAGACTACGGTCTTCCACGGCCCTGCTTCTAATAAGAGACCCTCAAGGGGATCCCCTACCGGGAGTACGATTTTTCCTTCCCCGTCAATGCTCCAGGGAGTCCCCGCCCAATCATCGAAGGTGAGATAACTACCCACCCTATGCGGACGCGGCCATCCGCCAATCTTTAGTATATTAAGGATAATACCACTTCACCGACTTCCGGAACGGAATGGTAGCGTCTCAGACTTTCATCCGAAGGCTCCGGTTTCAAATCCTGATCACACATGACATTTCTTCACGCGCTTCAAAAGTCATTGTCATCATCGATAACTGTGATTACGCGTTAGCCTCTTAATGTCGTATTAATTAATAAATAAATAACACTATCTGCAATCCACGTAAGAGCAATTTCTTTAACAAAAATACGTATATGTAACACGAAGTTCTACTATTATTTGGAATCGTATCTATTTAGATTTAACAGTTTATGGCTATTATTTATTTCGTACATTTGCATATTAACATCCATAAGGAAAAAAAAAATTTTCTTTGCATATTTCTTACAGCACATTTCACTCTGTTGGTCGGTTGATGCTGTCTGGCTGCTTTTAATTACAATCGATTGATTTCCGTGCGCTTTATTAAAGAAAATAAGTTTAGCGCTTTAGTGTTGAATTCTTCCTATAGAGTGGTTCGTTCATTCATACCGAAAGGAAGTCGGTAACTGTGAATGTAAAAAGTCGTCGTACGGTAACAGAATTTAATGGCGATGAACTGAATGTGAAACGAATCGGGCATACGGGTCTTGAAATTTTATTAAAGTTGTTAAAGCGGTATGACAGACCCGGTTCCACAACCGCCACATATTTTTGGAGTTCGAATACTGCCTGCGAGGATGATGGAAAATTTAATCGCTTAACTTAAGCTGAACTTAATCGATCTGTAAACGAGCATATATATTCAAAACGCGGAACGGATGTGACATTCGGCGAAGATGAAAAATAAAAAAATGAAAAGAAAGGTACTCATTAGGAAATACTCGACAGTATTTGTGTGATTTATGCGATATTTTAGATTTAAAAACCGCGGCTTATGATGAGTTGGACGATATATTAAGAGACATTTCACGGTTCATGCAGAATAAGATACTTATGATAAAAATCTAGGAGTACGAAAACCACTCCCCCCGTCACCCAAAAGTACCCCCGATATATTGATTTTCTTTCATATATAATTTTTTTTTTTTTAAATAAATATAGGATATATACATGATTAGATCTTTGTTCATATTTACTGAAAGTTATAATTAAAGAATTGTAATAATTTAAATGCGCGCGCGCAAAAAGCTGAAAGAGGACAATATTATTAAATAAGTTTGCAAACAACAATATTACGAACATTTAACGTAGTACACTGCGTTACAGTACAGTAACTAGAGTTTACATAAGAAAATGAACTCATCCAGAGTCGGGGACAACTGCGTCCGTTAACTGGGAAACAGTAGAATTTGCAACAAAGCTGCTAAGAAAGTTCGTAGAAGATACTTTTAGGACAAGAGGGTAGAGGGGCGGAGGGGTCAGAGGATGGAAGTAAACTCTCACTAAGTGATAACACAACCCTCTTGTTATACTTTATCAAACCACTAGAACAAGTTGTTCGGGTAGCGGTGTGGAAGGCACGCTGTTGTGTTACTATCGCAGACGTGTAGTCTCTCGCAACACTTCATACTAAGCGCTCGAGACGACGCTATCCTCTATCGCCTTCTGCAAACTGTTAACTTCAAATTCTCTCTACTTTATACTATACCTCAACTAATAACTTTGTTCTTTAGAGGACAAACTTACAGAACAATAGAATAGATGTTAAATGATCGCGCAACCTCTCAACTTTTTTGTTGTTTCTTATTAACTTTTAAAATTCTTTTCTTTTTTTTAAAATATTTTATAACAGAAAGTAATATAAATATAAAAGCAAAATCAACAATTTAAATTAAATTTTTTGTTAAAAAACTTGCTATCATTAATTGTAGTTTTAAATAATAATAATTTACTAGTAATTAATCGAACTTAGTAACTATCTACTGGAGTCGGGGTAAACGTTTCCCATATTCTCCCGGTAGATGACTGCATAGAATCGCATAACCCTTGTAATATTTATCAAATCTGGCTACGTTTGTGTGCTTCTGAAAGGTGACATATCGCTGAATATTTGTAGAAAGGTTATGGTTACATTAGTTTATTTATTTAAAAAGTTACTGCGTGTTGAAAATGAGTGAAAATAAAGAACAAATTTTATCATTTTTAAATTTAGCTACAAAAGAAAAGCTGGTATCTATTGCATGACTTTCCCAGCAATCAATAACAAAAATTAAAAAAGTAAAAAACAAAAAAACAAAGAATATATTTTTTTATAGGTGGGGATAAATTTTTAAAAAAATTTCTAAAAAAATTCTTGTATAGGTAACAACAATAACAAATTTCATAACAAATAACAAATTTCATAACAACAATAACAAATTTATAACAAATTTCCTTAAGCAAGGTTTTCTCCAAATGTTAACAGCTCTAATAAAAACATTTTCAAAAACACTCTGAATTTTAGGTTCGGGGCTTATAATTTTGAAAATTCTACTCATATACTGATATATACGAAGTATAAACTTTCAAAACACGTTCGAAAAATATTTAAATCGAAGGAATATAGACCAAAAGAACAAGCAACATAAATTTCAAGAGATCAGAAAACATCAATATAATACTGTTATATTCGATCGCCACAAATAAGCAAGTAAACGCTCGCCTTTTAAACTTCGCAGCAAGTTATCTAAAAGATTATATCTCACAAACATCATTAGTGATTTGGTCATACTTACGCCATCTTTGTGTCAGGCCGAGAACTTTTCTAACGACTTTATAATTCTTTCATTTTCCGTTTAACCTCCGGAACCACCGTAAGGTAATTACTTCGCAGGATGAATGAGGATATGTATGACTGTAAATTAAGTGCAGTCTTGTACGGTCTCAGGTCGACCGTTACTGAAACGCCTGGTTAATTGATACCTGACCGCCAAAGAACACCGGTATCCACGATCTTGAATTCAAATCCGTATAAAAGTAACTGGCTTTACTAGGATTTGAACCTTAGAAAGAAGTAATGAAACTGACTTTACTTACCAAAGTTTTGATTTTTTTCAAACAACAATATTATCCCCTTCAAAGTAGTTCCCTAGGGCAGCTATAAACCGGCGTAGTCTTGTTCCCACTCCTAGTAGCAGCGCTGGAAGGCTTCAACTGGTAGGGCTTTTAACCGGTCGGTCAGTCTTTGAGTGTTCTCCAGAGTTCCAAAACGACGTCCATTTAAGAGACGTTTCAATTTCGGGAAAAGGAAAATGTCACGAGGACTCAAATCAGGTGATTAGGGGGTTGAAGAACCGTAGGAATACGTTTTGAGGTCAAAAATTCCGTGATGGAAATGGCCGTGTGACACGGGGTATTTTCATGATGAGACATCCACTTGTCTGCAATGTTTGGTCTCACGCGAATCATTCTTTTCCTGAGCCTTTCAAGGACACCTTTGTAAAACACTTGGTTGACAGTTCGTCCTGGAGGAACGAATTCTTTATGCACGATACCCCTACTGTCAAAAGAGCAAATCATGCTCTTTTGGTCAAGGCATGGTTTTGATCTTTGATATTCTCACTCGACATTTTTTCAGTCGAGGAGATGACAGAGTGTGCCACTCTTCGCTTTGCCGCTTTGTTTCAGGAACGTACCCAAATATCCGGGATTCATGACCTATGATCACACGATTGAAGAATTCTCGCTCATCGTCAATCCTCTCAAGAAGATCAACGCACAAGTTTCTTCGATTGTCCTTCTATTCCGTTGTGAGGTTTTTCGGCACCGATTTCGCACAAACCTTTCGCATGTCCAAATCGTCTGTCAAAATTTGATGTACGGTGAAAGCGTTTAAATTTAACTGTTCACTCATCATCCTTATTGTTAAATGACGGTCTCATCTCACAAGAGCTCTCACACGCTCAACGTTTTCGTCAGACTTTGAAGTTGAAGGTCTCCCTGAGCGAGGTCGGTCTTCAACGTGGTCTCGGCCTTCCAAAAATGATTTGTACCAGAAGAAAACTTGTGCTCTTGATAAGAAATGATCCCAATACGTCAGTTTCAACTTTTCAAAAGTCGCACTAGCGGATTCCCCAAGTTTAACACAAAACTTGATTGCACAACTTCGCTCTAAATTCCGATGCTCCATTTTCATAACACACTACAAAAACAGAACTTTACTGATGGCGCTGTCAAAAATAATGTGTTGGCTGAACGGAGTTGAAACTCGTACTGAGTATGTGGAAGGGATAAACAAACCGGTCTAGCACAGACCGGTAAACACAGCGTTGCCAGATCGTTCGCAGTGTTACCAATATCATTAATTTTCTCACACACCTCGTATATCTCGGTTTTTTGTCAACCGATTTGAACAAAAAAGGTGTCATTTTGTTTATAATAAAAAAGGACGTAACAATTTACCTAATAAAATATAATTCGATAAAACTAATATTTACAGAGCTATTAATCATTAAAAAATTCTAATGGAAATCATTTTAGAATTTTTGGAACTTATTTATTTTGTAGAACATGCTGCTAGGTACATTAATATAAATTTTATTAAAACCTTTCATTTATTTTTAAAGTATAAATTTTTATTGTAAGAACACAAAATGGGTACAGAAGAAAATGAAGCGAAATATGGTATGTTCTAGTGTGTGTGTGTGTATATATATATATATATATATACACACTAGTTTTTTGTTTATTTTGATGTCTTGCATCAGTCCGTTAAGTTTGGTCAGTACCTCCCGGGACATACATACATACATATATATATATAGTATGTGTGTGTTTTTTAATTCTTTTATTTTCATAAAATAAAATGGCTTCCTATTTTACAAATTTAATTAAATATGATTATCATTTATTTAAATTTTTTTTTAGTTTAAGTGTATATATATATATATATATATATATATATATATATATATGAGAGAATGTGCCACAACGGCTTAGAAGAGAATGTAAAATATATACTGTATATTTCAATAAAATTTAGATATATTACAATTTCTCATAAATTTTTGTTCGCTCGCCACAGTAACTATACTGTGGCAAGTAAAAGATTAGAAAAAGTTAACGCGGTACCAACCCGAAAAGATGGAGAATTCTATAAAATAGCCTTTCCAATTAATAATAAAATAATTAATTTTTAAAATACACAATAACTTAATTAATAAAGTAACCTTGCAGTTATAAGCAGATTAACACTTTTTAGATCCGACCAGCTACAGGTATAATCAATTCGATATAATCATATCAACATAATGTTTTAAAAATAATTCGAATCGTAACCTTTTGTATTATAAACTCAAAACCCTCTTACACTAACCTTATTTCACCTATAAAATTGAAGTTAACTTGTATACATATACGCGGATTTCTTGTCGCACGCGAACGCAGAAACAAATCCACGCGCATTCTAACCGGACCTCTTACATACGATTACGAAAACTCGCTCATCTGTGTTTTTAAAAGTAGAAAAGGACGTTTAAAAGCAATAATATACAACTCTTGAAATCAACAGCGGCACTTCTGACTGAAAATTACAGCGACCTAAACACAGTATATCTCACTTTACTACTTTTATTCAAACTTTGAAATGGGAAAAGTTATAATTGGAAAAATAGTTCTTTCAAAATCCCTTTAGAGAGTAAATAACTAAATAACAAATCGGGTTGGAAAACGCATACAGTCATACATAGTTACCTGTAACGGTTTAAAAAAAAAACGGAAATTTAATCAACTGATTTTTTTGTACCGTAACTGGTAAACATTCCACTGCAAATTAAATTTTAAAAAAAGTTTTAATCCTTTTTAACAACTAAGGTCTGTAAAAAAAAAATTGATTTTAAAACTCTTTTACAAATTCCAGGTCTACTTTATAGTGAAAAAAAAATGACAAAAACTATTTGAAGCGAACTAAAATTCGAACTTTTTTATTTCCCTTATTTTAGAAAATTATACGAATAAACTTTTTACTTTAACGAAAACCAATAATAGGGTAAATTTATTAATTTCATTATATACACCTAACGTTCTTCATTACGAAAAGTAAACATTTTAATCTTTTATTATCGATTTAATTTCAAAATTCTATATAATTTTTTATTTTTTCTTCAAAACCAAACTACGATACATCACCCCTTTTGTAGAATGAAAAGCTGTATAGTATAATAAATAAGTTTTCGACTACTTAACATTTTTTTTTTATTTTTTTTTTTTTTGTCATCAGTCATTTGACTGGTTTGATGCAGCTCTCCAAGATTCCCTATCTAGTGCTAGTCGTTTCATTTCAGTATACCCTCTACATCCTACATCCCTAACAATTTGTTTTACATATTACAAATGTGGCCTGCCTACACAATTTTTTCCTTCTACTTGTCCTTCCAATATTAAAGCGACTATTCCAGGATGCCTTAGTATCTGGCCTATAAGTCTGTCTCTTCTTTTAACTATATTTTTCCAAACGCTTCTTTCTTCATCTATTTGCCGCAATACCTCTTCATTTGTAACTTTATCCACCCGTCTGATTTTTAATATTCTCCTATAGCACCGCATTTCAAAAGCTTCTAATCTTTTCTTCTCAGATACTCCGATCGTCCAAGTTTCACTTCCATATAAAGCGACGCTCCAAACATACACTTTCAAAAATCCTTTCTTGACATTTAAATTAATTTTTGATGTAAACAAATTATATTTCTTACTGAAGGCTCGTTTAGCTTGTGCTATTCGGCATTTTATATCGCCCCTGCTTCGTCCATCTTTAGTAATTCTACTTCCCAAATAACAAAATTCTTCTACCTCCGTAATCTTTTCTCCTCCTATTTTCACATTCAGCGGTCCATCTTTGTTATTTCTACATTTCATTACTTTTGTTTTGTTCTTGTTTATTTTCATGCGATAGTTCTTGCGTAAGACTTCATCTATGCCGTTCGTTGTTTCTTCTAAATCCTTTTTACTCTCGGCTAGAATTACTATATCATCAGCAAATCGTAGCATCTTTATCTTTTCACCTTGTACTGTTACTCCGAATCTAAATTGTTCTTTAACATCATTAACTGCTAGTTCCATGTAAAGATTAAAATGTTAAGATTAAATAATTAACATTTTTAATTATTTAAAAATTTATCGATAAAGTGACATCCTTTTGTTGTCAGTCAAAGTATTGTGTCGAGTTACATGGAAATAGTTTCTTTTTTTTAATAAGTGAATATTCTTGATTTTAGCAAAGATCGTATAATTCATATATATATTTATTTAATTAATTAAAATAAAAAATAATTTATAAATTGTTTAAGTTAATTCATATTTAATTGATCTATATAATTCATATATATGGGTTCCATACAATGACCTGACAGCCCGTTTTTGTCTCTTGAAAATTCCTTCTGGTGAGTGTACACCAAAATATTGTATTATACTTCACACGGGAATATACGTAAGAATAGTAAATATTTAATAAAACACAAACTTAGTGTTTTATTAAAACACTTCAAATCAAAAGCGATCCGGTTTGACTTTGTTGCAGACGAAATCAATTAGATTGTCCCACGAGACCGAACAAATCACTCAAAATTAAATAAACAAGTTTAATTTCATTCTATTTAAGTATTATTATTATCCCACACTTTCACAGCTTTTACTTTTGCCGGTGACATTCCTTAAACTCGTTGTAATTTATACCGACGAGATTAGGCTTGCTATTGTTGACTAAGTGCCTTCCGGACAACATGGCAGGTGTCAATTATCACGCTCCTTTGCATTAGCGCGTGGGTCTTCCACTGGATCTTCAGTTTTTCAAGACTGTTGTCCAAAGTAGATGGTATTATTCCTTCCGCAGAAACAATTCGGGATTATATAAACTTCTTTTTGATACCACATTTCTTTAATTTCAAAAGCAAGATCTGTATATTTCTGCAGCTTCTCATTGCGTTTAGTGTTGATATTACTTGATGGGATGGCTAAGTCTATTAGGTAAGTTACTTTTTCCATTTTATCAACTACTACTATATCTGGTTTATAACAGTCGATGGGTTTTGCCGTTACAATTCCCTAGTTCCAGAAAATTTTTGCGTTGTTGTTCTCCAAAAAAGGGGCTGGCTCATAAGTATAGTAGGGTCCTTTTTGAAACTCTAACTTGTATCTATTGCAGAGTTCTACGTGGACAATTTTTGCCACGTTGTTGTGCCTCCTGGTGTATCCCGTCGGAGCTAGAATCGGTTAGCCAGTGATTATATGGTATATTGTTTCATTGTGTTGCATACATAGCCTACATTTGTTGTTGATATTTTCTTTAAGAATAACTCTTACAATTTCTTGTTGCTACTACTTGATCCTGTGTTCTACATATAAACCCCTCCGTCTCGGAATGTAACTTTCCTTGCACAAGCCAATTATTTGAAGCTGCTTTGTCGACTCCCTCCTGCTGTAGACGGTGCCGATATCTCCCGTGCAGCTCTTTTCTTCCCCAATCTAGAATTTTATCTGCATCGATCTCTTTCATGTGATCTACGTTGCTAGTCCTGTTGGCTACGTTTAATGACGTATAGTTTTGGTCTGCCGCTACGATGTCTTGATAGAAGGAGGTGATGCCTGCTATGGAAGTAATCCCTTAAGTTTTCGTTCTGGTTGTAGCATAGATTTTTAATATCGAGTACTCCTTTTCCACCTTCCTTTCTCCGGAGCGTGAATCTTTCTTTTGACGACTGGATGTGGTGGAATAATAACAATAATTATTATTATTATTACTATTACTAATTATATTATTATTAAAATGGGAATTCTATCTACGTAATTAATTAATGTTACGTTTACTTGAGAAAGAGTAAAAAATTATAATTTCATGCACCCTAGGTATATGAAATTATTTTTCCTTTTTTTATTAATTAAGGTTATAAATGTTTATGTTCGTTATAAATTTCAATATATGAAGAAGCTACATTTTGTTTTGAAAAAAATAATAAGCTGTTCGTTCAATCATCCAAGAGACAAATGGCAAAATAGCGGAAAAACTATTAAATAGAATAAACCGAACTGTTTGACATTCAAACTGGCACGCCTGTTACAAAAAATATCAGCTTATCGAAAAGAATTTCCACTACTATAACTTCTCTTATTTTTGTAAAAATATCGACTCCGCCAAAACGCGTATCTAGAAAGAATAGCGTGCTGCGATAAGATTTTTATTTTCTAAAGATGTAAAATCGGCCGAAATTCACTCGCGGATTTAAAACGGAGTGGTGCGATTTAAATCGGGGAGAATTAGTGTCATCGATCTTCATCTTAACGGAAGACCGGTGGAAGTTTCGCCAGACGCTTTGCAAAATAGAAATGATCATTTTAATTGCGAAGAGAAACGAATAAAGATATGTCAAATTGCTGAAATTTGTTCTAAAAGTATCGGCCTTGCGCATTCAATTATCCACGATAATGCTGAATTACCGCAAAACGTGTTCGAGGTGGGTTCCGAGACGGTCGATTAAAAAACACAGACGCCGAATTTATTTCTGTACCGAAATTAAACGACGACTTTAAACGGAAGGTTTGTCTTTTCTTATAACGCATAATAACTTGCGATGAAACTCGGATTTATCATTTTTGATCTAGAATCTAAAAGTCAAAGTACGGAATGGAAAGATCCAAATACGCCCGCCAGAGAAACAATTAACAACCTACGCATCGGTGATGCTAACGATATTTTTTTTAATTATAAAGGCCCCAATTTATTGCGGTTATTTGGAAAAATGTCGTACAATAAACAGCGAATACTATTTTGATACTCTAGAAAAAATAAGGAGAAAACGTCCTGGGGTTCTCTCTCGATAGACGTAATTCTTCTGTATAATAACCCCCGCTACCATACCGCTCAAAAGACACGGGAAATATTCAAAATTCGGGTCGGGGGAGGTGTTGCGACAACCATCGTACGTTTCCGATCTCGGATTACACATTTTTTTTTAGCGCTATCAAAAAGTTTTTACTACCGGAATAAGAGGACTCATATATAGTAAGATTGGACAAGTGCCTTGGATTACGTCGAACAGTAGCGTTAGTTTCATTGTAATTTATAATAATTTCATGCATAATAATTTTTCTACAACCGTTTGTCCCTTTAATTATTAAACGATTTGCGTATTACAGAAAACCAAAAGTAAATTATTTTTCATTTTTTTTAAGATTTATCAATTTATTCAAATTATAAAAATATTTAATATATAAATTAGAAATAAATGAATCCGAAATAGTTTTACATTAAATTTGTTACCTCCTTACTGACCTGTTGTTCCCCTACCCCTTCTTCATTTTGCAGTCTCCTTAAAACGATATCAGTGCTCGTTTTAAGAATCTCTCATGTAAGGATATTCCCTAAACGGTGGAGGAATTATTCCAATATACACATCTACACGAGCCCTCCAACACACGCGCAGTGAAAGAGAGAGAGTGTCACCACAAGTAGCAGTATGCTATTATCAAGTTTTTTTTATCAGACTGTATAATAACACATCCTTATTTTTATTTCAGATAAAAGTTTCCCTTCGGCGAGTAGATAAGTTAGAAAAAAAGACTTTCTAACTTTAAAAAAGTTTCTACCTACTTTGTGCTACATAATTCAAGCTCTATTACGTTTTCAAGAATCAAAAATATATTTAAACCTTTAACAGGAACGTTCTACATTCTGTAAATATTGAAAAAGAGAAAGAAATTTCCAGTCGAAGGATTTTTCCAACCGAATGGATAAATGAGGTGAAAACTTGGCTATATACATTATAATAAAAAAAACACACACAATGTTTTGTGGTATATTTTACTTTCTGTTAAAATATTTTTTTTTTAATAATAAATGAGACGGTCGAAATCAAATTACAGTTAAACTTAGATAAGTTCATTAATGAATTTAAAAAAATAATAAATCGTATAGTATACTACTAGTATTTGAATAAAATGTAAAAAAAATCATTTTAATCAGATTAAGAAAACTCAAAATCTTTGATTGTTTTTTTAACGTAATAAATCTTCTTTTTTTAATATCTATAAAAAAAAAAGAAGAGTTTTAAATATTTATGATTAGATTCTCAGAACTGTAGTATAATATAAGCAATATTTAGTATTTTTAAAGAGTTTTCATATTTACCAACAAACCTAGATAAAAGATAAACTAATTTAAGTTCTGTATTTCTTTTTAAATTCAAATTAAAAAAGATTTAGGCCGTAATAATTATCTTTTATTCATCTTTTTTTCTTCACGAACAAAGATTTCTACTTACGTCATGTTAGATTCTAAATCGATCTACACATCTAATATTCGGTTGTCCTTGGATTTATCATAGGACTTGGGCGGTACACGTAAATTATTCGAGTGATATCTAAAAAAAAAAAAATTAAAAATTTTATATTTACGATCAAGCCAATTTAAAACGATCTCTTCTCTTAATGTATATATTTCAATTTCGCTTTTTCGTCTCTTCTCCTTATCCAGCAATCGACTTGATCAATAGCTTTAAAAACATGAAAAGGAACCGACACTGCTGTATAAAACTTTAAAATTGTACGCTTCCTGAATTTATGTTCTTTATTTATTATGAAATATATCGGATACCTGATACTAATACTCGATTATACCCCGATATCGGATACTCGATTATAATTAAATATATATAATACCAAAAGAAATTATTTTTAATAATTTCGGTAGGAAAATAAATTTTTATTTATTTTCATTCGTGAGTAATTCTCAGTCGGTAATACCGAAATATAAAAAGGGAATTTTGAATAAGCCGAAGAAGAAAACTATGGCAAATCTGTATCGCATGTCCTAAACACTATAAATTCTATCGGTTCCTGACAGAAATACCTAATTAGTTTTTGTAATTGTTTTACTTATCAATTTTAACAAAAGTTTTATCTGAATATAATATAAATGCCCTTTTTTCATGTAATATATTTATTACAGTTCACATAAAATTAAAATAAACTAATCCTCACCCAGTATCGTCAGTCTGTCCATCATATCACGGCTCGACAGATTATTAAAAAAAAAAAAAAAATTGAATTTTCATTTTACAAAGCACGATAAGTTATATATAATGTAATATAAATGATAAAAATAAAAATATACGTAACAAAACAAAAAAAAAAGTTTACATTTTATTTTAAATATTTCATGTGTTTTTTAAAAAATTATAACAAAAACATTCATTCGGTTTATAATTTCATAAAAAAAAAAAAAAAAAAAAAAATAGAAAAAAAAAATGTAATTAAAATACTAAACAATACAAAGAAAAACGTATTTTTTTCAATAGCCTTTTTCATATTATTTCACTTAAATATAAATTATTAATAGGATAATAAAAAAAACATTTTGAAGAAAAACATGACCAATACCAGGTCTTGATAGCGATCAAATGAATTCATTTCATAGCAAGTTCATTTATATATATATATATATACGTATATATACTGGAGTTGAATTTCAAACAGATATAACTTATTAAATCCAGGTGTGAATAAATGATTAACCAATATGAAAACTCAAATCATTAGACTAAAATCAACATCGATTTAACATTTTCAAGAAAAACAAAATAACATACCCGGTTATTTTACAAGGGTTTTATTTATGAAGATCATAAACCTTTTTATGTTGTTCATAAACAAACTCGTAGTATGAAAAAACTAAAAAAAAAAAAAAAGAAAAGTTTATCGGGGTATGTTTTATAGGGTGAATAAAATGGAGGGATAAAGGAGGAGGATTTTAAAAGAGGGATATCAGAATAGATGAGATGTTAAAATGCAGGGTGCACCGGTCGGGCCAGGTTAGTTAAAGGGTGGGGAAAAGTTGCCGGTTACCTGGATAAAAGGCGGTCCCTGAATCGGTCGTTCGGCCCGGACCGGCACACTAGGGTCGTTGATAATTAAAGATTCGGGCTGCGTCTCGCAATGACTTCTTCGATTACGGACCTATCATAGGCTTCATTATCCTCGAGCAAGACATCTTTACGAGCGGCAGCACTCCCGTAATTAGCCGCCGAATCCACCTGCTCTAATTGGTAATCTGACCTACCGAATTTCACTCCTGCGATCTAAATTTTAGCCGCTCGCTTCCAAGACGAGTTAATCCTTTACAAGGAGCAATAATGTAAATTAGTTAATTAGAAATAAGAGCTCGTTCTAAAATTAACATCGTACAGTATTACCGATATTAAATTCATTTGCATAATGAAAATTTTGAATTAATCCGAGCCGAAAACATAAATTACAAACTGTAATTCTAACGGAAATTAAATAAGTCACAAATTGTAAGTAGAAACCTAGTTACTAGGGATTTCTGTTTTGTTTTTAAACTTAAATATAAGCGTTTTATATTTTAGTGGATTTACAAAAATATTGCAAGTCGGCCATGTTTATATACATATGAGGGAATAAGATTTTTTCGTCCGCTCTACCGGACGCAAATCGAAACTGAGTTTGACGAAATTTGACGTAGTGAATAAAGCTAAAGGCAGTAGAGCACTATTATTAATTTTCAAGCGATTCGGTTCACAGGAATCGGATTTAGAGCTAAAAAAAAACCGAGTTTTTGAGTACATCATCTTTTTTCGTTATACTATTACGCACTAAAAATAATGCTTTCCTGAAAACTACAGCTACAATTAATTTACTTCAGATATTAAGGTAATTATTCTAAAATGTATTATTGTAAAATAAACATTAGTTCTAAAATTATAACGTAAATAACATAGACAAAAAATGCAAAATAATAAGGTTAACGTTTAAAACAAAAGAAATAAAAAATAGTAGAACATGAGAAAAAGCTTTATTTTTTTGTAAATAATAAAGCTTTTATTATTTACAAATAAATAATAAAATAAATCAATATGTATGTGCTGCGATCTAGCGTATTTGATTTATACTTAAATGGAGCTGCAGTTTTCGTTTAAGAGCACGATTTAATTCAGTAATGACAGATAAGGGAGATCCTTTTTTAGACCTTAAATTGAGCTAACTCGACCAATCTTCATCAAATTTTCACATGTACAAACTCAGGTACCCTACTATAGTATACCTAAATTTCAATGAAATTGATCCGGTAGTTTTAGAGATTTTCGGGCCACAAAATTTTATAATTTTATACATAAGTACATTTATATATTATAAAAAAACTCCAATTTAAGTGATTTTCGTACTTCTTACTCCTCAGAACGTAAAGGAAATTCACTCTCACCATGCGATCGAAAGTAATACTGTACTTTTCTTCGAAAAGGCGGTAAAAAAATGCAATTACTATAAAAAAAAAAATCTAGATTACCTATAGTTATATTATATGTAAAAATCAGTTTTGAGGTTTTTGAAATACAAAAAAAAAAACCGAAAGCAATATTATTTTTAAGAATCATTACAGCAGTACAACATTCTTTCTTTCTTAACTTAAACCGGAAATCCGCCCTTCTGCTGCACATTTATTACGACAGAGTTTTACTTTTATTTATGGAACTGTTTCATTATTCTGCAATCTACAATATCGTAAAAATATTTTTTAGAGAAATGCATTTTACTACAGGGGTTCATTATAAATAGTATTAAGGCATAGTAAAGTATTTTTCTCACATATACACCACACCGAGAGTCTTCGATATTCTTACATTCTCGGATCAATATTTTTAATCTGTTCTAGCTCGAGGGCCGCAATCCAGTAAAAAAATAAATAAATAATTAAATAAATAATATTTTAATCGAATATACATATAATACAATTATTACATTTATTTACGTACTACTTTCAAACAGTATTTTCGAGCTACGGATGATTTTCAAATTTTTTTACAGAATTTTTATGCGATCGTCGCATTTTTGTACAACTCTTGGTCGTGTAATAATGAGTTAATTAACAGTTATGCTGTTTATTTAAAAAATTACGTCGTTCAAAGCTATATTTGAGAAGAAAAATGAGATGCGCCCGTTTGAGGAAATTTTTAAATAGCCTTAAAGAATTTTTGGAGTTCCCAGACTCGACAAAAAAATAGTTATGAAACATTTTATTAAATATTTATGTATTTGTAATAACTTGAAAACCATTAAAATATAAGATGCTGGTTATCAATTTTATTTAATTTCACTCAATATTTGGCGAATTTATAAAAAATAAACTGCCGTAGTAAACTCCACAGATTGAATTTAGTAAATACATCACAGTAAATCAATGGTGCCCGCGGGCCGGGTTTAGACAACCCATGAACTACACCGTTACGATATTTACAGCATATATGACGTAATATAGTTTTTATTAGGTTGTACAGATTAATTAAAACACACTTTCATAAAATGTTTAATTAAATCTTATTTTTAAATTTACGCTTTGGTATAATGTTCACCGTAATTTTATTACCAGTACTAAACTCGGTATAGTGCAGTTATTTATTACATTACTTTTTAATATTAAAAGTTTTATTTTTTTTTTGTCTTCAGTCATCTGACTGGTTTGAAGCAGCTCTCAAACATTCCCTACCTAGTGTCAGTCGTTTCATTTCGGTATACCCCCTAAATCCTACATCCCTGACAATTTGTTTTACATATTCCAAACGTTGTCTACCTGCACAATTTTTCCAATCAACCTGTCCTTCTAATATCAAAGCGACTATTCCAGGATGCCTTAATATGTGGCCTATAAATCTATCTCTTATTTTAACTATATTTATCCAAATGCTTCTTTCTTCATCGATTTGCCGCAACACCTCTTCATTTGTCACTTGATCCACCCATCTGATTTTTAACATTTTCAATAGCACCGCATTTCAAAAACTTCTGATCTTTTCTTCTCATGTACTCCGATCGTCCAAGTTTCACTTATATATAAAGTTACGCTCCAAACATACACTTTCAAAATGTTTTCCTGACGTTTAAATTATATTTTAATGTAAGCAAATATTATATTTTTGACTGAAAGCTGTTTCGCCTGTGCTATTCGGCATTTTTTATCGCTCCTGCTTCGTCCATCTTTAGTAATTCTACTCCCCAAATAATAAAATTTTTCTACTTCCGTAATCTTTTCTCTTCCTATTTTTTTTATATTCAGTGGTTTATCTACGTTATTTCTATTACATTTCATTATTTTTGTTTTGTTCTTGTATATTTTCATGCGGTAGTTCTTGCGTAGGACTTGATCCATGCCATTTATTCTTTCTTCTAAATCTTTATTACTTTCAGCTAGAATTACTACATCATCACAAATCGTAGAATCTTTATCTTTGATTTTTTTTCAAAAATGATTTTTTTCACCACGATAACGCTTCAGCGTACCGCTACAAAGTTTACTCCTAAAATCTGTCCAGAACCGGAATAAAAATGGTAAAGCCATCTCCCTGCGTATAACCTCGTTCCATATGACTTAGCTATATTTTCCCAAGTAAAGAACAAACTGAAAGGCAGTCATTTCCTGAGCGACGATGACCTCCTAAGGGCTTGGGACGATGAGTATTCCCAGAAATCCGACGAAAAGTGGTAGGGGTTTTTCTTTGATGACTGATTTCGAAGGATGGAGATTTGTATAGTGCGGGGTGACAGTTACTTCGAAAAATTAAAGTCGCATCGTAAAACTTTCCTACTGTCCTTTGCATAAAATAAAATTTTAAACATCGTGTACCAAATTTACCCGACCAGTAAGATATTTAATTTTTTTTTTTTTAATACAAAAATTCTGCTCGTAAACATAAAAAAAATGTTTTAGCCGGCCACGGCTATAATTTTACGTAGTATATTTTATCGGAATATAAAAGCTTAAAAGTTACATATTAATATCAGTCGATTTCCTTGTTTTTGTTCTATTTTTTAACCGGTTATTAAAGTTTCAAAGCGGGTATGTGTAGTGATAAAACATTTTTTAACCGTTAATCAATGGAAACTAATTAGGTGGTACCTTTTCATTTATTTAATACACCTATATTGATGAAAATTTAAATAACGAATGCGTACAACAGGTCGGTGTTTATATAACGGATTACATTTTATAACTCTCCCTTATACAGAACAAATTAACAGATCAAAAATTTGATTATTTGAAAAATACTAAAATTTACGGTAACCTTTTTGTTTATTAATTATTATCCCTTAAACACCTCAAAAAACAGTAATTTTTTTTTCAAAAATACGTACATAAATTAATTCTGTTTATTAGAATTAGCCGCGGACGAGTAGTAGCGTCTCGGCCTTTTATCTGAGGGTCTCGGGTTCGAACCCCAGTAAAGCCTGCCATTTTTATACGCTAAAAAATTCCGTTTCCATATTCCCATGTATAACCTTCAAAAGCTACTGTGGAGAATTAATGCATTTCATGACAAAAAAAAAAAATTAATTAATT
Organism: Lycorma delicatula; assembly: GCF_047948215.1. NCBI lineage: Eukaryota > Metazoa > Arthropoda > Insecta > Hemiptera > Fulgoridae > Lycorma > Lycorma delicatula. Next base: position 174,341,121 of record NC_134459.1, on the reverse strand, counting down.
CAACCGAGTCGTTTCACACCCCTATTTTGTCTATTTTTTTTTTTTTTTTATACGCAACTCGTAAAAAAATAAAAATAATACTAAATGAAAAACTACAATAACGTACAAATTAATCCTGCAAAAATTTCATTACCTTTTTTCCCCCGATTTGGTAATTACGGATCGCATTAAGATTTTTACTTCTCCTTGTTCTGTTCTTTCCTCTTTTTCAAATATTCCTTTATAATTTCCCGTTCCGTTGTTTTTTTTTTCTTTCTTCCGACCGATGGATCTAATTCATGATTTTTTTTATTTTTAAGAACTTTCTAATTTTTGAATTTTTTTGCTAGAAATTCCCTATGCTGATTTATTTTTCTCTGGCCTCTTTTCTAACTTCTGACAATAAAGTTAAACGAGGTTTTCTATTTCATGAAATCGAATATTATTTGCTTTAACGTACTACTTTTGTTCATTTTTGAAAGACCCTCGTTCAAATTTATTCCAATTTACTTACGTAACACACAGTTTATTAATCGGTTAAACGGGTTAAAAATATGTTTTTACCCTTAACATAAGAATTCCTTGAAAACGTTTTAAATAAGTTGTTCGATTTAAATACACTGACCAAAAATAATACGTAAATACTGTAACAAAAACGGTATAACAGACCTGAGTCAATTAAGAAGAGAGTAATAGAAAATATAATAATGTGAGGAATCCAAATAGGGGATAGAAGAATTATCCCCCCCCCCTATTAATTATTATTATTATTAATTAGTTTAATTATCTAAACATTCTAAATTGTCGATCTCTCAATATCGTGAACTTGCGACAATACTAATGAATTACATCAGAACGATGATACTTTATGCGGTTGTATTTAATACTGGAACGTAACTTCCTATATCGGTAATTTCCCGAAATTTTATGATAATTTTTATGCAAGGCTAGAAAAATTGTCGAATGTAAAATCACTCTTCTTAATTTGGTTTAGATATACGAAGGCCGTGAGGGAAGTTTTCGGCCAGACAAACAGAACAAAATAGATTTCAGAATTTATTCTTAAATTCCGATTACCGTAATCACCTTGTAATTCGATATATTTAGACCGACGACTTTGCAACTTTTTAATACAATTGGAAAAATTCAAATGTCCAGTTCGGCAAAATTAGCGGTCGACCGAACTTCGACTACCTCATAGTTTGAAGAGAGACTTCGCCCAGCGAGCCGTTTTTTCAAATTTAAGAAGAGGAAGTAATCGTCGGGAACTAAATAATTTCCGTTTTATACAACGCACGTTAAAGCACTGAGAAGCATAGGTCGTAGAGTTTTGTAGCAAAATCCCTAGACGTACATGCAACCGCATTATCGCGGAGAAAGATCACATTCTTTTTGTCAGATGTGGAATTCTCACATATGGCAAATTCGATTCAGTAGTGAAACGAAAATACTTCCCGGTGATGTTGCTGCTTTTTCCAGGTAGTTTATGAACACCGCACCGCAAGAATCCACGAAGAAAAAACCGTAACCGTGTAAATTCCGGATACGGAACCGCTTCTGAATTCTTCGGGCGGAGTTTCACCGGTTTCCACCCGCTATTTGCTATCTGAGGGAAAAAGGTGAATCCGTATTTCATCTGTTGTTATAAAATGTAGAAGTAACTCCGTGAAATCGCCTTTAAATAGGTTAAATAACACCAACCCGGTGGGTTGGTCTAGTGGTTAACGCGTCTTCCCAAATCAGCTGATTTGGAAGTCGAGAGTTACAGCGTTCAAGTCCTAGTAAAGCCAGATATTTTTACACGGATTTGAATACTAGATCGTGGATACCGGTGTTCTTTGGCGGTTGGGTTTCAATTAACCACACATCTCAGGAATGGTTGAACTGAGAATGTACAAGACTACACTTCATTTATACTCATACATATCATCCTCAATCATCCTCTGAAGAATCATCTAAACGGTAGTTACCGGAGGCTAAACAGGAAAAAGAAAGGTTAAATAACACCAACGAGAAGCGTTCGGTCGACTGTTAATAAACGCGGCACCCATCAAGCCGGAAAGCTTTGTCAAGCACAAAACATTGTGTAAAACATAACGGACACAGTCTACCGATGTTTTCAATGTCAGAAACCTTTTAAGTCGAATGTAACTCTTTTTACATATCCCTCGGGGTTAAACCTTTTAAGACAAAATATCTTACACCTCGAACTAATTTTTTTCCTTTTTTAAAAAAATGTCAAATGTTGTTTCCTTTATTCGATCGCCATAAAGAAGCGATTAAACGCACGCCTTTAAAATTTCACAGCGCGCTACTTAAAGGCTCATACTTAATAGATATCGTAATCATGTGTTCGTACGCTCCTTTTCATGTCAAGTCGGGAACTTCCCGAACGACCGAGTAATGTAAATTATAAATTAACTTCGATATATTTTATAATAATTTACATTTTAAATATAATTCTGATATTAATTTTTTTTCCTATTGGAAATTTAAAAAAACGTTTGTATTAATGAAAGAATCGTTGCTCATATATGAAGATATTTATAAATACTCGTATTTTTGTCCCGAAATGAACAGAGTATTATGTTTTGAAGGGTAAATATTACTAAAAGGTAAATGGTTTTGTTATGCGCTTATAAACGGTGAAATTTTTTTTAATTTATTACATTTAGATCATTAATTAAAAGTAACAGCTTAATATGTATACTCAAACTTTCAATTTGCATAAATTTTAAATGAAAAGCATTACATAAATTTGAAATTTAATTAACAAGTTATAAAAAGGTTTTTGATTAAAAACTCCTGTTTGTATTTTTTTTATTATTATTATTTTTTTTTTTATTTGATATTTAGAAATAATTTATATAAATATTCCTCTTCTAAGTAAAAGTTTTATTTTTTATATTAAAAAATAAACAACGAACTCCATTTATTTTTTTTGTTATGTATATTTTCATTCAGTTTTAATTTTATTTTCTCTTTGTAACGAAGTAATGAATAATTTTAAATTTACAAAGTTTGTTTTATTAGTCTGTACGTCTTTTAAAATTAAAAGAAATACTTATAAACGACTCGCGTACAATGCTAATTAGATTAGTCAGTGTTAAAAAGAAAAAAAGTCTTATTAGCTTGCTTCTTGCTTAGTTTTTTGTTTATTTTTATTAAATATTTTACCACTGCTATTTAAGAAGAATATTACAGAAAATATCCCTATATATATATTTTTATTTTATTTTCTTTAAAGTACTTATTTTTTATTTTAATCTTCTGATCGCGTGTTTTAGATTAACTTATTCCAGTTTTAAATACTTTCTTGTTATACATCTATAGTTGCTAAAAACTCCTCGTAAAACAGTCAAACCGTTACTTGGTTGATGGAGTTGGAAGTTCGTCAACTAAAAGTTAATCTTTTTAAACTAACTTTTCTTTTAAAATTTCTGTGATTCTACGTAAAAGTTTTTCAATACAGATTTTTCTGTCTTCGTAATTTTATTTTTATTATTTTTTCCCCTTTTAAACAAACTTTCTTAAAATACACTCTTTTGGTTTATTTTCATAACTTTCTTTCGTAATTTTATCAACTAATATTTAATTTTAATAGTCGCTGAAAAAAAAAAATTAAAAAAAAAATTATATAATACAATGAATTGTAAAAATAAAAATTAAATGTATAATAATGAGCTGTATTTAAAAGTCAATCGATCAGTCAATTCCCTGGCTTGTTCATTGTTTGGGGTCAGCTCTCCTGATTCGTTTACGCCACTCTTGGCGATTTTGTATCATTTCTGACGTTAAGCCCATCGTCAGCATATCATTATGGATAGTTTGCGTCCAGATAGTCGGTGGCGGCCTCTGCCTCCTTGTCGTCCGTTATTGCTAAAACCTGTAGGGGCATACAATCTTCACTTCTACGCATTACGTGTCCAAACCGGTATAAAGACTTTCTCGCATTTTGTTCTGAATTTCAGCTATTTTAAAGGTCCCTCGGATCTACTTTTTTTTTGATTTTGTCAAGTCTCGTACATCACCTGTCCATCGCAGCATTTTCATTTCCGTGAGATGCGTTTTTTGCTCTTCGCATTTCCTTATTCCCCCGCACTCGGATCCATATAGCATTTTCGGTCTAACGGCTCGCTTATACACGGTGTCTTTAGTTCTAATAGGTATTTTTGCGTCACGGAGGACCCCAGAGAACGACTTACAATTGGGCCAGCCTTCTATGATTCTATTCTCTAAATTTCTTTTCGTGTTTGCCCTGACGATGACTACGAGTCCGAGGTACTTGAATTCTTCTACTTTATTTAAGGAGTTCCTTCGATAGTAGGTACTGCCTGAGTATTGCTGTTGTCACCAGAGAAACTGCAATGCATCTGTTCAGTCTTTTTGCGATTAACTTGTAGGCCACTGCTTTCCAAAGCCTTACCGCCATCGAGGTAGTTTTGAATCTCCGGCAACGATCCCTCTATTAAAAACATATCGCCTGCATATAGAACCGGCTCTATAGACAAAGAGCCGGTTTTTGGATCTTTCGTGATATTAGTCCACGACAATATTAATAAACAACGGGCTCAGAGCGAATCCTTCGTGGAATCCCATCCCGACTTCAAAACTATCGCATACCTATATTTAGAAGTCATCGTACAATTGTAAAATCTCATAAATTTTTAATGCAAACTGAAAAACGAAAAGCTCAAGATATATATATAACAAAAGTGTAACAATACAAAATGGAATTATATAATTAATACAAGAATGCGTCTTTGAGTCCAAAAAAAACTTCCACTTTTGTTTGGAGCTTGAATCGATTCTCCCTACAAAAGAGGTTACCGATTGTACCAAAATAAAATGGTTATCAATGAATCATATTCAGAAATCATCGAACAAAATTTCATAAAAATCGGTTAATCCACTCCGAAGGTATCAAGCAAAATTATATATGTAGAAAAAAAGAGAGAGAAAAAAAATTATTATCCCTCCATGCTGGAATAAAATCGCCGAAATATAAAACCAAAGTGATATACTAATGTAATATAATCATCTGATTGGCAAAAAATGTACTTGTAGAAACAAAAAAAAAAGAAAAGAGTTTTTTGACCCATCCTTTTTGGGAGTTAGAATACGACCAACTATCAGAAAGTACTTACCTATCTAAGGGGTATTAAATTATATGAAAAATTTACCTACTATTATTATTATTAGTAGCAGTGAACAATTATTATTATTAGTGGCTCTAGTGAGATGAGGATGATACGTATGATATGTAAATGAGGAGGAGTCTTGTAAAGACTCCGGCATACCATTCCTAAGATGTATTTTAATCGAATTGCAACCACCAAAGTACACCGGTAACCACCATCTAGTATTCAAATCTGCACAAAAGCAACCAACTTTTACTACAAATTAAACTTCAGAACCTTCGATTTCGAAAATAAGCTGTTAAACAAGTGATTTGCGACATATCACCAAAGCAATCCATCCAATCTAACAAAACACAAAGAAAAAAATAAGAATATATATATATATATATATATATATATATATATATATATACACACATATATACCCACCGGGTTGGTCAAGTGGTGAACTGGTCATCGCAAATCAGCTGAAGTCGAAGTCGAAAGTTCTAACGTTCAAATCGTAGTAAAGGAAGTTACTTTTATACGGATTTAAATATTAGATCGCGGATACCGGTGTTCTTTAGTAGTTGGTATCAATTAAACACACATTTCAGGGGTGGTCAACCTGAGACTGTACAAGACTACGCTTCATTTACATTCATAGATGTCATCTTTATTCATCCTCTTGAAGTAATATCGTACCGTGGTTCCGGAGGCTATTGGTGTGCTTGGCATTTCTCCCGCCATCACCCCATTCGGTCGCCCTAAAGCATAAGACCGAATATATATATATTCTTCTGCAACTTTTCAGCGCAAATTTTTTTTTTCTGTTAAAGGGAGTCATGAAACATTAAGATCTAAAAAACATTCCAACATTAAAAATTTGACCCAATCAGCATTCCTTCTCTTAAACTGTATAGATATACAGAAACATACAGCAAAGAAAGTAAAGACTACTCTTAAATAATTTTTCCGTTTTAAGACCACCATACCTGGGGTCTGGGGGAATGGTATACCGAAAAAGTAGATCGTTTACAGACAGGAGCGATTGGTAAAATTATGTTTAACGGTTGAAACGTTATTATTAAAGGGTTTTCATACTTACGTATTACCAACACTCTGTATGTTTATTATATAAATAAGTAATTCTTCCTGTAATAAATGCTTTTTCCGATTTAATTTTCTTGTATTTAAATTCAGTATTGAAAAATGTAATATAAATGAGATTATCAAAAAAGGAGAATGGATTGTGCAGGCAACCGGGTGTAAATGAAGATACGGAATTTCTACAGTTCTCATTTGCAGATCGGGAAAAATTGATATATCGAGACGTAATTTTTGTACAGGAGGACATACATTTACGAATGTTTTTAGATTGAAACACAAATAATTAGAAAAATATCAATAATAAAATAATCCCGGGATGAATTTACACATCTTTTTGAACTTACTGTATCCGAGAATAGACCGAGGTATCCGTTATGAAAACCTTACAAATTTTAGGTATACCACAGAATTGTAACGTATATATATAAATAGGAGTAGATCAATAATAAATTAATTTTAAGAAATATAAAAAAAATTTGATTAATGTAATTGCGTTCAAAGGATACAAAATGGTTTCGAATGAACATTAAATTTAATGAAAATTAGAACATTAGTAAATTAGTTAAACAATTTTACGACTTTTAAATTATAAACAGAAAATAAAGATTAAGAAATAAGTAAACAACCTTTAAAAAAAAAGTGATTAAAAAGTAAACACAAAATTAAATACCCGTGATAATGATGTAATTTTGTTCCCTTTTATATTATAAACAACATTAATTTAAAAAGAAATTTTCATATATTGAAGTAGTCAAACGTAATTAGACCGTCTAACAACAACATTAAAGACAAAAGTACATACCTACAATTCTAAGTATTATTATATTAGATAAATGTTGAACAACCTTTCATTAAGCAGTTCATTACTGCAGTAGTTCAAATAGTAAGAAAACGTACTCCCTTTAAAAAGATCTTAAGTGAAAATTATAGTCGGGCTATATAGCCTATTATTTTTTATACACCGACCGCTTTTACGTATATAAGTTTTATATACGTCTTTTACAGCCGTGTTTAACATATATATATATATATATATATATATAAAACTTGTTTATAATTTTATTGGGGTTTTTAACATTAAACGATTACGCTATAATAAAAAATAATTACATTTTTTTATAGTTCACAGTAAAATAAAAAATACCTTTCGTTTAATGTAAATATATTTCAACCGACTTACTGTTTTACATTAGTTTTATTTTTATAACTTTTTTGCGATCGGACCTGCTAAGGACCACTTTCACGCGTAGTCTACACTTCTTCCTATTCCAAAATTCATTCATTCTTTCCCTCAACCTTTCTTTTCTTTCTTCAGTTCCGTTTTCGGTTTCTATGGACATTTTGATTCATTCACTAGTGTATTCATTCAAGATAACAGGTTTTTGTTTTACAATTTAGGCCGACTAAAACGACCCATCTTAGTATTTATAGATATTAAGCGTCAGATTCTAGTGAATTTTATATAATTAAACGCCTATTAAAATTTATTGTTATTACAATCTTCTTTAAAATGAAAATTCTGTCACAATCTTTTTTTTTTGTTTTTTAATGAAGTACGACCAGAGAGAAATTTATAAACGTTTAATTAAAAATTTATTTACTGATATAAAAAATATACGAGTGTATAATTCAACTTTAACATCAAAATTTTATGAATTTTAAACAGTTAGAAAAAATTCATTTCAGACGTAACTAAGTAACTATCGTACGTAAATAAATATGCTTGTTACATCCTCTCCAAGGCTTAAAAAGAAAAAAAAACTTAATTTCATGTTCAGATATATATACGCTATTTTAATTAAATTTTTTTTACATTAATTTTAAAATAACAAACTACATTGAAATGAAGAAAAAAGATTAACTAATTAAAAATTAATTAAGAAAAAAAATTTCTCTCTTGTAAAACAAATCTTTTGTTAATAATTTTCTTTTTTCGTTGAACTTTCAGTTAAAATCTTTAAATTAAAAAAATTATTGAATAATTATTGTTTAATTAACCTATTAAAAAAAATCTGAGGTGGACACCACATGACTTCGTTGTACACCTATTAGATTACATGTACACATTTTTTTATAATGAAAAGTACATAAAATTTTATTTCACTAATAACTTCAGATATTTTTTCATATTTTATTTATTTTTTCATTGTCATTATTTATCGTAAAACTACTTTTTTTATAGTAAGAGGTTAATAATTATGAATAAATCAATATATTTAAATTAAAAAAAAAAAAGTTAAAAAAAAAATTATGTATATGAAGTCGGATTCGAACCGATGTGCCTTCCCCTTGTAAAACAAATATTTCATTAATTAAAACTTTATTTGGCTAAATCACTAAAACCGATGAAAATAAGTAACAGTTATCATTGAAAAGCTCTCAATAAGGACTTATTACTGCAGTTAAGAAAAAGTCCAAAATCCAAATATTTTGATTTTAGGTTTTTTTGTAAATTTTTCGTGAAGCGGATTGAAATCAAAAGGGGAGGTGGACAACTAGTCCACCTAATGGTAATTTAACAAATTACTTTATAATGAAACATATTTGCTACTAAATGAATTAATTAATACCACCAAATTCGAAACCTGGTGGTAAGGCATGGCATTTTTCATAAAACAATTCCATTTCTCGCGCAAAAGTTTCAAGCTTATGTGGTGATATCACGGCCCCCAAAAAAATTGTGCATTATAAATAAACATAATATATCGGGAAGAGACGATTTTTAAATTATTAGAAAGTTCCAAGTTTGATAGGTATTCCTCCTACTTATGTTCGAATTCCATCGTGTAGGCTACATCAATAAAATATTAAAAAAACAATTTCGAAATTTTTCATTGGGAAATTTTTTTAAATAGAGACTGTATAAACTAATTATTATTTTTAAAACAGGTTAATCGATTAACCGATTACAATAGACTTGTGTAAGTTTACTAAAAATCAAATAAAGAACTGTGAAAAAAAAAGATAGCCAAAAGTTGCATAATTTCCCGGCACGCTAAAACGAGCACTTCCTTCGACAGACTAAAAAACTTGGGGTGGGGGGGGGGAAACTTACGTGGAATATTAATTTATATAGGTATAGAAGTAAAGAATTATGTAAAAAAAAGTAATCTATTTTAAGTAAAATCTTGAGAAACGGGGCTTAGTACAGTCAATTTGTATTTTTATTTGAAAATCCTTACCTAGCGATTGATGTTTTTTCCATATGTTAGGGGTGATGAGGGAAGCTTAACCCAGATTTTTAACATCCCTCCCATAGATTTTTGAAAAACTCAAAAAGTTTTTGAAATGCGTTTTTCTCTGAATCTATGCGTTTTAGAGAAAAGTTTTCAAACAAAAAATGTAGGGGACATTCTCTTCTACAATCAATGTCTTTGAAGTTGTTTTTTCGGTTTTTTCACCGGAAAAAATTGTTTTTCGTCTGTATTGCATTTGGAAAAGTTGTTAATCTCAAAAAACAGACAAATTTTATTTAAACAATTTTCTTGTACGACTTACAGTTTTGGAGCTGTAGCTTGTGAAAGTGTGAAAATGTTGTGAATTGGGCACGTGTTCGAAACCGGTCTATTCGTTTACAACGTTTTTTACAATTTCAGCGCCACATAGTATTTCAATTTCAAATTATACGGCATAACTTCAAAGACATTAATTGTAGAGGAGAATATCCTACACATTTTTTGTTTGAAAAACTTTTCTCTAAAATGCATAGATTCAGAGAAAAACGCATTCAAAAACTTTTTGAGTTTTTCGAAGTTTTTCTAGTTTTTCAAAAATCTATGGGAGGGGGAGGTTAAAAATCTGGAGTTAAACTTCCCTCATCACCCCTAACGCATGGACAAAAGATCAATCGTTAGTTAATGATTTTCAAATACATTCTATTTTGATGACAAATTGATGACAGAATCACCCCACCTCTTGATCTATTTTAACCGATATTAAATGACATCAATGTGACTGTATTCACAAACTGGTTGATCTGAAAATCAATCGATTCTTACTGAATAATAATAATACCAGAAATAAAAAATATTATTAACGCCCATTCTTGAATGAAATTGCCCAAATATTCGTAGCTAACCGTGTAAGTAACCACTGGTAAATAACATATGTAATGGAATCTCATAATTTGTACGATAATGTAACTTTGAATCCAAAATGAACAAAAAAGGAAAACAAAATATTTGTACCCTATCTCTTTATGAGGGTTTGAATACAACCGAACAACATTACAAAGTGTCTTAGCTATCAGAAGCGTTCAATTACATAAAAAAAAATCAAAATTTCAAATTGAGCATAATTTTGAGGTACGGGACCGATAATGTTCGTATTTCCCCTATTCCCTTGAATTTGTGATCAATTTTACAAGTGTTTAAATTGACTAGTAAGTTTTTACTTTTACTTCTAAAAGTAAAACCTCATTGGTTTCGGGGGGGGGGGGAGCTTATTTTTCACTAGTTGAACAAATTGCAACATACATGTTAGGAATACAACAAAATATGCAGTTTTATTCCTTATTGTAGCCTGAAGAATTATTTTCCATTATTATAAATTATCAGTTATAAATAACTGAATCATATGATTAGTATACATAAATTATTTTAGTAGGTAAATTTACAGTAGTTATATTAAAATCCGCTTCGACAACTACCCGCTCTACAAATACTGAATCCACACTGAAAATCGATCTGATCGATAGCTACATCTTATCGTATCAGCTCCCTTCCTGAAGATATTACCCCTATTACATGATAGTTAGTTATTCTATCTTTTTAAACAACAGAAGATCAAATCTGCTAAAAACTTAATTTTATAATTGTAAATTAAAAAAAAAAAATTACAGAAGAAATGAATATTACATCGATGAAAAAAAAAATGGAATTCACTTTTTACGATATTTACATGACAATTTCTAAGTAAAACAGGATTTTTTTTATACAAAAATTTGTAACATATAAACATTAAATCAAAAGATGTATAAATATTTCCTTTACTATGAATGAATGATTTATCTCTTTCCCGATCTGTTTGTTAGGCATATCATAGTCCTCTTTTCCGACAAACATACGCATAAAGAGGTGTCGATAAAGGAAATAAAAGAGAAAAGTGAAATGCGATACAGACAGTTAAAGGGTAAAGAAAAAAAAGAAACAGATGGAAGAAGGCGAATGAAGATTAGGAAGCTAGCCTGGTAACCAAGCTTGTGTGCGCTTAAATAGAAAAAAAGGAAGAAAAAAGAAGTGATGGAACGAAAAAAAGGTTAGCAAACGCGACAGAAATGAGAAAAACCTAGATTCTTTTTTTTATTTTTTTTAAACCTCTATTCCATTTACCGGTTTTCTTACAAAATATTACTCTCTAAACCAACATAACATAAAAACAAAACAAAAATATTAAAATAAGCTTTTGATTCAATAATAATCAAAGTTTCCAAGAACGTTTTTGAATTCTTTTATCGTAAAAATGCATTCATTCAATCGCATTTACATACGAGAAAGATGAAGAGCTAAAAGCAGTAGTAAAATATATCAACACCATTAATATGCCAACAACGACTTTTGTGAAAAACTCTTATCGATATCGTTTCTATTCATCTTTGATCAATGATATCGGGTTTATTAAAAAGCGATTCATACGTATTTCACATCTTTTGATTTGTAGGAAAATATTATTGTCTTATTAAAATTAAATATATATTCCTATATATATATATATATATATATTCGTATATATATTCTCTTTTCCTATTTGTATTTACAATCGGTTACAGTTCTGTAGAAACCTTAATTAAATTATATCACACACATTCACAATAAAAAGTAATCCCCAATTGAAAATCCTCAAAAATTACATACTAGCACTATATAGAACTTCTGAGAGTAGAACGTAGTACGTACACAACGTAGTTTTGAAGAGCTGTACTATAGGTAGTAAAGTAGAAAACAATAAAAATAACAAGAGTCACAAAAATAGTAGATTGACGAACCGCTTAGAAAGGAAAAAATAAACTAAAAAATAAAAATCAATATAAACCGAGAGGAAGGGAATAAAGATTTGATTAATGCAAAAAACAACGGGTCTAATTACACTATAGAGGTACCTACTAAGGTTCAGTACGTGTAGCCGCGTTAAGTCTTCTAGCATTCTTACCTGTGTCCAGAACGGTCAAGGTGGTCATTTATCCGAAGTTTATACTTTAAACTGTAACGTTGTATTTCTTCCTTGACGTAACGTAGACCCAAATATTAGTGGATTTCACTATTTTTAGCAAATCTTGGAGCCTCAGCTGTGCACCTTATTAGTTTGTTTTGAAACCACTGTGTGATTTCAACATTTTTCTTGCTTGCCGTGTCCCGTAGTTGGAAGCCAAATGTCCAATATCGGTTCCAAAATTGCTGAGTGCATAAGTAGACTGTCAGCAATCGCTACATTTCCTTTAACTTCATGTTCAGTTGTTTTCTCTTATCCTTCACATGAACTTTCCATACCAAACGACGTTTCAAGTGCAGATACCTAACGCTTTCAGTATGCGGGATTAAATGTCATCAAAGTGGACCAGTTGGCAGTCTCCTCTCCTTATCGCGAATGTCACATTACTTAACTCGATTGACCCTTATCTTCTATGTACCCAGCCAACTACTGATTATATTTAATTCAGATTGCAGATTAATTGAGGCTATTGTCGGGCGTCATCAAAACCAAAATAGCCGTGTCATCGGCAAAAGAAGCGGCAGTAATTCCATTCAACCGCAAGGTCGGCAGTGAAGATACAGTGTAAGATAGGACCCAAAACTGAGCCTTGCGGAACCCCCGAATCAGTGTCGAAAAACGCAGATAATTCTCGTTTAAAAAATAAATAAAATAGATTATTTTCAGTCGAGTAAAACTACCGTTGTTCGCTCAGTAATATACATGAAATTGAATCGATAATTTTTAAAGTAAAAACATCGATAAAAAAATAGATCTGTGAAATAAAAATTAAAAATATATTAAATTATAGGTTTACCTAAAATATCGATGTCTACAGAATCGAACCGAATACGCATTGTAGTAAATAAGGCGTCATTTTATTATTCAAATTTTATCTAATTATGTATGATTTATGAAAAGAATATCATTGGCTAAGGAAGCATTTAACAGAAATGAATAGTTATTATGTAATAAAGCGGAGTTAAAGAGTTGAAGAAGCGTCTTGTTAATTAGTTTTGGAGTGTACTTCTGTACGGTTGAAACATATGGACAGTATAAAAAAAAGGGCTACAGGCGATTGAAATGTGGATATGGAGGAAACTGGAAGAGATTTAAGTAAAAGACAAATAAAAATAAAGTAAGGAAGGGAATAAACGAGACTAAAAGATTTACAGAACAATTCATAATTGTAAACATGGGTTATATCATGAAAAGGAAAAGGATTGAGTAAAATAATGCTAGAAGAATAAGTAGAGATTACAAAAAATGAGAGGCCGGAATAGATTAAAAATAACGGATAATATAAAAGAAAATAGGCATTAAAAAATAAATAAAAAACAACCGTTTTGGTGGTTAGAGGAGAGAATGGTGACGGACACGGTGCGTAGTGCAGAAAACCCTGATGATGAACGCGTTAAATTTGAAACCTATCGTTATTACCAGATTATTAACTGTAACGCTGCTTTGCTGACGAAAATACGTGTAAATCGATTTAATATTCCCAATTTTTTTATTTCTCGTATTCAATGTATGTTATGAAAACGGGTAAAAAAAAAAATGTTGGTTTTTTTTTTTACTTATCACAATTCCTTTATTTACAATCGTTTGCAAGAGCTATAAGTAGATAAAATCGCAATAAGCACTTGATGATGGAGTCGCCAATGAATTCCCTCAATAAAACATACATACATAAGACAATAGAGTCCATTTGCATAAATGCACTTGCACAGATTCATTCCGTAAAAACCTTAATAAAACAAAGAATCAAATAATATTACAAGACAAAGGAAAGTAAAAACAAAATAGTAACATAATTAGCTTACAAGAGAAATTTAGGCCCTTCATAAAGCCACAGAAATGATGCTCATCACTTAAGGGATATCGTCCCAACCCAAGAGTCACCCAGACTCCCCCAGGTCTAGCAGGTGAAGAGGTTTGAGTGACCGGACAATCTTACTGTTGTCTAGGAGAATAAGCGCTAGATAGTTCACATGATTATCTAGCCGTTGTTTGTAGTGTGAACCGAATCGTTGAATTCCTCACAAAGAAATTAATTCCAGATACGTAGTTATGAATTTCTTCGTTCCGTGCAAACCACTGCGCCTCTGTAATGATTCTCGCCAACTTATTTTGAAAGCGTCGTTTAACCTCAATGTTAATGCTCTTCTTCGTCCAAGCCCATAGCTGTATACAACACGTCCAAATGGATTTCTGAATGACATTGGATATTAAAAGTTTGTTGGACATCGACAAATTTGAATTTCTGCTTAGGAACAGATAAAATAAAGCTCCTTAGACTTGATGTTATAGTTATATATAGTTAAAAGAAGAGACAGACTTATAGGCCACATACTAAGGCATCCTGGAATAGTCGCTTTAATATTGGAAGGACAGGTAGAAGGGAAAAATTGTGTAGGCAGGCCACGTTTGGAGTATGTAAAACAAATTGTTAGGGATGTAGGATGTAGAGGGTATACTGAAATGAAACGACTAGCACTAGATAGGGAATCTTGGAGAGCTGCATCAAACCAGTCAAAGGACTGAAGACAAAAAAAAAAAAAGACTTGATGTTTAAGTGTTCTTAACTCTTAACATGTCATCTATTCTTAACCGTTCCTGTTGTTTAACTCTCTTCTCTTTCACATGGTTTTTCCACGTTAAGCTAAAATCAACAAGGAGCTCGAGGTACCGTACTCGGAACAGAATACGGGATGAAAACGTCGTCTGGAATAACCCGGGGACAGTGAATTGAAAACGTGAGTTTTAAAAATAAAAATTTGAAATATAGATAAGAAAAAAATTTTGGGAGGTTAGATTAAAAACGAAGAGGAGAAATGAACGATTAAAGGTCTATTCAGATACAACAGTGACGTGTTCTCATAGTGAGTGTACAGCGCAGAAAACGTGTGCGTTAACTGAAAATAACATTAGATGCTAAAGAAATTTCTCATTTTCGACGCCATAATACTGTGTGCTAGCGTTATTAACATTTTTAAATCCCGTTTTTTTCTTAAATAATTTTATAGCGTATCAATCATCGAGAATATTACTAAGGAGTAGATCAGTAATAAATTAATTAAAAGAAAAAAAAACAAAGTCTAATACTTTCCTGGCATCTGTTATTCATTCTTATATAGTGGAAAAATTACACATGAAGAAATGTACCAATGATTTATTTTTTGAGGTGGGGTTAATCTATAAGGAAGTATCATTGTAAAATTATCATCATATGTTCAAATAAACAAAAAAACAGATTTAAAAATTCAAGAAATTGTATTTTTTAGTTTTTTCTGATCCCCACCTTCAAAGATTTTTTTTTATTTGTCTACGTTTACTTTGTTAAATGGAAGAAACTAAAAAAAATTCCACTGAAAAATGACCTAACATTTCTTTTTTTTTTGGGGTGGGTGTGAATTGTGATGAAATTTTATTGTAATATTATTATTAGAAGTTTAACCTAAAAAACTTTTAAAAATCAAAAATTATATTCTGAAACTTTGATCGTACCCACCCTCGAATATTTTTTTCAAAGTATTTTTTTTGTCGCTTGCAGTACTATTATGATGATAAAAAAGGAAGATATTAAAAAACGTTCGGAAAAAAAAAGTGCAATAAATAAAAAGATAGCGTTTTCGATTATTGGAGAAGAGGGAATTTTAGGGCTAAATTTTCCAAAAAAAATTAGTAAGATAACCGTGCATAGATGTACTGAGCTTATTATAAAGCTCAGGTTACGTTTGCAAAAATTTGTGAATATTGACCCCAAAAAATTATCTACCCCCCACTCCCTGAAGATACCCAAAAGTTTACCAAACAAACTACCCTGTATACAGGAGTTCCTGTACAAAATTTCATGAAAATTGGCTGATACAGTCAGACGTTATTACGCTTCAAGTACGCCAACATATATACTACCTACGCACGTTAACCTCCACTTTTTTTTCGGGGTCTCTGGGCCATGAAACGTTGAAAACTTAAAAAAAAAAGCATAATCCATTTTTTGACCGACTCCTTCTTGGAGCATACCTCTAAAGCTATAATGCCAAGAAAAATAAAAAAGACAAAATAACTGGAAAATTACACAATGAATTTAAATAAACATTACACTTAATGTAGATTAGAACATTACTTAAATTTGTTAAAACGATTTTTAAACGAATAACTTGACCCGATTAGCATAATTTCCTTTATTTAGTATACCGTAAAGGTATATAGTATATTAACTATATAAACAGGGAAACTAAAAGGTGCATATAGATTGAAATTTAACTTTGTTGAGGTACAACGTACATGGTCTCTCTATACTTTATAACGATTCCGTATTGTTTTATAAATAAAAATATTAATTGTAACGTAAATCGTATTGGAATATATGTTTGATTTGATAATATCTATATTAAAAAAAAAAAATGAATATTATATTATAGTGTTAATACAAATAACAATTAATGAATAACTTACCAATAACACTGTCATTTCATTAACACGTAGTCTGTAGAAACACATTATTTTTAATGCTTACACTTGATATTGTTTTTAACATTATATTTAAATTACCACTTGATATCACGAAAACTATTTTTTTTTTTTTTTCTTATTTAACAATATAATTTATTAAAATTTTTTTCTTAAATTACATAGAAAACTTGTACCTCTTGTCTGGAGGTATACATTCTTTAATGAAGTGTCGAACGAAACTGAAGTAAAATGTTAGGGTGGGTTTTTAGGATAGAAGAAAATATAAAAAAAAGAACGGTGTAGAGAAACTGTGTGTGTGTGCGTGTGTGTAACAGTAAAGTAAACCTGAGCAGGTAGATTTGAATTAAAAATAAGACTGGTATATAATAAGAAACGTATTCTTTCACACTGCTACCAGTACTATTACTAACTGAAGTTCAGTAACAGTTAATTGAGTGTGGAAATTTATTCTAAAAGGAAAAGAGAACAGGTTACAAATATATATGTATATAAAAGCTATACAGAATGATGTTGTCAATCTTTACACATAGAGACATAAAACTGACAGAACAAACCTATTAAGAACGGACTTTTGTACGTATAATTGATGGGTTGAAAAGATAGACAGTTTATTTTTAAAAATAGCTAGAAGTAAGTAACAGTAAGAATAAATGTGTTATTGTCATACCAATTTTTAGCGATAGGACAAAAGGTTGGCTTATAAGACTATATAACAGACAAGGGTCTGTCAGACCCTAACTAATTGGTTTAACATGCTCCCGTGCAGCTGGAAGAAAAATATTTATTTATTAGTCTAAAACTGCCGTTTTTTCGTCTTTTTTTGAGATAAAATTAATATTTAAGATATATATATATATTAAAATGATTTACTGTTTTTAAATAGTTTTTTTTTTTATTATTTATTTCAATTATAAAGAAATTTTAAAATAATTTTTTTAACTTATATTAACAATTATTAGAACAAAAAAAATTGGTTATTTTTAACAATCTTAGGAAGATTATTTTATCTTCCTACGATGGTTAAAATTATCATAGAAAGATAAAATACAGATTTAAACCTATGTGTAAATTGTAGGGCAAGTTACAAAAATCATAAAAATTGCATGCCGTGGATGTTGGTTCAGACACGCGCGGTTGTTACGATGGGACTCTCAGGTGCGCGCGGGATACTGTAATATTAAGCAAAGAAAACATTTGTTGTAAAAAATAAAAATTAATAAATGAAAATTCTGGGCAGTCAAATTCTTACCGCATTTACTAATACAGAATCCGGTATACACGTCTGTCCATTGATCCGACGAATTGCAAACAGTTGCAAAAAACGTTTCCTTCACGATCTGTTAGCAAAACATATACGTTAGTTTTTAGTATATATCGCAACTTTTGACCTGTTGAAATCGCTCGATCTTTCCGAAAGTTATAATTTTCTTTACTTTCTACCTCTCACCCTTTTCATTTAACACTGAATACATATTTCTTAGTCGACAAAAGATGTTCATAGTAGTAGTAAACAAAAGAAATACAGTGACGAAACCTAAATGTTACGACAATAAAATAGTACTAAATCTATTATTATTTCTTACGTACCACATTATTTTCATTTTCATTACTAATCGATAAAAAATAACAGAATAATATTACAAACACTTTTACAAACTCACTGGAACAGTATAAAAAATTTACATACTTCAATTTTACTGCAAAAATAATAACGTTAGGTATTTTCTTTAATTCATTATTTTTGTTTCATTTATTTTTTCTTTCCCGGCGAATATAGCTAAAATATCTTTCTTTCTTTTTCCTGTTTAGCCTCCGGGAATTACCGTACAGATATTACTTCAGAAGATGAATGAGGATGATATGTATGAGTGTAAATGAAGTGTAGTTTTGTACAGTCTCAGGTTGACCATTCCTGAGATGTGTGGTTAACTGAAACCCAACCACCAAAGAACACCGGTATCCACGATGTAGTATTCAAATCCGTATGAGAGTAACTGCGTTTACTAGAACTAGGAACACTGGAACTCACAACTTCCAAATCAGCTGATTTTGAAAGACGCGTTCACCACTAGACCAACCCGGTATGTTAGCTAGAATAGCTAATTAATTCCATTTTATACGACATAATTCTATATTAAAGGGGAAAATATGGTGATCATGGCAAAAATAAGGTATCGGATCTTTTGAAAATTTTTACGATTTAGGGTCCGACTAGTTACTCTAACCGCAGACAGATATGTACGTATGCATGATATTGCGTACATATGTGTGTCGCACCGCATTTGGGTTTCTACCTCAGGACTAACCCAACCGATTTTCTTTAAATCTGGTAAAAATATTTCTACGTATTTGAAATTATTTTTACACATCGAAGTTACACACGTATACCAAATTTGTATTTTTTTTTTTGTTTTTTAATTTTTTTTTTATTATATTCTATTCTTTTATTATATTTATTATTTTTTATTATATCTCTTTTTATTTTTAATAGCCAGTAAAGTCATGGAATATTTTTTTTTATTTTTTAACTTTTTTTTAGTATCAATATTTCCTGTGAATCTTTTATCCCTTATATCTCGAATTCTAAGCTGGGAATTGATAATGCAGCCCAGCCCAATTGACACTTTATTCCGGCGATAAAATGGGTGCAATTTACGCTATTTGAAAACGATGCGCTTAACTGAAAATCACCTCCTTTGATATTAGAAATCCTATATCCAACCATCAACCTATTTTCACTTAAGAGAAAAATATTTAAGCGTATTTTCTAAATGTTATGTAAAATTATCTAAATTACAATTATCATTAATTATAATAGAATACAGAAAAGTTATATTTAATGTTTTATTCCTAAACGTTTATTTTTCAAAGTTTAGAAAGCTTAGTTGACGCGCAGGGTGGGAATGAATTAATGAACCGGCGACTACCAACGACGTTCTGTAGTGATTCCGGGACTACCGTTAGATACTGCTTCAGAGGATGAGATGAACGATTTTTAGCGTGTGTGAAAATGCCATGCCTGACCGGGATTCGAACTCGGGACCTCCGTATGAAGAGACGCTACCACTCGCCCTAAGAAGGCCGGCTTACGATCCCTTCTACTGGATTATTAGTAGTGTCATCAACACTACTTCAGAAACCGCAGGTAGAACGAACTCTTTTCTTGACGATTAATAACGTAAATTAATCTAAAATGAAGGTCTGGGTAAACGAGTAATAGTCCGGTTTGATACATGCGCATACTAAACGTCTTCAAAAAAAGTGTTATAGTTATGATACCAAAGAAAGCAGGGGCAGATAAATGTGAAGAATACAGAACAATTAGTTTAACTAGTCATGCATCAAAAATCTTAACTAGAATTTTATACAGAAGAATTGAGAGGAGAGTGGAAGAAGTGTTAGGAGAAGACCAATTTGGTTTCAGGAAAAGTATAGGGACAAGGCAAGCAATTTTAGGCCTCAGATTAATAGTAGAAGGAAGATTAAAGAAAAACAAACCGACATACTTGGCGTTTATAGATCTAGAAAAGGCTTTCGATAACGTAGACTGGAATAAAATGTTCAGCATTTTAAAAAAATTAGGGTTCAAATACAGAGATAGCAGAACAATTGCTAACATGTACAGGAACCAAACAGCAACAATAACAATTGAAGAACATAAGAAAGAAGCCCTAATAAGAAAAGGGAGTCCGACAAGGATGTTCCCTATCTCCGTTACTTTTTAATCTTTACATGGAACTAGCAGTTAATGATGTTAAAGAACAATTTAGATTCGGAGTAACAGTACAAGGTGAAAAGATAAAGATGCTACGATTTGCTGATGATATAGTAATTCTAGCCGAGAGTAAAAAGGATTTAGAAGAAACAATGAACGGCATAGATGAAGTCCTACGCAAGAACTATCGCGTGAAAATAAACAAGAACAAAACAAAAGTAATGAAATGTAGTAGAAATAACAAAGATGGACCGCTGAATGTGAAAATAGGAGGAGAAAAGATTATGGAGGTAGAAGAATTTTGTTATTTGGGAAGTAAAATTACTAAAGATGGACGAAGCAGGATCGATATAAAATGCCGAATAGCACAAGCTAAACGAGCCTTCAGTAAGAAATATAATTTGTTTACATCAAAAATTAATTTAAATGTCAGGAAAAGATTTAAGTGTATGTTTGGAGCGTCGCTTTATATGGAAGTGAAACTTGGACGATCGGAGTATCTGAGAAGAAAAGATTAGAAGCTTTTGAAATGCGGTGCTATAGGAGAATGTTAAAAATCAGATGGGTGGATAAAGTGACAAATGAAGAGGTATTGCGGGAAATAGATGAAGAAAGAAGCGTTTGGAAAAATATAGATAAAAGAAGAGACAGACTTATAGGCCACATATTAAGGCATCCTGGAATAGTCGCTTTAATATTGGAAGGATAGGTAGAAGGGAAAAATTGTGTAGGCAGGCCACGTTTGGAGTATGTAAAACAAATTGTTGGGGATGTAGGATGTAGAGGGTATACTGAAATGAAACGACTAGCACTAGATAGGGAATCTTGGAGAGCTGCTTCAAACCAGTCAGATGACTGAAGACAAAAAAAAAAAAAACTAAACGTCTTAACAAAAAATATATTTTTATTGTAGTTTATTAAGACAGAGTCAACGCAAAATTATTGAGCAATAAAAGAATTGTATCTATATTACAAAAAGTATTCAGATTTCTTAAAGATTGTAGGGGGGGAGGGTGGAAAAAGTGCATCTACTGCCTTTCGAGTACCTAAGCATAGTGTGTTCCTTAACATTTCTAAAGATTAGAGTTCGAATCGTTAAATTATAATTTAATGATTCGAACGGACAGCTTTATTTCTAAGCTGTCCGTTGATCGTGAAAGTCTTCACTGTTACATCCAGTTGCTGTGTTTTATGAAACCCGTTTTTAATAAGAATAAGGCGGTTGCTTGTTAGCCGACGAGAAATTGTGATGAAATTCACAGAACGATTTGTTTGCACAAATCACGAGAGATCCCTAAAAAATAAATAATGTTTATCAATGCTTACAAAATGTTAACTCATCTTTAATCTTGCAATTTGTTTAATTAGACTATCTACAAAAAAAAACACAGGAAATAAATTGAGTGTTGCCTGAATCTACTTCTTTTTAGCAATCTTTAAAATTTCTTCAAAATTTTCATATTAGAGAAATGTATCACGCGTGTTTTTAAAGTTTTGTCCGTTTTGAAATAAAAGCAAAACTGAAATATATGAACAAATTTCAGCATATAAACTACTTTTATTTACTACTTTTCTGTATAGCTGCCTTCAACACATTTTTCAGAGGGTTTCAGTAGCTTCTTCATTCCCTCTTCAAGAAACTGCGCCACCGGTGACGCCTTTTTTCAATTCGTTGTCATCGTCAAACGTTTCTGATACAAGTAACTGAAACAGAGGGTAGATTTACCTACCCTTTCATATAATTTAATATTTCTTAGGAGCTAAGATACTTTATATTTTTGTTTGGTCATATTCAAAGCTCCATAAAGGTAAGGGGCAAAAAAGTTTTCTTTTTAACGGTTTCTGATCTTAAAGTTATATTTTTATACTAATTAGACGATTCCACAACATTAGTTTGGATATATGTTTTGAGTTAATTCATTAAGGCGTGGAGGTATTAACCTTAATTTTCTCATCGGTTATGTAATTTTCTCGATAACTAAAATTTTAATCTAAAATCTAAAGTTTTTCTTGAGTCAAAAGTACGTCCAAGAGGATCCACGAAGTTATTAAAGCTCGGGGTTAATAATTTTCTTACTACTTGGAAGTTTGCCTACAACGAACCCGGAGAGATTATCAAACTCTATGCAGACTTTTTATTTTAATTTAAAAATAACTATAGGTTAAGTTATTAAAACTTAACTTTATATACTAATAAAGATTTAAAATTAATAATATACTATGTTGTATTATATTAACATTATGAATATAATAAACAAATATTATTAAATCTCCAATCAAAATAAAATCTTTAGAATAGTCGATTTAGGTAAAGTCTGTAATATCATTTTGTATACATATATAAATAAATCGGAAGAGAGTATTGGTATAACATATTTATTATATATAAGTCCAAAGGTGGGACAGACATGTATTTGAAATTGAACCATCTAATGGGTTAGTAAACCCCTCAGTAACCACTAAAACCCTTTTTCCGTCTAAGTCTTTTCTCCATTTACTACGGTATCACATCTTAGTAGTGACCTCAATAGCTTCTCTCTTTCAGATCTGATCTTTTTCTCGAAAGCTAATGATTGGTTTTTCCTCATCCACTTCGAAACGTTCTTTAAAACCATTCCCACCTTCTTTTCTTTTCCTTCATCTTATTCTACTGCTACTGACTAAAAGTCTCATCATTTTAACTTCTTACTAAGACGACAAGAAACTAAACATCTGTTAAAATAAGACATGATCGACATTAAATATGAGAAACCTAAATATCTATCTTTGATAATAAATTAAACATTTACTTTTATGCATATAATTTGTTGTATTACTTTTTTAATAAGATTAATTTATATATATACACACACACACACACACACACCCATTATAATAAGAACTCATTTTAAATAATATTCCATCTTATAGATCTGGTAGAGTGCACAGTCACAAAGATATTATATAACATTTGACATTAGGTAGTACTTAAATATACTTTAGTACTTTTTTTTTCTTAATAAGTAAAGTCAATTTTAAAACTACAATAATAATAAAAATTAAAATAAATAATAATACGTTTCCTTAATGATGTTAAAGAACAATTTAAATCCGGAGTAACAGTACAAGGTGAAAAGATAAAGATGCTACGATTTGCTGATGATATATTAATTCTAGGCGAGAGTAAAAAGGAATTAGAATGAAGAACTACCGCATAAACTACGCAAGAACTACCGCATGAAAATAAACAAGAACAAAACGAAAGTAATAAAATGTAGTAGAAATAATGAAGATGGACCACTGAATGTGAAAATAGGAAGAGAAAAGATTATGGAGGTAGAAGTTTTCTGTTATTTGGGAAGTAAAATTACTAAAGATGAAGTAGGAGCGATATAAAATGCCGAATAGCACAGGCGAAACGAGCTTTCAGTCAGAAATATAATTTGTTTACGTCAAAAATTAATTTAAACGTCAGAAAAAGATTTTTGAAACTATATGTTTGGAGCATAGCTTTATGTGGAAGTAAAACTTAGACGATCGGAGTACCTGAGAAGAAAAGATTAGAAGCTTTTGAAATGCGGTGATATAGGAGAACTTTAAAAATCAGGTGGGCGGATAAAGTGACAAATGAAGAGGTGTTGCGGAAAATAGATGAAGAAATAAGCATTTGGAAAAATATAGTTAAAAGAAGAGATAGATTTATAGGCCACATATTAAGGCATCCTGGAATAATCGTTTTAATATTAGAGGGTTAGGTAGAACGAAAAAATTGTGCAGGCAGGCAACGTTTGTAATATGTAAAACAAATTGTTAGAGATGTAAGATGCAGTGGGTATACCGAAATGAAACGACTAGCACTAGATAAGGAATCTTGGAGAGCTGCATGAAATCAGTCAAATAACTTAAGACAAAAAAAAAGTCTTCCTTAAACTCCTGCGTATTTTTTTTTTTTCAATTCGGTGCGAAATTAAAAACCATTGATTCTTATTTTAATTTATAAATCCGTAATTTGGCTATTATTTTTCAAAATTTAAATATGAATTACGCCCACCGAGTCTAGAGGTTAAGTCATTGTCGCAAATCATTTGTTTTACAGGTGATTTTCGTAGTCGAAGTTTCTGAGGTAAAAATCCTGATAAAAGTTAGTTGTTGTTATATGGATTTGATTTAGAAACGGTGGATACTGGTGTACTTTGATGATCGGGGTTCAGTTAACTCGAGTTTGTACATCATTTACATGTCATACACATCTTATCTCATTTGGGCAGCAGGGGATTGTTCACCGGTTGAACAGATTGCAACGTACATATTACGAAAATGAATATATGAATCAAATAATATTATTACCCAAGGGGTATTATTCAACTATTATTTTTATTAATCATTTTTTGGGGTCGATTAATTTTATACGTAAGTTCGAAGCTTAAGGAAAGAATATGGAACTGATAATTTACGGCGTTTAAATTAATGCCCGATTGAAAATTCTAACCCAAGAACTTTCAGACGGCATTATCGCTCCGCCATGGAAGTCAGAATTTATATTTTTATTTATCTTTAAAATTATTTTATCCAATTTATATTTAAAATGCGGATTAAAATTTTATCCTAACCCCCGAAGGGGAAGACACCCTTCGCCAACCCATCCGTTCCTAATAATTAGGCTTTACTGAAGGTCATCTTCGAAAGCTCGGCTTTTAACACACTCCAGTCTGCCTCGGCCAGGATGCCACCGATCCAAATGCCACGAGTGACATTCCCATCCGTATACTACTAATTAATGAGCTCAAAACAAAACACATCTCACCGAGTCTTAAGCAAGACTGAAAATACCTAACTAAACAAAGGAATTTACCTACCCGTAGAAGGTATCAGTGAGTTCAACAACACGAAACATAAAACTATTACAAGAATAATAACATTGAAACAAAAGAAAATAAAGGACAACAACAACAAAAACATAATTTATAAAACAAAACATCAACAAAAAAAAAAATACAAGAGAAATCCAAGCAGAGCTCTAGATCCCCTCAACAATCCTTTCCTTTGTTAAGTACAC
This sequence comes from Lycorma delicatula, assembly GCF_047948215.1. NCBI lineage: Eukaryota > Metazoa > Arthropoda > Insecta > Hemiptera > Fulgoridae > Lycorma > Lycorma delicatula. The sequence goes on along the minus strand of NC_134459.1, from coordinate 174,315,497 downwards.
TATAAAATTCTCCACTATTGCCCATTCGGCCTGGCTCCTCCAGTTTACACGAAAATGCAACGTCGACCCGATAAGAACAAGCCGACAGATGGTCTCCGTACGCATTAACTCGTACTTCGAGCACTCATATAGAACATGGTAGGTGTCATCCAATTGTTCACACTGAGGACACATCCCAGAATCTACCAGGTCGAATATCTGCAGTCTGTCTCTAAAAGCACCATTGCCGGAAAGAGATTGCATCACGTATTTATTAGTGTGCACCCAAGAGGCGTACCGCAAACCAACAACATTTGGAAAGACATCATGTACTCACCCTGTGTCTCATCCCATCTGACCATTGTTTATTTTAATGTTTTTTTAACCCTAAGTATATTCTATATCTAAAACAAATCAAATCAAATATCAACCAAATCAAATTCTATATCTATATATAGAACAAAGATCCCGACTGATATTTTAACGGACAGCTCAAATCGCTTAATCCAGGTAGAATTTTAGAGTGCATTTTTTGAAAACGAAGACATCCACTGACGAAGGATTTTGTAAAACTCTGTTTAAAAGCGGTCGAAATTGGGGAAAACGTTTTTTTATTAAAAACCGAAGCTGTTGCAGTCGTGAAATGTGGTATTTAGACTTTTCTTTGATAACAAAAAGGGACATGTTTCAACAATTTTCAAAAACCAATCTGGGAAAGAGACGGAGAAAAATTTTGTAAGAAAATTCAAAAATATGTAACGAATAACGAATGAATTCTAAAAGATAACTCCGGTCCAGTTTCGCCATCGTATTATCGATCTAATTCGATGCGAAATATTATTTCGCAATTTATTTCTCAATTTTTTCTAAGTTATTTCTAAAATTATTTCTCAACTTACATTTGCGCGCAAGCAAATTTTAGCTTATTACCTGCTCGATCTTATACGTTTGATAGTGTTATGTCATTAATGTTTACAGACGCGTACGAAAATATTCGGTATGTTACACGTTATGCCACCTACTGAAGAAATAAAAAATTATAAAATCGTACGACAAAAGATAATTTGCAGCAATCTGAATTTTGTTTATATGTTTAAAATGTGTTCGTTTTGGTTTATCAAAATAATAATTTTATATGTTTCGTTTCGATTACTGAATTTAACTTTTTTTTCTTCTAATATAGAAATGATTATTTTTCATGAATTAATTTATTACCATGCCAGCGGGCACGGTAAACAAAAAACAAAATAATAATTTGACAAAACCAAAATCTTTGCCAAAAAGTAAATAGACCGATTTGCAAATACGCCTACTAAAAATAATCGACCTTTAACCTACGGTAGAATTTTAATAAAGATTTAATGTTTCTTTTGAAAACTTATTCTAGGAACAATTCCAAAATTCCTGCGAAAGAAGCCGTGGTCAACAGCTAGTTGTTAATATAAAAACTAGATATATTTTAAACTTATTCGTATGTTTCACTGAAAATCGGTTCAATGGTTCGAGTATGATTAATAAACAGACAAATAGGTAATATGAAAAATCGCTTTAATTAAAGATAATTATATAAGATGAATTTACAGTTATGTATGTAAACAATACTAACATGTTACGACTTAATTTCATCAATTTTGCACTCAATTTTACGCTTAATAAAACCGATTAAGTTTACCGATTTAATTTGATTTTGGGAAAACAATGTTTACACTTGTAATAAAATTAATACGCATGAACTAAATTTTCATCTTCTCAGCAGACCTCCCTTTCTATCTGTGAGTATATAAATATATATATATATATATATATATATATATATATATATATATATAAAGAGAGAGAGAGAGAGAGAGTATATATAAATAAATATATACGCAACGTAGTTACTGTGAAATAGTGAATATACAATTTCATAATTTCTATATACATTATAATAGGCTTATACAGCAGCTTTTCAGCGTAATGCACCCATTTAAAAATAAAAAAGATTTCTTTCCTTTTCTTTTAAAAACCTACTTCTCGTTTTTTATAACAAAAAAATAATACAAAGAATATTTCCTAATGTATATTACTTTTCATTTTTGTTTTACTTATTTTTATGTCTATATTGTACAGGGGATGTTATATAAAATACGCCTCCTTTCTTTTATTTAGCCTACGCTTTTTTTTTTTTATAAATAAAGCGTATATTCATATTTGAAAGAGATATTCTTACAAAAGTCTAAATGTACTAAATTAATTAAACAATATGAAAACAAAAAATATATAATAATACTGAAAAAATTTATATATTAATAATTAATTTAATACATTAACTAATTTATATATGCATCGCGTGTTAACAAAGAACGGTAATTATAAAGTTAACTTTTCGACGGATAAAGATAGAAAAATGAATCTTAACAGATGTTATCTCGAAACAATTTATTTTAACAAAGGACGCTTCTTACGGGGAACGCTCAAAAATTCTAAATGAAACTGATACAATTGTAAGGAAAACAAAACTTCGGAATGAAATAACCTTATAATACTATAAACCTTATTATAAATAAACCCTATTTAATATTTTTCAACGCTATTTTTTACTTTCCTACCTATAGCGATATATGTTGCTATATCAATAACGGGAAAGTATATAGATCGGTAAAAAAAATGAAAGAACATTTTTTTTTAAATTTTTGTGTCTTAAGAAGACATTTCAAAAAAAAACGAAAAAATGGATTTAAATAAATTCGAAATAATCTGCGATAAAAGTTATTTATTCCAATGCTCCCAAGTCAAAAAATCTATTTTTTTCAGACGCAAGTTTGTGTGTACGTACCGTATGCCTGCATTTGGTCTTATAACTCTGGGCCCGTAAACCGATTTTCTTCAAACTCGGTAGAAAGGTATCTTCGGGAGGAAAGAATATATTACATTTTTGCAAATATTGGAAAATTGAACCCGGATATTTTGGCCGGGTCCAAAAAGTTATAGATATTAAGTTAAAGATATTTTGGCCGGTCTTTTAAAAGTTGAAACTTTTTTTTATCAAGATCGCAAATTACAAACATTTATTTAATTAATACTCACCCTCTCCCCAGAAAAATTACTTTGTATATCTTTCTTTTTTTAGCATTATATTATTTCAGAAAAGAAGTTAATAGGAATTTTACTTCTACATCGGTAGTCATTTAAATCACTATAAAATATTTTTGCCCGTCCTACTTCAACGGTATGCGGTAACAAAACAAATTTCTTTTAATTTTTTGGAAAAAAACTTTTTATTTATATCCATCTCCCAATTTACTTCACTAGAGGTAAAAAGGATTTAGAAGAAACAACGAACGGCATAGATGAAGTCCTACGCAAGAACTATCGCATGAAAATAAACAAGAACAAAACAAAAGTAATGAAATGTAGTAGAAATAACAAAGATGGACCGCTGAATGTGAAAATAGGAGGAGAAAAGATTACGGAGGTAGAAGAATTTTGTTATTTGGGAAGTAGAATTACTAAAGATGGACGAAGCAGGAGCGATATAAAATGCCGAATAGCACAAGCTAAACGAGCCTTCAGTAAGAAATATAATTTGTTTACATTAAAAATTAATTTAAATGTCAGGAAAAGATTTTTGAAAGTGTATGTTTGGAGTGTCGCTTTATGTGGAAGTGAAACTTGGACGATCGGAGTATCTGAGAAGAAAAGATTAGAAGCTTTTGAAATGCGGTGCTATAGGAGAATGTTAAAAATCAGACGGGTGGATAAAGTGACAAATGAAGAGGTATTGCGGCAAATAGATGAAGAAAGAAGCGTTTGGAAAAATATAGTTAAAAGAAGAGACAGACTTATAGGCCACATATTAAGGCATCCTGGAATAGTCGCTTTAATATTGGAAGGACAGGTAGAAGAGAAAAATTGTGTACGCAGGCCACGTTTGGAATATGTAAAAAAAAATTGTTAGGGATGTAGGATGTAGAGGGTATACTGAAATGAAACGACTAGCACTAGATAGGGAATCTTGGAGAGCTGCATCAAACCAGTCAAATGACTGAAGACAAAAAATATATATATTTATATGTGTTTATATTATATATAAATTCTGTTTTTTTAATTAACAGAATAAAAAATTGGCAAATTGCATAACTTTCTCGGCTTTAAGCCTGAAACATTCTACCCACTAATTATTAAATTACTATAGAATTATTGGAAATTTTTACATTTAGAAGGTTTTTACGAAAGAAGGATTTTTTTAGCGTATACAATGTTTATATTTAAAATGTAATAACATATCAAAAAACCTTACTTTTCGAACTTTTTTTATTGAGGTATGATATTCACTTGCCCCATTTAAATAACTCTATCTCCTAGGTGGTTTTTTTTAGTATTTTTTTTAAAATGAAAATCCAGTTTGGAGATATAAGCAATATTTTAGAAATTCATTACCATCCTCATTTTAAAAAAAGTATAAAATTAAGATTTTTAGCATTGTTAAAAAAATATAGTGCATTAATATTTAAATATTAAACTACAAATCAGCATTCATTAAAATTCATAACCTACATTTAAAATCTTACGTTTTAAATCTGTGTTTGAAAAACCGTGTTTTTTGTATACGAATAACTGAAACACACTTAGATGAGTGTTAACGTCTAAAAAGAAAAAACTAAAATAATTCTATATATATATACATATATGTATATGTATATACTTTAATACAAAGGTATTTTAGGAAGAATTTTCGTTTTAAGACGCGTTGAAGTGTTGGAAGTGGCTAAGTTAACAAGCATGTAAGGACGACCACACGTTGGTTTCTTTCCTAAGTACATCGTACTAAAGCTAATAGAAAAAAAAGAATAAAGGAACACGTCTGTATATACATGAGAAAAATAATCTTAAATTCGTAAAAAGCTCTTTTTCTTTTCTTTCTTTTTTAATTAAAAAAAAACAAAACTACAATTATTTTATGGTAAAATTTAACTGACAAAAAATATAACGTTAATTTTAGATTTACTGTAAACGCATTTTTAATGAAAATACGTTCGAAGATACAAGAAAATATTAATTTAAACAGTAATAAAATACAAAATTTAATTAATTAAAAATTTACTGTACGTATTAATTTTGTCAATTATAACTTCGGTTACAATATATAATTCATAATATTGTAACTGTGTAATAATTATTATTGTAACGATTAAGAATCCACGTTAATGTTAAATATTAAAGTTACTTACGGAAAGTAATTTAATTACATTACTTAAGTACTTTTATATTTAAGTTTATGTTAACAAGAAATTATAAAATGTAAACTTAATGCGAAAGTCATTTATTAAAACAATTTAAAATTAACGGGTTTTGTAATTAATATTTCTTCTATTTAAATTCATATTAATTTTTTTCATACCATTTAATACGCTAAATTTTTAACCGTTAAATAGAGATTTCAGAAATAATTTAATAATAAAAATTATATCGTAGAAGTATTAAACATACCTACTGAACAGAGAAAACAAAGATACGTTACTTGGACGTCAATGTCTTGTCTCAATATCAACAGTAAAAAACAAATAAAAAAAAAATTTTCCTTAATATTATATAATAACGTAATCACGATAATGTTGTCTAAGAAAGTGATAAAAAATATTTTTTAATTCTGTAAAACGTGTAAAAATGTCATTTTCTTAAAAATAAAATGTACAATCTTACTTGTCAATAAATTTTCATTTAAATTTTATAAGCAATATGTATTTAACAGTGGCACTGAACAACAGAGGTAAGTGAGTTGTACAGAGACAAATCATCATCGATTAAATAATAAGGTAAAGTAACATCATCAACTTATCATTCGTTACAACCAAGTTTTAAATCGTTATTATTATATAATTAATATATTCCGCCAATCTCCGTAGCGAAATGGTCGCGTCACAGCCTTTCGTTCGGTAAGTCCGGGATTTGAATCCCAGTCAGAATAATTAAGAATAAGGCTATAGTTATTTAAAAAATAAATTATTACTAAGCGTTATAATAAATTATTATATTGTGTTCTCTCAATTAACACAATATATTGCATTTTTTAAAAAGATTGGAAATTAATGATTCGATATTAGGTCTATGATTATTAATAACGATAAATCTATACACCTTGATCGAGGGCTGGCGTGGTATAAACACTTAGATCATGTTTGCGCTGTTTCATCGGGCATCTTTGCCTCGCGTAAACTAGCAATTGTCTGCTCTTTAGATCTGTTGAAAACGGCCTACTATGAGCTAATATTTCCACACTTGTCCTACGGGATTCGAATTTGGGGATACTGTGGTCGGAGCTTACCGAGTAGTGTATTTCAGTTGCAGAAGAAAACTGTTAGAACGAGAGTGAAATTAAAATTCAGAGAGTCGTTTAGGGACGTTTTCTCGAAGCTGGGATATCTGACTTTGTCCTTGTCTTTCTATCTTGGATGTAATGTTGTATTACCGTTCGAAATGATATTTAGTGCGGAACAGAGATGTACATCTTTATGATACCAGAGGAGGGACAACTTGCGTGCCCAACAGCACAGAATATGTCTTTCGAACGTTTACCTTCGCAAGTTGGTGTCGGATTAATTAATAGGTTCCCAGAGGATTTCAAAAAAATTCCCATTCTGAGTCGGTTTAAATCTCGACTAAGAGGTCTTTTGGTGTCAAAGACGTTCTATTCTGTTGACGAGTTCATGGATGGCCGCTGGGATAATTAATCAAAATTTTGTAAGGGCAGAGCCTGATGTCAAAAGATGTGAATTTTGCATGAATAAACGGAATGGGGCGACTGAATGGATAGAAAGGACTTTAAAATTTTAATAATTTCTGTAGACTCAACCACATTTTCTAGTTTTCATTGTTGACGATTGTGATATAATTTTGGATTGTTTTTTTACGCAATAAAAAGATTGTTATTGTTTTATTACTATATACTTTTCATGAAATTATAAATTAAATATTTTTATTTCCTTAACTGTTATAACAGAGGAAAATTATTTTTCTTTTTCGGTAAAAGTGTCCCGAGTTTTTATTTTTCAGCTCTAGAGACCACAAAATGGCATGTTAAAAAGTTCTCTCTCTCTCTCTCTCTCTCTCTCTCTCTCTTATGTGTGTGTGTGTGTGTGTGTGTGTGTCTACCAAGGACTAACGAAATGAAAACAATTGATGGTTAGCATAGTCATATCTTGTAATTTGCAAAGTTTGATGAAAAGTTTACTCTGACGCAATTCTCATTACTATACTAATTATATAATTTGGCAGGTGAATTGCAGAGTTTTTGTGTCGCAAAAAATCTTTCTGAATAGGATTTATTACAGATCAGTTACTAATAGTTTTCAATTTTTTTAGAGTGTTTTTCCAGTAGATTTAAAAAAGTAAAATTTAGACGGCAATATTTTGTAACAATATCGAGTAAATGATTTTTACGACTAAATGTTTCATTTGTTAAGTCTGATAAAATTAAACCAACACTTTTAAAATATTGCATATTGAAATGCAATCGGTAATTTTTCAAAGAATAACTTTTCTACAATTTTAATAACTTGATATAATTAACAACTTATGAAAGTCCTTTAAATTGAAAAAAATAAATAAATTAGCGGATGGAAGTACTCGTTATATAAAATATACATCATAAAAAGAAATTTATTATTTAATTAACGAGTAAACAGAAAATAAACGACGTATTTGATTTTTTTTTACGTAATTTAACGTTTATTCCTTTTCTTTTGTAGTTAAAAAAAGTGTAAATTAATCTAAAAATTAACCATGAATAAAATCACGAAAAAATAAAACCCAATGTAATAAACAGCTTTGTTTAACAACTCATTAAAATTTAAATATATATATATATATGCGTGTGCGTGTGTGTGTGTGTGTGTGTGTGTGTAGTAGTAGTAGTAGTAGTAGTAGTAGTAGTAACAAACAGATTTTTTTAAAAATACTCACCACACGTAGTAAACACAATAATTAATTATTTATATGTAGTTGATAATTAACACATATTGATATGCATTAATAGAAATACTAAAATTAGAGAACAGATGTAAATATAAAACCAAACAGAAAATAAAATGAGAAAAAAAAATTATGAAAACTAATTATAAAAAGTTGCTTACTTACGTATTCATTGACTCCACATGGGGTTAATACAAACATCAAATCCATATGTAATTTTGAAAGGGCATTGGCACCGATAATATTTATTTATGTATTCATTATATCTGCATACCTTATTTGCATAATTTTAATTATTTTTGTACATAACCTAACCGGGTGCGTGTAAAATAAATAAATATTTTTACGCATATAAACAGATTTATACTCAGGTTGTATCTATAAATTACGATATATTTAGAAACTTCTAAATATAAAATATTTAAAAGTTAAAAAGATGAATGTTTTTATTACAAAAAAAAATCAACCAAAATGACACGATAGTTAAAGATAATTCATTGGAAACGTACATAATACATTAGAAATCTAATTTAAATATATCGTACAGTTTAGCTTCAATCTGTGATTTCCGAGCAAATGTACTTTTTCAACTTAAAATCTATAAATATCACGTAAAAATAGTAATAATAATATTACAGTTGTGTAATAAAATTTCCAATTACTGGGATCGGCCTCTACCATGTTTATCCAAATATTAAAAAATTCTAATAATTGGAATATAAATAAAAACAAAGACTAATTTATTTCTGAACGATACATAACAATTCTCGTATATTTACAAATTATGTCAGAACGGTAGATACGTTACGCTACTCTTCCGATAAAGAAAGGAACAGCATTTGCCTGGATGGATTAACGAAAACCCTTGATAAAATATCGATCGTAGCAGCATCACGATTTACGGGATTTATTTATTGGGGACTACTAGTAACAGCAACGTCAGAATAAGGTCCTACCACGATAGCGCTGCCGCCTTGTTTTGTAAGAAATGTGAATTTCAAGGGCGTCTGGGTATCTCGTTTATCGGCGAAGAAATTGAGCGTCTGGGTTCGAAATACATATCTCGGTTGAATTTGCACACTAATCGTCTTGCTTTGAATTTACTGGACAACGGAGGGATAACGGACGGTTGAAAAGATTCCGCGTACTGGACGTAGGCGACGGATGTCGATATTCGAAACTATACGCTTTACTGGATAATTATTACCGGTATAGTTATTGTATTAGTGTAACTTACGGTTTTCTGTGGATCTGGGGATCGCTTCATTTGGCTGTTTTGTTTATTATACGTATCCTTCTTCCCGAGCACGACTGATCCTCCCTGTCGATGTTTGCATTTTCTGATAAACGGGCGAAGAGTAGCCTGTAAGGCGATTGATTGTGGTGAATTGTGAATCCTACGAGCGCGAAAGATATATATCTCGGATTGAGTTTTCTTACTGCGTTTTACAGTTTATCATTATTCAGTATTTTCGTTATTTATTATTTTTGTTGCGTTTTTCACTGACGGACTCTTTTAACATTTGTATCTCCAAATTAATTTATCGGTTATTTATGTTTTATCTACTGTCATTTTTACATGTTTAATCTCGAGGATATCTTTGGATGATCCTCTTTCTTGCCGTAGTGTATCATTCGATCGGGGAAACCGTTTGTAAATAAACGGTTACTTTTATTTTCCCGAAATTGAAACGTGTCTTAAAAGGACGTCATTTTGGAACTCTGGAGAACATTCAAAAGACTGTAACCGACCAGTTAAAAACCCTACCAGTTGAAGCCTTCCAGCGTTGCTACCAGGAGTAGGAACAACAACTACTTCTCTACCGGTGTATAGCTGCCCAAGGGAACTACTTTGATGGGGGATAATATTGTTTGAAAAAAATAAAAACTTTGGTAAGTAAAAAGTCAGTCTCATTACTTTTATCACACACCTCGTATAAACATAAGGATAAGTTAATAAATTTAAGTTTTTAAATCTTCTCTCTACACCAGTGATTCTCAAACTTTTTCGCCCACCGCCGACATTGAGAATCAAACATTTTCTAGCGCCCCTCCAAATTTTTAATCTGTTAAAAATAATAATTGTAATGGCTGTTTCTAAGAGCGCTTCGTATTGTTGCGCAATTATTGCTTTTAAACGTGGGCATATCCTATTTCTGAGTTGAAACTTGCATTTTAAATGAGAGCAATAAAACGCATATTTAATTATATTTGTATGTATTTTATTAAAATTGCTTTCAAAAAAATTACAATTGTAATTATATAGTTATAGTGATAGAATATTCAGTAATACAATGCAATAATTAAAACAAGCATTTAATTGAAAAATTATACTTATATTAATGTGAACGATGAATCTGATGTGAGTTTTAAGGAATTTACACAAATTTTATTAGTTTTATATTAACAAATATCAGACTCGAAACGCTACCACTCGCGCCACGGAGGTCGACTCTTATAAAACAGCTAAAAGTTTCGCTTTTTGTAACAGTTTTAACGATATTTAAAGTTAAAAGTAACAATCGACTCAGATGAACTGTGTTCTAGAATTTTCACTTTTATATAATTATCTTCAGATATAAAATTTTATTTTTTATTTATCTGATTTTTAAAAAAATTTAATCCGATGTAAAATTAAGAAAATTAAAAAAATTATTTTATTTATGTAATAAAAAAAAGATGCAATTCGAAATGGAAAATACGTATTTTAATTGCATAATATTACAAAAACAATTTAAAAAAATTTTTTCAGAGAATTTCTTATAAATTTATAAACTTAATCGTTAAAAAAAAAGTGGAAAATGTATATTTATAATAAAATTTCATTAAAAAAACTACTAACAGTTTGAAAATATTGGTTTTGTAGAACTATGTTTTATTAGATAAAATGTTAAGTCCTTTATTGTAAACTAAATGACACGTCATATGTACAAATCGGTTGACAAAAATATGAGGTATGACTGAAATATTCTGAAGCGGATCGTAAAAATTACGCGTGGGAACATACATAAACGTATTAAAATTTCTGATACTTTTATCCGATTTTTAAAAATGTTACTGTATTAAAAAATGCTTATATTAAAAATGTTATTGTATTTAAGCTAACTATCGGGCAAATAGTAAAAGCGGGACCAAAATATCTTTATTATTTTTTATCAATTCAATTATTAGACTCCAAATAAGGTACAATTCTGATGATAAAAACGTCATTTGGTTAAGAAAATTAAAATTTTTACAAAGAATTTTTATTTTTTTTCTGGATTATACTTTTAATATTGCATATAATTAATTATTTGTTTATTTTTCTAATGTGTAGTTGCAATCTATTCCAACTAGTGAACGATAAGCAATCTCCCTCGTGGCCCGATGAGATGAGTATAACGTGTATGACATGCACGTAGATGAGTTGTAGTCTTCTACAAATCAGGCCGACTATTCCTAAGTTGTGTGGTTAATTGAACCCCAGCCAACAAAGTAAGCCGGTATCCACTATCTAGTATTCAAATCCGTATAAACGCAACTAGCTTTAACTACAATTCGAAACTCAGAACCTTCAAATCAGCTGTTTTGAATTTGATTTTAAGATTTTTCATAATTTTTATTAAGTTCAGATTATTTTAATTACAGAAAAAATTCCTTCAAGGAAATACCGAAATTTCAAAAGTTGACTAAAACGTTTTTAGGAAACAAAATAAAAAACACGAAAAAATAGAAGAAAAATGAAAATAGTCCTCCTCACACACACACATACACACACAGGTAGAGAGAGAGAGAACGAGAGAGTGTGTGTGTGAGTGAAAAGAGAACAAATTATAAATGCAAGAGACTCATAAAATATTTCAAACGCTAATCTGTTTATGACACAAGCAATACTATTTATAATACTAAATACATACAAAAGATAAATTCAACTACAAATTTAGAGTCAAATAAACTACGAGTAATTTTATTACTTAATGTCTCTAAAATAAAACACATTTATTCCAGAGTAAACTAATTTGTTTTGATTTAGTCCTCTAGAAATACTCAGCTATAAGCAAAAATATATTATAATACACATACACACCCACACACACACACACACACACACACACACACACACACACACACACACACACACACACACACACACACACACACACACACACATATATATATATATATATATATATAAAAGAAAGATGTTTGGTTGATAACAACAGAGATTAATACATCAAGGTGGCGCCCCCAACCGATAATGGTAGTGTTTCCTTTTTTCTTTTTTTTTAAGTATAACAAAGACAAGAGAACAACAGAAGAACAATATAGAATAGACGTCTATATCTGTGCTGCAGCTGTCAGAGGGCGTCAGGTGGAGCCCTACCTGAGGTAATGACTACCTCGATAATTTAAGGCACCCGCACAGCCGGTCAACACTCTAATCTTTTTATATACATCTTCCTTTGATGGTCATTATACATCCAGTGAAAAAAAAATGTAATCAATCTGACATATACAAAACGATTAATCAGAATTTAAATTGTTTATAGTTGGTAAAGAAATAAATTTAAGAGTAATAAAATGTAATCGTGTGAAGATCAGTTTATCCCGATCAATTTTTATGGAGTTTTACTTTTTGATTAAAGTAATTTAAAGATTAAAGTTTAAAACGTATAATACATATAAACGATTCGTTACTGTATCGATGTGTTTAAAACAAAGATCATTATTAGACAAACCTGAATTTATTGAACGCGTGTATAACGTGTACTAACATATGTAGTGCAATATCTAGAAAAACGTGCTTTCAAAACAATTACGTATTAATAACCTTTAAAGAACTTATCGATCGATTTATTTATTATTTTGTAAAAGTTGGTTGTTACATTTTTTTATATAATTTTTTTTTCTTACGAAAGAGCGGGTATCGACAGCTATGTTCATTAGTCCGGTGGAAATCGGTAGCGTATGAAACGACCGGAATTTGAACCCGAAACCTTCGTACCGGAATGCCGGGATGCTACCTACTCAGCCACGGAGGTCGGCTTATTATTTATATAAATATATTGAATATAACTTTTTAAAGACGATCGACGCCGACCTTAAACTGCGGGGCTCTGGAAGCCACTGAACGCTGTAACTGTGACCCGACTGCTGATTCCAACGGAAGAGCTGCAACTTCCCACTACAGCCGAGCCGGGTGTAGACCCAACAGCCCTTCTCAGGGCTACCACGCAAAACACACAAACGGCCCTTTTCAGGAACACCACTCCAAAAACCTCAAACAGGTCTTTTCAGGGCTACTATAAGATTCTAAGGTGCCACATGCCGTCGAAACCTGCGAAAAAATAAATAAGTGCTCAAAATAATTTTTAATTAACGTCTCTGTATGGTGAATTAATTATTTTCTATTTTTTTATTTATTTAGAATCTTCACGTATTTATAATTAATTCACCGATAAAAGCTGGAAGGTTGTGCGTGGGAATGTTTAAGTGTGAATTCTGTAGCGTATGAAGAATGTTATGTAGCACCGGGATTCGAACCCGGGACCTCCTGATAAAATACCGAGCGCTACCACTCCGACACGGAAATCGGTGGACTTCAATCAGAACTATTTTTTATGTTATAGTTTATTTATATGTTTCATTATTTTTCATTTATATCAATTATTCTTATATACAATCTTCAGTTCCTTTATCAATTTTCCTTTTAAAAAAGAACATTTACCGATTTCATAGAATGCTCAAAGTTTACAAATGCGTTGTTTTTGAATTAAAAATACAATATTGTGAGAAATTTTCGATGGTGAACCCAAAAAATTGTGGTTTTACAAAAATTTTAATTCTTTAAAATTGATTTTATTTTGTACTCAAAAAGTTCCAAACGCAACTTTATCAAAACAATAATAACATAAATGTACTTCTCAATAACAGTATCGGCGCATTACATTTTTTGTAATTAATTAAAACTTGGAACCCACCGGGTCGGTCTATCAGTAAAATAATCATTTGTTTAACAGCTGATTTTCGAAGGGAAGATTCTGAGGTTCAAATCACGGTAAGTTACTTTTAAACAAATCTGAATACTAGACGACAGCGACTATCGGTGTACTTTGGTGGTCTTCTTTCTTTTTTTTCTCTGTTTAGCCTCCGGAACCACCGTTATGTATTACTTAAGAAGATGAATGAGGATGGTATGTATGAACGTAAATGAAGTGTAATTTTGTACAGACTCAGGTCGACCGTTCCTGAGGTGTGCGGTTAATTGAAACCCAACCACCAAAGAACACCGGTATCCACGATCTAGTATTCAAATCCGTTCGACCCCACATCTTAAAAATGGTCGGCCTTTATCTACACAAGCTTACAGCTCATTTACAAGTCAAACATATCGTGATACTCTCGTAGACCCATAGGATCGCTTATAATGAATTGTGGGTAGCACAAGCTGAACAAACTTCAAGTTACGCATTAGGAATAGAAAATAAAAAGTGTGGAATAGTCCAATAAATGAATCTATCTAGCGCGATCCAACCTAACAAATAATTCTACTTGTTATTCTTAAATGATGACTTTTTTTTATTACATTAATATTTCTTTTAAATATATTAAATTATGTTTAAAACACATAATTTTTAATTAGATTTATTTATTTTTAAAGAAAAACCTAATTATCTTTATTACTAAGTAACCATAAAACATAACGTGAAATAAAGATAATGATAAATCAGTCTATTTAAGTGAAACATAACTTAAAATTTAATAACGTTGTATCATAATATAATATCTATTAAGTAATAATGACAATTAATTAATTACATCCCAAAATGAGTAGGGGATGATATCCGAATGTTTTATCGTAATATATTTATTAATTAATTTTTATGTAGAGATATTTATTATGTTGTATTCAAATTATCATTATCGTTTAAAGATTAATTAATTTTTTTCTTTTTCTGATTAAAATTCTATATTACCAATTTTTTCAGCTAGAAATGAAAAATTAAACGCGTATGAAGAGTAAATAAATAAAAAATGTATTTTATTAAAAGGAATAGAATTGATTTTAATAATTTAAAATATATATTACGACTACGTCTGGTAAATTGCAAATGAAAGAACGAAGAAAATGTCAACCGCGTTTTATTTATTCGGAAAAAAGGTAAATAAATAATAACGAGTTGCCGTTCAAGTATACCTTTCTTTCTCGACCTACAACTACTCGATGTACTTACATATCCCGAAGGATGTCGCTTTGTCTCTGCATTTTTCAAACGAAAGGAGAGTTTCTAAAGCCGGCTTAGTTCGGCATTCGCATACCGTACTTGAATAGGATGTCGTCGTCGACGACGACAGCGCCTCGTGCACGCATGATGCAGAAAGCAAGATTTCTTCCCTTAACTCTCATCAGTCCCTTAGCTCATTCTCTATCTCTATCTCTCTCTTTCTCTTTTAGTATCTGTTACTCCTCACACTTTCGCTGTATATCTATCCCGCTCGCACACCTATCTATCGTTCCCCAAACCTGCCCCCGTCACTATTATTCTCTCGCTTTCACAATCCGGGATTAACCTTTACACTCGCACTATTCATCGACTCTATTAGACCCCTTATATCTCTCGCTTCTGCATAACCGATATTCAACCTAATAAAGTAATACTGAAAAATAATTCTTTCAAAAAGTTCACGCAAATATTTTAAAATAAATAAATAAACTACAGGCTACTATTGAAATTTTAAGGGTTATGTGCGGACTTAAATACACGCATAATTCTTAAATATATCAGGATATTATTTCTCTCTTTTTCATTCCATATATATATTTTTTTTAATTCGATTTAAAAATTAACAAACAAAATATTGACGGCAAATTAATAAAGACTACTTTAAAAAAATTCCGAAAATTTTTATTTGTTTAATTTTGTTGTTTTTTTTCAGCTGAGATCCATACTCAAATAATATAATTAATATTTTACTTTATCATATTATTATTTTTTTTTCATATGTTAATTTAAAATATATGATGGAAATTTCTTAAGTATTTTTATCGACTATATTTTCTAATAAATATTTTAGAGAAATTATTAGCGTACGATAATAATTTAAACATTAAAAAATATTTTTAATTTATTTAAAATATAAATTGCTTCTTTTACAGGATAAAATTCGATGTACTACGACGTAATTCGAGGATAATATGTACGACATGTAATCGAGGTTTAGTCTTGTAGACTTAACTCAGGCCGACCGTTCCTGAGACGTGTGGTTAATTGAACCCTGACCGCTAAAGTACACCGGTATTCAAATCCGTATAAAAGCGACTAATTCTTTTACTAGGATTTGATCCTTAGAACCTTCCGCTTAGAAAATCAGCTGTTAAATAACTGACCTGCGAAGACTACTTTAATCGTAGACCCCCAGGTGAGTTATCAGATTAATAAATTAATAAAATTAAATTTTAATTAAAACTTTCCTTGACGAAGTATCTTAAATACCTTTAATGTAGTACCTTTCGTTGACATTACCTTTAATGGAAAGGTAATACTTTTTTTTTATTTAAAAATAAATTTATTAAGGAATTCAGTAATTTTTTGTGAATTTATATAATTGTACAAGGTGAAAAGATAAAGATGCTACGATTTTCTGATGATATAGCGATTACAGCTGAGAGTAAAAAGGATTTAGTAGAAACAATGAACGGCATGAAACGAAAGTAATGAAATGTAGTAGAAATAATGAAAATGGACCACTCAATGGGAAAACAGGAGGAGAAAAGATTATGGAGGTAGAAGAATTTTGTTATTTGGGAAGAAGTATTACTAAACATGGACGAAGCAGGATCGATATAAGATGCCGAATAGCACAGGCGAAACGAGGTTTCAGTCAGAAATATAATTTGCTTACATCAAAAATTAATTTAAACGTCAGGAAAAGATTATTGAAGGTATACGTTTAGAGCGTCGCTTTATATGGAAGTGAAACTTGGACGATCGGAGTACCTGAGAAGAAAAGTTTAGAAGCTTTTGAAATGCGGTGCTATAGGAGAATGTTAAAAATCAGACGGGTGGATCAAGTGACAAATGAAGAGGTGCTGCGGCAAATCGATGAAGAAAGAAGCATTTGGAAAAATATAGTTAAAAGAAGAGATAGATTTATAGGCCACGTATTAAGGAATAGTCACTTTAATATTTAGAGGGTCTGGTAGAAGGAAATATTGTGCAGGCAGGCAACATTTGGAATATGTAAAATAAATTTTTAGGGATGTAGGATGAAGGGGGTATACCGAAATGAAACGACTGGCACTAGATAGGGAATCTTGGAGAGCTGCATCAAACCAGTCAAATGACTAAAACAAAAAAAATAATAATATAATTGTTGTTAAAATTTTGTTTATTAATAAACGAAAAATACGTTTAGTAAAATTTAAATTTCTTTAAAACCTTTGAGTTTTATGAATTATTTTTTAAAGAAAACCTTTCTTTTTTTTGGAAAAAACAAAGGCTCGTCATCATGTAATCATTTTGTAATGTTAAAACAGTATATTTTGTATATTCACATCCAGTTGGGTTCCTATTACTATTTTTTAGAAATAAATATGAATACGCAGATAAAATATTTAGATTACAAATATTTCATATTATAATTCTTCAAGTAAAATCAACCTTTTCAAAATATCGTGATGATATTACTTAAAATAAAACAATAACACATTTCTCCTTCAACGCGAGGCTTTATCTACGTCGTTTTTTTAAGTAATATTATCATAATATTGTGAAAGTATTGGTTTTAGTTAAAGAATTATAATTTGGAATATTTGTAATCTAAATATTTTATCACTGTATTTTATTCATTTCTATTGTTTGCGTAGCGACTTATTTGAGATGTGAATATTTTGTATTTTAGTTATTTTAACATATAACCAAGAGGTTATCATTTCATATATATGTCAAGTATACGATTTAAAGTTAAATAATATTTTTTAACTCTATTTTCCAGATAAATTCCTTCTTGTACAGGATAAAATTCCATGTAATACAATGAGATGATCACTTCGATAAGATAAAACAAAAATTTTAATTATTCTGGAAAATTGTTTACCCCTAAAAGTCGTTGCGTTAATGTTATACAACGGAAGGTATTCATAATGTAAATAAATATATATGACACAGAAGATATAAAATTAACAAAAAATAAAAAAAAGTATTGGAACGTTCATCAAGTAATAAGTGATTATAGACAATAAGTGTAATAAACAAAATCGATAGCTTAGTTTATATTATGTAAAATTGAAGATAAATCGAATAAGGAATAAACAATGCTTCTATAGAGACCCACTACTGTGAGATTATCGCTGTGGTAACCAGTAAAGAAAAGATAAAAATACAATGGAAAGGAATTCAAAGGTCTCTTAAAAATTTTAAACCGGCTTAATCTCAAACTTCTTAATATCTATACAGTTTAAATCTCAGCGAAAACACGGTTTCGGCCGATATGAATTAATAAACTAATTTGAATTAACAAGGTGAATTAAGGTGGTACGGTAAGGTGGATTAAATCCACCTTACCAGCAATTAAAATAGACACTCTCTAGATCTTTCCGTTCTTAAACCATCGTCAGGAGACGATGGTTATCATGGTTATCAGGGGACGACGGTATTAAAATATTATAAAATAAAGTCAAATTAATTAACAGTCATGACTGTGTACTTGTAAACGATATACTCAAATTATACTTGACTGTTTGTTAATTTTAATATTTTATAACATTTTATTCTCCTGACGATGGTTGAAGAACCGAAAGAACTAGATAGGTCTACTTTAATTGTTGGTAAGGTGTATTTATCACTTTTTTATTATTTTATCTATATATTTATCTTTCCAAATCGGTATGGATTGATATTTAAGTCGAACGACGAAGTAATCAACGGAATACAGCAAACAGGTGTATATTTAATTAAATTTATTTTTATTTTACTAAATATATCGGAAAACAAGGAGTATAAAAAAAGCAAATTTAATAATAATAATAAATAGATTTATTTATATCTGTGTTATGATTTAGTGGGACATTTACATAATTGTTCAACGGTTAAACTTAAACTTAGTTATCGTATATAAAAAAAATAACCTTATATTAACTAAATAGTAAATTTTACAAAAAATTAAATTAACTTAAAATAAAAAAATAAAAAAAAATATTACTATATAAATTTAAATTAGTATAAATACCTGAATTCGATAATAGAGTAGAAAACATTTACACTTTTGAACGTTTCTAAGTATAAAATTTAACGAAGTTTTGAAACCGTTAAAATAATATGAAGAATGCTCACTTCGCTAACACAATACGATTATTATTCTAAAAACCACACGCACCACAAATTCACCGCTAAAGTAAATATAATCTTCGGCAAGATTTATCAATATTAACCGAGTGAAAGTCAACCGTCGACACGGTTTCCAGCACCTGAGTTGTTGATACTATGAATAAAGCGCGGGGTGAGGGAGAAGTAACCCGCTCCGTTATAGTTGTTCCCCGCAGAAGCTGTACAAACAAGTGTTCGAACTTAATGAAATGTCCATATCTTGATTAATTCGGCGCAGGCAATGTTTGATAAAGTTATTAATTCGGTTACCGCCCGCCAGATGCCGTCTCTGCCCGACAGACCGAAACTTGCCCGGTTCCACATAATAGAGTCATTACCCGCAACGTTCTGTGTCAAAAACCCGACTACTACTAACACCACTAATACAAAACCCTCCTTCTCCTTCCTACCGGTTGCCTTTTCCTACCCCACGACAAACAATGCTCGGCACAGATGTATCGATAGCCATTTTTTTTTTTTTTTTTTTTGCTCGTTCTGCAGTTTACTATCCACCCAAATGTTTTAATATAATAAACTGTGGTGGTACCTGACATAAGACAGCTTCCATAGAAATTAATATAATTCAACCGTAATTTCTAAAATTACGACATAGATTAAATCCTTATAAAAATAAAAGATATGTATATAATTTGAAAAAAAAAAATAACTTTATTATAATAATTACCCTTTAAAAGGTTAGGTACAATAATTTAATTTTCTTTCTCCTCCACTCGCTCGCACTCCCACCCTCCCTCGAACCTTTCTCACTATTTCTCTCTCACTCTCTCTCTTTCTCTCTCCCTCTCTCTCTCTCTCTCTATATATATAAAACAATTCGGCCTAAATCTCAGTACATACATTAACGTATTCACAGTAATGCTACATATAGAAATTTGTAAGATTCTTTGGGTGAACTTCAAAGATCAATAAATAAAAATCCCTTTCAGCACGCCGGAAGGCGGAGGTAGATTTCATCAGTGGTAAGTTGGAGATTAAAAAGATTTCCACCTTAAAGTTAAGAAAAACTTCAAATTTACTCAATCCGATAATGGTTGCATGTGCAAAAAGTTTCACGTACAAGCTTCATCTTCTTACAATCCCAGAAACATTTTAGTCATCCCTTGCCGTAAGAGTTTTTAGGTAATGTTTGGAGGACTAACGAGTACTTTAAAAAAATTCGATACTGAGCCTATTAAGGGAGGTATGATTCTTTTTGTCTTCGAAACCCCATTTTTTCCACCCCCTGAGCCGATGGTTGGTGATATAAAAGAAACTTTACTATATAGGTTATAGGCCCTTATCCAAAAATAGTAAGAACTTTAAACGAATTTGATATTTTACTAAATAAAAAAGTTATAGCGATATTTTTTGATTTCTTTTGGTCATCCTTGCCGTAAGGGTTGATCATATCAAAAATTGTTACAAAGGTTTCAGATAATTTTTAGTGAACTAACGACTACTTAAAACCGACTCGATACTGAGCCTATTAAAAGGGGTATGATTTTTTTGTCTTCAAAATCCTAATTTTTCCATCCCCTGAGCCAACGGTTGGTTAGTGATATCAAAAAGCTTTACTAACATATTTTAAGCTGTTATCCAAAGAATAGTAAGAACTTTAAACGAATTCGATATTTTGCTTAATAAGAAAGTTATAGCGATATTTTGTTTTTACGAAAAAGCCCCCATTTCCACCCCCATGGTTCGATTTTGGCCGTTAACGAACTCGATCGAGATTTTTAGAGGAATTATTTTAAAAGAACAATTTGAAAGTGATGGCGCAAAATTACGGCAATTTTCGTGCCCACAAGTGAAATTATATATATATAATATCTACCTAAAAAGAGGATATGAAATTTTAACCCATAGGCCTTTTGCAATATTCTATTGAAATACTCAGAAAAGTAGCACCACTTCTTAAATATGTTGGGTGTTAATTATATTTTAAGATAATAATACGCAGGCATAATTTTTGTTTACGGATATCGTATGAAGTATAAAATTTAAATTCCAAGAATTTTAACAGGTCTTCGTTTTAACATCAAAGTAGAAATCAAGGCGAAAGTCTTCGCTAGCCGTACTCGAAAACGAATCGTTTCCGGACCACGTTTACATGTCCGTTTTTCTTTATTTTCCCTCGTACAAAAAGTTTTTAAATCGTTCTGTTTTTTGTGAGATACCTATATATAAATTCAGAAATTTTGAAGGTGAAATCCTGATTTACACCGATTAATAATCGATCTGGGAATCGGCGATACGGAGGTATCAATCCGAAAAAGAAATCATTTCGAGGAAAGAGAATCTGCTAAATTTAATTTTTCTACGTTTAAAGGGTGAAATCATTATTTGAAGGATCCCAAACCCTATTAACATCCGTACGCATAGCGTTTCTCAAAAGCTGATTTATTACCGTTTGATATATCATTATGATATAATGTAAACATAATTATTTAATTAATTAAAATATTTTAATTATTATGATGGAAAATAACCGACAGCAGTTTTTGAAATTAATCAAATAAAGAAATTAATTAATTTAAATAGGAGCTCGGTTAGTTCGTTTACCCAATATGTCGATTAATCGTGGTTTTCGATGTATTGTTTTTTAATGCAATATTTCACCGCTCTAAAAATTCGTTTTAATATAACCGTGAAACCGGAAATAAAAAAAATTATAGAAAATACGGACGGAAATGGTGGGAGGGAATTTTCGATAAATTGTGTTATTTATTAAAACCTATTAAGACTAGTTTATTGTAATTTAAAATGTTAACATATCGATAGCTTAATGTAGGTTTTGTAAATCCACGTTTTTAATTACCACAACACCAATTATCTTGGATAACCGAAGTCCTATTGTAAATATAACTTTATTTCACCTGTATGTTTATTAATTAATATAACAAAGGATTTGCGGTAAGGTGACTGCTTGCCTTTTGTGTTGACTAAAAACAGCCGAACGTACACGACAAATCCTTTATTTCGTAAGCAGAATACGAGTACACGTATACGTATATAAAATACAAAATTTTTATTTTTACAATAGATTAGCGGTTTTATTTCATCATTCGAATATTGTACGCATGAACTCAACCTTCTATAATACATTATGTTCACCCTTTTTCATTCATGCGCTAAAAAAAAAAAAGGCTATCTTACCCTTTATGACAACTGTCAAAAATAAAATGAAACTAAGTTAGGGTATGTTCGTTGAGGTTGGTTAGTTAGTTATTATTTACAATACATAATACTAAAGGGAGGGAAGTTAACAAACAAAAAAAAAAAGAATGATTTTGATACATTCACGGCCAATAATCAAAATGGAATAGTGTACGATATGATGTACCGGTGCAGTGGATCTATTAACTATCTGCTTTTACAATGAAGTAGATTTTAGATCATCAATCACAATTAAGTATATATTACATGACCTTAATATACCTAAAACGTATGTAATATGTTATTTCTATTCCGTTTAAATGATCGATCTCGTTTAAATAGATTGTTAAATTAAATAAATCTTATTGAACAAATATACGTTTGTCCGATATTACATCTCCCACAAAAAGGATGAATTACGAGTTCATATTTAAACGGCCAGTATACTTGTTATATATATTTATATATTCAGGATGTATCACAAAGAAACTAAAAGCATTTCTAGACGTGTCTACGAGTGAAAATAAAGAAAACAGTTCATATAAACGTGCGTCAGTAAATGCTTTTTCTCAAGTTACAGCTTAAGAAAAGTTTCACCTTGATTTCCGCTTCAAAGGTAAAAATGAAGACAAACTGAAATTTTTGGAATTTTTACGGGGTAAATTTGACGGTTTTATGTGGTTTTTGACTTGAAAAATTAAATAAAACCGATCCTTGAACTATATTTGAGAGATTATTTAGAAGCGTCTTAATTTTGCTTAAGACGGTGGTAAAAGAGAGTGGGAGTAGGTTTTTCAAAATGAATCTTAGATAGCAATTTTTCTCTCGTTTGGAACTGTTGCTGTGCAAAATTTCATCTTTATATATATATATACACACACACACACACAAATATAAAATAGTAATTATGCAAGATGACAGCTTTATACCATTATTTAAATTTAATGTTGTTCTATATTTTTAAAATATTAAAAAAGGAAAATTAATTTATTAAAAATTGTTTTGAAAAGTTAAATAGAGAAATTTTTTATTTTATAGGTCAGCAATAAATATAGCCGATCCAAAATAAACTGAAGTTCGCGTATTGTATTTTAATAGTTTTGTATCCTTTTACGAGGCCTGAGATGTCTTTTTAATTTAAAAATTAAGAATACGTAGGCGTAACCTTTATTTATGGATATTTTAGTAAACATAAAACTTATCCCTAATTTAAGTTCCAAGAATTTTAATATGGCTTTTTAAAAACCAGATGAGTAAAAGTTTTCGTAAGCCGTACTCGAAAAATGAGTGTTTGCGCACCCGCGTTTGTACGAAATTTTTTATCGATTAATAATTAATATATTTAAATTACAAAAAAAGTGAGGTGAAGTCTGATTCGAACCGATGTGCCTTCTCTTTGTAAGATCAAAATATTTCATTAATTAAAATTTCATTTGGTTATAACTCTAGAACCGATGAAAATAAGTACCACTTATGATATAACGTTGAAAAACTCTCAATGACGACTTTCTACTATAGTTAAAAAGTCCAAAATCAAAAATCTTTTGGATTTTGGGCTTTTTTTGGACAATTTTGATTCAGTCAATCAAAAGGGGAGGTAGATAACTAGATGTTACAACAATGCTAAATCCAAAAGGGATTAACCTAGTTTCATTGAAATTACATTTCTATTTTTTTATGATTATGGATTTTGTAATGCTATCCTGATTAAAGTCTTTCCTGATCCATGTATTACAAATATATATATATATATATTTTAAATATTATTAAATATTATATACATATAATATTTAATTATAAAATATTTATAGATAATAATATAGTTTTTACTTTAAAATTAGTTGTGTATTTTATGATACTGCATCGATTAAGTTTTTAATAATTTCCTTTGATCAACTCGGCAAATGTTTTTTGTATATTACATGGTGTAACATATCTACTCATTCCTGACGTGATTTATATAATGTTAACTACCGATTAAAAAAAAAATTATTTATATAAACTTATAAAAATGCAGGAGACATCTAACTCTAAATGTTACAAAATTATTTGGTTCAGAAAAGAAACTAGCTGCAGTTTAATGAAACCAGTACTCTGAAGAAAACAAATAAAAATTAGTAATACCCGCTTGCACGTTAGATATTTTATTATGTCGCAACCGTAACAAAAACTAAGACTTATAAAAGTAGAAAATTACAAAAAAAAACTGCTCAATGAAATAATTTCGAGAAAAATATTAAATTAAAAAACAAATTTGTAATTAAAACGTAAAATCTAGCTATCAAAGTTAATTGCTATGCAAATTAATTTGAGTTACAGAGCACAAATTATATACTTGTGTATAAATTTTAAAAGATACGAAATTATTAAAATAGCCTAATATAAATAAATATAGATTATATATCTTCGTTATATATATATATTTTTTTTATCTCACATGACTTGAGTCTATCATTTTTTTATAATGAAAAAAATCAGAATTTTTCGCAATTTAATAACTATAAATTAAAAATTTTTTTTTTTTTAGTTCATCTAAGAAGTACATAAAAATAATCTGTCCAGCCGTTTTTTTTATGTTCGAGTCATAACTTGATCCATTTGTTTCTCCTTTTTTCAGTCCAGTTCTTTTCACGTCTTCTTTTTCATATTTCTTGAAATTCATGATTATAAATTGACTTTCTAAAATGGTTCCTGTTTAAAATAGTTTTTTTTTTGCTCCGACCTCATGGAGATCTTGTCTCAATCGCTTTAATTAAATTTATTGTTCTCTTCAACAGAAATCTGTTAATTTTTTCCGTATTCTATTATTACTCGTTGTAAAGATGCCTTATTTTTCTAGGTGCCTGGGTGAAGGTTTCACATTTTATTATAGAATTGCGATATTATTTTTAATATTGGAGGGAAGTATTTTTCTTAGGGTCTTTCTTTCTTTCTTGAGAATGTTTTTATTTCACTTTTAACAATTCCGTCCGTAAACAAGACTAATGTAAAACCTGACTTTAAATAAACAAATACCAGCCCGAAAAAAAAAATACCCAGCGGCAAGGGACTGTTGTCCAGGTTCTGCCATGAATAGGGAGATATGTATCCCGCGTTATCCTTGTGTTCCGTTCCGTTTCATGTATGTTATTACAAAGCAAAGGAAAACTAAGGATTTTTAAAAGAAATCGCATGTACTTAACCGATTATAGCTTACCTACACAAAGAAAAATTCAAAGAAAAATTCACTAAAAAAAAAATCTGTTAGATATATTAAACGATATTACCAAATTTTGCCCCCATAAATAATCCAGCGACAGACACATAGACCTTCGAGTCCATAATTTTTTTTTAAATTAAAAAATTCGATCTCCGCAGCGGAGTGGTAGCGTTTCAGCCTTTCGGGCAAACGCGCACTACGCCCCTGCGGCCACGGCAAGCGGCCGGTCGTGGCCGCACTGCATACGGCCGAACAAGCGGCCAACAAGGTGGTGGCCGCGCCTCGGCCGTCCTGTCACAAGATGGATGTCACCGAGATAGCTGCAGTTGTGCATTTATATAATCGCTTGAAACGGCAAAAAAAGTATTGGGTACATCCCATTTTACCAAGTCGTTTGTCAAAAGGCATGTTTTATAATTTTTTGTGATCTGCGTCAACATGAAATTTTTTTTAAATTTGCAAGAATATCGGTCAAGAGTTTTGATAATTTATTAAATAAGATTGCAGACAACATAAGAGGTGTATATTACATCAATACGTCTGTGCGTAGGAAAGTTTTGTTGGAATATTCATCGGAAGACAGATCCCATTAACTTTAGTCTTTCTTAAACTTCAGAAATGAATTTAACTGTATCAAAATTAATTTCCGAGATTATATCAATATTTTTAATAAACAGTCATGAGAAAAAAAAGCGAATTTGAAAAATATACGTTTGCACCGTTTTGCAAAATTACGCACTAAAATTACAATATAATACAATTTTGCATACATATGCACAAAACTGAACAGTTCGGTCGCTGTCTGAGCGTATACTAGCGTCTGGCGTGCGCGTTGTCCCATTACAATTAATACAAATGTTGTCCGCAAGATTTCGGTCGGTCGTGGTGGCCAGAACGACAGACCTTTGGTCGCAGTGGCCTGTTGGTTACACCGTCCACGTGCGCATTCACTCATACGATTTCCATAAAAATTGACCGCTTATGGCCAGCTGCTTTCCTGGTCGTGGCCGCAGCGCGTAAGTGTTTAAATACGTTTACCCTTCATCCGGAAGTCGAGGGTTCGAATAAATTTTCCTCGGGCTAATGACCACAGCAGTTGATGCCCATAAAACTCGATGAAAAAAAGAAAAAAGTAAATATTTAATAATATAAATTCAAAAAAATATTAATGTAATACTAATTTAAAAATGTTATACAAATTTTTTATTTAAAAAGGACTTTAGTAAAATTGATTCCTATCGTATAAATGTTAAGTAGTTATTTCATATTAATGAAAATGTAAAGAAGTTTATGGAAATTATTCATATTTTTCTCTACAAAGAAGTATGGTAGTACTTTGTTAAAGTTTTATAAGTTTTAATTTACATATTTCTGTTTGTGTGTGTGTGTGTGTGTGTGTGTGTGTGTGTGTGTGTGTGTGTGTGTGTGTGTGTGTATGTGTGATAATTTAAAATAGACGTTTTTGAAATCATATAATACTTTAAATACACGATATAAAAAAAACAAAATAAGAAAATACTTAAATTATTGTTATTGAGATCGAGATAAGTGAAACTTAAGTATCAAAGGACGTAGTGGGCTGAGAATCGAGTACTACTCTGTAATATATACTCCCTTTGAAAATTCACTCGGTAGACAATCTGCTCAACACAGCTTATATACATATAATAGAAGAGCGTACGTACAGAGGTTTAGAATAGGTTAAGAGGTATCATAAATCCAGTACGGTCCTTTGTGAAAACTAAAGAGAGAAGATTTGGAAACCTACGAGGTAACATAAGGGTTTTAAGTAAGAATGCGACGCGGAAAGGGAATTTAAACCCAAGAAATGAAAGGTTGGAAGCTTGTAGTATGGGATATTAAAAACCAGAAAAAAACACCTACCTACACATTACATTTTTAAAACGAAAAGAAGTTGCAATGCAATATTTAGAGATTTAAAATGCACTGCATTTGCTAGATTACATATTTTTTTCTTTACAAAAAAAAGAACATCTCTTATTTTATTGAGGATTTTAATATTCTAAAAGTAAGCTTAAGTACGGTAAAATAGCCTGATATTTCACATGAGGGTTCATTAATGTAAAAAGAAAAAATCTGTATTTAATATTTTTATTTTTTGTAAACTACAAAAATATATATATATATATGTATAAAGGCAATAGAAAAGTACACGAGCGCAAATATATATATTTAAACATAAAAAATACGAGCCTTTAATTTCTAAAGTTGATTATTCAAATAAATCTTTAAATTACAAACAATTTTATAAATGACACAAGTATAAAAATATACTTGATCGATGAATGAAATATTGCAGGAAAGACAGAATTGGAGAGGCGTATACACTAAAGCTCAGCCAACTAATAAACGAGTATAAAAAAATGTACAAATGAAGTTAAGTTATCGAATAAAGAACGCCGGTCCATTTGGTAGACTAACAGGTACAGTTTTTTGTCGATGCATCTAAAGTAGCTAGTAACAATTTTAAATAAAAACTGGCTTTTTTTTTACATTTTATCAGATATATTATATTTTAATGGTCGTATAATATTATATTTATTCTTTTTCTACAAAATGTAACTAATGTCAATAATTTAGATTAATTTATTTTATAATAAATATAAATTACGTATGTGTATTAAATATGTAAATGTAACATAAACATATATTTCAATAAATTCTGTTTAAATTTTTATACATTACTACAAGTTACATCGCTAAGTGGATCGAACTTCATTAACTGTTCTACGAGGATTAAAACAGATTGTAAATTTTTAATCCTAGATCCGTTTGATAAGTCCGTGCAAAAATAGACAGAATTTTGCGGGAAAAACTTTTGTACTTCTTAACGTAATCGTCTTTCAAGTCTACATACGAAAACGCATAGTCCAACAAATCTCAATTTTTTCGGTCCTAACTTTATACTACGACTTAAAGTCTTTAAATAGATAAATGTTTCCTTACGACAAAAACTTTTCTATCATTTCACGTAATCATTTCCCAGATATTATTATAATTTTTAGATCATTTAATTAAATAATAAAACCTTTTCGGAAGGAGTTATTTAAAATTTTTGAGCTCATATTTACGTATATGTTTAACGGGAATGCACAAAATTTAGAGATTTATTGAAATCGAAAAATTACACTGGGGAACAAAAAAACTGTGTCTCAGGAAGAAAAATATCTGATTCTGATAGTATCTTTTCTCCTGAATTCAACCATGATATCGGTTTTTTTCTATCGCGTAAGGTTTCTGAGAGACAAGCATTAATAATTTCAAACATTTTTATAGTTTCTTCATTCTTAACTACACAATACACAAAAACATTAGCCTCACCTCGAAAATAAGAAATGACGATTTTCTGTTACACTTCGCCTGTGGAGCATCCCTCTTGATGGTTCAACAATAATCGGCCAGCATATTAGGATTCTATTTGCCTTGATGTGTTATCTCTTTTCCATAGCTAAAATCTTCCGATGAAAGTGTCCCCCGTGCTAATCGCCAAAATTTTCCGGGAAGAAATCTAGGTGCGCATGCAGGAAGTGTACTTTTAATGACATGTTACAACCAAAATTTTTATAAGATGTTATAAGATCGTTGATAATATCAGGGTAATTTTCCGCCTTCTGATCTCCCAAAAAACTCTGAGTAACATTTTTGAATACTTGCCAAGCTGCTTTTTCCGGTGGATTCAATAGTTCCTCAAACTTTTCATCGTGCATTAGTAATCGTATTTGTGGGCCCACAAATATTCCTTATTTAATTTTTGAATCGCTAATTTTAGGAAACTTCTGTTTTAAGTACATGAAACCAAAAATATTGTCCGTGGACTTCACGAAATTCTTCATTAATCCTAGTTTGATATGTAACGGAGGTAGATACATATTTTTAGAATTATATAAAGGCTCATGTTTCACATTTCTCCTTTCAGGAATGAGTGATTCGCGTTTAGGCCATTCTTTTCTAGAAATGGTTTTTTCTGTCCCTACTATCCCATTCACACACACAAAAAAAAAGACAGTACTTTGGGAAACCAAGCTGCAGACCATGAATAAATGCAGCTACCTTCAAATCACTACAAATATTCTATTCATACACTACATATTGAAGCTTTTCCATCATAAATTTAAAGTTTTCATATGTTTCTTTTATACTAGCAGAGTAAGCCACAGGTACTGACGGGAATTTATTGCCATTATGCAGAATTATAGCTTTTAAACTAACTTTAGAGGAATCAATGAACAAGCGCCATTCTGTTGGATTACGTTGACCACAAAGTGTCTGCATAAGAGAAGAAATATCATTACAAGATACTAAGCCATTTTTATTAGAAAAATAGTCTTTAAATTCAAAATGACGATTACCATAGGTACATATCTTTTGAAGAAGATTTCATTCATTTAGCCGAGAAGTAAGAATTTCAGACTGTTTGTTTGGATAACTTTAAATCTTGTATGAGATCGTTAAGATTTTCTTCAGTCAGCAAATGAGGCTCAGATGAACTGCTTTGTTAAAAGCTGTACCACCAGAATCTGTTTCTTTTTCTTCCTTACTTCCATCAGACCCTGAGCTCTCTTCATCTAATGTCGTATGTTCTGGAGGCTTTAGTACGGGCGATTCTTCGCAGTGTGGAACTGGTCTCATTGCAGATTTAGGATACACCATTGTATATTTTGATCTTGACGTAATCCCTTTAATGTTTGTTAAGCAGAAATGACAATCAGAAGAGTGATCTTTGGGTTCCGCCCAATTCATACGGCTATTAAATGGCAAGTGCCATTTTCCCATGCAGTGAGAAGCCTAGAACACGATAAACAGCAAATATGTGGGAGCCAGACCCTTGTTTGGTCCCAGACTTTACACCCAAAATAAAGTTCATAACACTTTTATACTAACAGAGTACGGTTTCGCCTTCGGGACTTAAGTGTCACTTCACCACATACATAACAAAAATTCTTAGGATAACTTAAACGAACTGTAGGCATTTTCTAACAAACGAATAATTAAAAGAAATAAAGTTGTAAATACGTAATACACAATAATTCAGACACATAAAGTACTCACAATGATGTGTTTATTGGCTTATTACTACCTCACAACTGGCATGGTTGGGATGAATGTGTGCTGCATTATATCATATTTGTAGATGTCTATACACGTCTGCACAACAGTAGCAACGCTACCATTTGAGTTACCTCATTTGGTTCCATCATATTTACAGTGCATTCGGAGCTTTTACTCGTCAATGAACAAATGGACGACAAAATGTTTTAAAATATTTAAAAAAAGTAAAATAAAAAACTGTGGATGATGGAGAAATCCGGAATAGATATTTGAAAACAGGAAAAGAAATTGCATAAGTACACCCCCTACTGGTGGTATTCGTGAGACAAAAATCAAATCGACCAGTGTTATTAATATTGTTTAAAATTACATTGACAGAATAATATTTGTAAAAAAAATGAAGTGTAGAGTGTTGTACGTTGTCAGTTCGACCATTCCTGAGATGTGTGGTTAATTGAAACCCAAACACCAAAGAACATCGGTAACCACGATTGAGTATTCAAATCCGTGTAAAAATAACTGGCTTTACTAGGACTTAAACGCTGGAACTCTCGACTTCCAAATCAACTGATTTGGGAAGACGCGTTTACCACTAGACCAACCCGGGGGGTTGACGAATATAGCTAGAATAGGTTTATTAAACGGGAATGTGCGGTGACCATGTCAAAAATAGAGTATCGGGTTTTTTTTTGCAAATCTTTCGTTTTAGGATCCAACTTGCTCATCTAGACCAAAAAACGTACGTGTGTATATACGTATACGTGTGTATGTGCGTATATACGTACGTATTCACGACGCAGTGCTTTTGGCCTTGTATATCACACGATTGACCGAACCGATTTTCTTCAAATTTGGCTCAAATATTTTTATGTATGGGGCATTTATATTAGGATTATAATTAATTATATTTTTTGTCTTTTGGCTTTAACTCTTTCAATTTTTAATATTAAAAAACTTTTTAAAATTTTTCTTCCTCACTTAAAGAGCTTTTTTTCCCCCTACTCCCTCGGGCCGGTTATCCAATTAAGTATACGCAGCCCGAGGAAGTGTCCTTTTACTCAAAGGAGGCCTCCCCACCCACCGGCTGTATGTCCGGCACGGTAGGTCAGTCCCCCCGGTCGGATCTTTTCTTTTTGTTTTCTTTACATTGCCTGCCTCAAATTCCCAGGGCAGGAACCGAGTCCGGCTATGACGTCCCCAGCCACAGCCCCGGGAATCGGGTCTCGGTCTTTTGGTGTTGCCTGCCTCTAACCCCGCAGAAGGTAGGCCAGGCCCGACTATGTTGTTCCCAACCACCAAATACGAAGCCGGGTCTCGGTCTTTACATTCCCAGTCCGATCTCGTAACGCCTACTCGCGGTCGTAGCTTTCATAAAGAGACAATTCTCATGAATATCCTAGTTCTACAATTACTTCAGTCTTTATTAGTACCCCATACGTCTTTCAGTATCATTTTTCTCTTTTAAAACTAAGAGCTTCTCTTTTAAAACTCACTTAAGAGCTATTAAAATTAAAAGTAACTTTGTCACCTATATTATACTGGGGTTCCGAAATGAGAAGCACGTTTTTTCATTATTTTAATGAAAGTAATACATTTTTTTCAATATTTTTAAACAATTATCTTTTTACTTTAATATTTTTGTTAGGGATAACTTCATTAAAAATAAATTTTATCTAAATTTTCCCCAAAATATAGCCAGAAGTTGCCCACATTCTTTGAAATGAAGTCAGAAGTTCCTCAGAGCACTGTCTTAGGGTCCGTGTTATACTCCATCTTTACAGCAGACCTTCAAACTATAGACGAGATTGCTGTCGCTTCTTTTGCAGATGACGCTGTTTTTCTCGGTGTTTATGCCAGTCCAACTGTAGCATTGAATAACCTAAAATTTGAATTGGATTTAAACAACAGATGATGAGTACACAAAGAATACGCGTTAAACAGCAAAATCGAAATATGAGACATTCACGATGAGGAGAAGTGACTGCCCACGGTTCCGCAAACTGAGTGCGAAATACCTAGTTTTGTTACACCTCGACCGTCGACTAACGTGGAAAGTTCACATAATGGAGAAGAGAAGGCGACTTGAGATAAAGTTCCAGGACTTGAGGTTTGTGTTCGAGGATCTGTTTATCGGGCAGATGTTCTAGTTTGTCCTTATCTAATAAGTTGCTGGTATACTCGACCATTCTAAAACCTATCTCTACCTACGGGATCGAACAATCTGGCACCCGAGCGGAAGCAATGTTGTCATCTTACAGCTGTTACAAAATAAGCTAGCGAGATGTATGTCTCGTGCGAGATGTATGTTAGGCTTCCTTTCTCTGAAAGGAAGCCCCACAAAATCAAATATTTCTTTATTTTAAATTTGGAAATTTTGATGCTTAAATCTTATTTTGGTAATCTTAAATCTACCGCGTAGGCGGGCTTTTTTTTACCTGGTTTAATAAAGGTAGCTACTGTTGCTTTTTAATAAGTGACCATTCTTTTTAAAAGCTTATTTTTTGAATCCTGAAACCTCATATTGACTATTTAAGGAGCTCCAAACCGATGATATTATATTTAATACGTAATACTCGCGTTCAAACTTCATACATAAGCATAGTAAATTTTATATAATGATGAGAAGCAACCTTTTTTAAGAAGGCGCTTCAAAGGAAGTAGAAATTAGTTATTTCTTCGTTTGGGTGATTCTTAAGTAATCAAAAGACTTTTAAATACATCACGCCAATAAGAAGTTTACGTTTTATGTTTTTTTTGTTTTACAAGACTTTGCGAACGTTTAGTCTAACTGACCTCTAGTGAAGATACCTAGGAATACAATAAATGATCAGATAAAAATGCAATAAACCTTTCTAGCAGTACAAAAAAAAGATTACAATTATTAAGAAAATATTTATTTAATTAATTAATGTAATAGTTTAGTAAATTAATTTGAAATAAATATATACGTAAAACTACCAAAACAAATATAATCTAAACAACAAAGTACAAAAAAAGAAGACCATTTTATAAGAGAAAATCACACAGCTAAACTTTTTCAGATGATCACAGGAGAGGGGTTTCTCTTTCTCTCACTAAGCTCTCATCATTTAAGGGCCAAACGATGATGCAGTAGATAAAGATCGTTAGCAGATAAAATAACCCCCCTCCGTCCGGTATTCAGAGAATTGTTCCTTTTTCAAACTTGGACTGTTCTCCAATCAACTGAAATTCAGTAGTCGGTTAATTAAACAAGTCCTATATATAAAAAACTCTTGCATCGAATCGCAAGAACTATAGTAAGATCAAATGAAGTCAATTGTAAATTAATAAATCCAATTAATAAAGGATAATAATATTAAATAAAACCGACGGATCACAATCAAACATACGCTCATAAAAAAAAAAAAAAATAGACCACACAGAATTGTTAATATGGATGAGGTCCTTGGGGGAAATGTTGTTAAGTTCGTAAATTAAATCAATTTAACCGGAGTAAATCAATTAAAAATAAAATAAAACAACTGTAAACCCTTTGATCAAATAATATTTACACAAGTGAAATTAATAAAATAATGTTAGCGATACAAAATATACTGAAATTTAATCAAACAAAAAGTTTGATATCGTAAACATTTAATACGATATGACCACTAATAACAGTCAATGTAAACCGTAAATAGATTTTAACAAACGTGATATCGATAAAGCTAAAGTAATTGGAACATATCATCGAATAAAATTGAAAGGAATTTCAATAACTGTTTACCCTTTGCCGACGATAATGTAATTTTTTCGGAGAATCTCAAAACGGCAGCAGAAAAAATACTTAAAAGAAATTGCAGAGAAAATAGGGATAAAAAATTTCTTTCAAAAAGGTAAAATTCATGACCGATATCAAACATTAATCCGAGTTTCTAAATACGAAATACGGAACAGTTAACAGTTATTACAATTTACATTATCACTTTACATAAATACTGGCCTACCGACTAACAAAAGATATTTACAACAAAAAGTAACAGATCAAATAAACGGTATTACAATACGTAACCAAACCAGACGCTCAGAATGCATCTTTTTTGAAATTAGGTAAGTAAATGCAAGAGAACGAAGAAGAGAGAGAAGTCTTGAGAGCAATCCTAGGACAAATAAAATCAGGTGAAAACTAATATAAATTATAAACAATAAAATCGTTAAATACAATAAAACTGAGAAAATGTCAAGATCAGAAAAAGGAGAGAAAATTTCTTCGACCAACTTAAAAATATGAATGATAACAGCCTCACAAAACATATCTACAGCGCATTTACAAAAAAATAGCGAAATCAATGGGATTCAATGTTTAAAAAATACCTAAAGGAAAATTGAAAAATTTGAAGAAATGGAACAAAATAGAACAATATTGTAATAGAACAACATTACAAGATTTCAAGGGTTTCCAAGAGAAGGAGAAAAAAGAAACCTGTCAACGTCTGATCAGAAGAGAGAAGGCAAAAATAAAACGAAAGAATCATCCCGACCCCCGTATGAGAATACACCCGCCTTCTAACATTCCCGGTCGCCACATCAGCCCCTTTGTTCCTACCCTAATGGGCTTTACCGGATGTCGTCTTTTAGATCCTCTAAACTTGATAACAAAACACCATCATAACTTTTTGCCTTTGTCAGGACGTAAATGATACAAACTCACGGCAGACATTTCCAACAGTGTATTTACACAACTTACTATTGCTTTCGTATTGCCTCTTCCGACCACGACCGCCTACCGTAACTTACAACTATCAAATTAACCGATTCACGGAAGCCCGACCCTGCGCCTTCCTCTAATACCGAAAGTTTCACATGAAAGTTCTTCCTATATCTAACTCCAATTACACTAAGCACTCACATCATTACTTAAAAGAATGAAGATGAGAAAAGAAAACATCCAGAGTATAGAGAAACGAATCCAAATTATTTCATCAAGTGATTCTAGGGTCGGCAAAAAAATCAAAACATTTCATATAAGGTATGCAATCCAATTTTTAAAGTACGAGGTGTGTGACAATAGTAATGAGACTGACTTTTTACTTACCAAAGATTTTATTTTTCAAAAAATAATATTATCCCCTTCAAAGTAGTTCCCTTGGGCAGCTATACACCGGCCGAGTCGTTGTTCCACTCCTGGTAGCAGCGCTGGAAGGTTTCAACTGGTAGGGTTTTTAATGGTCGGTCACAGTCTTTTGAATGTTTTCCAGAGTTAAAAAATGACGTCCTTTTAAGACATGTTTCAATTTCGGAAAAAAGAAAAAGTCGCAACAACTCAAATCAGGTGAATAGGGGGGTTTGACAAACCGTAGTAATGCATTTTAAGATAAAAAATTACGTGATGGAAATGGCGTGTGACACGAGGCATTGTCATGATGAAGCATCCATTTTGCAATGTCTGGTCTCACGCGAATCACTCTTTTTCTGAGCCTTTCAAGGACGCATTTATAAAACACTTGGTTGACAGTTTGTCCTGGAGAAACAAATCATTTATGCACGATACCCCTACTGTCAAAAAAGCAAACCGGCACGGTTTTGTTCTTTGATTTGCTCATTCGACATTTTTTCGGTCGAGGAGATGACGGAGTGTGCCACTCTTCGCTTTGCCGCTTTGTTTCAGGATCGTACTCAAATATCCAGGATTCATCACCTGCGATCACACGATTGAAGAATTCTTGGTCGTTGTCAATCCTCTCAAGAAGAACAACGCACACGTTACTTCGATTGTCCTTCTGTTCCGTTGTAGGGTTTTTCGGCACCGATTTTGCACAAATCATTCGCATGTCCAAATCGTCTGTCAAATTTTGATGTACGGTGAAAGCGTTTAAATTTAACTGTTCACTCATCATCCTCATTGTTAAACGACGGTCTGATCTCACAAGAAGCCTCACACGCTCAACGTTTTCGTCTCATTTTGAACTTGAAGGTCTCCCTGAGCGAGGTTGATCTTCAACGTGTTCTCGGCCTTCCAAAAACGATTTGTGTCAACGGAAAACTTGTGCTCTTGATAAGCAATATTCCCCATAGGCCAGTTTCAACTCTTCAAAGGTCACACTTGCGGATTTCCCAAGTTTAACGCAAAACTTGATCGCACATCGTCGCTCTAAATTCCGATTACCCATTTTCGTAACACACAACAAAAACACAACTTCACTGATGGCGCTGTGAAAAATAATGTGTTGGCTGAACGGAGTTGAAACTAGTACTGAACAAATGGAAGAGATGAACAAACCGGTCTAGCACAGATCGGTAGACATAGCCTTGCCGGACCGCTCGCAGTGTTACATATCTCATTACTTTTCTCACACACCTCGTATGTTCCTCATAACAGTTACAGTATTGTCTTAGATATATCATCACAATGTTAATAATATTTAATGTTTACTTATTTATTTTTCTTCGTTTCGACCAACCACGTTTACCTTTTGTTGGAATCACTCTTTTCTTCCTTTCGTGTCGGTAAATATTAAGTCTCTCACTGGCCTTTTTCCTGTGAATTCTTCTGTTGTTACTCCTTTTTTTTTGTATTTGAGGATCTTCTTAACTATAAGAACTTTATCTCTTTACCTAATTTTTCTCTTTTCTTCTTTTTTTTACAATTAATTCCTGATTTTATAAGTCATGACTTTCTATTTCTGCTTTATTTAAGTCTTTCTTAATTTTATTTAATATACGTTTAGTTATTATTTCTAGATAAAAAAAGGTGGATTTTCTTTGAAATTATACTACCACTCAAAAAGTAGCATTTATCCTTGTTTTTATGAGCATTTATCCCACATTCTATGAATGTGTGATCTTCGCTAAAAAGAAAAGTCACTTATTCTAAAAAATAATTACACTATTCACCTCTATCAAACCAACACAGAAATGTCCTTTTCTGCTGTCCACCACGTTTATCGTTAAAATATGGTGGCCTACAAAAAAGTTGGTCTCCTCCGATGCGTTATTTTCAGTATAGCAATTTTTGGGGATGAAATCTATGCGTAAATGTTTCGTCCTTAATTTTTCCCTTAAAAACCTATTTTTTTTTTCATTTGTATTTCTTTTAAAAGTCCTGCGATGATCAACGTCAACCAATCTGCAGTGTACAACGCCTCTGAATGGATCGCCGTTTTCAAATTTCTTAATTTGTATTTATAGAGATAGATTTTTTCGCGTATATTTTCTATTAGAAAATAGGCTAATTCCGCTTTGTTCACCCGCTATTTTTTATTGACCGTTCCATTCTATAGATTCTCCAAGGTATTTAAATCGATTTATTTTGTTCTTCAATGCGTAAATTTAAAAAATAAATTTAGGACATTCTTGATATTTGTTATATATTGTGTTTCTCAAAACATTTCAGTAGACCTCTTCTTTTCCTCTGCTTTTGGTAATATATTTATTTATTCTGTTGCTATTCCTGGATCCTCTCAATATTTAATATTTATCGGGAAAAATAGGTAAGTAATAGTAATAATAATAATAATAAAATAAGTGCAATAACAAAAATGGGGTGGAACGGTTAATATTCGTTTGGATGTTAAGCTCGTGAAAATTAAAATTAGTACAAAATTATTTTCACATTAAATGAGGTGCATAAAATTCACGGTTTACGTATTATAATCTTTTTAATTAGTATCATTTAAAAATTCTACGACACAATATTATTTCTGTAAAAGAAATTTTTTTTTTAATTGAGTATTTTAAATTAATCAGAGGAAAGAGTTTTTCAAACGGATCGATAATTATATTTTAAAGTGGCAACGGAAGAATAGTAAAAGGATAAATTTTAATTTTTTAAGTATTTGTTTACACACGTCATAGTAATCTGAAATCGATGTAGGTAATCATTTTTAAATATGCTTTGAGTTTACTGGAAAAATAAATATCCAAATATAGTTTCCTTATGTACAGTTAACTTCTAAAATTAATATTATATATTTTCTTAGAATTCTTGAAGAGTAATAATTATCTAGTTTGACTGTCATTTCACATCGTATAAATTGATTTTCATCGCAATATAGAATGGAATTTATATAGTTTTAATTGTAAAAGTAGAACAGATTAGGTATTAATAATTATTTAGTTGTAAATATATATTTAAATAAATAGTTATCAGTGTTTTATTTAAAAATAAATACCGATAATTTTCCAGCCTATTAACCATTTATATAATAGTCATTAAAAATAAATTTACGGTTCATTAGCGTAAAATGTTTTAGTTTTGCTTTTTAAAAATATATACATTCCTACCTTAATAATTATGTTTTCTTGTTCTATTCGATCGACAGTTTTTATTTGTTTTTTAAATAGAAGAATCCGTTCGCTGGTTAACAACCATTAGCCGACCGGTGTTTCTTGACTGATTGTACTGATATCTTAGTTCTTTGGTAGGTAATATAAAAGGACAATGTTACCACCTTGAGCCATTATTTCCGGTGACAACACCTTATAACACTTTACGACTTCCTAAATACATTTAGATCGCACGTTTTTCTCGTACGTACTCTACTTCAAGCCTTTATTACTTTTTTTATTTTTTTAGATTACATTAATGATAATTTATTTGTCGGTTTCTCTTATCCAATTATATTTTTGTAATATTAGAAAAAAAACGTTTGTTTAAAAAAATAAATCTTGTGATAATAATAATTATTATTTTGTAAATTATCTCGTACATATTAAAATAGTACGTGAATGTTTCTTTTGTTTACATATGTTATCAGATATGTTTAATTTCCTTTAAAGTACATTTACATTTGTTTTTTTCACAAGAATATAAAAATGTCACGCCATTTTTTAACGGAAATGATAATTATGTAAAAGATTAAATTTAAAAAGAAAAAAGATGTTTTAATATTAATTATGTAAATTGTGTTATGTGATTTTATTATTATTGACCCTTTTTAATGTATTTACGAATGATTTAGTACGTAACTTAAAAATGAAATAGTAAAAGAAACGATTACAACTTTCTTTAACTCGAAACGATTAATTTTTTTATTTTTGTTATTATTAAAATACATATTTTTAAGTAAAATTTTGTGTCGTAATTTTCTAAAAAAATTCAGTTTATTCCTCTTTGATACGGTGCATATATGTTTATTGGGTCTTGGATACGGTTATATATCGGGTGTCCCAAACGACACTCCCCGCCCACCAACGTTTCCAAAATTTAATTTATTACATTCAAATAACAACATGAGACGTGCCCGATACAATGAATTTTTATTTACGATGATATTCGATTTAGTCATTGTTTACCTCCACGCACGCGAGAATACGTTTAAAAATACACGCTGAAGCAATAATAGAGCGATCGATTTACAAATTCAATTATGTTATTTTCAAATTACCCATCCACTGATGACCAGGATGAACTGAAAAATTATTTACAGTTAAAAGTTAGAAAAATTGTCGGTATGCTCTTGTAAATAGATCCGTCCATCGAAATGAAACCGGGTAGAAAATTGTCAATTTGTAAAATTTCTCCGATCCACTTTTAACAATTTTAGCTATATCTCAGCCGTTTATCAACCGATTTAAAAAAGGGTATAATTCTATTCAAAATAAAAGACTTAAGATATTTTTTTACCAAAACATAAGTCAATAAAACAAATATTTTTCAGAGATTTTAATTTAAAAAAATTGTATTTCCCGTAAATTTTTAAAATTAGGTTATTTATGTTGTAAAAGATATTGTTTGGTAATCTAATTCAAATTTAATTAAAATATCCGAATTTGTTCTTAATATATTTTTATTGAAAAAAAAAAAAATAAATAAATAAATAAAATAAAATAGCGAACAAAGGAAAAAGAACGCGACAGATTTAATCTCATAATAAATTTTCTTGCTTATTTTCATGTCCTCATAAAATCCAACACTTGCCTGGATATCCTGTATGTATACAAATAAATATAAGAATTTTCAGGACAAGATCCACAAGCGAAAATAAATGAAAAAGTTTAAATAAACATCGGTCCGGAAATGCTTAGTTTTTGAGTTTTAGCTAGCGAACAATTTTATCCTGATGTCTTCGTTTTTTTTGAACTTAAATTAAGGGTGGTGGGGAAAAAATTTATTGTTTTCTTATAACTTGAAAAATTGGATGAAATACATCTCAGTATTATATTTCGAGTAGTTTTTTTAAGGCAGTTTGAGTCAAATATAGAAAAATGATTCAACAAAACCCGATTTTTTTAGGTTTTACATATAATAACTTTGTTAATTGACCGGTAAATAAATCAAATTTTGCGACAAAATTTATAAAGAATTTAATTCTGAGAAAATTTATTGTGTTAGTGACGTCATCTGATCATGAAGAAGAGTTTAAGAAATCTGATATTTTTTATTGAAATCATAAAATGGCACACAGATGGAAAAATGAAAGGAGTACGGCATTTGTTCACATGAACTTCTTTATTTATTGTCCTGAATAAGATAAAGCCCTTTAAGTATATCCAACACCTCTCGGAACACTTTGTATACGCTCAATAATGTGTATATATATATATATATATGTGTGTGTGTGTGTGTGTGTGTGTCATATACATGTTTATATTTGTATAAGAAAACACAATTTAAATGTATCAAAACAAAAAAAAAATTATCTAATGCGAAACTTTGTAGCGGGTTGTGAGTCCGTTTGCAAAAGCATCGCACGAGAACCAATTCACCGATTGTTTTCAAATTTTCAGGACAAATTCATGTCGTCGAGGGAAGGTTTAAAGCTACATATCGAGGCCCCCTTGGGGGTGAATTGAATTTCCTTTATGAATTTATGTATTTCCTTTCGTCAAAGATGTCTGTACTTCAGTTACCGTACTACTATTCTGTCTTCTGTAATTTAGATTCTTTTTCAGGTTTCTTCTATAAAGCCTGAATACCTTAATCGGTATTTATCAGTATTATTCTCACAACCCTGAAGATAACGAATACAGCGGTGGTTAGACGGAAGGACGAGCGAAGTAAACCTTGAACGACTAAAGCGAGTCCTTCCCGGCTACAATTTATATAAAATACTAGATAAAACGTATCACGTTACAAATATATTTCATAAATAAGTAAGCTTAACAAAAAAATTTCGAAATTATTTTTTGAAAATATTATTGATTTATAAAACTATTCTTTAATAAAGTATTCTATAAAAAAAAAATAAATAAATAAAATAAAATACATAATACAATAAAAATTCGTAATAAAAAATGTATACACGGAGAAGGGGAAAAGTTTATCGAGTTAAAACCAAATTAAAAAGGAAAATGAAGAAATAAATACAAAATAACGTAAAAATTAATTCAGAGTACCGAAAATTAAAAAAATGAGATTTTCTATACCTTCCTCGCACTAAAGTTATTATATATTCCGTACACAAAGCCTACCCAAAATACATGAATAAAAACACCCGCACTCGTAAGAGCGGAGAATATTTTATTAAAAAAAAAAAAATTTGAAAAGATTGATGAGAAGGAATATGTGACTGATTCATAAAGCCCCTTCTCCCTTTCCTATTTTTTGAAACTTATATATCAACTGTAAAACTGTTCTGATGATGTATCACTGAAAACTCTCTTTTTCTCTGTATGAACTGTTCAACTAGGGAACTGTAATGTATACCGTACATTCCACTATGTTAAAAAAACAAACAAAAAAAAAAAATAATAATTTACATCTCAGTTAATAAATATTTTTTCTCTGAACTTTTTCATTTATGTTAATAAAAATAACAGGAAATATTATTCCTTTAAAATTAAACATATATAAAAAAAAAAATAAATAATTAATTAACCCTTTTTTTGTCACAAACTCAGTTTTATAAAGGATTAATTTCGATTAAGTGTAATGAAATCAACAAATAAAAGACTTTTATTTACACTCTTTAATTACGTCAAGATGGAATTTCATAACTACCCTGATTTAATTCATTACACCTTTTTAAAAATTAAAAAACCGTCAAGGATTGGATTAACTAAATAAAATATTATTTTTACTATTAATATCTCAAACAAATTTTTTAAAAGTTAAACTTCGACTGTTTGATTTAAAATAATAATTTTTTTTATAAAACAGCGAACATCAACAGCTACGGTCACTAGCACGGTGGAAATTGGCAGCGTATGAAAAAATGCCAGCCAAACCGGGATTCCAACCCGGGAGCTCCGCACCCGGGTGCCAAATACATATACCAATGTATAGTACATATACATAAACCAAATATACCATAAACATAGTACATATACCAAATTATATGTAATTTTAATTTTAGAAAAAACTTAGTTGTTCAGACTAATTTTACTAAAACGATGTAAAGAATTTGAAATTAAATAAAGAATTTAACTCTGAATGTTTAAAAAAACAAAAAATATTTTTTTTTTATTTAATTTTTTATCATCTTTATTATTTTTTCATATTTCAGTCTGTTTTTATTTTTATAAAAGTAAATCCCTTCACGGTAAGTCAACTTACCGTAAAGGGATTCTTTTTCAGAATTAAATTCTCTAGAAATTTTGTTACATAATTTTATTTATTTGCAATTTAACTCGGTTATTATACATCAATTCTTAAAATTATTTTTAATGCTTAAGTATAAAACTACGTAACACAGCAACACTGATAGTACGTAACACTAATATGCCAAGGTATTCAGAAGTTTATTAATTTGTTTTTATTTAAAGAGTTGTTAACAACTGGTGAAAAAAGGGGTATTTTTTTTAATCGCAACTTTTGAATTTTTGTTTTAAAACGATCCTGAAGGTGTGGATGTGGGTCCTGTAAAGTTTAGTTAATGTGCTTAGTATTGAGGCCGCATAATGTTTATAGACAGAATTGGTATAATTTTATATATATATATATAGATTGATTAATGGACACAATATATTAAACACATTCAAATAGCTCACAAAAATTCTCGTTATAACTCGCCTAAAAGTGCACCTATTAATTACACATACGACTTGACGTCATTGT
Source organism: Lycorma delicatula (assembly GCF_047948215.1). Classification (NCBI taxonomy): domain Eukaryota; kingdom Metazoa; phylum Arthropoda; class Insecta; order Hemiptera; family Fulgoridae; genus Lycorma; species Lycorma delicatula. Next base: position 174,271,837 of record NC_134459.1, on the reverse strand, counting down.
CTTTGCATAAATGGAGACATAACTTGTCAAACAAGTGAATCATCCTCACGTTTCATAACTTCCGTATGGTATATAAAGCAACATTTAACAATAGCGTGGCGATCAGGAAAGTACGTGTCAATTTATTCTGCAGTTACAATGTCTTTGTTTCAATTAGTTCGAGAAATTGATTCGTAGGAGAAAGCGTTGAATTCCTTTATCGAAAAGGAATTTTACATAACCCACTGCATTAACGAACAAGAAATGAACTTTATATCTTTCCGATAAAAACGAAAGAAGTTGTAGGAAAGGCCGATATAGAAGCGAAATCGGTCTGATAAACGGTACTTGGCTTCAAGATGGCTAATTACCTTTTCACACCACTGTCCTATTATTTATTTACTAATGGACAAATTTCGTGTAAGGCTAAGATGAACGTTTTTGACAAGAAAAATAAAACTGTGCTTATAATTAAAAGGATTTTACATGGGTTAGATCGTGTAGGACAGCATATTTCCTTTTTCACGTTAAAACCCTTAGGCTTAACGTGATAAATTTTAATGGCTATTTTTTCATTACTTTTACCGAATTTCCTGTACAAAATACATTAATACCGCATCGTTTATTACAAACAGTAAAAAATTAACATTTAGAGGGAAATAACAGAAAAGATCCAAATAAAAATAAAGAAAAAAGTCCATATAAACATGGGATTCGAAAACGCTTCGTTTTAGAGTTATAGCTTGAAAAAAATTTCGCTCTGATTTTTTTCTCTCAAACTGAAACCGTTCTGAAATACTTAAATTTATTGGTTTCGTATGTTTTTTGTCCTGAAAAATAAAACAGCCAAAAATCGTATTTCAATTAACGTTTCGCAAAAAAAATAATAACATTGTGAAATCAAAGTTTTACGTTTGACGCAGAATATAACTTCGTTAAATTGTTAGCGGAGAATTTAATTCTAATATAGTCAATGGGAGTGAATTCTAATATAGTCAATCAAGTGAACACGAACAGTTTAAGAAATCTGACTTTGCCGAGGACCTGTTAAATTTAACTAATTTTTTTAAAAAGCACATGACATTTTTAATATTCAGGATCGACGGGCGTTTTGTGATAAATCTGGTATCGTTGGAATTATCAGTACCAAACGAATTCGATTAATAACCTGAAATCAAAATAAAATGGAAACGCGTAATGGATGTAGAATTTAGATATTTCATGAACAGAAACGCGTTTGTGAAACGGCAAAGTTGTACGTACAATCTGGTTGCAATGGATTAGAAATAAAATGTATTATTAACAACTTGTTACAGATTTATCATGACTACAACATCCTTCAAGTGAAACTGTGAATAAAAGTTTCAACTGAATAGATATAGGTGCCTTAAGAAATACAAGGAAAGATTTCACATGTTCTACTCGTAGTAGGGAAAAACATTTTTATAAGCCTGGACCAGAAACGCTTCGTTTTCAAGTTGCAAAATTTTGTCCAGAGTACAGCTCCATTGGTAAAATGATGCCATACTGAAATTCTTGGTACTTAAATTAATCGGTAACTTTGATGATTTCATTACAATACCAGTAAAAAAATTACATTCTGCATTTTTTTCATCTGAAAACTGAAAAATGTTTAATTTTGGAAAGTGATAATATTATTCAAATGCAGAACACGAATTTATAGAATATAGCTACCTCATAAAATAAAAAATCCCTTTCGGCACGCCGGAAGGCAGAGGTAGATTTCACCGAAACTAAGTAGGGAATAAAAAGGTTTCACGTGTTTAGCATACGACAAGCCCCCTTTTTCTTACAATTCCAGCAACATTTTTGTCATCCCTTGCTCTAATGATTGTCATATCAAAAATCGTTTTAAACGAAAGTTGCAGGTAATGTTTAGAGGACTAACGACCACTTTAAACCGATTCGATACAGTGCCTATTAAAAGTATGATTTTTTTTTGTCTTCGAAACCCCATTTTTTCCACCCCCTGGGCCAATGGTTGGTGATATCAATAAACTTTACTTAGATATGTTTTAGGCCCTTATCCAAAGAATAGAAGGAACTTTAAACAAATTCGATATTTTACTAAATAAGAAAGTTATAGCGATATTTTGTTTTTTTCGAAAAAGCCCCCCCATTACCACTCCCCATGGCTCGATTTCGTTCATTAATAATCTCGACCGAGATTTTGGGTCTTTATATTTTATGTAACAATTTGAAAGTGATTGGTGCAAAATTCCAGCAGTTATTGTCTCCACAAGCAACTGAAATATATATATATATATTGTTACTACATACATGCCTAATTTAGTATCGGCGGGCGAAAACGGTAGCAACGATGCGAGCGGGAAGCACAGCATACGAACGCGTTGATACAAGCATCACTTCCACCGCGCAGTTCTCCCACCACTGCAACCGCACCACTCTCAAGCACCAATAAAAGAGCGTTCACCACGAGGGTGACCGCAATTCATCGTCGACTACCGCCTGGAGAAGACCAAGAAAAAGAAGAAAATGGAAGAAGACAGAAGAAGTTCCCTGGCCGGCCCGCCGAGGGAGTCGCTGGACGTGGACGCTACCTTTCCGCTCCAGCTCCAGCTCGTCGGGCTTCAATCGCCCTAGCTGGCGGACTCGGCAGCAGTAGCCGGCCCAGCGTGGGATTGCTCGGGGAGAACCGCCTCGGCCGCGCCGGCGAAGGACGACCGACGCCGAACCGACACTACGGGGCTCTGGGGGCCACCACTGCCCGTTGTAGTGCGGACCCAACTGCCGCTGAGGGAAAGCCCGGTCGGACTTCAATGGACGAGCCGCAACTCCCCGACCTCGCCGGAGACCAGCTTCCGGACCCAACAGCTCTTCTCATGGCTAACACAAAACCGGCCCTTTTTAGGGCCACCACAAGGTTATGAAATACGAACCGTCAAAGCCATTCGACGACAAAAACGGCCCTTTTCATGGCCAGCATGAAGTTAGTAAGAGCCTTGTGCCGTCAAAGCCATTCGGCGATAATATAAACTTTTGAACTGACGGTGGTTTTGGGGTCTAAGGGTAGCAAAACGGGAAGATAAGTCGAAATTTTCCGGAAGTCGAATCGTTGTACCCACGATTACCTTTATGGTAGCTTTCTCCAAAAATTCCAATTAATCTTTTTACATTATTTCTAAAAAATGAATTTTGTTTCGTATTAATTTTATTATAAAAATGTAATTTAAATAATGATAATAAATTACCACCCTATTTAATTTTTATTTTTTAATTTTTAATAAATGATTCTGTTTCTATTATAATACAATATTTCTTCGAAATTTAGATCTGTTTTTTTTTAATCAAATTCCTTCCCGGTTAGTTGATATTAATTAACCAGACTTTTTTCAGGATTAAAATTCTCTACAAATTTTGTTATAAAATTTTTATGTTGCAATTTGAAAAAAATTATTGACATCATATTGAAAAAAAGGTCGTTTTAAAGAAGGTGCATCGGCTAAATTCTATTCTTTTATTGTAGGTATTTAAAAGGTACTGTAGACTGACTAATTTCTTTTGAAAACAGGAAAATTAGCTACAAAAATCATTAAATGAGCGCAATTTTTGTTAAGATTTGTAGTAGCCCGACATTTGTTGGGTCATTTTTTTCAATGTCCTTTAAAATTATGTCATAATTCTACGCTTCCTATTTATAATTTTTGAATTATTTCTATGGGACCCTCTGGATGTTTGGAGTGATCGATCTCGTACCAAAAGGTAGATCGTTTCGGAGGGAGAGTATTAGTCGCTAAATTCTATTTTTCACATTTAATTATTGAAAAGCTATTTAAGGGTTGTCATAATTTATTAACAATAGTGTGTGTGTGTGTGTGTGTGGGTGCGCGCGCGCGAAAGTGGTCCTTTTGTATTTATTTAATATTTATTTTTGTTAACTTTCAGTATCAGCCGGCCACCGTAGCTTCAGTGGTAGTGTCTCGTGTTTTCATCCGAAGGTCCCGGGTTCGAATCCGGCATAGACATGGCATTTTCAGAGACTACAACAAAATTACCATTTCATCTAATCATTTCAAGGTCCCGAGCTTACAAGTTTCTCCAATCTAAGTTAATATAAATGGTCGTAAAAGAAAAATAATAAAATAGTAATTTTATTATTTTTATCGAATTTATTAAGTTTAAATAAATAGTATATAGCATTATTAATTAAAGTCAGACCGTAAATGTCATTTCCAACGCTACGACTAACATTTTTATATTATATTAAACAAAAAATATGTCGAGTTATTCAAAGGTTTATCGGTACATAATTCGTACATGTCTCACACTAACAAACACTGTACTACTCTTATTCGTGTACGTTAGTATAAAAATATATACTGAAGCGGAAGGATGTAGTCGTGCGACCTGCGTCCGGTGTACAGTATGTACCGTACAATAGAATCACCGGTATAAGTTGTCATAAAAACTGATTTTACGATGTTCAATCGAGCAGGAATACGGGTGCCTGTCGTCTACCTTCCCCCTTTTTCGTTTGCCTTTTTACCACCCGTCTATCTATACTTCTGTCGTCCTGTAGAATCGTCCCAAGGGAAGTATCTTGTTGGTTATGCGCTCTCTCTCGCTCTCTATTCTCTCCCTCTTGAAAATGCAAATATAATTTGTTATGCTAATTCAGTTGGAGATTCAGTTCTATTGCACACTTGTTATATCTGTGGTGCAAACCACAGGGTTTTATATATATAAAACCCTTTGTCTCTAATCAGTTAGTTATTTGAACTTTAACAATGCGTACATCTGCCTTGTTTACCATATATATCCACTTTACCTAACAGAAATAAGAGATTAATTCAAATTAATGACATTATTATTTGTTTGATAATAGTATAGCATTATTCTGACAAATATTTGTTAATACGATTTCTTTTTAATTTAACTACAACATTTCCGATTTGCCTCCTTTTTATTATTTATTTTTGTTTATATTTTCTTACCCGTATATTTTATATATAACGGTCGAGCAACTTAAAATCGATTTTTTTTTAACCTCCGGGACCCCCGATAAGTATTCCTTCAGAGGATGAGATGAATGAACATTTTTGTAGCGTGTGAAAATGCCATGTTTGCCCGGGATTCGAACCCGGGACCTACGGATGAAAGGTCGAGACGCTACCACTCGCGTCACGGAGGCAGACGGCAAAAGCTAATTTTTTTTGTTTAACCTCCAAGACCACCGTTAGGTTTTTCATAAGAAAAATCATATGGATGATTTGTAGCGTGTGAAAATGCCAAGCCTGAGCGAGATTCGAACCCGGGACCTCTGGATGAGAGGCCGAGACGCTACCACTCGCGCCACGGAGGCAGACGGCAAAACCGAATTTAGGAGGTCCAAACTGCACTTATTTAAGCGTCACCTTTAACGCTGCTAACTACTAGCGCGAGTGGTAGCGTCTCGGCCTTTCATCCGGAGGTCCGGATTCGAATCCCGGTCAGGCATGGCATTTTCACACACGCTACAAATCATTTATCTCATCCTCTGAAGCATGCCTAACGATGGATCCGGAGGTTAAACAAAAAAAAAAAAAAAAACTACTAGCGCCACTATTGATTGTGTACGTTACTACTCTATTTTTGCTTTAACGCAATACGCTTTCGTTCTTCGCAGTGGTTTTCGAAAACGCCTTATTCGATCGAGAAATGGTAAATATCGGAAGCTTATGTGCGTTTTGAATCCTTTCAAGGTAGGCGTCAAATATTCGCCGGAAAATTTTCCAATTCCAGTAAAAAGTAGCGTAAACAATTCGATTAAAAAATGGTATGCAACGAGGTCGGTTTCAGACGAAAAACGAAATAGAGAAAACTTTCTTTGGGAATATAGAGGCCCTAGCCTATATTCAAAGAAATATTTATGCCGGACCGAAAAAATTATCACAATAAAGCGGTGTAAAATAACATTTTTCCGTAAAAATTCTTTACTCTTAATATGATCAATCGCTCGGGCACAGAAGCACATCAATGCTCAGGGCGCTCGCTTCAAAAATGTTTTGTAAAGATGTAAACTTTTGCCAAGATACAGAATACGATTTATTATACGTTTTCAATCAGCAGACGTTTTTAAATTGCTCAGGCAGCATTCGAATTATAAAGAACTATTTTTGTGTAAGTAATAAATAATAAAAATTTACAGATATCTCACAAACAAACGGAACGAATTTTAGGTCGCGTTCTATACGTTTCGGTTTATTATCCTACCCTACTAAATGACATTTGCATGTTTGTGTGTACGACTCCCTTACCTTAGCACCGGAATGTACCGATCACCATCGGAAAATCCCGATTCGTTTGTACATATCTCGTGGTGGTCAGATGTATACTTGTTATATTATTATAAGTATATATCGATATATCGATGTATCTGCCAAATATATATATTTCTATTTATTCGATTGTTTTTCTTCATAAAATAACGAACTATAACCAAAACGTAGGCACCGGAATGCACCGAAAACTAGCGGAAAATCTCGATTCGTTAGTATCAATATCTAGAGTTAAAATTCTAATTTAACTTTCGTTATATCAATTCTCATCATTCAAAAAAAAAAAAATTAACACAAGAGGTAATCCATTTCGGACACCTAATAATCCCATTCCGAGACGTCGCCTGCCAGTGCAACCTGCCCGGTGAGACTCCCTACGACATGCCTCTACAGCTATATAAATATGATGGTATCCGGAGGGTGACAGCCAAACTGATTCAAGGCATTAAAATTTACAAAATCGTTTCGTTCGTATGGACAAATGCCTTATCTCGCATGAAAAATAATAATGGTCACCATATTTGGTTAATAATGGGTAACCCGATGGTTTTCATACCGAAACCTTTGCTTTTTTCAATTTCTTTAAAACAGTATGTCGCAATCCCACTCTTTCAATTTAAAAGTTTTGAGTTGCCCGCCTCCCTAGGACTTTGTAGTAGTCTCATACCGAAAAATAGATCGTTTCGAGGTAGGAAACATTTACTAATAAAATATAATACATAAAAAAAAAATATATAATATACATAATTTTTTTACGGCTGAATAAAATATTGAAATCTATTTTTAGTAGAGAAAAAAGTAATAACTTTGTTACAAGCATACTGTCAAACTCGAAATAAGACGTTAGATAAATTGTTGTATCTCTTATTATATTTTAAAACCGATTTAAATGGGAATTTCGTTTTGTTAAGATGGATATTTGTCATACATAATTGTCAGTAAATCGTTTTTATTTATAACAAGTAGTATTCTCATTTGAATTTGTTCTCGAAGTATCTCATTTTGTTTGCAATTTTATGTAAAATAAATTTACTACGACTGTTATTTGTGAGTGTTTTTTTTTTGTTTTGTTTCTAAATGTTAATATTTAGTTCTCGTATTTTTATGATTTATTATTTCAAATAATATTGTGTCCCATATTTCACTCGACTACTTGATTTAAAGCGATAGTCTGTTAAACTAAAATATATGTTTCTATAGTATAGTATTATAATAAAATAAATATCGTATCTTTTTATTTATAAAACATAATTATTTTTTATTGTATTCTGTTTTATCCTGGCTTATACGACTTATCATTATTACCGCTCCTTTTCTAATGTTTTCTTCTTTCGGTAAAATCGAATATTTATTTTATAATTTTATCTATAAATTACAAAGTAGCTTTGAAGTTTGTACGGGAAATGGAATTTTTTAGCGTGTGAAAAATACCGTTTCTGCCCGGGATTCAAAACCAGGACCTCCGGATGAAAGACCGAGACGCAACCGTTCCGCCACGGAGATCGGACTTAAGAATTTAAAAAAAAGGAAATAAAACAATAATTACTATAAATTTTCTTTATTATCAAATTTCTTAATTATAACAGTCATTTATTGTTTTCCTATTTAATCGGTGTTACTACCTTCACGAATTACACTAAACGATTACTTTAATTCGACCTCTTCGTGCTGTAGTTACGTATCAGTATGTTCTACATTTCAAATCCTTTATCTACTCTTTGTAATACGCTGAATATACACGATTTCCTTATATGTAATATCATACAGAATACGTCAGAATAGTATGAAGCTCTCAACTGTTATTTCATACTGATATGACGGACACAACGTCGACATACTTTTACCTTTTGAAAATAAATTGTAGTATTTATAATTTTTGTTTTTAAAACTCAAAATTTATTTAATATATTAATTTTTGAAAGATATAATTATAATGCAGAACACATAAATGTTCCTAATGATGGATTAATATCCTAAAGCGCTCTGATATAATAATAAAAATAGTCGGTAAGTGGAAATTATTACACAATTATCTTACGTGTAGTGTTGAAAAGAAATTAAAATGTAATATAATTTTTGAATATACCTTCAAATATTAAATTTTGTAAAGTAGTACTAAGCGATGTAAATTATTTATATCGCTGAGGTGGTAGAAAACCGTACAAAGAACTTCAGGCGGTGAAAATTTTCTAAAAAAAAAAGATCTAAAATATATTAAACGATAAAAACTGATAATTAATTACTAAAAATAATTCGTTTGAACGCGTTAACGTTCAAACTCTCCAGAAAAATAACTCTAGAATATGAGAAAAACGGATGAAGAAGGGTATCAAAGGAAAGTGCGGGAAACAAAAGTTGAAATCAAAAGAAAGTACAGAACATTTTGGGAGAAGATTATACGATTGACAGGGTAGAAGCGATGAAGGGACGATTCAGCCACAAGCTAAGGACAAAACAAAATAGAATGCTTTTGAAAAATATCTACCGATTTAGTCGAAGATAAAAACTAAGCATAATCTACATCCAACAGGATTAAATTAATCGTCCATTATAATAATGTTTTATCTGTTACATGATAAACTCTTTAAAAATTATAATTTTATAATGGACTACTGTTTTTTTTACGGTTATCCCAATTTTTTTGATTTAGCTTAGTTCACGTTTATTATCAGTATTATTAATAGATAGTACAAATAAATAAATAATTTTTTTATTCTGTTTCGTACGCTATATAAATCACGTCGTACTCCACGGATAAAAAAGGGGAAATTCCCGGCATTTACCTAAACGGATCAAGGGAAACCATGGCAGAACATTGATCAGAGAAGCATTCCAAAATACAGAATCAATTATAAAATAAAATATGAATATAATTAAAAGCTCATTTTAATTATTTAAAATAAAAATTTGAAATAAAAAAATATATTAAATAAAAATAATAGCAATAAAATAAATCACCAATCAGAACACATTAATAAAAATTATTTAACTTTTTTTTAAATTATTTTAAAACCTTTAAAAGTCTTCTTTTAACAAGCTGTTTAAATACCTTTATCTAATTATTTATTTTTAAATATTTTTTTATTTAAAAGACAGGGTTTTAATATTTAAAAAAAATTAAAATACGAAACCCAGAAATTATCAAAATCCAAGACCAGAAACGACAAGACTTCGAATTCTGAAACGGCCAGACTCTAAAATCTGACCGTACCAGACTCGGGAAAATGAGCGCGAAAACCCCGAGACCTTCTTTCTTTCTTTTACTGTTTAGCCTCCGGAACCATAGTGAGGTATTACTTCAGAAATGAGGATGATATGTATGAATGTAGAGTGTAGTCTTGTACAACCAAATCCGTAGGGGAAGACACCCACCTTGTTACGCTTCCAGTCACCCCCCTCACTCGTGTAGTCTAGTGCAGTCTCAGGTCAACCTTTTCTGAGATGTGTGGTTAATTGAAACCCAACCGCCAAAGAACAACGGTATCCACGATCTAGTATTCAAATCCGTATAAAAATAACTGCTTTTACTAGGACTTGAACGCTGGAACTCTCGACTTCCAAATCAGCTGATTTGGGAAGACGTGTTCACCACTAGACCAACCCGGTGGGTTGAGACCCCGAAACCTCCTTTTTCTTTCTTCTCCTGTTTAACCTCCGGTAATTACCGTTCAAGTATTACTTCAGAGGATGAATGAGTATATGTATGAGTGTAAATGAAGTGTAGTCTTGTACAGTCTCAGTTCAACCATTCATGAGATGGATGTTAGTTGAAACCCAACCACCAAAAAACATCGGTATCCACGATCTAGTATCAAATCCGTGTAAAAATAACCGACTTTACTAGGACTTGAACGCTGGAACTCTCAACTTTCAAATCACCTGAGAGACCCCGAAACCTGGACCGAAGCAAACCCACGGCCAGACCGCGAAGTCTTATACAGCAATATGAAACCTCGTTTGAAATTTTAAATTGGATTTCCACCCCATCGCTTGTCGGGTAAAGATTTTTGCAAATAATACTATTTATAATAAATGTATTAAATATCAACGGATAGAAATTTAAAAAGAAAAATTGCAAGAACTTTTGTATTTTTATTCAAATTTCGTATGCGAGAAATTACTTTCTAAATGTATAGCAAATGAATTAAATCAAGATAGAATTTTTTTGGGGTTATAAATTTATAATGTAAACTTTTAATACAATTAAACAGTTGGCATTCAAATTCAAAAACATTAATTGTAATAAGATATATTTATATATTTTATTCGATTTGAACCTGAGTTATTCAAAATCATACATAATAAGTACAATACATAGCAATATAAAAATGAAAATTGATAACCACTGAAAAATGTATTTAATTAAAGTGAAAAAAATAATAATTCGTAATAAATTTGTACACATAATAAATTCTCAACTAAATATTTCGATTTATTCAACCGAAACGAATGCGATAGGAAACTTCTCACCGTTAATAATTAAAAAAAAAAAATCATGTATTCTGAAAATGTAAAAGTATTAAAAATATAACTTACATTATAATGTCGAACAACAGCACCTGAATGAAGTTCTAAATAAACTAACCTGTAACAAAAAAAAAAAAAAATCAAGAAATAGATAAACGTAAACGCTATTAGTCAACAATTGCTTAACGCATTGTTTTAAGATAACAGGTTAATAGCTTTTTATACTTAACTAAATATAGCATAATAATAGTAATAATAATGGTTATTAAGAAATAAAATAATAAACATAAATAATAGTAAAACTAACTTACAAGAAGAAATCTTGACAGTTTTTTGTTGTTGATAAAACAGTACAGTACGCAATGCGAAGAGATATATATTTTATTACTTAAATAAAATTATATCAGACGAAATTATATGAGACACAAAAAAAAATAATAATAATAATAATCTTAAGAAAATATGAGAATTAAAAAATAAATAAAATATTGTTTGTTTACTTTATTTATTTATTTTAAGAAAGATACCTCAAACAACAGTAGTTTATCAGAATTTTTTCGATAATATTAGGGAGATTTCTTCAGAAAGCGACCTACCTATTGTAATTAGTACCATGATTCGACTTCCACAAAATTTCGACATATCTTCGCATTTCACATCCCCCAGACACCAAAACCACCGTCAGTTCAAAAAAAAAAAAAAAAAATATATATATATATATATATATATAAAATAATAACTAAACTCTATTCTTTGGTTAGACAAAAATATAAAAAACTAAATAAGTTAGAAAATTATCCAAATTAATAGAAAATTTTCTAATGCATTTCATTAGGTCACCAAACAAAACCAAACAAACAAAATAACAAAAAAAAAACCAGAAAACCTCGACGTTTCGTCCAAGATGTAGTTCTTCATCAATTCAAACCACAAAATTTTGTGTACATCTTGGACGAAACGTCGAGGTTTTCTGCTTTTGTTTTTGTTACTTTGTTTGTTTGGTTTTTGTATTAGAAAATTTTCTATTAATTTGGATAATTTTCTAACTTATTCAGCTTTTATATATATATAGATTTCACTTTCTTGTGCACACGATAACTGCCGTAATTTTGCGCCAGTCACTTACAAATTGATACATAAAATCTAACGACCCAAAATCTCTGTCGAGTTCGTTAACGGGCAAATGGGCAAAATCGGACCATGGTGGTGGAAATGGGAGGGGTTTTCTCGATAAAACAAAATATCGCTATAACTTTTCTATTAAGAAAAATATTGAATAGTTTAAAGTTCCTACTATTCTTTGCATAAAAGCCTAAAACCTATTTAAGTAAAGTTTTTTGATATCACCAACCATTGGCCCGGGGGGGGGGGGAAATTGGGTTTTGAAGACAGAAAAACATACCTACCTTAATAGGCATAGTATCAAACAAGGAGGTACTGATCTTACGGGTCCCTTATCTCAACATATTTTTTTCAAAGGGTAGGTAAATTTTTTCACATAATTTAGTATTTCTAAGGTAACTAATATACTTTCTTGTTTGGACTTATTCAATCTCCTATAAAGGAGCGGGTGAAAAACCTTTTTTAAATTAATTCTTCATTTAAAAATTGTTCTCTTTTTAGACAAAGGAGAACTTTTCTTAGGAATTTTATTATCATTCATTTAAGTAGTTCCTTGGGCAATCAGTGGAGTGCCCAGTGAAGAGCCTGAATTGTATACGCTGGTGTCTTTAAAACAACCTCCACCTACGAGGCTACCACAGTATTGGGAAAGGCTCTCACAGTCGATTTAGGGGTTAAAGTTCGGGCACCCATGTGGTGATAGTTACGAAGAGGTAGGGAGGCCGAGGCATTTAAGATGCGGTTTCGAGCCAAGCCAGTACCGGAGCGGAACGGTGATCGCAATGCACCGGTCCTAAATTTCGTACAGTTGCTCATTTCCCGCCTGCGGAGAAGGCTTTACAGCCTCGCGATAGATGCATGGCGGCAAGAATGGCACGCTAAGATAAGGATAGGTCCTTGTATAGATTTATACAGGACTTGGGGGGATGGTACGCCTCTAGTTCGTTTTTATTGGCAACGAAAGCCCAAGTCCTCTCCAACCACGTGAAATTAAACCAATATTTGTTTCGGTTCTGCCTGGCGGCTGATGAGCTATGCGTCTGTGGGGAGGTCCAGTCAAACGAACACGTGATGTTCGACTGCCCTGCTCTCCTCAAGACAGGCCTGTTGACAGGCCCCCTCAAGCTCAGGCCACCCTGGAACTTAGAGGTCAAGGGGAAAATTGGCCACTCACAAGCGGCGAGTCAATGTGGCGAGAGCCGCACTGTCGGACCGTGTGGGCGTTCCTTGATGCTGTTGCTGTGTTCAACCGACATCAGTAGTTTATCAAAGGGAAAAACCACTACCTCGCTGCTGTGGGAAGCTACCCGAAAATTATATCTCGCCATCAACCAACTAAAGCTGCAAGCGCTTTAAAATAGTGGTCAGGTACTTTTTGGCACTCAGCGACCTAGGTGTGGCAGCGAATTGCTGTCTTGACGATATAAATTTATTTATTGAAGTCATATATATTTTTAGTAGTTGACGGCGTGCGCCTACCCGTTTAAGTTATATATGACAAGTGAGCGGTTGGGACGCGTAAGCCGATGGCGCCGCGCTTAGTCCGCTCATCCTGTTAGGAAAGCTCTAGGAGCTATTGGTCGGTAAACTGTTTCGAAGCTCAGTAGCCGTTTGTGGCACAGACATTCGGTCTTACCCTCTAAGGCGACCGAATGGAGCGGTGGCGGGAGAAATGCAAAGCACACCGACCAATATATCACTCGGTTAAAATACAACCTATGAAAGTCTCTCCTCTCTTGAATTAGTTTTGTTATTTCTGGTATACGAATCTGCGAGAGCGAAGTTTATTTATATTAATTTGTGTCGTCGTTTATAGGACCACATGTTTTCCTTAAAAATCTCGTTTCTTTCTTTTGGATTTTCTTTTTAAAGACCCGCGTTAATCACTGACGAACGTAGTGCAGCGTAAAATATTTCTGGACGACTCACACGTAATAAAATGATTTTTTCTTTCTTCAGTTTTAAAGAGATAAAATATTTTTATCGGTTAAAAATGGCCTACCTACCATTATCTTTTTCTTGTTATGAAGTCCTCTCCTTACTACAAAAATATCAAAATCAAACAGAATAATGAGCGCTTGTTCGATGAACACATTTTAAAAATTCTATCTTCCCTGTTTTTTTCTTTTTTTTATAACATCATAAGAAATGTCATTAAAGATAACCATACTGACAATTTTTAAAAAAATTTTTTGTACTATTTAAATCAACCGACCAGAATGTTTTATCTCCATATAGAATTACATAACGGGAAAAATATTCCAACCCTTATAAAACTTTTAGAGGGGTAATAACACATCCCTATAACTTTAATTTATATAATTTTTTTTTTAAATTTTAGTTATCACAACGATAAAGAATCTTTTCAACGTTTTTGTAAGAATTAACGGGTAATACTTCTTTACCCAAATTTACCCCAATAAGAGTTAAATATATTTTTTTAAACCTTATGTCACAGCGTTAACCTATCTTTTTTTCTGTTCAGCTTCCAGAACCACCGTAAGGTAATACTTTAGAGGATGATAAATATGAATGTAAGTGAAGTGTAGTCTTGTACAGTCTCAGGTCGACTATTCCTGATATGGATGGTTAACTTAAACTCAACCACCAAAGAACACCGGTATCCACGATCTAGCATTCAAATTCGCATAAAAGTAACTGCCTTACCCGTTTTTTCCCTTTACTAGGATTTGAACCTTAGAACTCTCGACTTCGAAATCAGCTGATTTCGAAGTGAACCTATCTACTTGAATTACTTTATTGGACGTGTAACTTTACAATAAACTATGTAATGGAAAGCGTCCTAATCGGGTCAAATTTTGTAGAACTTGAAGTTTCACGACCGCTTCTTAAAAAAAAAAAAATTATAATAATTTTATCATTGAAAGATTCCGAAGGATTATGTATATGTTACCCGTTTTTTTTTTCTTTTTCAATTGGATTGGCCTGGTTTCATATTGGATTGAAAGATTCGGATGTAATCTAGCATGATGATTTCTATACATGAGGTACTGATGATATTTTATTTTCGTTACAGTCCCAGGAACGGGGAGATACTGATCTTATCGGTCCGGTATCTCGAAATTTTATTCAAAGGGGGATTTTAAATTTGTTCGCATAATTTAATGCCTCTTAGGTAGCTAAGACTAATTTCTCTGATCGTGTTTGGACTTATTCAAACACCTGTAAATGGGTAGTTGCAAAATCTCATTTAAATTCCACTTTGCGACTTTAAAATACATTGATTAATTAAAATGTCCTGGTTGCGAAGCAGCAGACCAAATAACCCCACTTTCCGACAGTCCTTCATTCTAAATGTTCTGTTTCATGTAAGGAAAATAAAGAAATACCAAACTGAACTTTTCCGGCGGTTTTCCTAAATTAGATTTTTCTAGTAGATGAATAATTTAACTTTTTTTTTAACGGTTAAGACTTAATTTCTAAACATTTTAAAAATATTTTTTTTATGGAATTATGTTAATCAAGTGGTATTTTTAATTATGTCTCAATATACGTTAAAAACAGTTTTATAATTCAGCTGGTAAGTAATGCTTACAATCTTCAAACATGACAGTAACCGAAATATGTATAAAACATTGGAAAAATTCTAATTTTTGAAACATTTTACTGATTTAAAGAAGAAAAAAAAATTGGTATTGTTTTATACTTTTTTTTTTTAATAAGACATTGAATAAATAATTACGTAATGTTGAAATAACATTAATAATTTTCAATTTTATCTAGCGAATAATTAAGCTGTATGCAAATGGGGGCGTACTAGTTCCAACGGTTCGGCTTCCGAAGATTTTCAAGCAGATCAATTTGACCCGTGCAGGGAGTTCCGACGATTTAATAAAGCAGTAATAAATAACGTAACAGGTAGATATCAGGTATTTAGCAACGTTGCCATTTATTTATTTAAAACATAGACACGCGAAATACGTCTAGGATTTTAATAAGCTGTATAAGTATGAATTAATAAGTACAATAAAGTACGAGTTCATATCAATTTGCTTAGTTATTTCCTGTGCGTTTTACCTCTACTCTTGCAGTGTTTTTACCTTATTTTTGAAAATTAAACAAACGTATATCTTGGGATATGATATCCGTCAATAATCTACTTGTAATCTTGAATACTTGTTAATTCAATTAATATGATGTTAGTTGAAACAAAAAAAAAAACGAAATCTAGCGTGTGCCAGTACAAAAAATTACGTACGATTATTAAAATTATCTTTTTTTTAATTTGGCCAGCCGCACGAACCACAGTCGATTATAGTCTCATGCGTCGGCTGCCTCCACCCCGTCCTGTCCATCGCCGACTCCTCTCCGGACCACAAGCGGTCCAGGTCCTCCCTAACACCGTCGCATCGTCTTTTCTTGGGTCTTTCCAGCGGTCTGGTCGAATCAACTCCAATCGACATCACCCTTCTCAGAATATGTACAAACCATCTCGCATGTCGACTTTTAATCTGTGTAACCACGTCTGGCCTGCAAAACAGCGAATCCCCCTCTCGATTCTTCCCGATTCTCCAGGCACCTCCTTCTATAACCGGGCCAAATACCTTCCTGAGCACGTTCTTTACAACAGCCATCGACCTTGCTTCCATTTGTCGATGTCCATGTCTCTTATCCGTGCAGTAAAAAAGGTTTAATCATCGTTTGATACAACTGCAGCTTTGTTTCAGAATGCCAAATTTTTGTCTTTAATCCAATCCTATTTTTGTCTTTTCCAATATTTACATGCACTGATTCGCTGTGTTTATCCTAGCCGGAATTTCTTCCACCACACCATTTCTGTTGTTCACGATCGATCAAAAAGTTTTTAAAACTTTCAACTCTCTTAAAATTACTGTCTTCTTCTTCTATGAAATTCAGCAGATCTGTCCTTCTAGATGACACCATATATTGTATCTTTTATTGTACTATTTACTATTTATTTCTATTTACAGCGAGAACCACCACCTTTGCTTCCTGTAGTACGTACTTCATCACTGATTTCATTGCTTGTGTCTCTAAACAAGACTATTTCGTTCGCATACGTCAAAACATTGGATTTTTTAGCTCCGACTCTGATGCCATGTCCGTGATTACATTTTCCAAACTACCCGGTCAAGTACCAGATTACATACCAGAATTGCATTTAAATAAAACCGAAATTGTTTGAGTAAATATAAATCATCTTTCTTTTAAAGAAAGAGTAATTACACAAGATAATTATGAGTAATTATTGCTAAATTACGGCAAGCTTAAAGGAAAAAGGTAAGATATATCTGTGTAAAATGAATTTTCCAATTCTTTTAACCCATTTTCTTTCAAATATACTTTTAATATCATATAATTTTTAAGGTAATGTAATTTGATCAACTTGAACTTCAAGGTGACCTCCTACCTAACTTGGACATTTTTCCCGATCATTGGTCAAATTTTTTCTTGTATACGGTTAAAAGTATGGTTATAATCATTAATATTTAATAATAAGATTAAATATTTTTGCTTTTTTATTTCATTTCATGAAATTATTAATTTCAGAGTACTAAATATTATTTGATTTTTGCATTCGTGAAAATAACATTTTTCTTTAATTAAACAGAATTTATATAATTTGATTTTCACTAAAAAATTTTGTTGAATATAAGGAACACCAATGGGAAAGTCATATTAATGTAGTATTTAAAAAATAATAATAATAATAATAAATTAGGATTCTTTTAATAAGTTTGCTCGTTTAATAAGTTTCTTTTATACATTGCACATTCATAAATTGAAATACAATTATCTTATACGGGAAGAACATTTATCCTTAAATTTCAAACAAAAAAGAAAAACTTATTAATAACATTTAATTTCTGAGATTTATGACGAAAAATAATACACGAAGCTGAATCATAATTCAGTTGAAGACGATTAAGATATGAAAGCGGATTAGTATTATACATTCACTGTTTCTAATGAAACAAACTTAACGCGTATGAATTTTCGTTATTCCTTTTTATAAATTCATACTGATTCATGGCCGATGTGAAAAGTCTTAAGAGATACTAATGATAGAACTAAGAACAGGTATACATTCTGATATCAACACGTCACTCCAAACAGAAACGAACCGAATGAATCACCGTAAATTACACTGAGTCATCGTCATACGACTTTTAGTTCACTTAGTATTATTAGATACCTCGTTCAAAGTTTTTGTTAAAATTAGATTTTACCCGACAAAAATAGAAGTGACATCCGCAAATACAAACGATTCGATTCAATAAATAACCGGAATAAAATTCAAAGATAACTTCGGTCGATAACGATATCAAATTAACGTCGACATATTAGAGCGTTACGGGTATGACAATAGAACCGACAAGCCGACAACGAACAACGAAAGGGAACAGAGACACATATATACGCATGTAGATGACAGAAACGTGTAAGGCGAAAATAAATACTTATCGACCTAATGAAGAGCAAACAGAACGAAGATAAGAAGGCGGCATTATATGTGCCTATTGGCTTGCCAAGATAAGCGGCTCCCATGGGTGGTTGATTAGTCACTGCTTCACAAAGGATCCGCCTAAACAAACACCACTGGTTGTGCAATCTAATCCCAACCCTCTCTTGTTGTCTTAAACCCTTCCTCTGATCACAACCGAGCTCCCTCCCGCCGCACCGCCGACCACCCCCCATCTCTTTACACTCATAACCCTCTAACTACCGCCCCTTTATCCACTTAAAACCCATTAATTCGTGACGTCATCTGATGCCGCCATTATCCATCTATTTCTAGACTATATAATAAATACAAAATTCGTCCAATTAAAACGTTTTAACTATCAAGTCTATATCTTAATTAATGTTCATATTATATAGTTATGTACATTTAAAAATTAAATTCAAAGCGTAATTTTTTTACTTAATGAAGAAAGACAATCCATTATTGCTAATAAAATAAGATGTTAGTACAGCTTATTTTATAGTTATATTATTATATGTGACATCACGCATATATACTTTTATACTATATTCCATTTATATTCAAAGATATTAATCGACGTATTGAAATTAGTAATGTAATTAATTTGGACAGTTGTAACATGTTCGTCATGAGAAAGGGAGTTGGCTAATTTATTAAAAATTTACTAAAAAAAAAAAGTCTAAAAAAGAAAAATCTGGTAGATTTGGACTGATTTTTCAGATATTTATTTAAAATTATTCTGAGTAATTCTGTACTTTTGTAATATACGCGCATTGAGAATTAATTTTATACAAAATAAAAAATCGGATATTAATTATTTTCAGTATATATTATATTATTTTTTATATTTAAATATTTTAATTTTAATTTCTGAAGCAAAGATGCTCAACAAAATTAAGCAATACCAAATTTTTTAATATTAAAAAATTATCACCACAATTTCAAAAAAGGTGTTTAAGATTGAAAATTTGGGAGCTCCCCCATCAGGGGAGAGGTTTCGGTTAAAAAATACGTTTAAAAATTAAAAATATGAAATCGCGAAAATTTGTTTTTTTCCATTTTGGGGCATTCGGGTAAAATTAATTTTTAAGAAAATAATCCCTAAATGCTGATAAATTAAAAACAACCGCCGTGATCGAGTACGTAGTATCTCGACATTTTGTGTGGAAGTCCCGGGTTCGAATCCCAGTCAAGCGTGGCATCTTTTCATAGTCTACCGATTTCCACCGGGCTAATGATCATAGTTGTTGATGCCCGTTTTTTTTTTAAATTTAAAATCAGGACATTTTTAAAGTTATTTAAAAAATACAAAGATACAGACATAATTCTGTAGTTGCAGTTATCTAGGAAGCGGGTAAAAGCTTTTTGGCTAATCTTTTTTTTTTTTTTTCAAGAAATCCTAATGTGTAAGGGCTATCAAAAATTAAGATTTTTACATCTTAAATGTAACGGGTAACTTGCCAAATGGATGTAAATTTAAAAAAATGTTTTAAAAATTAAAAATATTTTTTGTTACAAGCCATAAGAGTAGGACGGATAAAATAAATTTATTATAGTGATTTCAAAGGCTATCGATGTAGAAAATATAGATGTAAGGAGACTCCCACTGATCTGAAGCGAGATAGAGCAAAAAAAGCAAAACTTTTTTTTTTTGAACGGGGTGTAAATATTAAATTATTTGGTAATTTGTTATCTCGATAAAAAGATTTCAACTTTTCTAAGAAACCTTTTTTTTGTTAAAGCGCCCCAGTAAAGATTTGAATTTTTATTTCGGATAAATACCACAAATCCATTTTACATAATATAATACATTATTTTGCTTTGAAGTTAGTACCTGTCTACCGGGTCTCGAAGATAATCGGTCAACGGGGTCCCAGAGTTATAAGAACAAATATAGGACAACATAAATCAACATACGGAGAAATGTTCGTCTGACAAAAATAAATTTGTTGGGCCTGAGAACATTGGAATTAAAAGTTTTTAGCAGATTATTTACAATTCATTTAAATCTTCTTTTCTATTAACAATTAATTTTAATAATGTCTTCTTCATAAGGCACAAAGCTGGAAAAAAAACAATTATTTTAGATTGTTTTTTTGACCGATTTATATATAATTTGCATTATTGCTGCAGCAGCATACATCTGGTAAAGTAATATTAATTATTATTACATTATAATTAAACCCAAAATTCTACAATTGCCATACGTTCCTGTTAATGTTTACGTTGATAATATTCCGCAAAGAAATACTCGATCTTCATCGCTCATAATGTTCAGCGATACTTTCCTTTGCTACATGAGCTCTACTATAAAATGACATTGTAATTCTTACATAGTTATTTATCTGAGTGTAATGAGAAAGAAATTATTCAGAATAAAAAAGTAAAAATGGGATTCAAAACATTTTTAACAACGTATAGTCTTTATTCTATTTTTTCAGCAGAATTTCAAATAAATTTATAAAAGAATTTACCGTACATTGTATTTTAATTTGTTTATCAAATGCTCTTGAAATTTTTGTTTTAAATCTTCTCAAAAAAAATTATATATTTTTCAAAAGTTATTTTCCCGGGTGTATAAAACATACTTTATAAGGGACAACTAATCGAGTAAGATTTTACATGTAGGGATGCTTTTTTCACACTGTAATGTTTCATAAACTCCTGTAATAAAAAGACACTATTTTAACATTTAAAAATTCCGAAAGGATTTACGTATGATGAGAGGTTTTTCCCTGATACCTTTAGACTGAATTTAGATCAACGATAAAATTTCATTCTAGCCGCGGCCGTTCAAGGGAGTTTTATATTGCAAATCCTGTATCTCGACATTTTACTCATACGGTAGATAAAGTGTTTTCACTTAATTTAGGTAGCCAAGATATTTTCAGATGGTGCTTAGTTTTATTCAAACCCCGAACAAGGAGGTAGAGGAAAAACGAAGTAAAGGAAGTATTTTGATCGCGTAAAATTTCGGTTTTCAAATTTCAACGGAAATATTCATTTTGGCCATCCCTGAATCCATTTCGACTAGTTTCGGCGTGACGTCAGTACATACACGTACGTATCTCAGATAACTCAAAAATAATTAGCCGAAGGATGTTGAAATTTTGGTTTTAGAACTGTGGTAACATCTAGTTGTGCACCTCCCCTTTTTATTGCAAACGACTGAACCAAAGATATCCAAAAAAACCCAAAATACAAAACAATTTGGATTTTGGACTTTTTCCTAACTACTAATAAGCCCTCATTGAGAGCTTTTCAACGATATATCATAAGTTGTACTTATTTTCCAGAGTAATAGCCAAATAAAATTTTAATTAATGAAATATTTGGATTTAACAAGGAAAGCCACATCGGTTCGAATCAGACTTCATCTCCTGTTTTTTTTTTAATTTGTTTTTTAAGTTTTTTTTCACTTAAATATATCGATTTATTAGTAATTTTAACCCGTAAAAAATTTTGTAAAAAAATTTACGATAAATATTAATTCAATAATAACAATAAAAAAAAATGCATGCAAAAAATCAGAACTTATCAGTGAAACAAAATTTTACGGACTTTTAAAAATGTAATTTAATAAGCATATTACAGACTTGTATATGTATATGTAACAAATCTGGTGAAACATCTGATTATTTAATATTAATTGAAAATTATAATTTAGAATCATATTATTTTGGGATTTTCTACTTTAAATTTATTTAATTATTCTGGAATTTCTGTTTAATTTTATCTCCGTTAAAGTTAGCTAAAAAGAGGCTGAAAAATAGACCCTCACAAGAACAACATATACACTGAGGCATACATACCAAATCTTAAAATTGCAAAAAAGTCGTATCTTTTAGTTCATTACTCTTCTGATATTGTCGTACAATATTCTCCCTAAGTCGGAATTGATAATTATTTCGTTTGTTTTTCGTTACTAATCATTTAATCGCTCTTTACATCGGTATAATAATTCTTTTATGTACACGTTAACTAGTTTACGAATTTTCTCCTCTTTAAATTTACCATCCTCTCTTAATCTTTTTATTCTTTCATTGGTCTTAAGAGTTTCTTCCTTTTTATATTTGTTAAATTCTCTTAATTTTTTATTCTTTCTTTCTTTGCAACATTTTCTTCCTTTTTATTCTTTCTTTGGTTTTAACATTTTCTTCCTCTTTATATTCATTTTCTTGTGGTTTTTTTAGACATATTTGTTCATGTTATCTTTCTTTTTCCTGTATGATTGTTTCTTTTTCATTTTGATTATTTACCAGTAATAAAAGCTGAAAATTTTACACCGTAAGATCGAAATTAACATTTGTAACCTATATACAGGATTTCAATAAACAGAATAGAAGTTATTATTATTAACATCAGAAATCTGAAACTTCTGTTAATCAGCAACTCACAATAATAGATACGAATAATAGTGATCTAGTAATACGAGTAATAAAGGGACTTTTATTCTATTCTAATATTTCATGTAGGATTGTTGAACCAAAAATTGTATAAATATTTGATGTTAATAAAAATTAATATTTCAGCGATTGTGTAACTGTCCATTTTATTAAAGAATTGGAGGATCGTATCTCGCTTTCAAACGAAACAAGTTTAAATGAAGTACAGCAAAAAATGTTTACATGTAATTTAATAGGCGTACAAGAAAGTTATGTGGTGTCCACATCAGATTTTTTTTATCAGTGCTGGACTCGCAAGTCGCATTCTTTGCTTGAGATTTTCTGAATGGATTGATCGATTTGTATAACCGTTTTTAGAATGACTTCTGAATACGGGTCTTTGATGTCAATTAATTTTGATTTTAACCGGTGAAGGGAGTGGAGAGGTCAGCGTGGGTCCTGTATCTCAAAGGTTTACTCAAAGAATAGAGTATTAATTTTTAAACAATAATAGTCTGCTGGTCAAATTTAATGTTTCATCTACTTCATCTTCTAAATAATAATTTGTCGAAGAGGAAGCCCTCGGTAAATAGACTCGGATAACTCTTGATATGGGCAAAATAAGACTGCCGTTTCTTTTCTATATACTTTCTACAATTATTTTTTTATAAATAATATCGAAACAGATTCCTGGCCTCTATTGAGGATCTAAATGAACGGTTTCTTGTTCACATGTACGGTTTCACGTAGATGTGTATTTCACGTAGTTTCTTGTTCATCTACGGTTTCATGGTACGGTTTCACGTACCATCTAATTCCACGGGCGAGGTTGTTTTATTTAGAAACGCTGAACCTTTAATTTGGTTTTAAATCTTAAAATTTTAAGGAAAAATCAATTTTTAATACAGCTTATATTTTTAGTCAGTCGACACAATATGGTTCTCATTATACGATATATTTATCTGGATAAAGGTATCCCCTATTTTTTAATCGGCACGATTTTTCAAAAACAAATATTGAACTTTTCTCCGGGTCGAATCCCGGTCGTCTCATACCGGAAAGGATAATCGTCCTCTCGATCGGAAGGATATAATCTACCAAATTTTTTTTCTAATCCTAGACCTCTGCATATTTTCAATTCTGATCCTGCTAAGTCCGAAACCAAGATGCCGGATAGCCTTTCCATGCTTGATAAAAAGTTAATTATGGACCGATTCAGCATTTAAATTCTTTTTTATTTACGGCTGTATAATAAGCTCGATAAACTATCGGATTAAACTAGACCCTCCTTCGACTAAAATTTAGTTTATTTTTGAAATCGTCTATATTTTTGTTCGACGAATTAATTCACTAAAAGAAGCTCTGAACCTTGTACATGAAAATATGAAAATAAAAATTTTGTATAGAATATGGAAAATGTCACGTTAACGGGATTCGAACCCGGGACTCCCAGATGGAATGCCGAGACGCTACCGCTCCGACAAGGAGCTCGACAAACGATTCGAGATCGGCAAAATACGACATCTATTTATTCACTTTAATAATAAACACTTATTTAATAACTCAAATGATAAATTCTAAACACGTTTTTTCGCCTCTCGATTTAGATATAAATTCCGTTCGCTTTTCACGATTAAACTTTTCCTTTGTAAATCAGAATGTATCCACCAGTACAATTTAGGCGTTTGAAATGGACGGTTTGATACGGATTTTATGAAAATTGGTAAAGCCATTTTGAATTTACATCGGTACAAACACATAAATAAATATACCACGCGAACACATTACTCTTATGTCTGTAACGGTCGAGTAAAAATAAAAAATAAATCTAATAGAAGAGAAAGTAATTTAAAAAATGTATCGATTTATAAAACTTTTGTAAACGTGAAAACCAGTACGTAATTAAAAGAGTATGTAAATTTAAATGTTGGTGTTTTAATATATGGTATAGGCGTACTATTTAAATTATAAATATGAATTAATATTGAATAAAAGGTTTTATTTTATATATATATATATATCTCCCACTTCTGTAACAATAATCCTCTGATACAAAATGTATCAATGGAATAAAAAAGAACCCTAGTAACAATTAATCTGAATCAAACGGTTTTAATAGATTATCTATTTTTTTCTTTTTACTCATCATTATTATTATTTTATTAAACCGTGAATTGAAAACTGTAAATTGAATTGGATAATTTTTAAAATCAATGAATTGAAATCCTCTCTTATACGCTACGCTATTTACCAATATATATATATATTGAAACGTAGCAAAATCCATGCATACAAAGATACAAACAGTCAGGCCTTTTGATATGCACATGAACCTCTTTTTTAAATTCAGTTGAACTGTAAAAATGTACGCTGTTACAGATAAGAATTGTAAATAAATAAACTGGTTAAAAAAAATGTTTATGAAAGAGCAATCCACCCAATAATATTTTTTTGTTTACATTAATATATGGAATAAAAACAAGTTATTATTTTCCTTTATTAATCAGTGACGGAACACTCTGTATAAATACGGAAAGTTCAAATAAAAGTAGACGAAAAAAAAGAGCTGATACAATATTGATTTTAAACATACAGATAACAAAAATAATTTTCTATTTTGTTATTGTTTCTTCAATGTATTTTCTTTCATTATTTCTTTAAAATAATAAGTGACGTAAATAAAAAGAAAATCAGTATTATAAATATTTCATTTTAAAAAAAGTCAGTAAAAGTTTGCATAAAATTCCAGCTGCGACGGGACAAAAATTAAGTATAACATTAAAATATAAATAAGTAATTATATAAAAAAAAGCTGACAAAATATTGTAGGAATTTTCCATCACGCGGGTAGAACCGCGTTCCGGGAAAGTTCTACAACTGCGGGTGTTTTCTGATGCACGGCTTACACACACACACACACTTAATTATAAATATTTATAATTTTATTTAAATATAATATTTTTTCGTTTATTTAATTAAACTATTTTAACTAAAGCGCGCGCGCATACCGTATTTAATTCGCACGGGTCAACACCCGTGCGAATTAAACACTGCCACAGTACTAGCGGCGACTGTTGATACTAACTACTCTCTCTTTTTCCTGTTTAGCCTCCAGTAACTACCTTTTAGATAATTCTTCAGAGGATGAATGAGGATGATATGTATGAGTGTAAATGAAGTGTAGTCTTGTACATTCTCAGTTCGACCATACCTGAGAGATGTGTGGTTATAATTGAAACCCAACCGCCAAAGAACACCGGTATCCACGATCTAGTATTCAAATCCGTGTAAAATAACCGGCTTTACTAGGACTTGAACACTGTAACTCTCGACTTTCCAAATCAGCTGATTTGGGAAGACGCGTTAACCACTAGACCAACCCGATGGGTTTATTGATATTAACTAAACTAATGCAATTTCACAACTTACACGGAACAAATTTCGCTATACGGTCGGCAGACAGGCGTAGCCGCGAGGCTTAACGCACCGGGACCGAGTAGACCGGTCGATCGAATTCGTCACCCGGATAGACCGAGTTACTTTTTTACATTTTAAATATCGTTCATTTATTTAATTCTACCGCTCACCTGTGATGTCACAACATAGTAGTCGACTACAACAGCTGTATGTCAGTGTCACCGACCTTTAAATATTAACCAAATTAAATAAAATAAATAATTAATATTTAAACTGTAAAAAAATAATTTGGTAGGCGACCCTGTGTAATTTCAAATTTCCAGGTTTAAGAGTACAAGGAAAACGGGACTTTCTCACTGGGAAATTCCAATATGGCGGACTGCGAGACTAGCACTTCTCCTTGTGACAGGGGTACTATTGATGCTGTATGCCTACTTAGCCGCTACTTCAGAGCATGTTTTGTGATGGGGTGCGATTTTGACAAAAACGTTTTTTTGCAATTATTGCTAAATTTTAATCGTTAACAAATGAGCCTAAGAAAAAGTGAGCTTATTAGACAAAATATCGAGATAATGAGGTGATCGTGCTCTACAGCCTCATTCCTTTGACCTTTTAAGTTGAAAATTTAATGGCATCAACGCCCCATATATAGAAATATCTGATCGAGTTTGATAAAACTCGATCCAGTAGCTCCAGAGATAAGAGGTGATTTAGAGGCCGATACCGAACATGAAAGCGTACAAACGACCATTAACATTCGGAAAATTTTCATCCGGTTTTATGGGGTTCCCGAGATGTCAAAACGTCAAGATACGGTGAAACCCGTATACGAGTATACCCAAATCGGACCGATTACAATACTTAAACTTAATACTCGGCCTTATCGGTAGGTTCCGAGAAGGCCGGATAGGCAGAGAAGCTCCCATCGCTGCCGATAACTCCCGCCTTGATACCGATGTATTTCTTCTTTTGGGTTTTCATAAAGACATCATATATCGAGACAAAATCCAGTCGCTTGAACGCCTGGGCCAAAGAATAACAGCAGCCGTCGAAGCGATTGATACAGACATTCCCGCCTGAGTGTGAAAAGAGGTGGATTATCGGTCTGAGCTCTGGTAGACCGTAAACGGTGTTCATCTTGTGTTACATTAAGAGGTAAAAAACCTTTAGACTTTGTACCTTAACGTAACAAAAACAGTACACTTTGTAATTGTAAATATAATTAAGTAAATTTAATTTAAAACCGCGAGTTCTTTTTCGGTTACCCGGTACGGCCGATAAAGGAAAATAAATAGAGGATTAAAACGATAACAATGTAAAAGAAATATCATAACTAAAAAATATACGCAAATACTACGACAATACGCAACAGTAGAATAAAGAAAAGGGAAAAAATATCGGTAAATAAAAAAAAGAAAATAACCAAGTGGAAACGAGCAAGCCATTTTCCTTACGTAGATGAGGAGAGGGTGAATATGGAAAGCGGTTGAAGAAACCCAACACCAGACAGGCGCTTGGGAAAAATAAACAAAACGAAAATATTACCGCTGTTATTCCCATAAGCAACACCTGTATTACTATATACTATCATATCGTATAAACTTATGTATATTTAATTTTAATTTGTAAACGCATCTACCCCTCTTCCGACTTTTATATATCTTTCTCAAAGTACAGTCTAATATTACGTTACGTTAAAATGCGGTAGTAACTCGTAATAATGGATCGAAGGATTTAATAAACCGTATCGTAATGTTATAAAATGTTACGTCTATATCGTTATTTAATTAATTAAAACTTTCATTATTAAAACTGACGTCGGTAATTCCCAAAATTAAATTGAAAATTAGACTTCTCTTCAATTTTCGATACAAACTTAGAGCTAACTGACAAGCTATCAAAATGATATAACATAAAACTTTCACTAAAGTTTGGGTAATACAACAACAACACAACCACCACAACGACGAATAGAGTTTTTGTTTTAAATAAACTTAGAAGTCATAAATTTTATAAATCTACATATATTTAAATAATAATGTA
This sequence comes from Lycorma delicatula, assembly GCF_047948215.1. NCBI lineage: Eukaryota > Metazoa > Arthropoda > Insecta > Hemiptera > Fulgoridae > Lycorma > Lycorma delicatula. Next base: position 174,243,656 of record NC_134459.1, on the reverse strand, counting down.
ATATTTATAATAAAAAATAAAATAAAAATAATAAATAAAATAAAGCAAAAGAGACCTGTAATTTTTCAATATGATTTACTTTACCGTTAAACTGTTTACATTGACGTTGTATTATTTCCGTTTTTATAATATTTTACCCGAAGTTACAGATATTTTTTTCTTTTTTAATACAATTGTATGAATTTAAAAAAAATTCATAACATATTTTACAAATGAGTTTGCCTGTCCAGCGACAGCTCTGTGCCAATCCACCGGGTGGTTGGTCTAGTGGTGACCAAATCGGCTGATTTGGAAGTCGAGAGTTCCAATATTCAAGTCCTAGTAAAGCCAGCTATTTTTACACGGACATGAATACTAGATCGTGGATACCGGTGTCCTTTGGCGGTTGGGTTTCAATTAACCACACATCTCAGGTATGGCCGAACTGAGAATGTACAAGGACTACACTTCATTCACACTCATACACATCATCCTTATTCAACCTCTGAAGTATTATCTAAACGGTAGTTACCGCAGGCTAAACAGGAAAAAGAAAGAAAGCTCTGTGCCAATAAAATTGGAAATATTCGAAATTATGATAAAAGATAATCAATAATAAAGTTTTAACATCGTATTTTAATGAACTTTAGAGTTTTAATTATTAAAAGCCGTAAGAATATTTAATAATAAAAGGCATCCATCAATGTTAGAGTTTAATGTCATATTTAAATGAACTCTAGTATTTTTTTATTAAAAACCATAAGAAAATGTAATTTTTCTCATTTTTTCCTGACGATTTTACTTTACCAGATTTTATCAACAAACTTATAATTACTCGGCTGAGCGATTCTTTAACGATTCCTTTAGGCGACATTTCGTGAGCCATATTCTAGTATAAACAGATAAACTACTTCAACGTTCGAAAATATATTATCCGAGTGCTTTTTTCGTCGGGATAAAATTAATAGTTCTGTTTTAGAACTTTAAGATCATAAGATCGACCGATAAAGTTTAACTGCATTTATAATATATTCTATAGCAGAACACTCTCAAAAAGAAAAACAAATCAGGGCTTAGCAACCCCTGCGATCGTCATCCTGAACCCCCTTACAACTTTATGTTTTACTTCAGGGAAAGACATGGGAAGTATTGAACGGATGAAATCCCCAGTAACTAGTTACATACAAGTGTGCGCGTGTTAATAATTCGCTTATTCCTTAATCTACATTTTTAGTTATTAAAAAAAAAAATACACAGTCAAATAAAGCAAAAATGGCAAAAAAAGATTTTATGTCGCAAAAACTTAAAATCAATTTTCCACCAGTTACAGTTACAATGAAGAATGCTGGCGGCCTTTCCTTTTCCACGACCTCACTGCGTCCTTCAGTTAATCATCCGCGGTAAAATGAATATCTTCAATATCCCTCTTTAACTGCGAAAAGAAGTAAAAATCGAAGGGGGCCAAATCTGGTGGGTATAAAATGTATGAAATAGGCTCAAATTTCAACTTCAGAGCCTTGACGGTTGCAAGTGATGTGTGCGATCGACCATTATTGTGTTGCAGAATTATTATTATTGTGATTGTCGAATAAGCACGTCACACAAGCCTGTTAAACCGTTATAGCAAGTGTTTTACAAGGATCACTTGTTTTACAAGTGTTTTATCGCATCCTTTTGGCGCGATACATCGGTCACAAAAACCGGTCGCCACGGTGAGGGTTATCTTCAATATTCGCCTTAACGGCTTCAGATGCACACATTTTTATGTCTCGCCTATTCAAAGTACTTCAAGCGTAAGTTTCACCGCTATAAACAACTTTTAGACGACGATGAGTGTCACTAGCGTTTACTTTTTCCGTTTTAAAAATTCAATCGCTGCGTGTTGTTCAAGACGATTCGACAAAACAGGCTTTTTCGACTCCACGACAATCGCGCAGAGAGAAAATGACAGGGCGTCGGTCAACGAATTTTCGAACATTACTGGTACGGGAATGAAACTTCAATGTGGCATCTGTCTCTTTGCGTGACTTTTGTTCTACCGCTGCGTTCCAATGCGCATTATATTTCCGCTGCTCTTCTTAATTTACCTAATATAAATATTATATAACTCTACAATTAATTTATCGTATTATTCTATAGTTGAGCTAAACACTAAAAAATCGTATTTAACACGCAAAATTTTAAATAAATTTAACGAAATGAATGATCGATATCTTAAATATTTTACATGGAATGGATTCAAGTCTGAAGACGCGAGTATATAAGTAATCCTGCCTAGAATTCTATGTGAAAAATTTCTAAAATCCAGTAATCTTTTTTTTTAACATTAGAAGTTATTTTCAATCATTTTTAATGAAATTGAATACAACGATATTTATTTCTAATTCGATATTTAGCCGAATAAAAAAGTGTAGTTTAGTTTCTGAATCTTAAATTAACGGCATAATTAAACTACGAGTAATTCGTCAACTTCAAAATGGATTAAAGAAGTTGTTTTTAATTCAGAGCACCTACCTAGGTTGCCACCGATACGTTTGGGGCATCCTAAATACTATCAGGGTACACATTTTGGGAGAAACATACTACAAATGTATATTATATACGTGTGTGCTTCCACGTTGTGTGTGCTCAAAACAATAAAGAAAGCAAAAAAAAAATGCAGCTCAAAACTGTGCGTGGATGTCTTTTTAATACAAGAAACCTATTAAACTGAAAAAAAAAAATTAATTCATATTCGCTACTATTTATATAGTAAGGGAGTAAGCAACCTAGCTTAGAATAATAATATTCCAGCGGGTTATAGCAATAACGAGTCCCTTAGCTGCTACAAATACGTTAATACTAAAAGCCTAATTGAGTATACGTATGTATGAATGAGGAGGTAAAATGTCGGGTTGAACCGAGTAAGACACAGGAGTAACTAAAACAGGGACATGTTTCATGTTTAATATGAAAACCCGGGACGTCTAGTTAATGGATATCCAACAGACGGGGAGGGTTCAGCGAATATACTCGTATAGGATAGAGAGACGGAGAAGCTAATATCGTGCAGTTCTCACGCGGTTTGAATGAAATAGGATGAACAGCGAGAGGGGGGTTTGAAACAGATGGGTCGAGGGCATCCGACCCGCCCTAATCCCCAGAGATATGCCCTAATCAAGTGGTAATGACGAATTGCATATACTTCAGAGAAGGTTTATTACAATTTTAATAAAACACATTCAAGTATCTTTTAAGCCCTCCCGCTGTTGTATCCATTATAACGTACGTTTGTTGCCCATTCAGGGACGCCTTCTTGGCCCTCAGCCATTTGGCCAAATTAACTTTTACGTATAAAGAGTGCGGTAGCGGGGTCGGGGGGCCTTCCAACGATCATTCTGTTGTAGGGTGGTAACTGCCCATCGTCCGTTATTCCTATTAATAATCAAAGCAGTATGTCGGTTAGAATGTATAAATAAACAGTAAACAAGCAAATAAATTCCATTTCACGATTTGAAATGTATATACTGCATAACATGTTTTACATTAAACTCGTATACATTTATATATATTCACGTACTTACGTTTTCCGAACAGATAACAATTTTGTTTACGTATTATAATTTACAAAATTGAATAATTGTAAATTTACATTTTAACTAATATGAATTACAAAACTAGAAATAATTCTGGTCGTTGTTTACTTAATAACTTTTAACATTAAAACGTTATTTTAATAGAGCTGAACAAAAAAATAATAATAATAATGACAGTAAAGCCTAGAAACTGGATATTACTGTATAAAGACTTAGATTATTAAAATACAGTCTCAACCAGTAACTTAAATACATATAAGGCAATTAAATTAAACCAAAATATAATTAATTTACACAGTTACGGATATAAAATAATCCTCTTACTTTGACCAAGAATCCTTACCCGTATTAGAATTGGGATTTTCCTTTATTAACCTAAATTTATAGCTCAAATAATATAAATTCCATTAGAATTCAAGAGCCGGCAACAAGGTTCTAATTACAATTTTTTTGTAATACTTACCTGGCAATGGTTATTTATTCTTATACAGCGGGAAAAATAACGATACATAGAGAAAATTAACCAACATTTCTTTTGTTTCGGTGGTGGTAATTTATGATGAAGAATAAAATTATCATTATGTTTAAATAAACAAAAAACAGTTTTAAAAATTAAAAAAAAAAACGGTATTTTTTTTATTTTCTCTACAGTCCCACCTTTAAAATCACCTTCCATGAATTTTTTTAAAATTTTTCTACATTCAAATGGAACAAACTAAAAACTCCACTAAAAAATGTACAACCAATAGAAAGTTACCTAAGATTTATTTTTTACGGGTGGAGGTGAATTACGGTGAAATTTTAATGTTAATATTATTATTAAAAGTTTATCATTTAATATTAAATGTTTAAATAGATTAAAAAAAGTTTAGAAAAATTAAAACTTTTTTGGAGTAACTTGCATTACTGCTATGCCCAGAAAGATATTAAAAAAAATTTGGTTAAAAGATGTGCAATAAATAAAGATAGCTTTTTTCCATTTTTTGGGGTGGGGCAACTTTTTATTTAAATGGTAACATAAGCATGCAGCATGTACTGAGCTTATTATCAAGTGATGTTGTTTGAAAAATTTTTAGAAAATTCATCAACAAAAATCTCCCTCGCTCCCTGGAGATATTGATCCCAAAATTTTACCATCAACCTGACCCCGTAGCGAAAGACACCCTCCATGTAGCAGTTTCGGTCGCCACGCCACCCCTCCGTACCTAGCCCTTATGGGCTTTACAAACTGAAAATTAATTTTTATAAATAATTTCATTTCGTTTCTTTTGTTTTTTTTTGTTCATTTTAATTGCTTTCTTTTATTTTTACGTTACGCGTTTCTATTAATGTTATTTTTTGTTATCTTATGTGTTTTGTGTTATGTTTTCATCGTTATAATTGTTTTTTCGACAAAAAAAAACTTGTGTTAAATGACGCATTAAAAAATAAACTGAATTTTTATTTACGTTTAATATAACAAAGATCACCTGCAGCCACGTAATAAAATAAATTAAGCTATTTTTCCTTTCAAGTATTTACAAAAGAATCTCCCCGCCGGGGAAGGGATAAAAATCATATTTTCCTGATGTTTCTATGTGGTTATCGTTAACAGGTGACTCAAAAGATGAGTAACGAAATTTGAAAATCTTCTATATATATATAAATGAATTTTTGTTTGTCCCGAATGCGTTCCTGTACCATTCATTCGGTTTCGATGAAACCTTGTAAGTTGTACTGATAGGAGGATACACAGAAGATTAAATCTGCGCCTAAGAGGAGAGGCGATTGTCGAGGTGGAAAGAACTAAATATCTAGGGATGTTGCTGGATAAACACCTAAAATACTCCAGTCATGTGGCATTGATCTGCGACGGAGTGGAAACAACAATCCGTGCCTTGCGAGGTCTCTTTGCGGAACAAGGAATTGCACGTACGTCGAAGATGCGACTTATCCCCTCGGTGATAACGACGTCTCTGTTGTACGCCGCCCAGGTTGGGCCGATGCGGTTAATTTCAAGCGCAACAAAGGCAAATTAACTACTTGCACTCATACAAAGTCGCTACTGGGCGTAGTTTCGAAATACCGAAGTTTATCATATGATGCAGTATGCGTGCTTTCTTCGGTGCCTCCGATTTAATTGCAGATCAAAGGGCGAAAACTAAGGGCGTCCGGTGTAGCCAAAGATTAGGCCAATTCTATAATACGGGGACAATGGAAGGTGGCATGGGCGGGTTCAGCAGTGGCCGCATGGACCAGAAGAATTATCCCGGACCTGGATGCTCGGCTGGATCACTCTCATGGCAAATTAGATTACCACACAACGCAACTCATGTCGGGTCACGGTCCGTTTGAACAATACCTGCATAGGTTTGGCAGGGGAGCGTCAGCCATCTGCTGATATTGCGATCCGGTTGACGATGCCGAACGCACTATTTTCGTGTGCAGGCGATGGGAAGAACATCGTATAAATGCGGGACTGATACATACCCAACCGGAGCAGCTCTCAGAGTGGCTCTTGGCTATGTCCGGGAACTAGCATAATTTTGCAATATTTGCAAGAGCAGTTCTACGAATAAAAGAAGATGATACAAGACGACTGGGATACTGAGGATTTTAGTTTATAGCAGGGCAGGGCGGACAGACCCGTTCCTGATGGCTCACATGCCCTGGTGTATGGGTTGCCGTGATGGGGCGGAGACTCCTGGGATCCGTTAGGTGTGGATAAATGAAAAGACTGAGACCAGGCCGGCGGTATGGATTCCTGAATACGCTTCGGCTACTGCGCCGTCGGTTTGAGGCTGGCAAAAGGAAAGATCGAGACCCGGGCTCCGGCTTCTTCCGTCGGAGATTAGAGGCAGGCAATTAAAAGATCCGGAACCGGGAGAGCTGGCCTGCTGTGCCGGGTTGATAACCGGTGAGTAGGGAGGCCCTCTTAGAGTCGCAAGAACACGTCCCCGAGCCTAGTTTACTTAATTGGATATCTGGCTCAGGATGTAGGGGGATAAAAAAAGTTGACCGCGAAGGTTTCTGAATTAGTTTGGACCCACTAGGTGGCGCTGGGGTTAAGATGTTTGGAAAATTGCATTTATTATCCGATTTTGCTCATATTCATAATATATATTAGTTACGTGAAAAGAATATTTTTTGCAAATCCTATACCCGCTAGGTGGCGCCGGTGTCGAGATATTTACGAAACAAACAAAGAAACCTTTTTCTTTATATATATATAGAAGATTGCCCGTGCGGACAAGATACATATTAAAAATTTTTAATTTTTTAAATTCGAACGGAAGATCTCACAAGCAAAAAATTACGTAAGCAAAAAGAAAAAAAACATGAAGGTCTCGCAGACAAAAGCTCTGACACGTTTTCACGTGTCAGACACTAATCTCTGACATGCTTTCTTAAGTGGTCAAAAAAAGGACTGTGAAGAAGTGCAATAAAGTGTAAAAAATTAAAACAAAATTGTTAAACAAAGTTGCATACGGTTGCATAATAAAGATAATAAGATTTTATTAAAAGTTTGGTTGTTGTGCGCACACTAGTGAAGGTTTCTGAATTAGTTTGAACCCGCCAGGTAGCGCTGGCGTCGAGATATTTCAAAAGATTTTGTTTACGATCCGATTTGGCTCATATTTGTCCAACACGACAAAATATTGGTTGACGCACAATTAATCATATGTAACCATATAGCTCGAGCGAAACCGCGAAAGGGGATGCTAGTGTTTTTTAAACATAGAGCTATGATGTTTTTGATGGTGTTAAGTTTTATTCAAACTCTCATAAAGGGGAGGGGTAAAACCCTTCTTTATGGGTTTTTTCTAGAACGTCACAGTTTTGTTGTAATTCGATGATTCCATTACGTTAGGATGACACTTTGGTTTTACGGTTGGGAAATTTTATTCAAGGGTGGGGAATATACGACTAGTTTTTCTTTTTTCTAGTCGGTTGATATCTTCAGACTGGAATAATCAATTCTTATGAGATTTAGTACAATGACTTCTGAAAACGAATCATTCATGTAATTTAATTTTAGTTGCAATTTGTAACGGGGATATTTTATAAGTTATCGTGACTTCTGTATCTCAAAATTTTACTGGAAAAGTAGAATACTTTTTAACAAACTTTAATGTTTCTTATATATTTATATATATAAAAGATACTTCCTGATTGTTTTTGATCTTTTTATACCCCTTTAAGAGGGTGGGGGGTTAAGAAAAATCTTTTATTTTACTTTTTTTCGTTTCCGTAGTCAAAGTCACAATACTTTATTAATTAAATGACTCTGATTCCATTACGTTAGCGTGACATTTTGGTTATTTATTTAGGTATTTTTATTCAGGCGTACAGGATGATAATAAAGTTTTTTTTCCTTTTTTAAGTTATCGTTTTCATCGATATGATAACCGCTTTTAACGAAATAATCAATTGCTACTTTAAAACTCAATATACTATTAAATTATTTTTCTACTCGTCTTTTGTAGAATATCATAAAATCTCAATAGAATAAATATCCCGGAAAGTTATGTGAATATTTTCCTAGATTTAGTAATTTTACAAAAAGGTGTAAATCAGAATATAATTCTGATTATTTTTCATGAAATGAAATAATGAATTATGTAATATCATTTATTTAATTTTTTTTTATATGAACATTTTTTTTTTTAAATGACCGGCATCCAGACTGCTTTGACCATTTTGCTCCACGGGAATAAAAATTTATAGCGTATGAAAAATATCATGTCTGACCGGGATTCAAATCCAGAACCATTTTTGTTTTTCAGTTTAGACAAAGATGTACAACCAATTTTAGGGGGATTTTTAATCGGCATTCATCTACGAAAAATAGTTTGGAATTTGTTGTAAGAACAAATTCGACGATAGTGTTTCGGAGTTTGTAGGACAAAAAAGTAACGTATCGGTTACACACATGATCTTTCCCCAAGTTCATTTGAGTAATATCTAATTAAAGTAGTTTATTTAGGAATAAGACGAATGAAAATACCAAGAATGATTTTCAGAGATAGTATTCTGAAACTCGGAAACGGATGTATAATATGAAAGAATAATATTTTTGTTCAAAATCTTTACAAATTTGTGCAAAAATTAAAATAATAAAATGTTAAAAATTAAAATAATTACAAATAATAATAAAATAATAAAAATTAAATAATAATGAATTAACATTAATTTTTTTTTTATTTTTATTCAAAAGTGTAATTTTGCACACGATTTCAATCAAACACTTTGGCAATGAGTTTGTTTAATTATTTCAACTAGATTATACATTTTTTTTTTTAATTTATAACTTTTTTTTTTTTTTTAATAGTCATATAGACTGCTTAATACTAATTACAAAATAAACATTTGTCATCGCCATAGTAACATTATTGCTGTTTGCTTTAATTTACAAACAAACTGAAACAGATCTTCCAACCAATGTACGAATAAGATATTTAAAAAAGCCGAACAAGACGATTCAAAATTTAAACCAAACTGTCGGGGTATTTAAAATTAAAACTCGATCATAAAGGATAAAAAATAAAAGGAAATGGTTTTTAAATCATACTAAACCGATCGAAAATAGACGGAAAATAATTTCCTATTATTAGAGATACATCTTTTATAAATTAATTCTAGCGCAGAATATTACATACGTACATATTCAAAAACAAAATCTTAGTACAACTACTAAACGAAGAAATTTAAATAATATTAAAATTAATTTTAGATAACATATAATACCAAGATCCGCGATAATCGCTGTACTTAAAAATCGAAAATAAAATTAAAATCTACAAGAATAACGGTTTTATTACTAAAATAAATAAATAAAAAAATAAAAATCAAGTACAGTATTTTAAATTAAAATTGTAACGCTATATTATCGTTCTTGCTACGCCTGATTTACAAAGCATCATTTGAGATAGGATTATATAAGGCAGTTCATTACAGATGATGCGAATCAGTAGGCGCAGCGGGTAGAGAGAGAGAAGATTAAGGCTGCCAAAACATCCAATTAAGGTTGGTAACGAGCGGAACCGATAGCAGCTAGCTGGGATGGACTGGCGTCGCTCGTGTGTGGCCGTCTTGACGCTAATGACGCAGGGCGTCGCTATTAAAATTCTGAATATTCTCCCTATCTTATGAACCCAAATTCTAATAACATATACAAACTAATTTCCTCATATTTATAAAAATAAAATCCAGAAATGTTTTTCTCAACAAAATAAATTAAGTCCATTATTTCACGTGGCATTTGGAAATACCAAGAATACAGTAATACGTCTTTGTGTGTACAAAACAAATATTCTTAGTTTACTATTGAAATCCATCTTTTCTCCTTCTCTATTTTAATGAATTAAATAAATTAACGGTTGGCAACGATTTTACTGAAACTTTGTATCTACCCTAAAATCTTATCTTTTATCCTTTAAATTAAAGTTATCTTCACGTAAATACTTATTTTTTATTTCCTTATTAAAAATAAATAATAATAATAATAAAACAACGTTCAGACACTTTCGGTCATATATATATTAAAAAAGACAAAATAAAACGCTATCCCGAATTCCGTAGGTAACTAAGTTTTCCCTTTCCCTGTTTAGCCTCGGGAAATCACCGTCAAGTATTATTCAGAGGATGAATGAGGATGATATGTATGATTGTAGTCTTGTACAGTTTCAGGTCGATCGTTCCTCAGCCGTGTTATTAAATTGAAACCCGACCGACAAAGAATACCGGTATCCACGGTCTAGTATTCAAATCCGTTTAAAAGCCTTTACTAGGATTTAACATACTTAATCTAGTGTTGAATAAAAAATTGTACAAAAATTATATTATATTATTTCCCCTAGTGAGTTCAAAAAACAGCTATAAATAATTGTTTTTCAACAGAAAGGGGTGCATTAATTGTTGTATAATCTTTCTTATTTTTGTGACATAAATCCCAATCGCAAAAAATCGATCACAGAAGCTTTCTATGATAGTAATGTCGTAGTTCAAGGTGTTACTTTTAGGGCTAAATATCAATCGCATTTTAACGGGCTTGGTACGCCGTTGATACGTTATCTTCCACTGTAAAGAAGGCAGCGGGAAACCGCTCTGCTCCTCATTTACCTTAATGGGGCCTGAAACTGAATGTTATTTATTCACGAGTAGCCTTATATAATTTTACAGCTTTTTATAATTTATAATAGCTTTTATAATTTTTGAAATCGACTCGTAATTCTTGTCAGGTCATATACAACCGTTAAGGTTATGGAAATTTGTTCGTTTGAACAAATATTTTCATTTAACCTTGTTAAAAAATATAACTTCGATTTTTACGTGAAAATTTTGTAAAAGTTATAAATATTTCCAATTTGATTATTGGGATGCCGAATAACTTAATTAGAAAAATTAAAATAATGCAATATATAGGAATAGAGACATTTATACAATTAACTTTTTCAAACGATTACAGTCTAACCGTTCGACTTCAGGCGTTAAATTCTCGTAATATGTTACAACTTCCAAGCCTCACTTGGGAAACTAGGACCTATCACATGAAAGACGCTATCGTACCTATAATATGGTGGTCGCCGAAGAGCCCTATTTTGTTAGTTGTAAATATTAATTTTATTTTCCAAATTTTCATAATAATCTTAAAATACTTATATTTTAACCGACTTAATTAATTACAGAAAAATAATTTTAAAAAAATGTTAAGTGACCAAGTGAAATAATTAAAAATATTCGTAAAATGACATTTTTTCCATATATGAAAATCTTTCTTGCGTTAAAGATAATGATAGAAATATTTCTAAGGAAAACTATTTTATTATACTGCTACTGTGCGTAACCGTTTGAGTGGGCTAACAAATAAAAAATCGTAAGAAATAAAAATAAAAAATCAGGTATAATTTGATCAAAATTAACATATAAAACATTACACATTGATTATAGAGTGAAGTAAAATGTAGAACTTCGGCGCTTTTACACAACTGGAAAGTACGAGGGTTACCGATTCAGTATCGTTAGAAGTTTTCTTTCCGCATATGAATGAAAACCGATAGTACACAAACCTTTATTACGGTTACAAAATTTGGAAACCAAAAATATCTTACAACGGGGTATTACTTTACGACCGCATAGCATTATAGTTAGCTATGCGATGTAGCGAGTAACTACTTTGTTCGAAAGAAAAATAATCATTTTATTTAACATAAATGCTTAAAGTATATCTCTGTCTCTCTTCTACTTTTACTCTCACTCTCCCTCTCAGTGTCTCTCGCTCCAACACGATGATGTACCGCATAAATGAACAGTTTCATCACAAGTAAATTAAACTAAATAAAGCGCATAAATAATATAATCTTCCGGTATATTACTGAAGTGATAATAAAGCTGTAATGAAAAAAACCAAAATATTGTATTCACAGTTCAATTCTTATTCATAATACATAAGAAAAAAAAGGTAACGAGAGAGACAGAATGAAAAAGAGAAAAAAATAACAGAAGGGAAATAAAACAGAAGGGGGTTGGTTATAGCGTTGCATTTTAACCTTAGGCCTAGGGGAAATAACAGGCCCTTCGAGGCGAGAATATTGCAAATGTAATCATAAAACTAGACTTTTTTTTTTATAATAAAAAAAAAAAAACAAACCGTATACATACTAGTAACGTTTACTAATATGAAATACTAAATGACTTACATTTGAATTCATATAAATTGTAAGAAAAAAAAAAAAAATATATTAATTAATAAAGACAAAATCATTCAATTATTACAATGTTAATTTTTTTTTCAGCTTCCGACACCACCGTTAGGCACTGCTTCAGAAGAGATGAAATGGTAATTTTGTAGCGTGTGAAAGTGTCACGCCTGATCAGGATTCGAACTCGGGAAAATGTTAATATCAAAATTTTTAATTACCGGAGAAAGATTCGAAACCGTTAAGATAAAATCTGGAGTTAAACAAGATGGGTCTATTTTATTTGTGTTTTTTAGGAGTGCAGAAAAATAACAAATTTAAGAAATTAAATTTGAAAAAATAAAACTGCAAGAAAAACGTACTTAAGAGGAAGACCGTCAACAGGATTACAATATAAAAGGAAAACGCAGAGGAACAATAAAATAATTGGCAAAAACTAGAATTCAAATAATAAATTTTTCTTTTTCTCTTCCCAAACACGGTTAAACTATAAAGCCTGTTCCGGCACCATCTAAGTAGCGATCTAGCTCTATCTCTTCTACCGTGCAGTTTATAATTTTGTAGTCTGATAGTCGCTCCTCCGACATTTTGTACGTCAACACTGGTTAGACCTGTATAATTCTGAATCATTAAGTAACGGGATCGCTTGTAACTCTCTCCGTATATCCTCATTCCCCTCTAGATGTGATCTCGTATAACCGGCCGTCGTTCTCAGAAACCTTATTTTTGCAGCCTATGTTAAAGAATTATCCCGTTCCGTTGCAACCCACGCTTCACTTCCGTATTTCAAGACGGGTACGGTCATCGTCTTATAAGATTTTATTCCCGTTTCCCTCCTCGTTTTATTTTTTAACTTTTACGTGTAACACCACACATAGATCTAATCTTATTTAATTTGTTACCGACATTACTACCCTTTAAATAGGACACATCACGACCGATATAATTAAAATTCAATATTTGTTCGAGAACGAGAACAAATGTATTCATAATAAATATTACTAGTAGAAGTTTATTGTACTAATAAATATTACTATCCTAGACCTAACAGGATGCCGACCCAAAAAGGCCACTGTCTTTGACTTATCAGATGTCGCTTCATTCGTTACCGACACAAGTCTGCTGCAACTTAAAAATAAATTTTTGTAGATTATCTTCAACCACAACCTTATCATCTGCATACAAGAGAAAGACCATTCGGTAGTTATCCATTTTTATCCCAGAATCTATAGTTTCTTTCCAGCCCTGAAGTTAACGTATTTATCCTGTTTTACACCTGTAGCAGTTAGAATTCCTGTGGTCAATCCGCTTCTTAGAAATTCTTATTTTCTTACCTTCATATAAGCTCCGAACAACCGAGATTAGATGATTTGGATATCCTTTCCGTTGCATAATCCACCAAAAAATTCCTCGATTCACATTTTCCAAGTCAACGAAGACAACATGCGTTTCCAAATTAAATTCTCTCCGTCTGTCAATAACTTGCTTGAAAACAAAACATCTTTACAGGATTTCCCTTTTTGTAAAGCATTTTCTGATCTTCGGTAATCAAACAATCCATAAGCACCTTTAAACGCGTGTTAAAAATAGTATCGTAAACTGTATTCAGTCGTCTAATACCTCTATAATTAGCCGAATATTTCGTTCTTCCTTTTTAAATTTATTTATAATTTTTGCAAAGACAAAGACAAAGGAACCCTATGCCGGGTCCAATACATGATGAATAGATGAAACGATCTCCAGTGCAAAGAAAGAAAGACCTTCATATTTCAGTAGTTCCATATTAACTTGATCAATTCCAGTCGACTTCCTATTTTCAGCTATTTTAATTTCATCAACGAGTTCTTCATATGTCAACGAATCTGGTCGGCAATCCTCACACAACCGACAAGCCATCTCATCACAACAATTCCTTTGAATCGTTATAATGTTTTTCCCATCGTGTCCTAGGTATTATATCTAATCTAGCGTTATCTCTTACCATCGAATTCGATATTTTTATCACTATAATATGTAGATAATTCAGATAATTTATTCTGTTATTCGGATAAAATTTTTGAGATAAGGTACACAAGATGATCATATCTCCCTACCACGTTTTTCAAATTATAATCAGAATTAAACGGCATTAATCTCCCGTACTCAGATGTCACCGCACAAAACTTCATAAAAATCCGTCAATCCAATCTGATGATATCAAGCAAAACTCTATCTAATGAAAAAAATAGAAAAAACTATTTTAATCTCCCCTGATGAATTAAACTGGCGAAATATATTATCTAAGCGATATAATAATGTTATGGAATTATCAAATTAATACAAAAATATGATTTTTAAACGCCAAAAAAGAAAAACTTTTTTTCCCCCCGCCTCTTCATATCGAAGGGGTTGAATATGACCAAACATCAGATATTTATTCAAATGAATATTCATACAGTCATTGTGATTTACCATTAGGACAGATCCTGTCACGCCTGCTTCTGTCCTCCTTGCTCTATCTTTTGCCAACCTCTTTGTTTCCGCATACTGTATTTTCCCTTTTCCATAATTCCATTCGTCGTTTGAAATCTCTTTCTTCCTCTTCCTTTCCTTCCGTTCACCAAGCTTTCTATCGCATTCTCTAATAAACACTTTCTTCTCGTACAATATTCTACGCGGTTCCTTTTCCTATATTCAATCGGATTTAACATTTTCCTGTTCTCTGTGATTCTCCTTAATGCTTTTCATTTGTTACGCGGTCTTACCATCTGACACTTATTGTTCTGCGCCACATTCGCATCTCAAAAGCCTCGATTCGTTTTACGTATGCCTTTTTCATCGTCCCATTTCAGCTCCACAGAGCATAACACTCCAAATAAAATATTTTACCAATTTCTTCCTTAACGCTAAGTTTTACTTTCTACACAGCAGTCTTCTCTTCTTATCAAATATTTGCGAACTTTTTGATATTTAATAACATTTAGCTACCTAAAATTTAGTAAATTATGTGAAACGGTAAACTATACAATGAAGAAAGTAAAAAATGTATTTGTGTATATAAAATTTTGAAATACAGATACCGTGAAAAACCTTCCTGTCCCTTGACAAAATGTGAAAATAATTATATAACATCAATGTTCCATATAGAGAAATCATTGCGCCAAATCTTTATTCGAGTCGGTCAAAACAACGTCGAGCAAAACACCTAGCCAACAGATATACGTAAATACATAATACACCTTTCCGGAATTTTTTCAATACTAAAATTGCGTTTTTTTTAAAAAAAAAAAGGTAATAAAAATCAACGTCTGCAAAAACGTTGACTTGCAAAATTTGACCCGATTAGCATACTTTCTGTTAAACTATTCTGTATAACTATACAGCCGGGAATGTAAAAATAAAAGTGTTAATTTTTTAAAAATTCTCTTTTACTTTCTTTTTCTTTTTATTTAATATTATAAAGAACAATGCACAACATTTTTAATTGATTTGTACCACTTTTCGTTATTTTTCTTCAAGAAAATTCACAGGGAAAACACAAGTTATTATTATACACAAATTCAGAAATAACTTAAACAAAAGATAAAATAGAACTAGCTGACAATAGGCCGATAGAGGATAATTCTTTATTGTATTGTTAATCATTACCAAATAAATATTTCTAAAAGTACGTGAAAGTCATATTTTCTGTAATTAGCGAAACATCAACCGATCGTTAAATAATCTATAAACCGACGCCGTTACTTGACGTAAATCCATCATAACAAAAGAAAAAAACAAATATGTTATTCGATTTTTACAAACTTATTTAAAAAATCACAATACAGCTAGCTGTTTACTGTTAAATTAATATATTATTGATACGCGTGTACACTCCTATTGTTGCTCTTTATCTTTGTTCATTTTATCTCTTTGGATTTTTGTATTTACCTTTTTTATCAGTTGTATTTTTAGCTTTAGGATTCTGTTTGTAACACCTGAGAACGAGCTGTTGTGATTTCTTAAATAAGTTTGTGAAAATCGAATAACATATTTGTTTATTTCCTTTTGGTAATCGTAAACGTCATAAAAATAAAAATAATTATATAGATTAATTTTGAGAGAATACGATAATTTAGAAGTCAATATTAATAAAATTGTAAACTAAGATATCCATTCAAAAAAATATATTTAAGATAAATATTTCATTTGAAATAAACTATTTGACGCATTTACATTAAATAATTGAAACGCAGACATCAAAGAGACAAGTATACGTCATATCTTATTCAATAAGAAGTAAAATCAGTTTATTTTGAACGCCTTTTAAACGAAATATAATTATTTATTTTCTTTTAAAGGAAACTACAATGTTTCTTCTTTATTTTAACACAGAGATAACTACAAAAAATAATATGTTTCTTTTATAACCGTTTATTTAAACGAAGCATTTAAAGATCTATTTAAATAAAATCTTATTAAATTTTAGAATTAGTCTACCGACCAGAATTAAGAGATAGGGAAGTTTGTACGAGTATTGGAATACTTGAAGTAGAGTTGTTAGATGATTACGTAGTTTTCACAAGGGAAACCACAACAAAGAGGAACATTCCACGTGTATTAACAAACGCAAGTTGTTTGCTGGTAAACAAGCGGCAGCGTTTCGTTTACTATTACTATGTTTAAAAAAGATTTACATCAGAAACCGTTGTCTATACTTCGCTAGAAACTACATTTACTTCATCCTCGGCTACTTTCTTTAATGAATTCATTATTTTACTTTTCATAATAAACAAAAAACTATTTCAAAGTTACTAATTATAATTTTCATAAAATATTACGGAATTACATTAAGAAATCAGAATGACCTTTTCAGGATATAAAAATTGATCTAACTTTTTTGCGTTCATATGTCGGCTAAGGAACTAAAAACCGAACCGAGTCGGTTTACAGCAGTTATCTGAATGTCATCTATAACTCTGCTTGGTTATATACGAAACTACTCGCTTCTATTATTTTCAGTCGTAAACTCACGCTTTAGTGCAGTGTACTTTCCTTATTTCCAATTGTGTTTTTCTAAAGCGTTTTATTCGACCGAAAAAAGGATTGCTATAACGGAAACCTATGTACGTTCTTGATCCTTCCAAGAAACGGCTAAAATATTGTCGGAAAATTTCCGAATGTCAGTATCCCAGCGAAGAGTAGCGTACACAATTTGGTTAAAAGGATCAAATTGAACGAGGTCGGTTTTAAATGTAAAACGAAATAGGCGACTCTCCGTTAGGATTCCAGAAGATAGCCGATATTCTAAGAAGAATTTCTTCCGGTCCGAATAAATCTACATGTGTATATAAGTTACCACGACAAAGCAGAATAACATATTTTGCGGTAGATTCATTATGAATAACCCACCGGGTTGGTCTAATGGTGAACGCATCTTCCTAAATCAGCTGATTTGGAAGTCTAGAGTTCTAGCGTTCAAGTCCTAGTAAATCAGTTATTTTTATACCGATTTGAATACTAGATCGTGGATACCGGTGTTCTTTGGTGGTTGGGTTTCAATTAACCGCACATCTCAGGAATGGTCGAACTGAGACTGTACAAGATTACACTTCAATTACATTCATACATATCATCCTCTGAAGTATTATCTGAATGGTAATTACAGGAGGCTAAACAGGAAAAAGAAAAAACCAAATAAACAAACAAATATAGTTAAAAGAAGAGACAGACTTATAGGCCACATACTAAGGCATCCTGGAATAGTCGCTTTAATATTGGAAGGACAGGTAGAAGGGAAAAATTGTGTAGGCAGGCCACGTTTGGAATATGTAAAACAAATTGTTAGGGATGTAGGATGTAGAGGGTATACTGAAATGAAACGACTAGCACTAGATAGGGAATCTTGGAGAGCTGCATCAAACCAGTCAAATGACTGAAGACAAAAAAAAAAAAAAAAAAAAAAACAAAGAAAGATTCATTATTAATATAATTTGAATCCGTATCGTAATACTAGTACAACCGAAATGTCTTGCGACAGGCCTCTCAAAAAAAATTGTCGGTGGATAGATAGATCCGATGCTATACTTCACGTCAGAAAAAGAGCGGTTTCATTTATGTGGATATATTAATTCATACATCAGGCATCGGAAGACTGAAAATCCTCTTCAGATGTTTGGGCGTCCGCTTCACGATGAGAATGTCGGTGGACGGTGTGTCGTTTCCGACAATCGCCCGACTTTTTTTTGACCAGACTGTCGATACAAAAAAGTACCGTAAAATTTTATAAGAACTCTACTCTCAGATAAAAGATCGTGAAAAAGGGTTCGGCTTCTTCTAACAAAACTGATCGACGTGTCGTACATCAAACGAATATCTAGCAAGCGTTCGTGCGGCTTTCACAGAAGAATGAACTATGAGATGGCTTCCGTATTTATCTATTTGGTATTTTTTCCTAAGGTCCAATTGAAGAATAGAATTTATAAACCTAATCCGCTGAAATAAAGGCGAACATTGAGAAAGAAATCGATGGCATCGACGACAACGTAAGTCGCAATGCTCTTAATATGATCGATCGCTCGGGCACAGAAGCGCATCAATGCCCAGGACGTTCGCTTCAAAAATATTTTGTCAACATGTAAACTTTTGCCAAGATACACTTCATTTAAACCCATACATATCATCCTCATTCATCCTCTGCAATATTATCTGAAAGGTAGTTACCGGAGGCTAAACAGGAAAAAAACACGAATACGATTTATTACACGTTTTCATTCAACAGCCGGTTTTAAATTGCTCAGCCTGTATTCAAATTATAAAGAAATATTTTTATTTAAATAAATAATTTAATAAAAATGCTTTATGTTCACAGATATCTCACAAACAAACGTATCGAATTTTAGGTCTTGTTGTATACGTTTCGGTTTTTTATCCTAACCTACTAATGCCATTTGCATGTTTGTCTGAGTGTACGTTCCCCTTACCATAGCTCCGAAATGTACCGATCACTAGCGGAAAATCCCGATTCGATAGAACATGTCTCGCGATGGTCAGATGTATACTTGTTATATTATTATACATCAATTTACCATATATATATATATATATATCGATATACATGCGAAATATATATCGATGTTTTGGGAAAATTTAATACTTTTTAACCGGATCCGAATTTTCGGAAAATAATCGAAAACATCTCGATAACGATCGGTCCTATCGCTCTGAAAAAGAATTTCGATCCCGCTAAACGATACCCATCCGCTCCCAGTGGTATTCGTCGAATCATATTATTTTCAAGTGTCACCGGGGCGCCGTTCGGAAATTGGGAGGGGGTGCGATGGGGTGCCACCGTAATATCTCGGCGTATGTATCAGCAGATCGAGCGCTAACTGTTAACGCATCGGATACACTCTTGATCGACCGGATCTTGGCTATCCGGAAATTAAATCGTTTAGCCCTATGTTTTGATTGCACTTGCCCACCGTAAAATGTACCGATCAGATCTTTCGCTAAATACGGCCAAACCTGTGCTCTAGCGCAGCTGTAAAGTATAAACTTATAAAGACTAAAATTTAGAAAATTAAAAATATATAAAAAAGACTTTTTAAAAACCACTCTTATATTAAATGCACTAAAAAGTAGAAAAATAATAAATATATAAAAAAGATTTTTAAAGCTCCTTTATTAAACAAAATGCACTAAAAGGTAAAAAATCATTTTACCGTATCTCACAAAGGATACGACAGCAACCTTTGATGGTGATATGTAAGACTACGTGTAAGTCGTAGCTTCAAGTTTTTAATTTGAAAAAAAGCTTAGTTAAATTTTTTAAATAAGGCCTGATCGAAAGACTACACGTCAAAGAAAGGAAAACCTTAAGAAACCTTTTTTTTTTACATATTTTTTATGTGATTTTTTCTTCGTAAAATAACGAACTATAACAAAAAAAAAGCACCGGAATGTACCGATCACTAGCGGAAAATCCCGATTCGTTAGTAACAATCTAGAGTTAAATTTCTAATTTAACTTCGTTACATCAGTTTTCAATATTAAAAAAAAAAATTTTACACAAGAGGTACTTAATTTTGGACACCTAATAATCCCATTCCGAGAAGCCGTCCGTCAGGGCAACCCGCCCGGAGAGCCTAGCTACGGAGGCGAGCCGTAGGCACGCCCTACAGCTAGTGTTTTTAATAATAGTCAAATTTCTCAAATGCTTCTTCATGTTTACCTGTTGTTCCTCTACTCAGAATTAAACTCTTTACTAAATTTTACTCGTTTACTGGCAATTTAACGAAGTTATTGTACCTATTTAAAACCTAAACGATTGTTTTTCGACACTTTTTTTTGTGTTTAACGTAATTTTCTCAAAAATTAACGGAGATATCATTCTCAGACCTGTATCATTCAACTTTTACCCTCTCAAACACCTAAGAAAAAAATTAAGGTAGAATTTATTTGCACGATATAAATCGAAAACTAACCGTTTCCAGATTTATGTTTATACGAACGTTTCTATTTATCTTTATTAGCAGATGACCTCCTAAAAATATCTTTCTATTTCTTCCTGAAACATCCTGTATAATAAATATAAACATAAACCAATCGGCTATCTTTCCTAAAAAAAAAAATTAGTATTCGTAAAAACAAAGTTATCAGTTTCTATCGTGAAAAAAGTAATATTTTGTTAAATCAACATTAACACTTCAACGACCAAATGATCTTCATAAATCTACTCTCAATTAAAAGTTTTTTTTTTTATGAACACATTTAAATGGCTTTCCCCATTTACAGAAGTTATTGTGCCAAAATTCATCCGAATCGGTTCATCCCATCCGGTGGAATCAAGCAAAAAAACTTTTCAATATTAATTCATACATTGGCCATTGGCCAATATACGTACGCACGAATTAATCGTCCGGCATCCTTTAATAATAAAACTGTGTTCATAAAATATCAAGATCTGCATAAACACGACATGCAATATTTGACCCGATAATCGTACTTTCCCTTATATGTACATAAATGATAAAAAGACATATTTTACTTAAAAATATTATCTTTATTAATGTCTTGGGTTAATCAGTCAACTATACAAACTTATAAATTAAATTCACTACGTTTCACTTAAAATTCTCTAAGCTTCCTCAAGTGACAGTACACACTCATACACACATCATAAAAAATTCTCTTACATACTAAGACATTAACTGGTCTACCCATCCTAGATAACAATATTTTATCCCCACTCTTGTTGTAATAGAGCCCCCTACTCATACCTGACTCAGTAAGAGAATTTTTGTATGATGTGTGTATTGTCACCTGGGGAAGCTTAGAGAATTCTAAGTGACCGTTGTGTATTTAATTTATAACTTTATGTAGTCGATTAGTTAACCTAAGAAATTAATAAAGATAATATGTTTAAGCAAAATACTCGTATGTATTTATCATATTCAATTTTATCCAATCAAGAGGAAAATAAACTCAAATAAATCACATTTAAGTAAATATTCATATATAGACTGGAATAAAATGTTCAGCATTTTAAAAAAATTAGGGTTCAAATACAGAGATAGACGAACAATTGCTAACATGTACAGGAACCAAACAGCAACAATAACAATTGAAGAACATAAGAAAGAAGCCCTAATAAGAAAGGGAGTCCGACAAGGATGTTCCCTATCGCCGTTACTTTTTAATCTTTACATGGAACTAGCAGTTAATGATGTTAAAGAACAATTTAGATTCGGAGTAACAGTACAAGGTGAAAAGATAAAGATGCTGCGATTTGCTGATGATATAGTAATTCTAGCCGAGAGTAAAAAGGATTTAGAAGAAACAATGAACGGCATAGATGAAGTCCTACGCAAAAACTATCGCATGAAAATAAACAAGAACAAAACAAAAGTAATGAAATGTAGTAGAAATAACAAAGATGGACCGCTGAATGTGAAAATAGGAGGAGAAAAGATTATGGAGGTAGAAGAATTTTGTTATTTGGGAAGTAAAATTACTAAAGATGGACGAAGCAGGAGCGATATAAAATGCCGAATAGCACAAGCTAAACGAGCCTTCAGTAAGAAATATAATTTGTTTACATCAAAAATGAATTTAAATGTCAGGAAAAGAGTTTTGAAAGTGTATGTTTGGAGTGTCGCTTTATATGGAAGTGAAACTTGGACGATCGGAGTATCTGAGAAGAAAAGATTAGAAGCTTTTGAAATGCGGTGCTATAGGAGAATGTTAAAAATCAGATGGGTGGATAAAGTGACAAATGAAGAGGTATTGCGGCAAATAGATGAAGAAATTAATTAGCATTTGGAAAAATATAGTTAAAAGAAGAGACAGACTTATAGGCCACATACTAAGGCATCCTGGAATAGTCGCTTTAATATTGGAAGGACAGGTAGAAGGGAAAAATTGTGTAGGCAGGCCACGTTTGGAGTATGTAAAACAAATTGTTGGGGATGTAGGATGTAGAGGGTATACTGAAATGAAACGACTAGCACTAGATAGGGAATCTTGGAGAGCTGCATCAAACCAGTCAAATGACTGAAGACAAAAAAAAAAAATTCATATATATATATATATATATATATATATATATATATATATATATACGAGGTGTGTGAAAAAAGTAATGAGACTGACTATTTCCTTACATAGTTTTTATTTTTTTCAAACAATAATATTATCCCCTTTAAAGTAGTTCCCTTGGATAGCTATACACCGGCGGAGTCGTTGACCCCACTCCTGGTAGGAGCGCTGGAAAGCTTCAACTGGTAGGGCTTTTAATTGTCGGTCACAGTCTTTTGAATGTTCTCCAGAGTTCCAAAACCTCTTTTTAAGACGTGTTTCAATTTCGGGAAAAGGAAAAGTCACAAAGTCTCAAATCAGGTAAATAGGGGGGTTCAGGAACCATAGGAATGCGTTTTGAGGTCAAACATTCCCTGATGGAAATGGCCGCGTGACACGAGGCATTGTCATGATGAAGCATCCACTTGTCTGCAATGTCTGGTCTCACGCGAATCACTCTTTTTCTGAGCCTTTAAAGGAGACCTTTATAAAACACTTGGTTGACAGTTTGTCCTGGAGGAACAAATCCTTTATGCACGATACCCCTACTGTCAAAAAAGAAAATCAGCACGGTTTTGATCATTGATTTGCTCATCCGACATTTTTTCGGTCGAGGAGATGACGGAGTGTGCCACACTTCGCTTTGCCGCTTTGTTTCAGGATCGTACTCAAATATCCAGGATTCATCACCTGTGATCACAAGATTGAAGAATTCTTGGTCACTATCAATCCTCTCAAGAAAAGATCAACACACATGTTTCTTCGAACGTCCTTCTGTTCCGTTGTGAGGTTTTTCGGCACCGATTTCGCACAAACCTTTCGCATGTCCAAATCGTCTGTCAAAATTTGATGGACGGAGAAAGTGTTTAAATTTAACAGTTCACTCATCATCCTTATTGTGAAACGACGGTTTGATCTCACAAGAACCGTCACACGCTCAAAGTTTTCATCAGATTTTGAAATTGAAGGTCTTCCTGAGCGGTTGATTTTTTTAACGTGTTCTCGGCCTTCCAAAAATGATTTGTGCCGGCGGAAAACTTGCGCTGTTGATAAGCAATGTTCCCCATAGGCCTGTTTCAACTTTTCAAAGGTCATAATTGCGGATTCCTCATGTTTAACACAAAACTTGATCGCACAACGTCGCTCTAAATTCCGATGTTCCATTTTCGTAACGCACTACAAAAACACAGCTTCACTGATGCGCTGTCAAAAATAATGTGTTGGCTGAACGGAGTTGAAACTCGTACTGAGCATGTGAAAGTGATGAACAAACCGGTCTAGCACAGACCGATAGACACAGCTTGCCAGATCGCTCGCAGTATTACCAATTTCATTACTTTTCTTATACACCTCGTATATATCTTACGTACGTCTATGTACATATTAATGTTAGGTGAACTGTATAGCTGCACAGTATAAGTATATAACCGTGAAACTAAAAAAGATGAGGCTTGCATAAGAATGAACTACTTTTTCACCCAGATATTTACTATTCATCCCATTACAACTCAATAATCACGTATAAATTAGATCGTATACGAATTTTACTCCCAAATTTTCAAAATTAACTTTCTTTTTCTTTTTTTGTTTAGATCCTTACCGGTAATCATATATCACAGGAAAACGACGTAAAAACTAGCGAGTCTTCGAGACAAATAATTATAATTAAAGTAAAAGAAAGCCAATAAAAAGATAGGGGAGAATATTTACGTTGAAACATGTTTTATATACTTTGTATTGAAACAGTCATTTCCCCTTCATTTACTGAATAATCCTCGTAATTAAGTTACTGATAATATATATATTTGCTAAAAAAAAACAAAAAAATATTAAAACAATCGAGAATGTTTTTTAAAAACGGTTTCATATGTGACCTATAAGATATTAAACGTAAAATAAAAAAATAAAATTGCTGAAATTATTTTAATCTATAAATAAATTAATGTTTAGTTTTTAAATTCCACTAATGGTATGAAATACTAATGATTCAACAGTACGGGATTACGTTGTCATTAGTATTCGCGAGACGCGAATAAAATTCAAGCTAATTGATATTTCGAAACGTGCACGATATAAATGGATAAAAAAAAGAGAGCATAAATCGTTGATGATAAAAGATCATAGAATGAGAAAAGGAAATAAGTAGGGTAGAAAAAGAAGAAGAAATAAAAATAAAGAACGAATAGGGAATGAAGAGTAATATAAACAAATACAGTGCAGTACAAGTCGGAGTCGTGAGTTTTAATCTCAAACTTTGTTTTAATTAGCGAGTTTAGATTATAAATAGTAACAGTAAGCGATGCATGCATGTTTGCTCATGTTATTAACACGGTTCATGCGAACTCAGTCGGGGAGGATACCCGCTAGTCTCCTGGACGGCAACAAATGGTATACGCCGCTCTTAACAGCCCCGGCAAATATTTTCCGTTTAAATATACTCAGAGCTCCGAAACAAATATAACCCTTTCGTTTTTAATCCGGACAAAAGCTTTTTCTTTTCAGTTGTTCTTATGAAAAACAAATTTTCACGTACCGCTGATGCCCAAAAAGCAATTTAAATGATTTCCAGCATTTTAACTTTACTTTTTCGTACGATAAAAAACGAATAAGGCCAAATTAAATCTTAATTAATTAAAAATATAAATATATACTTTTATTTAAAATTATCTTCAAAAGCAAACTGTATAAATAACATTATATATTTATATAATAACTAACAGATGTGTAATTTAGAAAGATAAATAAAGATAATATTCTATCGTCAAAACTTCTTTTCTATTTTACATAAAGCAGTTCACACAGGTGAAGGAAGATCTCGTGATTCCACGGATAAATCAACAGATATACGGGTCAGAAATAAATTTAGGAAGAAGCTCGAAGTTTGTGAAGGTTTTCAGAAACGAACCGGAGAATGCAGCAGTAAAAAATGTCGCAAAAAACGAAGGAACAACGTAGTTTGAAAGTGAAGGAGAGTTGAAAGAAAACGAAATCGGCCGAAAATTAACTGTGAGTGTTCGGTGAAGGAATTTGTATTACATCCAGCAAACATTCAAAATTAATTTTCGATTTATAAATTTATTGATTTTTTCACTACATCACATCTTTAAAGAAAAAAAATGATCTATCAATAACGTACTAAAAAGTGAAAAACCCCAGAAGTCCACCACGGCATTTTAAAATTGGAGAACGAAGGATAGAAACAATCAAACAATTTAAAATATCTAGGAGAACGAATCAGCTGGAATGCAATGAGAAAAAAGAAATGGAAACCAGAAGAAAGAAACTCGAAATAGCCTTTTAACTCACCAAAAAAAAAAAAACACCTCGACAACAAAAAATCTCTATCGTGGAATGCAAAAACACAGGACTAAATTTCGGTAATCAAACCGGAAGCCCTGTATTCAGCCTAAACATTATCTTTAACTAACTAAGGCCCATCGAAAGATTAGAGATAAAAGAAAGGAAATGCTTAAGATAAATCCTAAGCCTCCAAATTGCAAAAAAATAAAACAAAATAATTCGCATCAAACGAAATCCTACACCAAAAAAAAAGAAAAATTGTCAAGACGCAACGAGAAACACAAAAATCGACTTTTAAGGACACATCCTCAGAATGAGCGAAAACAGACTAACCAAACAAATCTTTGATAATTTCCACAGCAAAAAAAAACCAAACCGGATCGTTTCAAACCAAATGGAAAAAGATCTAATTTCATTTAATTGCAAATCACAGAAAACATGCTCCTGGAAAAAAGCAAAAGAATAATCATTAAAGACAAGAAAACGAGGTTCGAAACCGAACCAAACCTAACATGAAATTCTCTGAAGAAAATAAAATCTGAAAGAGTAAAACCATACAGGGCTAAAAGAAAGTAAAAAAACGCAAAAAGTGATTGATTCAATGTATCCCGAAATCGAGTGAAACGAAAAAGAAGGATAACGTGCTTAACATTCTTATTTTAACAGTAAATATAAGTTTTAACATAATAACGTTAGTAAACAAAATAAAGTATTTTTCTGAAACTTTTCGGTCGGTACTTTACAAACAATAGATATCTCGTAATTATATTCTTTTTTAAATTTTATTGCAAAAAATATATTTAAGTTGTTGTACGTCAACTTAACTTAAAAAATGTTTTTTATGATACCAATTTTTGTGTTTTATAAAGAACTGGAATTTTCAAAATCATTTATTTTGAAGAAAAAATAAATAATTTGTTGAATACACATATACCGTATTTGATCATATGAACATTTTTGTTTATTGTGATTTTCTGAACGGTTCCTAAAATTTGGTCAACACCTTTCCAGGACATTTTATATATAGAGTACAATCGGCCAGTCTTTTTATCTATTCTATAAACTCTAAAAATAAATGACTGTAATTTTTTAAATTTTGCTCAATTAGAAAAAAATACGTAAACAAAACAAGAGTTAATTTTCATTAGACTTCCGTTAAACAAATTCTTTTTTAACTGTATTTTCTACCCAAGTACCAAACACCGTACTGGTTTTATATATATATATTTTATATAAGATAAAAATTCCTCTGTTCTACTAAATACACATTACAAAAGAAGTTAGTACGCCCAATATATGCCTACGTACTAGAATACTAAACATTTAACAATCGGTTAAACCACGTGAAAAGGCAGGCATCAAATTTTCAATGAAATGTCCACGTACTTCAGAGTCGATGCTGAAATAAAATAGTAAAGGATGAGATGCAAACTCGGTTAGGGTTTAACGAGGGTTCACTGATAACGCTGACCGTATAAACTCGCCCTTTTTCTCCCTTTTACCCCGCTCTGTAAACCGCTTTCTCTTCCGTTCCTTATAAATCTAATTTCTAAATCGCTCATTGAATTGAATTACAAACAAATTGTAATAGAAGTCGCTTGTATGTAAACTTTAATCTCCACAAGATCAACAAAAAAACAGTTTGCCGGATTCAATTTTAAATAATATACATAGAGGAATGTTTATAAAATATGAAACCTTTAAATAATTTTTCAACCGTTAAACATAGAAAAATGAATTCTAGCAAACGCTTCTAATTTTTCGGCATGAAATCACCACACACCAAGCACCCAATGGACCCTCTGGAAACTCAACAATTTTAAATGGAAACGTAGGATTGTGTCACGATTTAAAAAAAATTATAATACAAATAAATTCTCTCATTTAATATTTCTCAAAGGTAGATTCAAGAATGGTCTACATTACATCTCAGTTAGTGGTTTTTTACGGAAAAATAAATAGTTTTGAGGTAGAAAATTTACTCAATTTTTTTTTTGTAGCGATTCGCTATCGACAATCATTAAAGAGTTACTGTAAACTACTTTTGAGATTAACTACATTAAATGCCCGTCGTTTTGCTCACGGTTTTCGTAGCAAAATGTTTTTTAAGTAAAACATTTTTGCTTTCAATGTCTTTTAAACTGATTATCACAACCGAACCCTTTCTATTTAAAATGTTATCTCAATTTTTCTGCACTATAATGCCCGCATCCACACCGCTTAAAAAACACGGCAAGCTATTAAAAATTTCGGTCGGGAGGTGTTGCAACACCCACCTGACTTCGTATCGTCAATTGTTTTTGGCCTTTTTGTTCGCTTCTCTCAAATAGGTTTTACGCTGCTAAAGTTCGAAAACAACGGGACAAGTCGAGAAACAATACAAAAACGGCTGAGACACCAAAGCGAACAATTCTTTACGACCGGAAGAAAAATGGGACAAGTAACTTAACGCGGCCGGGAATTACGTTGAAAAGTGGTGTTTATTTCATTGTAACTGAATAAATAATCATGTTTCTACGTAAATTTTCTTTTTAATTATTTAAAAACTTAAGCATTAAAAACCACTGTCAACGAAGACTTTTACTTTCAAGTTCTTTCAAAGAAAATAAAATTTAATCTTTTCCAATTAATTCATTACGTATTTTCATATTTATCGTTTTATTATATATTATTTATATTTTAAAAATCCAAGCGATATCGATTTAAAAATAAAATAGCGCAGCTCCGGATTTATGAAATAAATTGATTTTCACAAAAAAAATCATTTAAAATAAAAGAAAACACGTTTTTATCCGTAAGTTACTTTAGAACAAACGAAGAGGATGAACACTTTAAATTAAATAACCTGAAAAGTAAAATAATTTGCATTACGTTTAAATCTATTTATTGCAACTGATTATCAGGTGTTTATTACGTTAAAAATTAATTACATTTCATATCTTCAAAACGGTCGTATAATGTGAAGCGAATGACTTAAAAATATTACATTTTAACCTGTTTCTTTATAAAACAATAGTGATCAAAATTTAAGATTTGTTTGAAGGAAACAAAAAAACTATAAAATTATAGACCTATAAAAAACAAAATTTTGTAATTCATAAAAAAAATGTTTTTAAAGAGCTTTTGAGTGTAATCTTGTTCTCCAAATTATAGGTTACAACATATGCAATTTCATTAAAATGAAATGTATGCCGGTTAGGCGATTCTACGAAATTATTTTTATAATTATTATCACGTACACTAATTAATTAACTGTACGTAAATATTATTCAGTGTTGCATTTAACTTCAATTAAATTAGATAAATCAAAATTCTTAACACGTTTTTTAACTAATGACTTAATATTCTTTTCATTGAAAAAGTGTAGTTTAATGACTTGTACCGGATAAAGGCCACGTGACCTATTTCCTGTATTAATCCTCTAAATTGAAAGGAAGCAGAGTCCTTAAATATATGTAATAACGTGGTACTCGGTCTATACCGTATATTCATATGCGAGATGTAGGCTAAGACTTCATAATGAATTTCTTGAACACTAGGTTAATGACTTACCCGTTAGTTGAACTGCGAGTTAATGGTATAAAGAAATAAATAAAATTAAACAAGAAAGACAATTTACATTTCCGTAGAAGACTAGATATTTTACTTATCAGTTAATTTTTTTTTGTCATTATAAATATTCCATCGATACATTAAGTTTTATCATTAAACAGTTATATTTAATCTTAGAAAGACAGTCCATTCTCATTATGAAATTTTTTGTTTTTTATTTAATTGTGTTATTCAATTTATTTTTTCGTCTTGATGATTAGATATTATATGATATGAAATTTATTAATTATTTTGACGAGAGGAATTCTCTTTTTTATATATATTATAACCATAATAACTTTGCTTGATTAACTAATCTTCCATCTTCAGAGCAATCGTCGATTTGATCCGATATTCGACCAGTAAATGTCTACAATTCAGATCAATTCTATCAGGAAATGACTACAATATTTTTAAAGTAAGTTTTCAGAGAAAACTTTATTTAAACAAATTTGTCAAGCTTATCCTATATGAGAATACTTTTATAAAAATTTTCTTAAAATTTATTCACCAAAAAATATACATTTTTGTTTTTTAGCTTTAACTCTTTTCATGTTTTTTATTAATAGCCGGGAAAGTATCTCATCACTTTTCAGGCTTTTTTTAAAATAAAAATATTAATAATATGAAAATACCGCAGTTATTTAATTAAGTTAATAATGCTTCAGGTAATTAATGAAAACAACTTTTATCACTGAACAGGCTACGTTAAAAAAAAATATATTAAACCGTGGGTTATTATTTTCCAACGATGAATGTTCGTACACATTATTGAAACGTAATTTAAATAAACGGCTATAAATAATTTGTAATTTATTATAGAATGAACGCGCATTGAAACGGGAGAATTAAATTATAAATAACCGATAACGATTGACAATGAAAGATTCGAGTGTTAATGAAATCTGTGAACAAAGGTTAAACGATGCACTCTGTCGGTGAAATAGTATACGGCCTCGTACAGCATATATAATACACGCGTATTACGAATAGAGAATTAATATAAAATGAATTGACGACTATTAATAGATTTCAATAAGAGGATCAAGTCCACGAGAAAAATTTTTTTTCCAAAACCGGCCCAAATCAAAAGTCTGTATACAGGTGTCCACGTTTTAGAAATTATATTTAGCTAAGCTATCCAACAAAAAAAAAAAAAAAATGTTTTAAGACCCGAAAAAAGACAAATTTAATTTCTCTTTAGTAATTAAAAAAAAACTTGTTTTACAGTTTGTTAAACACAACCAATCGTGAAATAAGTAATATAAAAAAATATTAATCGGTAAGTAAATTGAAGACTCATCACAACGAACTTAATTACATAAGTAATTAAAAATTCCTAAAAAAAAATTCTATATAATTTTTTTTTAAATCCTAAAAGAAAAACAGGATTTAAAAAAATATTACAGTCTAAACTTCTTGTCGCTTGGAAGAAAAATGAAATAATACATATTTATTTATCGAGTTAATACTACTTCTATTACGCAACATGAAAACAATTTTTTTTGTAGATAAAATTTTATAACCGGTTTTTCCTGCGCGAAACCGTAAGTAATAATATGTTAAAATATCACATGAGAGAAGGCCATCCGACGATGACTCCCCCCACGAAAACAAACAGTAAAAGATTATAATAACCGTAAACACCCATTTTAATAAAGATAATTACAACTAATATCCAGTAATCACTCGTTATGTCATAAGCAGTATCATCATTAGGTTCTAGAACTTGTCCGATCTATAGACCACATCAACACATTCACTTTGCACGCGATGTTTCAAATAGAATCAAACAGAAGATTCTCACGCAAATAACAACACAGATAGAAGAACGAATGAAAAATTAACCAAAGACGTAAACAAAAGCCACAAAAAATAAGCGAATGTAGGTAAATGCAAAGCAAGAATACGACGATGAGTAGTAGCATTAAAACAACAACAGTAAACAGGTAAAAACAAAAGGTACAAAAATACCGGAAAAAAAAAACATTAAGACAGAGTATCTTCAACCACCATCACTAAGATCTAGCACGTGAACACTTTTCAATCGTCTAATCATCACCGTCGCCTAGCAACGGGATTTACACGTCCATTTAGCCTAACCGTGTATTTAGACCTGAAATCGGTCTATATCAACCAGGTATACGGAACCTCCCAAGTATTTACGCATCTGAGAATTCCTGACGAACCAAGGCGATCGGGTCGTTTTCCTCAATATCTTGTTCTGTGACCATCGGATCACTTTAATATTACACAAAGCTGAATCCCGTATGTCCATATCGGTTTCAAGAGATCTTATGTAGAAGGACCTTGCTACAGACACACTCACACACACACACACACACACACACAGAGAGAGAGAGAGAGAGAGAGAGAGAGAGAGAGAGAGAGGGAGAGAGAGAAAAACGAGAGAGAGAGAGAGAGAGAGAGAGAGAGGGAGAGAGAGAAAAACGAGAGAGAGAGGAGAGAGAGCTGACAACCCTACCCACCAGCCAGCCAATCAATCAGCTTGAACCAATGGTCAATCTATTTCTTCTTCCAGTACACGTCATATTTCGATCAAAAAAATATTAATAAAAAATTGATTCAATATTAAGAAAAAATACCGATTGAAAAAATTTATAAACGAACAATCAGTAGATTTTTAGGAGGGAACAGTGAAATTAAAAGGAATTATTCGATTAGATTATTTAATGATTTTTAATTTAGCCTAATACAATGTGATATCTTCATTGGTAAAATACTTTGAAAAGTTTGCCAAATAACTTTGTCGAATGTTTACATTTCAGTCTTCGTGTAGCGTTTCTCCGTTCCCTAATAGATTTATCGTCAAATGACTCTAGGGGTTCAATCTTTTTTAGTATTTATTACCGAATGATTTTATTTTATATTTCCCACAGTGCCTCAATAAAAAATGATAACTGGAAACAGTAAAATATCTAAAATAGTAATTAGTACCTCTTAAATAACTTAATAATAGAACACTAAAAAAATTAAGTTTATTAAATTCGTTTTTAATAAATTTTTCGATATTAAGACCGCTACTTAAAGGATTACAATTTTGGTTAGAACTTTCGTAGCAAACCGAAGCTTTTTACGTAAAAGCGTTCTTTGTTTTTTTTATTAAACTTTAAAATGATGCATCACAATCTATTTTAACATTTTTGAGTTACTCTTATACGAGCGAGAATTTTTATATCGTTTTGAGGTAGAATTTGTTAAATTTTATTTTTCCGTTAAAGCGTTGAAAGTTATTCAAGGGTTGCCAATTCTTTGTACTTTGTTGACATTCTATTACGTAGGTTGTCCCGAGAGATGACGCTAAATAAACTGGACTAATTTAAAACTTAAAAAATAAATAAAAAATTAATTTGGAAAAACGCCTCTATCTCTATTCATTTTTCTTTTCACCGTTTAAAAAAATTTGAAAATGTTAACTTTGAAGATCTGTTGTAAACAAAATGACAAGTCACTGGTTCAATCGGTTGATAAGCAGCTGAAACTGTTAAAATTGTATCATAAAATTTATTCAGTCTGACAATTTTGTGCCTGTTGATTTTCCTTCATTTACTAACAATAGAAATTAATGATTAAAAAAATAATTGCCGCCATTTTCGAATGTTTAAAATTAACATTTTCAAACTTATTTATGTTGTAGAAGATACTGTTGCGTATATCTACACCAAATTTCATTAAAATATCTAAATCCGTTATTACAATATGCATTTTTTATTGATAACAAAATAAATAATTAAAATTGTAGAGAAAGAAAAAGTGAGAGATATAGTCCAGGCGGTTTCTGTTTGGCTTGGACTTTTTCTATAAGATCCCTAATTTTTGCTTTAATGCCTCAGGAATACCATCAGAAATGATTATTTCGTCATGCGCCAGTTGGAAAAAGGTGTGCGTAAATTTTTATTAAACAACATGTAACAAAAATCGCAAAAATATCAATTTTTTTCTCCTATTTCCCTAGATAACTCGATAACTGTTCATTTTTGAGAAAAGATCGAGAGAAAAAAGTTTTGGTCATTAAATTTTACACACATTATCATCGGTTGCAAATAGAAAAATATGTTATTATTGATGCAAAAAAATAGCAAAAACTATAAAAAAATTAAAACAATTTTGGAAATTTTTTTCTAGTACTTATACTCGTACATAGGACCATCAGATTTTGCCTCAAAGAACTTTTTGATATATTAAGCAACACGCCGAATTTCAACAAAATCGATCTGACAGTTTTGTATAATTGTTTTGCAATCAAATTTAAAAAAAAAAAGTGTGATTTTTCCAAATTGTGTAGAGCCTAGAATAAAGTCTCTAGATACTTGAAAATTTAATCACATATAAAAGAGCACTCAAAGTTTCAAATGCTATATGGAAAGTTTAAATCGGTTAATTAGAAGAGCCTAGGGCATTTTTCAAACATACTTGCAACTTTTTGCTTATAAACAAATTGAATATTTTCAAGAATCTTTATCTAAATTAATTTTAAAAAAACACAGCTTAAAGAAGTACTCGAAAGACGCTTCTTAAAAAATAATTTCGATTCGTTAATTATCTCCAGAGATATAACGGATAAAAGTTAACCACCACTGTGCAACTTTTGGAATAAATTATTATCGATCAATTAATAGACCCTATATTTAGCAATAACTCGCATTTGTCAGTACGATAGTTACACTTTTTAGCTTACGACATCGATTAAAAAAAAAAAAAAATTTGTTAATCTGCAAGTGTTTGAAAAATTCACTAGGCTCTCCTAATTAACAAATTAAAATTTTTCAAAATGCATTTGAAAGTTTAAATGTTATTTTATATGCGATTAAATGTTTAAGTACCTAGTGACTTTATTTCAGACTCTACACAATTTGGTAAAATCGCTTTTTTTTAAAATTTGGATTGCAAAATTATCGTACAAAGACTGTCCGACCGATTTTGTTGAAATTTGGTGTGTTGCTCTATCATATCAAAAGGTTCTTTGAGGCAAAATCTGATTGTCATATGTACCAGTATAATAAGTACTCAAAGAAAATTTTTTTTTGCTATTTTTGAATCAATAATAACAAATTTTTCGGTTTGCAACCGATGATAATATGTGTAAAACCTAATATTTTTTTCCCGCTCGATCTTTTCTCTAAAATGAACAATATCGAGTTATCTAGGGAAATAGAAGAAATAAAGGATATTTTTGCAATTTGTTTTACAATAAATGTTGTTAAATAAAAATTTACACGTCTTTCTCAACTGGCGCATGACGAAATAATCAATTCTGGTGCTACCTCGGGAGGCATTATAGCAAAAATTAGCAATCGTATAGAAAAAATCCAAATATTCCCATTTCAAAACAGATACCGCTTGGACTAATAATCCTGTCTACAAATGCCCATTTGTCCAAATAAATGTTTTTGTTTATTTCGATATATATAAAAAGATTTTTTTACAATTTGAAAGATATTTAAAATCATATTATGATATTAAGATATACGAACGAGAGATTTCTGTTCGTTTAGTTACGTACAGGTGTTAGTTATATTATTATTAATATAGATTATTTTATTTTTCAACAAATTAATCGATCAATAGCAATAAAAAAATAATATATTTTGCGATAGAAAATTAAATTTTTTTTTATAAGAACTTTGACAACTATTTTTTAAAACAGGATTTTCTACGGTTAATGACTATTGAAGAACACTTTAAACTTGTTATTTTACATTGTAATTTATGACAGAATAACCTGTAAATTTAAATAAATAACTGTATACAAGTGTTTTAATCAGAAAGGTAATATAGTGTACGTGTGTGTAAATATATACAGAGAAAGGGAGAAAATTTGCATTAATATTTTAAATCAAGGCTATAAAAAAGAAAATTGATTGGTTATATATTTAAATAAACGTTGAATTTTAATGAATTATTTTTGAATCTTGTTGTTGTTTTGATGAGGCTTTTAGCATTTTATTAATGTTTTTTTTACGCTAAGGTGATTTTGATTCGAAGACCAATAACAGTTTTCTTCTCTCTTTACATCACGTGTGAATGCTGGCTCATAGCAATAAAAAAAACCGGCTATAAGAAAAGTAGTTTTAATTGAAATATCTTGGTTACTTAATTCTTGACATTTATGACATTCCGTAATGGTATTTCTTATTCGATAAAAGAATTATCGGATCTATTTACTGTAATAACCAAATCTTATTTAAAGTTTCTATTAGGAATATGAAATAAATTATTATTATACATAATATTATTTTGTTTTTCTATACGATGAATAAAATTAAAATATTAAAATTTTACACAGAACTGTATAAATGTATATTTATATCGAATAAGAAAAATAAAACGCTAAAGAACTATTTATAAAATAAAATTCTAGCATAGATACGCATTTTAATTGTTAACAATTATCTTCAGTAGTCAGTAGAAGTAAATAAACTTTGTACGTAGTCAAGTGACACAAAAACGGACGCCGATCCTTCAATTGTACATTATTACATAGTTCTAGGTAAGGATATTTTGCTAAGATTGTACTAGATAAGGTCAAGTACAATCATAGATCACGTGAATCATCGTCCCTTCATCTGTGTCAGTATTCTCCCAAAAGAATAACAATAAACAAATCGAATATTTTTTGTTTATATCTAGATTTTGTGAAAAAGTAGGTATAACTGACCGTTAATGTTACGAGGATAAGTCAATTATTATCCGCAATGTAGTTATAAATTTTATTGCAATACAAATAAGAAACTTACATGTACATCATTTTTCAACATAGTCCCCTTGCATTTCAACGCACTTGGTCCATCGTTGCACAAGCTTCCTGATGCCCTCATAAAAAAGGTTTTCGGTTGAGCTGCGAGCCAGGAATGCACCGCTTCTATCACAATTTCGTCCGAGGTAAATCGATGGCTCCTTATTGCTTCTTTGAGTGGACCAAACAAGTGGTAGTCAGAAGGGGCAAGATCAGGACTATACGGAGGATGAGCCGGTACTTCAAAGTTGAGTTTCTGGAGCGTTTCAGCAGTGTGGGCAGCAGTGTGGGCAGCAGTATGTGGACGGGCATTGTCGTGCAACAACACAACACCTTTCGACAGCAGTCCTCGGCGTTTGTTTCGAGTTGCAGGCTTCAGTTTGGAAGTAAGCATCTCACTGTAACGCGGACTGTTTATTGTCGTACCCCTTTCCTCATAATGTTCCAGTACTGAGCCTTGGGAGTACCAAAAAACCGTAAGGATCAGTTTTCCTGCGGACGGTTGGGTCTTGAACTTTTTTGCAGGGCGAATTTGAATGTAACCATTCCATACTCTGCCGTTTACTCTCCGGCTCGTAATGATGGATCTGTGTTTCGTCACCGGTGATGATTCTGTCTAAGATGTCCCGTTCGTTACCTTAGTGATACAAATGTTTTCGGCAGACGTCCAAGCGCGTTTGTTTATGCGACTGTGTGAGTTGTTTTGGGACCCATCTTGCACTATGAAACCCAAGTCTTTTGTGGGTGATTTCGTAGGCAGAACCGTGACTAATTTGCAGACGATGTGCCGCTTCATCGATAGTTACTCGTCTGTTTAATAAAACCGTGTCGCGTGCACGCTCAATGTTTTTCTCATTTGTGGCGGTAAACGGTTGTCCGGCTCCTTCGTGGCGCGTAACACTTGTGCGACTATTTTTGAATTTTTCAATCCGTTCGTAGACATTCCGTTGCGGCAACACACTGTTCTCGTACTGTACCAAAAGTCTTCGATGAATTTCGGACCCTGATACACCTTCCGACCATAAAAAACGGATCGCTGAACGTTGCACTTGTTTGGTGCAAACAGAAAGCGGAGCAGCCATGGTTAACGGCAGGGTAGCGATAACGGAACTAACCTTGCTGCATCAAACTTGCACACACATAAACAATTAAACCTCGCATGCGTCATCTACGCAACACGACAGTACTACCAACATAAACAAAAATATAACTAAATTGCGGAAAATAATTGACTTACCCTCGCACATAATGATAGTTTGCGGAACATACATAATTCAATTTTATGTCTTCTAAGAAAGTAACAACGGAAACTTTCTCGATTTACTGTAATTTCGATCGGGATTGAAAATTTAATAACCTAGAGTTTTGTTCGTATCGAAATCGAGTAGTGCAAGAATTCGGAAAAACCAGATACAGTAACGATAATCCGATAATCCAGTAATAAAGAAAACAACTATTTTCCTTGATTTTTTCTAGATTTAGTGAAACATCAAGTGAAGATTACTTGTAAACGTAATGGTGATCCGTCATCCTCCTATCATGACAATTTCCACTACATTTACCAGTCGTTATATGTTCTTCAAGAAAATTAATCGCACTCACATTCACCAATCACATTCTTGATATATTGGACTTTCGATAAAAGTTATTCACAAGGCTACAAAAATAATAAAGTTTCGATGATATCGAATTAGATTTTAACAGTCGATTTTAATAATGTAGGTGGTTTAAACGTTTCGTTCGCGTTATGTAAATGTTTTTGACAATATTTTTTTTATTCAGACGCAGCACGTTTTCATCTTTCTAGATGCGTTAACAGTCAAATCAATTGAGTATGCGGTTGTAAATATCCTCACATTTATCGTACAAAATCATGTAAATCTCAAAAAGTTGTGTTCGGTGAATAATTTCGTGATGAAAATTGATCGGCTGATTTTTTATTAGAATTTCTGATTGACTGCAGAACGTTACTCAGAAATTGCATGAAAATTACTCAGAAATTTTTTTTAATTATTAGAAGTTAAACTACCGTTTAAAACAAGACGGTGCTAGATATCGCACTGCCGACTACAGAGTTTTACCTAAATTTTTCGATAATCGTGTAATTTTTATTCACGGGAGCCATTTAAAAAGTACTGTTTTTAAGAATGATCAGCAAATATCTGATGAATAGAAAGAAATTATCGAAGACAGCACCTGTAACATCGATGCAGGAACTCTAGAGAATGTTACACTGAAGATGAATTGAAGATACAAGGTGGAAAGTTTGACACTTACTGTTACATGTAAGCGAGAAGAATTGTTAAATATAATTTGCTTAATTTGCAGTACCATTAATTAGATTACTGTCGTCATCAAATAAAAATAGATTTTTTTACATGTGGAATACATAAATTTATAAAGATTTTATAATTTAAAAAATTCTCAACACATAAATAATTGTAAAAAATAAATAACCGTAATAATGACACATTTTATCAGTACGGGATTTGACCCTTAACCGAATTAATGAACAATTTGTTAACTGTAATATAGGACTAATTTATTTGAAGTAAAATAAATTAAACGATAAAAAAGTAATATTTTGAAACATCTTTATTTTAACGGATGTTATTATCCACATATTATCGATGTTATTATCTAAATACGTATATTCATTTTAAAAATTTATTGTGATTTATATAAATCAAAATATTATTTGAAATAAATTGTATTTTTAGTTATAAGTTGTTAAAATATTAACGCCTAACATACCTTTTACTTTGTCATTAAAGACGTAGAAATAATTTACTATTTTAAACGGTTTAACACTGGCTTTTTCAATGAACTAAATATACGGCTGTACCTCAGCATTCTTGGTCCACTGAAATGCAGGTGAAATTCGGTTTTAGAAATAAAACTTTTACTCTGTTCAGCGAACATCATTATTCTCAGGGAAAGTAATCGTTGATTTTGTACCTCAAATTCTTTAAAACATCATATCCGTAAGAAAAATTGGAGTATAGAGTTCAAAGAAACAAATTAATGTGCCCCTTTCTTCTGAAACAACGTACAACTTCTTCAATTTGGCCAGGGGAAAATATATATATATATATATATATTTTTTAACGGAGCTTATTATATTCAAGTTTTGATTATTTGAATCATTTAGAATAACACTTTTTATTAAAATAATTTCAGTTTTCAACTAATAATATCTACTCTTTCCATAAAATTTTATTTACCAACAATATATCTGTAAACTTCTTTGTTTATAAGTATTAAGATTTCATCGTTATTTTAATTATTAATTCAAATTACTACGTACGACTGAATAATTTATTTAGACAATTATTTAGCTAAAATCTTGAAGATAATGTGAATAAATACAGAAATTTTATAGTGTGAAAAATACAAAACTTGACAAAAATACAGAGTAAAATCGGAATTAAAAATTACATAATTAATCGATATAATAACATCAAAAACGATTCAATATTTTAAGTACACTCAGGCTATTAACTAATTGACCGCTATTATTATTTGAATTAACATCATTTTAGTTTCAGTAGATAAAAATTCCATTTTCCTCAATTAATATACTTGTGTAAAATTGAAGTATTTTCATAAATAATTTATACTGTTTTAACTTCATTATCTATATATAAGTAAATGAATGGTGAAAGAAAGTACAAAGGGAAAAGAAGGAAAGTTAAAGAAAGAGGGTGAGAACTCTTTATTGCTGTAAAATCAGCAAAGAAAACTACTGTCATCTAAAGTTAGCTAATATTATATGTAGCCCTTAATAGTCGAACAGAACAATACGAAAACCCAGCGAGACAAACGGGACATTAATTTATACGTGTGTAATTAGAACGGTTTCAAATGAGCGATTACAATAATTACACTTCCTTTTAATGAAAATTCGTCTTATAACTTCCGTAATATAAAAAGTATATGAAGCCGAGTATTGAAATAACAATCTATTTTACATTTTGGTGATAAGAATTCTGTTCATTTAACACTGGAAAAATTATTTACGCTGTAAATACTAAAATCTGGATAAAATATAAGCGATTAATTTAACATCAGATATGTAAAGGAAGGGTTTACATACTCCGATCACCGCGGAGAAACGGCAGTATCTCGGCCTTTCATCCGGAGGTCCCGAGTTCGAATCCCGGTCAAGGCAAAACATTTTCATACGCTATAAATTTCTATTTTCATATTTTTACACACTAGCTTCTGTCTGGAACTTAGAGGGCAAGGGAAAATTGGCCACTTACAAGCGGCTAGTCAATGTGGCGAGAACCGCATTATCAGACCGTGTGGGAGTTCCTTGATTCGGCTGCTTTGTTCAACCGACGTAGTTTTCCTAAGGGAAAAGACTCATACCGCGCTTCTGTAAGAAGCAAACCGAGAAATATGGGTGGCTAGAAGCCAGATTAAGTCTTTAAGCGCAGGTACTTGCTGGCATTCAGCGGGCTAGGCGTAGGAGGGAATTGCTGTTTTTGACGAGATACATTAATTATTGATAATCATACGTGTGTTAGTAGTTAACGGGGTGCGCCTACCCATTTTAGTGATATATGAAAACTGGTCGGTGGGACACGCAAGCGAGTGGTGTATGGTACCAAGCTTATTCCGCTCACGCTTTTAGGTTAGCTTTAGGAGCTAGTTAGGACACGAGTTGCTAAATTTTTTCGTGGCTCAGTAGCCGTTTGTGACACAGACATTCTGTCTTATGCTTTATGGCGACCGAATGGGGTGGTAGCGGGAGAAGTGTCAAGCAAATCAACACAAGTTTCTGTGGTGAATTAATTCATCAATAAAAAAAAAAATATGTTTACACTATTAAATATACTAATTTAGCAAAATGCACCTCACCTTAAAACGATCTATTTTTCAGCAGAAGAAACCCACACTCCTAAGCACTTACGGAAGAGCAACTCAAAAACTTTAAATGAAAAGGTTAGAGTTGTTACGACCCTTTACCGTTGTAAAACCATTGAAAAAAAAAATCTGATTTAGAAATCTACAGACTACGATAATTTAACAAAACGTGGCTATTTGAATATTTATCACGATTAATTTCATAAATACATCCCAAGTAGTTATCTCATACCGAAAACAATATCGTTTCGAGGTAGAAACTTTGATAATTTTTTTTTTATGATTCACTGTCGAGAGGTTATTCAAAAAGTATTTTAGAACGCGTTTGAAACTACGCGTCAACAAATAATTAAATGGCCTTCATTCTGGTTACGGTTTTCGCAGTCAAAAGATTTTTATATCAACATTTTTAATTTTTAATGTCCTTTAAAATGATATACCAGAACCCTACTCTTCTCATTTAAAAGCTTTTAGTAGCTATCTCTTAGGGGCTTACATCGAAAAATATACTTTTTTAAAATAGTGAATTTGCTAAATTTTATTTTTCTATGTTTAAATGCTGAAAAATTACTTCAGGGTAACACTATTTTGTTACCACTGAATGTAATGAATTACCTTTTTGTTTTTAAATTGTAGTATTATATGTAAATAGAGCGAGTTGAAAGACTGCTCAAAAAAATTACTGAATAAAATAAGACAAGTATAAAATCCTTTAGGTTAAAGCTTCTTATATAAGCACTGTAATTAATGGAAAATATCCCTTTTTTTTAGTTGTTCCCTACTTACTAACATAAACAAAGAAGAAATAAGAAAAATTGTCAATTTTGTGTTTCCAGAAGGAAAAAAAAGTATCAGACTCTAATCTGAGGGTAATATTAAAATATTTTACGTAGGCTACAGAAAAAAATAATGCATACGAGTATTTGATATATACTGAAAAATATATTGTGTTATATTAAATAACATAAACCTTAGCGGTATTAATGTTCCAGTTCACCCTTCGATGGAGATGTGGCTGGACAGTTTTAGCAATTCAGTCATATACCTTCAAGCGCCCCATAGTTCTATCCATACATTATATTATTTTATTGCACTTGACTGCAATTTATTTTTAAATTTAATATACGCTGATAAATGCCTCTCTAATGAATTTTTCTGAGCTTTATATCGTGCTCTAACCTACAGTTGTCAAATCTTTATCTGTAATTCCATGCGATCAAGGCTTTCAACTTCCTGGTAACTTATTAAAATCGCTTTTATAGATTGTACGAGGGATATCTTTAAAGTAAAGACCGCTGGGAAATATCTCTCCTTAAGGTTGGCGAACCTGTGTCGTTCATGGTCACGCTAGTAATGTACGCACTGCATTGTTGTCTGGAAGTTGTCGCGTTGCAATATCTTTGATTACGTGTAAGTTATTACGTGAAAAGAAAACAATAAAAAGATGATGAGTTCCGTAATTTGATTGTTAACGGCGATGAAACACGGATTTAGTATTACACGCCAGAGAGAAAACAATCAAGGAAATGGCATCATCCTCAATCACCAACCAGACCAAGAAAGATCAAGCCACAGCCAATCGGACGAAAACTGATGATCACAGTATTTTAGGATCGGTTTGGCATCCTGCTGATCGATTTCATGCCACGTGGACGACTATAAATGAAAAAGCCTACTGTGAAACTCTACCAAGTTACGGCGCGCCATTCAAGATCGGCGATGTGGGCAGCTGACCGACGGCGACGTCCTCTTGCACGATAATGGGCGTCCACATGTTGCGGATTCGACACGTGATTTACTGAGAACATATGGGCGGGAAATTTACGATCACTCATCATATAGTCCGGTCAAAGCTCCTTTTGACCGCTATTTTTTGGGGAAATTGAGAGAGTTTCCGAGTGGTAAGCGATTCGCAGGTGACGATAAATTTAAAAATGCTGTTAATCAGTGGCTAAATGGACTGGTGGCAGAAGAATACGACGAAGGTATATTGAAACCCGTGTATCGCTACCGTAAATGCCTTAATTTATGTGGCGATTATATAGAGAAGTAGTATAAGGTATGTAGTTTAACAGAAATAAAAAAAATATTTATAAAGCTTTCAGAATAATTTTTTTTTAAAATGAAACGGTCGTTACTTTATAGATAACCTCTCATAGATTGTTTTATCCCGTATATTGCTCGTCGAGTCGAAGTCTCACGATACTTTTCCACAAAGATTTCAAAAACTCCGTCACTACTTTTATTTGTCTTCCGTTAAAAATAAAAGAAATACTCGCCGTTATTTTATTATTCATTGTAGTTTTCAATTCTATTGTTGCAATGAACACAACCACGCTGAACTTACAATTAAGGTTAGAAACGTAGGCAGGAAAGCAGAAAAGAAATGTTCCCGAGTATTACACAAGAAACTACTGTACTATCTTATTAATACTTAACATACAATAAATAATTTACTGTATTTTTTCATCGGTAACTGATTTATGGAATATTCTGTATCTAAGTGTTCTACACAAAATTACTCTTCTCTCATCCTGAGGTAAAGACATCTTTATCTTCCATCAATCCCGGGGGATTGATGGAAGGATGGATACTCACTATCTGTTAAAGATCTGACTGAGGTATTCCTTTGAGCGGGTTATTTGTCTCGTTTCCCGGTTTCTCTATGAGAACATCGTCCCCTTCCGACTATTATCTCCTTTCCCTTTTTCATACCCAAAATCCTTTCCTTCCAGTCATTTTTTGATAGAAGTTCATTTGATTTTCTTAAGGGAGTGGGGAATATATTCCCCATAAATTGGGGAAGATATCTGTATAGTTTGAAAGGGGAATAACTTTATCGATTTAAGGGGCTCTATATTGTGAGCTTTCTAATCATTCACATAATACAATCCAATAAAATAAAATGCTTCTCGTGGATTTATTTCAATAGATACTAATTTTAGTATATGCGATGCAAACTTAATATTTTTAAACGATTGCTCAAGAATAAATAGAATTATTTTACTATAAAGAATAGCAATAAATGAGATATGCCCGATATATCATGTTAACAATACAGGAACCTCTGTTTACGAGCTTAATATATTAAGTCCGCGAATCGTGTAACTTCGATTTAAGTTATCATATCAATAGATTGATAAATTTACAATTTAAAAGAAAAAAGGTTTTGTAAAGTTTCCAGTTAAGAATCATCAACAAAATTTGACGGACTGAAAAAACGTCTAAATAAGTTTTCTGATTTGGTATGATCTTATACAACTCGGTTACGAAGTGGATGTAGTTGTT
Organism: Lycorma delicatula; assembly: GCF_047948215.1. Lineage (NCBI taxonomy): Eukaryota > Metazoa > Arthropoda > Insecta > Hemiptera > Fulgoridae > Lycorma > Lycorma delicatula. The sequence goes on along the minus strand of NC_134459.1, from coordinate 174,199,080 downwards.
GCTATGGCAACATATGCTAGTAGCCGATAAGGTGAGCTGGAAATACGTGTATCCTTTAGTAACCTTACAGATTAAGTTTATTAATTTCTAACCCTTAAATTAATAACGAAAATTTCTTTTGAATAACGAAACTCTTTTCTAAATATTTTAATTCAAACACTAAATAAAACTCTGAATTTTCTGTATCCCGTTCAACTTGACTTACCTCTGCTCAAAATAATACGTGCTCAAAATAATTTCCAATATCACTTTCGAAATTATGAATTACTTTGCAGTAGTTTTTTTATATTTTATGTTTAATATTTCATATCTTTATATTTAAAAAAATAATGTAGACTTTAATCACATATATCTTTTATTTCATAATTTATTGTTATATTTGCAATTTATCTTAAAATGATGTAATCTATTTAATGTATGCAACGGTGTTAATAAAAGCTTTAAATCTATTTACTATTAAAAATAAATTTCTTTTATTTATTTGTCATACACTAAGTTTATATAATTTTTATAAAGAAAAAACTCAAAATAAACCTTCTTTACAGAAATACGGAATAAATCAACAAACAAGAAACACAATCTGACGTGAATTCATGGAAGAAATCTAAGAACCGTTCCTGATAAGTACACGTGTTTGCCAAGGAGATGACCTCTCACCGATTCTAGTCAATTGTATATTGCAAAAAACATTATCAGAGAACGCAAAAAAGAAACTAAAAGTTAATACAATACTTTAAATTCACTATTTTAACATCACATAACTTAATAGATAGTCATAGATAAACAGAAAAATGGAAAAATTCGTTCTACCTCATAGCGAAAATTCGACCCGCCCATAAAAATGGTCCTATTTAAGGTTCTACAAAAGACAAAAAGTAAGTTTAATAACATAAAAATTAATAAAATTCGCTTAGGATACAAAAAAAAAAATTAGAAACAAAATGTTTAGTTTTCACAAATGATTTAGCCTTCCAAGCAGAAGATCTATAATTAACACAAAATCAAACAAACCTTAAATAAAGACGTTATTACAAATTTCCAAAATATTACAAATATATTTCCATATTATATTTACAAATTTCCATCGAAAAAACAAAATATACGACTTAACTTTTAAAACGCACAACAAAACATATAAATAGGAGAAGTAGAAAAAACTCAATTCGTTTACATACGTCGATGAAATAAGAGAGCAAAATGGATTAGAAAAAAAAGCTTTAGAAGAAAGATAATTAAACTAAATAAAGCATCTTCATAGAAAAAAAAAAATTGTAACAAAAAATTCTTATCTAGAGATGCAAAATTAAAACATTATAAAAGAGTATTAAAATCATAAGATTTATCTGCCTTTGAATGTTTATTTCACCATAATAAAGATTTAATAGAAAAATATGTATAACAACAGGGACTCCGAAGGTTGTAATGTCTCCATGTGCTCGATTTAGGGGCTACTGTATGACAGTAGGACAGTTTTTTTTTTTTTGGTTTGACTATTTATTTACTGGTTTTTTTTCAATTTATTAATAATATTTTGTTTTTCTAGACTATGAAGTGTTATTTACGTTTTTTTTTTTACGTGTATATTTGAGTATTTTGCTTTTGATGTATATTATGCCTTTTTGATGTCTTTCTGATCTTGGCCTAATTCCCTTTTTCTTGAGGCCTTATTGTAGTATGTAATATTTTGTATCTTCTGCATTCTGCCAGGTTTTGCTGTTCGGCTGCAGATTTTTATTATTTTTCTTTTGTCCGATGTATGTATTTATAGAGTAGTGTTGTTGCACTGATCGTGTAATATGAATGAATGACTCTTTTAGGCGTTTTTTTAATTTTTTATGTTCTTGCTGTTTTTTTTTATAATTTCCCTATGTTTATATAGTTGTGAGACTTTTTTTCATGAGTTTTTCTTCTTCTGTATTTGTATATAGTGTTTTTTTTCTATGTATGTAGTTTGTAGTATATAGTTTCATAATCTGTTTTTTGTATCTTGATGTATCTTGTTTGCTGTTGTTTCGGTGTAACTGATGTGTTTCTGTTGATTTTCCTATTGTGATGCGATTGTACTATGACATATGAGTGTGTGAGTGGGCGTGTAACCACCCCTTCTAGAAGGAATGCTTCGTTAGCGGTTCCAGGAACGGTGGTAGCCAGGGATGGCGGTTTAGTCGGTAGTGCGCAGGTTTACATACGCATATTAATAACATCGTGCGGCACCTGTTAGCGAGCCCGACACTGCTTAGACGTCCGTAAATGGGATTCACCACTTTAACAAAAAAAAAAAAGACTGAAGTCTTGACAGAAATATCTTTTCCAATGGACTTTAAGATTACTGTTAACTATTATTATGAATTACTTATTATGGAGTTCCTTAAGAACTCCTTATAATTTTCATCTTATCAAACAACTTACTTACGGTTCCATTTAAGAAGCCGATTGTACATATACTGGTTGTTGAACAAAAAAAAAAAAATTTACATGTATATGTCTTGAAATACTTTCCCATTTTCGTGAAAAATTTTCTTGTTTACGAGAAAATTTTACAATAAAATTTGAATTTGACGATAATATAGTGAAAAATGTGTATAAAACGATATAAAAAATAGTTCTACATTGTAAGAGCGTAAAATTTTAACCAGAAAAATACGATATTACTTTTTATTAATAAAAGGATAAAAATTTTCAAATTCTATCCGGTCAAAAATTAATTATTAACAAATTTTTAACTTTGTCCGATACAAAAATAACTCATCATTTAGATTACCCTATCAAATTAATCATTAGTTTTGCCGACAAAGCTTGAAGCTGACTAGGCTGAATAATTCTTTCTATACATGAAGACAAAATAAAGACGATATCTCTATTCCAGCATTACTTCGCGTCCAATCCATAGGAATTTAATTAAAAACCCTCCAGCTATATTTAGAAAGGACAGAGGCCTACAATTCGACTTTCCTTCAACTAACACCGTGTAAATTTATTATTAAAAAAAAACTTCTTAGGCTAGCGAAAAAAAAAAGGATTAAAATACATCGAAAAAATATGAAAGTAATAAATTACCAAAAAATAAATTACAAACTATGTATTTTTTTTTTTGGCAAATAAAATAAAAAATATATTTATTTTTAAAGACACTTTTTGAAGTTCTATCACAAAAGATAGTTAACAGTTAAAAAAAGAGGGCAAACACTGCATGACTTTTCCAGCATTACCGATTAAGCTTATAAGCATTAAGATTCCTAAAGTTCGAATGAACAGATTTCTGGTTTTAGAGGATTCCTTAATCCTAGATAAAATTTGATTTAAAGTAATCTCAAACAAAAAAAATTAAATTAAAGAAAATTATTAAAAGATATTGAAAAGTAAAGTATAACTTCTACGAAAGTAATGAAAAAATTTCTTCTATTTTTAGTTCCGCAATAAAATTATAGCTGTCAAAGCTACTTTAATTTTAATAGACCTTTAAATGATGAAGAAAAATACAACAAAGAACTTTTTGTAATAAAAGTTAAAAGAATTAGGGGCAGAAATAAAATAAATACTTTTTAGAGACGGGGAATAAATTTTAAGAGAAACATTTTTCTAAAACTGTTTGTTAAGTTTTCCCTAAATCTAACATCTCTTCCGATAGAGGCTAAAATAAAAAAATAAAGTTTTTCTGCAATTCAGGTCCGGAGTTAATAGTTTAAAAAGATGTAGACATTTTTTGATAGTTATATATATATATATAAAGTATAGAAAAATTTCAAAACATTTTTGTAATATATTTAAACCGGAAGGGAGATAAACTAAAAGAACAGTAAGCATATATATTAAGAAGGTAGGGGTTGAAAATACTTAAATTTTAATTGCCCTTAAAGCGACAAAGAAGAAAAAAGTTTTAATAAAAAAGATTAAAAGAGTTAGAACCAAATAGAATATTATATTTTGCAGAGGCCGGAAATAAATTGTTAAAAAACTTTTCTAAATATATTCTTAAACAGGTTAAGCTTAACTAATTCGCCTACGTAAAGTTTTCTCTAAATCTAACAGCTCCTTCAATAAAACCTAAAATAAGAAAAAGAACGTTTTCAGAAAATACTTTACTCCATATTAGGTCCACAGTCCAAAATAAAAAAATAGAAATTTCTTGGTAGTTCTATATACGAAGTATAAAATTCCTGAAACATATTTAAAACGAGGGAAGATAGACCGAAAAAATAATAAGAAACATATCTTTCAATTTTTAGAGGTCGGGACTGAATTATTGAAAAAAATTATTTTTGGATTATTTATGTAAACAGATTAGGTAATTAAATTAGGTCGCCTTCGATCTAAAAAGCCATCTGTCAAAACAGAAATTGCTGCCACAAAGGAAGAATTCAGCCTGACTGACGCCATCAAGAATGGACCACAAAGCAGAATAACCAAATTCCATTTATTACTCAAAAGCCGCCGGGTTTTGACTTGCCACGTAAGACACGGTCAACGTTAAACAGAATACGAACTCAACATGGTAGGTGCGCCAATTTCCTGTATAAATGGGGTAAAACACCGACGCCCCTTTGCGAGTGTGGTGAAAATCAAATCGATAAACACATTACAGAAGTTTGCCCTAGGACAGATTATGAAGGGAATCCTGTGAGATTTCCTGACGGCGACTCCAGAATCAGTAGCTTATATTAATTTGTTAGATGTTTGTTTGTAATTTTTTACTGCAATTGGTGTTGTCTCTTGAACGCTAAATAAATAAGGTAATTAAATTTGCTTTACTAAAGTTTCTCAAAAATGTTTCTAAGGAAAATCGATATCGGTTTTTTTTGCGATATCTCTCCACCCTCTTAACGATTTTTGAAAAGTAATACGATCAATGCCCCATATACATAAATATTTTGACCAAATTTGAAAAGAACTGGTTCGGTCAATCCTGAGTTTACACACATACGTACGCCCATCTACACACATATTTTTTTTAATTTAGATGAACTAATTGGATCCTGAAACGTAAAGAATTTGCAAAAAAAACCGATACCTCATTTCTGTCATGATCATCATACTTTCCCCTTTACTACGGCTATTCTAGCTATATTCGCCGGAAAGTAATTTTTTTTTTGAACATTTTAACGAAAAGGTTTTTCACCGATAAAATTATGTTTATATTCGTGTTATGGCGATTTATTTACTTTTGCAGTACGTGATTAAACTGACTAACGGGAATCAAGATCTACGTATACATTAAGTTATATCTTAGAAAAAAATACAAGAATACCAACTAATTACAATAATTCAGAGTTGAAACAATGTACAACAAGACCGATCAGATTTTAAAATTTCCCCCGTTTTTATTCATTAATATTGTAGAATTCACTTTTTTCAAATTGTTTTGAAAATAAGATTACAAATCTTAAGCAAAAAAGGGCAAAAAAAATTTTCCGGCTTCGGCCTGAACACGATTTTTTTATTATAAATGCGCCGAAGGATTTTTAAATCAAACCTTATGATTATAACTTGAAAGCGTTAAATGATTTACAAAAAATACAAAACGGAAAGCTATTAAAAAAAATCGATTTCCACATAGTTTGTTTTTTAATTCTCCATATTCCGATGCTTTGATATGGAAATATGAAATTTAGATTTTTAGCGTACAAAAAATGCCATGCCTAACAGGGATTCGATATCGGAAACCTCCGCTATTATTTTTGACGGGAAAGTAAAAACCAGTTATTAAAGAAAACTCTAGTAAGATTTTTCCGAATAAAAATTCTTATCATTAATACTGTTCTTAATTATTAATTCATTTTTAACAAAGTTATTATCCTCGAATTCTACTTGACACATTTAAATTATATATTACATGTTTTTATAACTTAATCGAATATTAGTGTTTGATTCAATGCAATAATTGTTATTTATAGAATTTAAATGTGTGTGTAGTATATCTCAGTATATAGTGTTAATTATATTTAATATGTACCATTATAAAACAATTAGTTGACTAATGTCGATGTCGTTTATTAATAATAATAATAATGTCAATTATTTTTACGTTTTACAGTTCCCTCATGTCACGTGACCATCAACTGTTGGCCGATCAAATCGGTACTCGCATAACAATATGCTTGTTTTCCTGTTTAGCCTCCGGGAATTACCATTCAGGTATTACTTCAGAGGATAAATTAGGATGATATGTATGAGTGTAAATGAAGTGTACTCTTGTACAGTCTCAGTACGACCATTCCTGAGATGTGTGGTTAATTGAAACTCAACCACCAAAGAACACCGGTGTCCACGATCTAGAATTCAAATCCGTGTAAAAATAACTGGCTTTACTAGGAATTGAACGCTGGAACTTTTGACTTCCAAATCGGCTGATTTGGGAAGACGCGTTCACCATTAGACCAATTCGGTGGGTCGCATTACAGTATGCTATTCGTAATTTAGTTTAAGTCGGTTCCTTTTCGGTATCTGTAACAATTAAAAAGTTATACGCATTTCTAATTCGAAATTTTTTTTTTTAAATCTACAGATGGTACAAACGAGTTAGTTTGGTATTAATAAACCTCTATTCGGATCCTACATACGGTAAGTTAAAATAAATTATTTATGTAATATTTAGGCGGTTTTATGAATTATTTTTTTATTTTTTTAATTATAAAAAGTTAGTTTTTCCGCCGTTTTGGATTCCTACACTTCATGTACAAAATAGGTATTTTATATTTTATGCGTTTCAGTAAACCTTACGTTAATGCGTTGATACCGACTTGCTAGCTTACACCTTTATCGGGTAACGGTTACAAAATTTTAATTTTGGCGGCCATTTTGAGATGAACCCGTCAATGGACCGTCAATCACCGTCAATCGCGGACATTCGTGTATTTTAGAAACCATCTAATGATACTTAATCCGAAGCCCAAATCAAAATCCGAGACAATTATCCGCACACATACGTATTGAATTCAATAACAAACTTTTCGATCTTGAACAAAGCGTATTATTTTAAACTAGCATACTATTACCAAACGTAAGCAGCCTACATCTAAGTACTAACATATTTTTATACTAGCAATAGCTTAATACTAGCTGTTGGGCGTGCCTACGCAGCTAGGGCCTGCAGGCGAGTTGCCATGGCATATCCAAAATTGATAACGTGTAAAATTATTTTTTTTTTTATGATGAAAATTGAAATAATGAAAGTTAAATTACACATTTAACTATAGAAATTGATACTAACGAATCCAAAGAACCTTATCCAAGGTTAACCTTAACCAAGGACCTTATCCAAAGAATCGTAGGAACTTTAAAAAATTCATATTTTATTTAATAAATAAGTTATAGCAATATTTTGTTGTTTCGAAAAAGGCACCCCATTTCCAACCCCATAGTCCGATTTTGGCCGTTAACGAACTCGACCGAGATTTTTGGTCCAGTTTTTTTTGGGATCAATTTGAAGGTGATTGGCTCATAATTACGGCAGTTATCGTGTCCACAAGAAAGTGAAATATATATATAGAAATGTATAAATAAACCTTTGAGCTGACAGTGGTTTTGGGGTCTGGGGGATATGAAACGCGAAGATATGTCGAAATTTTCCGGAAGTCGAATCATGGTACCCATTACAATAGATAGCTTTCTTATGAAACCTATCTAAAAAATGTTTAAAACAGCAAGATTAAATTAAACGCCCTGAAGTGTAAAAGATTATTTTAAGACGAATTCTCAGAATGGATTTGACGACAAGCTTTGATGGTGATATATAAGAATATATGAAAGTCATAGATTCAAATTAAAGAGTGATGAACATCACTCGTCATGCATATGAAAATATTGGCAAAAACAAATTTTTAATTTGAACCTATGACTTTCACATAATCTTTTATATCACCATCAAAGCTCGTTGTCAAATCCATTCCAACATACCGTCCTAAAATTATTTTTTACCTTTTAGTGCGTTTCATTTAAGAGTGGTATTTTAACTTTTTTTTATTTTCTATATTTCAGTGCATTAATATAGGAGTGGTTTTAAAGAGTTTTTTAAAAATATTTTTTATTTTCTACTATTTAGTCTTCATTTATAAGCTGCGCTAGCATTTACAGCTGCGCTAGCGCACAGGTTTGAGCGTATTTAGCTAAAGATAGGATCAATACGTTTTAGGGTGGATGAGTGCAATCTAAACATAGGAATAAACGATTTAATTTCTGGATGCAAGTTTTGGTCGATCAAGAGTGTACCCGTTGCGATAAACATTAGCGCTCGACCTGACGATACAAAAGCCGTTTGAATCGTGAAAATCGTATGAGCGATTGCCGAGATATTTCGGTGGCACCCCTTCCCCAATTTCCGAACGGCGCCCTGGGGGCATTTGAAAATTGTATCATTCATCGGGTACTACTGGGAGCGGATTAAATATCAACAGTGGGGTGGGTAGAAAAAATGTTTCACAGCGCTAGAACCGACCGTTTTCAAGATATTTGCGATTTTCCGTCGAAAATTCGGATCCGGTTAAAAAGTACTAAACATTCCCAAAACTTCTATATATATATATATATATATATATATATATATATACGGTATATCAATACATAATATTTCAAGTATACACCCGACCACCACGAGTCAAGTACTAACGAATCGGGAATTTCCGCTAGTGATCGGTACATTTCGGTGCTAAGCTACGGGGGATGCAGATAGACACAGATACACCTTACTTTTTCCTGTTTAGCCTCCGGTAATTACCGTTTAGATAATTCTTCAGAGGATGATATGTATGAGTGTAGTCTTGTACATTCTCAGTTCGACCATCCCTGAGATGTGTGGTTAATTGAAACCCAACCACCTAAGAGAACACCGGTATCCACGATCTTGTATTCAAATCCATGTAAAAATAACTGGCTTTACTAGGACTTGAACGATGTAACTCTCCGCTTCCAAATCAGCTGTTTTGGGAAGACGCGTTAACCACTAGACCAACCCGATGGGTTAGAGACAGATACAAAAATGCCATTTAGTAACGTAGGATTACCAAGAAATTGGTTGTAATCGCATTATATAAGATTTTAAAGTAAAACGGTTTCGGTTTTAAATATTTCTACTACATCGTCAGAAAACAATATATATATATATATATATATATATATTCATTCATTTATTATTATGCGCGATACTTTTTACAAATACAACATTGTATTCTGCATTGTTGAGGAGATAAGACTTTTAAAAGAGGATATTCATTGAACTGAAATCTACGAGTACGTGACGTAATAAAGAATTTTTATCAGCACGGTACATTTGGCTTTAACCGTAGAATACGTATCTGCTTAGCTTTCAGATGCAGGTCAAAACCATATGTTATTATCATTAATTAAGGTTAAGTGTGTGAACTTTTATGAAATATAAATATATATATATATATATTTTTTTCAAAATTAATAGTTATAAAATCGTTTTCAAATTAGTAGTATTAAAAAAATATATATACATAAATATATATGAACAAATTATTTTATATTAATAAAAAATTAAGGAAATATTTTATTTTATTTTTGGTTTTTACCTTAAGATGTAATCAGTATTTCACCTCACCTGAAAAACATAATAAAGTCAAGTATTAATATTAATAACAATGCAAAAGTAGGTAAAAATATTATACCTCTTTTAGTTTTCTCATTTAATTTATGTTAAGTATTATATTTCTTACGCAAAAAATCATACAAAATAGTATAACAAAAAGTATGTTCTTCTTTCGCAGAACCGTGCCAAAATGTTTTTTCTTGAATTCGGCTGTATTAACGACATACTTTTAAAAAAATTTGGCTACCAGAAAAAAACGGCGTTCACAAGAAAATAAAAACTAAAGTACGTCCTTGTCGATAAAAATTCAAATATTACTATAGAATAATGTGAAATTACTATACATTTTAAGCTAAGGACTAAGGGCGAAAGGGGTTTCCTTACTATCCCTTTACGGAAATTTGTGTAAGACGAAACGCCGTCAGGAAATATCTTAGCTACCAAAATACGGTTTAATTATGATAAAAATCTTTCTACCCTCGGAGTAAAATTTTGAGATACGACACCTATCAGATTCGTATCTCTCTGACCAAAATTAAATAACATCAATCATTTTCACGTATGAGGAAATCATCGTTCAAAAATTTAACTCAAATCGGTCCGTCCTGTTCGGAGATATCGATAAAAAACAACACGGCAATATATTCACGGCAAACATTCGTATGTAATCCTTCCAAAATTTTTTAAAGGGTCGTGAAATGTCAGAATCTGAAAAAAACCTCGACTTGTATAATTTGATCCGATTAGCATACTTCCCTTATTTAGTCGAGAATGTACAAAAGTAGCCCGGATTTTTTTCATAATTATTTGCTCATGTTTGTTTCCTTTATCCGAAGCATAGGCAAATGGTACAGAACCACATCGATAGTGTTTAAACTGAACCGTTACAACTTTCTAAACTACAATCGAATTAAATATTATTTGAATTTTGTTTTTTATGAAGATTTATTTTAAAAGAGATAATTTTAAAAAAACACAAGACTACTCAGAAATTAAAAAAATATAAAATTTAAGTACTTATTGATTCTTGGAGGTCGATCGAGAATTGAATGAATGATATTTTGTCTGTTTTACGAGTGTAAGAGATTTCTGAAATAAAATTAAATCGATAAAATTTATAATTAAATTTTCATCACGAATTCATGTATAATAAATATATAATTAGCAAAAAGTCCTCAAATGAATAAAACGGCATATCTGATGCAACTATTTTGTCGACAAAAGAGAGTAATTTATTACTTAATCTGTCCCAGTTTTTTTTACGATGTGACACACGTTAAGGTACCAGTTAAAGATTCTTTTTACAACGTAATGACGTTTATTATAAGAACAATCCCTAGGGAGAACGGAGCGAAGATGTCATTAGTAGTAGTATTAAACATAATCTGCAATTCAATGGGGCTTGGCATGTTGATGTGCAATTATGTATTCAGAATTCATAGGTAACAGGATACCATTTCAGCGCTTAAATTTTATAGTTAGTTTAACGACAAGAGTAGTACGGAAATGGTGGTACGGCGTCAAAAATGACGTCATTCCAAGATGGCGGCTGTCCGCCATCTTGGAAACGTCACTTCTGACGTCACTAATTCAAGATGGCTGTGGTCAGCCATGTTGGATTGTGACGTCATTGACGCCGGTACCCCGTCAGTGTTGCCAACTTGATTTATTTTATGTCGACAGCGAGTCAGTGTTACCAACTTGATTTATTTTTTGTTGACATGTTTATATATTGAAAGAATATTTCAAAGGTTGGTATCACTGTTGTGTGGCGGTCGATTTGAATTAAATAAATAATATTTAAAGTGAAAAAAAATTCTGTCGGCTAGAGGATTCGAACCCGGTCATGACGGGACGCGACCGACTGACGCCTTAAACCAATCGGCTGCGGTGACTCCCTGATGTAATGAGTGAAAAATGTTCTACGTAAGCTGTGAATTTTAACGTAACATCAGTCTGTACACACACACACATACACAAACACACATGCACACATACACACGCGCACACACATACATATATACACACAAGTGAATATAGACGTACCTCGAGGATGATCCTGGTCGTCCAGGCGATGACGTCGGGAGGCGTAACCTCGAAGGAGAGAGGTTCTCGTCGTAGATCGTGCACCGAGAGGCGGTGGCGGCGATGTCTGCTGCGACACACAAACACAAACACACACGCACACACACACGCGCACACACATACATATATATACACACAAGTGAATATAGACGTACCTCGAGGATGATCCTGGTCGTCCAGGCGATGGCGTCGGGAGGCGTTACCGCGACGGAGAGAGGTTCTCGTCGTGGATCGTGCACCGGGAGGCGGTGGCGGCTGTGTTTGCGTGCGTGCGTCAGCGGAGTGACGTAGAGGTGTTTACCGTGCGAGATGCGGCGCTCGACTGAAGAATTGTGGGACCGACGTGGTCTGAAGTTGTCCGATTGACCAATCGCAGCGTTGGAATTCGAATCGGCGCATGCGCACTAGCCGTTAGTGCGTACGTGCCCACACATCTGCTTATCAACATCCGCAATCGGTATTCCAAGAATCGACAATTAATATTTATTTTAATTGCTTAACAACATCTGGTTGAGCCAATTATTTTTTCTTATCAAAGCCATAAATTATTATTATCAATATTTATTTTAATTGCTTAACAACATCTGGTTGAGTCAATTATTTTTCTTATCTACTAATCACATCCGGTCGAGCCAATTATTTCTTATCAACGCTATAAATAATTTTTTATTGTTATCGTCATTATAATTAATTCCGCGAATTGAGCCAATTATTTTTTTATCAAAGCCATAAATTATTCTTATCGTCACGAAAAATAATTCCAAGAATCGTATTTGCTATGGTACAGTAATATTAATACACACACATAGCCACCGTTTCTATACCATCGTTGCAGTCTCCGATACACGATTGCCTATCCTGCCCCTTCCCTCTTCATTTTCTCTCTTCTCTCTTTCGAGCCGTTTTTGTATATGAATCGGCGCATGCGCACTAGCCGTTAGTGCGCACGTGCGAACTGGAACGTCGTCTCTAATAAGAGCGGATGCGATAAGGAAAATGTTTTTTTTTTTTTAATAATTAAAACCACAAGCCAATTATTTTTTTTTTTTGTTCTTATCGACACGATAAATAATTCCACGAATCGTATTTATTTTAATTTCTTATCTATAACTTGCGTTGGTTAAATCCGGTTGTGTTTGTAAATAAGTGAAAAAATTTGTGTAATTTCATCATTCGCAATCTGTTATTGAAAGTGAATACATCGATCGCAGAGAGATCATTTGATTTCATCATTCGCAATCTGTTATTGAAAGTGAATACATCGATCGGAGAGAGATCATTACATTTTCATCTTAATTAGCAAGGTAAGTTTTACTTTAATTAATTAAAAAAATAAATACTAATGGAACAGTATGGTATTATCAAATAAATTATTTAATTAAATTTAAAAAAAAATACTTTATAAATTAAAAAAAATTAATACTTTTAAACAATTAAAATAAATACAATTAAAAAATACTTTATACAATTAAAATAAATACAATAAAAAATACTTTTAAACAAATAAAATAAATAATATATATAATGAAAAAAATTTCATCTTAATTAGCAAGGTAAGTTTTACTTTAATTAATTAAAAAATAAATACTAATGGAACAGTATGGTATTATCAAATAACTTTCAATCAAATCAAAAAAAATATTTAATTAAATTTAAAAAAAAACACTTTATAAATTTAAAAAAAAATTAATACTTTTAAACAATTAAAATAAATACAATTAAAAAATACTTTATACAATTAAAATAAATACAATAAAAAATACTTTTAAACAAATAAAATAAATAATATATATAATGAAAAAAATAAATACTAATGGAACAGTATGGTATTATCAAATAACGTTCAACCAAATCAAATCAAATAAATTATTTAATTAAATTTAAAAAAAATACTTTATAACTTAAAAAAAATAAATACTTTTAAACAATTAAAATAAATACAATTAAAAAATACTTTATACAATTAAAATAAATACAATAAAAAATACTTTTAAACAAATAAAATAAATAATATATATAATGAAAAAAATAAATACTAATGGAACAGTATGGTATTATCAAATAACGTTCAACCAAATCAAATCAAATAAATTATTTAATTAAATTTAAAAAAAATACTTTATAACTTAAAAAAAATAAATACTTTCAAACAATTAAAATAAATACAATTAAAAAAATACTTTATACAATTAAAATAAATACAATAAAAAATACTATTAAACAAATAAAATAAATAATATATATAATGAAAAGAATTTCTTCTTCTTCTGTTATTCACTGAAACACACAAAAAAAACAATGTTACGATATATGTTATTTTAATTTGTTTCAGATATTACAAAAAAAAAATGGTATCACCGGTAGTTATCCACGCAATAAATAACAACGTCATCCGTCTTCGATGGGACCTGTCTGACTCTGAGGAGATGTATCTCCTTTCAACTCTTCTACGGTATCAGAAGAACATCCTGAACTGTTTGAAGGAAGAAGGCAGACGCTTTGATGGCAACATAAAATGGTAATTAAAAAAAAAAACGTTAATTTTTTTTGTAAATACGGTTTTTTTTAAAGTAGTCAATATGTACTAAAATTATTCTGTTTCTACAGGTACGTTGCAGCAAATGTTGAATTGATGAAGCGGACACATCTGGAAGACGGAGTAGAAACAACATTCATCAATTTGTACTTGCATGGAAAAACTAGAACGGTGATAAATTTGGACGATAACACCAACGTTGTTGAAGAATCATGGATAGAATCAGTGGAGAAAATTATAGAGACACTAACCAAATTCATCAACAACGGCAGCGGATGGGTAATGAATAAAATAATTTATATTGATTTAAATATTATCCGTTACCGTCCGTTATATGGCGCCTCTAGCACATTTATTAAAACACCAAAAAAACTTGTAAAAAGAGAGGCAATAGTTAATGTAAAAAATCCGCATGATGAAAAATGTTTCCTATGGTCCGTACTAGCATACCTGCATGACCAACCAGGTCGTAACTATCGTCAGAGTTGGTATGCACGCTTTGAACATGAAATTAACATGAACGGGATATCATATCCAGTAAAGGTAAAAGACATTGATCGCTTCGAGGTGTTGAACCCCACAATAAGCATCAATGTTTACGGCTATGAGGAAGATAACGATCGCGTGTACCCGGTTCGTGTTACCGAAAACCGCGATCGTACCCACTGCATACACCTATTGCTGCTTGCAGGGGAGACGAGAGATAAATTTCACTACTGCCTTATAAATACCAAACCAGGTAAAAATGGGCTATCTCGTCTCCTTTCAGGTCTTACAAAACATGGTGGTAGCAGCCAATATTGCCCTTACTGTTTGCACCGTTTCAGTTCATCAGACCCACATGTCGCTACACAAAACCTAAACCAACATTTGATCGAGTGTAAGCGACACGGTGCACAAAGGATAAGAGTACCCGATCCCGCTAAAGAAAAGGAATGCGTGATGAAGTTCAGGGACTACTCGTCCACACTACGCGTTCCGTATACAGTGTATGCAGACTTTGAATCATTTGTACATCCGATGGACACTGCCACCCCTAAACCCAACACTAGTTTTACCGATAAGGTAGCCCATCATCTTCCGTCCGGTTACGCCTATGTAATCGTCGACGAGGAAGGGGAGATTTGTGAAGGTCCTGTAGTCTACCGAGCGAGAACCGATGCTGAAAATATCGTTGAAAAGATGCTGGATGAATTGCTCGGTCACACCGATAGATTGCACAAAATTATGATCACCGAAAAACCGATGGTGATGACTCCCGAAGACACTGAAACATTTCAAAGGGCTACCGAGTGTTTTCTTTGTCATTGTGAGTTGAACGACGATCGTGTACGTCATCACTCGCATACCACAGGACGGTTTCTCGGTGCATGTCATAACGAGTGCAATTTAAATTGTAAGCGCACCGAGCATATTCCAGTATTTTTTCATAACCTCCGCGGTTACGATAGTCATCATATAGTTCAAGCTCTGGGAAAATATAAGGACGATGTAAAAATAAACTGTATCGCCAACACATCCGAGCGATTACAGTCACTGTCTGTCGGTCCGTTGAGGTTCTTGGACTTGTGGAAAATCTTGTAAAAGATTGTCAGAACAAAGACACCGTATTTAAACGTCTCACAAACTGTTACCCGCTACCCGAGAAAAGAGATTGTTTAATCCGTAAAGGCGTTTACCCGTACGAGTACATGACCCATATAAACAAGTTTTTCGAAACCCAACTTCCACCACAGACGGCATTCTACAGTACGCTAAGAAGAGAGAACATAACGGACGATGATTACGTCCACGCTCAAAACGTGTGGGAATCGTTTGACTGCAATACGTTAGGCGATTACCACGATCTTTATCTTCTTAGCGACGTATTATTGTTGGCAGACGTCTTTGAAAATTTCCGAAGTACGTCTATGCAATATTACGGTTTGGACCCCTGTCACTTTTACTCCACCCCCCATTTCACATGGAATGCCATGTTAAAATTTACCCGACAAAAATTGGAACTGTTGACCGACATAGATATGCATCTGTTTGTCGAAAAAGGAACACGAGGTGGTGTAGCCATGATTTCAAACAGGTACGCCAAGGCGAACAATCCCAACATTCCAGATCAGTATGACCCATCCGAACCCACATCCTGGGTTCAGTATTACGATTGCAACAACCTTTACGGGACAGCCATGGTTGAGCCCTTGCCACACGCTAATTTTAGGTGGTTGAATACTGAAGAGATTGACAATCTCGATATTAACAGCGTTTGCGATCGTGGTGAAAAGGGCTACATCTTAGAAGTGGATCTTGAGTATCCACAAGAATTGCACGATCGTCACAAGGATTACCCTCTTGCACCAGAACGATTAGTACCAACCGATGATATGCTGTCCCCCTATTTGAAGGACATAAAGAGATGTCCCGTAAAAAAATTAATGACTACATTGTACGACAAACAAAAATACGTTTTACATTACAGAAACCTAAAGTTGTACACTCGACTAGGACTGAAAGTGAAAAACATTCACAGAGTTCTGGAATTCTCCCAGTCGCCTTGGTTGAAACCGTACATCGACTTCAATACTGAAAAGCGTGCACAAGCACGAAACAGTTTTGAAAAGGACTTTTTTAAGTTGATGAACAACGCGGTGTACGGTAAGTCCTTAGAAAACGTACGAAACAGAATAGACTTCCAACTGGTCACTAACGAACGTAAATTGGATAAGGTGATTGCAAAACCGAGAGTTAAGGCTTGGTACATCTATAACAAGGATGTCGTTGGGGTAAATCTAAAGAAAACGGAGATATTTCTTAATCGTCCGATCTACATCGGATTTACCGTATTGGACATTAGCAAAATGATCATGTACGAATTCCACTATGACTACATGGTGGAAAAGTACGGTCATAATATAAATCTTCTAATGACCGATACGGACAGTCTGATGTATCATATCGTGACCGATAACGTTTACAACGATATTCTTCACGATATCGATCGGTTCGATACTTCAGATTACCCTCGCGATCACGCATGTTTTAGTAATACCAATAAGAAACAACTTGGTAAATTCAAAGACGAAATGAATGGAAAAGCTATTCGTGAATTTGTCGGACTTCGTGCTAAGATGTATAGCATTCTCGAATTCGACAAGAAAGAGAAGAATGTAGCAAAGGGTATTCCTAGAGTATCCATTGCAAAGGATCTTAGACACGATCTGTACAAAAAAAGTCTTTTTAATGATTCCGTTACGTATACAAGCGCGTACGGAATCATAAGCACTTTGCACAATATATTTTCCATTAACAAGTCAAAGAAATCGCTTTCACCTTACGACGATAAACGTTACATATTAGAAAATAAAATCAACACAGTTCCATACGGACATTACAGTATAAACAAAAAGAAACGTAAACTCCCACTCAACAATAACGACAACACTCCGCAAAAAAGACCAAGAACCGTAAACGAAGTGCTCATAGCCCACGGTCATGACTATTGTAGACCAAGAACCGTAAACGAAACCCTAATAGCCCACGATCATGACTATTGTTAATTTTTTTTATCATGAGGATATATATTGCCTTTCTTTTATTTAAAATAAAACCATTATGTAATAAATTATTATAAGTGAAAAAAAAAATTATATGTAAAAAATATGAAATAAAGTATATATCTAATAATATAAATGACTTTTTAAAATTATTACATAAATCACTTTTTTCAAAAAAATTGAATGTAAAAAAATATGAAATAAAGTATATATCTAATAATATAAAAACAAACACACACGAAATACGGTCAGTACAACAATGAACGTCAAGGCGTCAATAGCTAAAGAGCTCCATCGACAGGCGCGTCGAAACTACCCCACAAGACGCGTTGAACTTAAAGGTATTTCAGACCTATATCAAGCTGACCTTGTTGAGATGATACCGTATGCTAAATCGAACAAAGGTTATCGTTACATACTGACGATGATAAATTGTTTTTCTAAACTAGCATTTGCCGTACCGATTAAAACCAAAACCGGTACGGAGATCGCTAAAGCCCTCAAACCCATATTGGATAAACACAAGATGCGACATTTTCAAACCGATTTGGGTAAAGAGTTTTACAATCCGTCGGTTAAACGACTATTACAGTCGTACAATATAAATCACTATTCCACACATTCGGATAAAAAAGCGTCGATAGTCGAACGGTTTAATCGAACACTGAAAACGATGATGTGGAGAAATTTTACCGAACAAGGAACTTACAGGTGGTTAGAATTACTACCGAAATTGATCGCAAAATACAACAACACCAGTCACCGGACTATCGGAATGAAACCGAAAGATGTAAATAAGCGAAACCAAGCCGCTGTTTTACAGCGGTTAAATACGGTACTCTATCGAAAACCTACTTTACCGAAATACAATGTCGGCGATCGAGTGCGTATAAGCAAATTTAAAAAGACATTCGCCAAAGGATATCTACCGAATTGGACGAATGAAATATTTATCGTACATAAGGTACATGATAATACGCGTCCGTGTACTTACACGTTGATCGATGTTCACGGTGAGGTGGTGAGCGGTAAATTTTACGCTGAAGAGCTCACTAAAACTAACGTTACAAATAATGTTTATTTAGTCGAGAAAGTCTTACGAAGAAAAGGCGATAGGCTATTTGTAAAGTGGCAAGGGTTCGATGGAAAACACAACAGTTGGATACATAAGGCGGATTTGGTGTAGTGAATCGATCAGTCATAAACATGAAGTTGGAACGTCAACAGGTCGGTAATATTACGCTAGAAAACTTCGACGAATATACAGGAGCCGGGTGTGGAGAGGGAAAAAGGACTCGTCATGGACCTCTTCTACCGAATACAATCAGATGTATTATCTGTGGACCGTCTAATTGCGGAAAAACAAATGTCCTATTCAACTTGCTGTTCTCACCGGACGGTTTACGATTCAGAAATATTTACGTGTTTTCTAAATCGCTGTACCAACCGAAATATAAGTTTCTAGAACAAGTCATGACTGGTGTCCCGGAGATCGGCTTTTTTGCATACTCAGAAAACGATCATGTGATGGCACCCGACGAAGCGGAACCGAACTCGATAATGATTTTCGACGATGTAGCTTGCGAAAAGCAACATAATATTCGCAAGTACTTTGCGATGGGGCGACACAACAACATCGATAGCTTTTATTTGACTCAGACATATTCCAGTGTCGGGAAACACCTTGTACGGGACAACGCAAATCTCCTTCTTATATTCAAACAAGACGATCTCAACTTACGTCACATATATCAAGATCATGTAAATACCGATATGAAATTCGATCGGTTTAAAAGTCTGTGTGGTGTTGCATGGAGAAAACCTCATGGATTTTTGGTTGTGGATAAGGAGAGCGATATCGACGGTGGACGATATAGAGTAGGCTTTGATGATTTTGTAAAAGAGATCAGTTGATAGTTGGTAACAATGGCAAGCATACATACCTACGAGGACGGAACACCGTACGCTAACGCGATACGTTTTAGGCAAAAACCGCAAAACAACTTGTGTTCCAAATATTTTAGCGACCGTCAGAAGTTTTGCGGTAACTACGTCTGCCGTAAAGTGAACTACTGTGAAAATAAAGACCGACGATGTTGGCGACATGTAAAAAGAATGAATCGTGACTATCCATTGGTCGTTCTGTTGATGATTACTAGCGAAGGTACGATTTTCAATAAGCGTATATGGTTAAAATTTTTAGAAGAATGTGACAAATACGAGATGCCAATTGAACTGGTGATATACGATAAAAACATGTTCAACACCACAATTCGACACGGATGGAACTTTATTTCAAGATTTAGACCCTCTCCGCTCGTGTACAAAAAGCCTTTATTGGAACTTCAAAACCGACATGCATCTATGGACTACACAAACGTTTACATGCACATGTTGGAATACGGTAGTCGTCTAGAAGGAGCGAGATGCTGTATAGTGATCACGGAACGAACTATTCCGATCAGGTCGCCAAAAACGTTGTACCGCTTAGCGTTATCATACGGTAGAAAATGTTTTGTGGACACGGCTTACGGAGTACAATTTACCGACGACGTACCGGAAACATTACCGATAAGACGAGGAGGATTACCGTTCGACATCGTGAACAACAGGGCGCAGGCGCTCTTTTCTGGCGAATTTCTAAACGAAGCGCTACCTACGTTGCGATTATACGCCGATTCGTTCGGATTGAGGTACAACGAACGACGCGAACTGTTTGAAATCCAAAACGAAGATCTGCTGCGAAAATGGTGCGAATATGCAGGAGCGAAACCGGACGAATTTTGGTTGTTGAATAGCTATCTGTTGCATTTACATTCGGAAGGTGACCGTCATCCGATCAGACGACTTTCCACACGGTACTTGACAAAGGTACCACAACGCGATCACTCAACGGTTGTGGATATTCCGCTGTGGGTTGGAAATGTAAAAAGGGCTGCTGTCTTTAAAGACACAAGCACGAAACTCATGATACCGTCTATCGATCAGGGTGTGACACAATATTACCGCGAATTGTGCAATACCAATCGTCGTCTGACAAGAATGAATGTTTCGTTAATCGATGTTATACGTTTTCTACGCAGAACCAAAAAACATGCAGTGTTCTTTAGATCGGTGGAACTAGGATGGTGATGTGATCGACTGTTTTCCGATCATTCGTAACCACGATGTCGAACAAGAACGAGGTCGATATGCCATCCTCATCGTCGTCTGCGAAGTTGGTAATGGAAATCGATAGAATACGAGATTCGATTAAACGAAAACATCGCGCTATTACGCAAGGAATAACAGAATCGGAACAAGATATTGAAAAGCAATTTAAGCCTATTGTCGAACCGCTCCGAGAACTTAATCAATCGTTTAAACAAAAGTACGATGTTAAAAAAGAACAAGAAGAGAATGCAAAGGAGGAGGTGGAAGAGACACCAACGGTTATGAGAAGACTCTTTAAAACACCGACGTCGGAAAAACAGTTCGTGAAACCTGTAGACCCGTCGACACCGAAAACGATGGGGTATCGTGCAAAACATTTCTTGGATCTTACCGTAACGGATAAAGGTAAAAAAATAGACAACGTCTACGGAGTTAAAAACATTGACGATCAATGGATGATCGGAACAAAACCACTCCAGTTCAAAGGAAATAAAATAGTTATCGACAACAAGACGTATAGCGGTTCCAAAGGTTTATATCAATTGATTTTTTTGAATGAGCCTGTAGATTATACAACCAAAGATTTAAATAACTATAAGAAAATATTAGAAACTACTGAGGCGCATAAAAGTCAAAATACCGGTCGCATAATTTCCAGTCGATCGTTAAAGTACAAAAATATTATCAAAAGACTGTTTCCTCGTACGCATCTTTCGTCGGAAAGCGGTCATGACGACGAAAGTCCAATAACTGGATCGGGTCTGTTGATGAGAGCGAAGAAAACGGTTAGACCGGATTACGTTTACTGGGACGATCCGAATGAACTGTGCGATAGACTGCGACTTTTATTGGCTTCGAAACGTGCGGGTCATACCGGTCATAATAACGAAATAGTTTCAATCGTAGAAGAACTGCAAGAAGGTGGATACATAAAGGAAGGTAGTACAGGGAACCTTTTATTTTAAACAGTCTGAAGATGAGTATCGACAAGTTCGGACGTTCTCGCGTTGGGAGTGCAACCGCCCAACCACCACCAACTCGGATTGTTGAAACGTTTGACAAAACCGCCGATGGAGATTTCGATAACAAAAAAAGACGTTTGTGCAACGTCGGACCGCCTGTTGAAGATGATGATGGTGCAACAATCGGTCACGTTAAGAAAATGTTCGTAAAGCAAAGCGAGTTGAATAATAAATACTTACCGACGGTTTCACCGATGGACAACAACGCACTCTCCTTTTCAAAGAGGCGATTGTGCGATATCGCCGATCCAATTGTAAAAACAGACGCCGTAACTGTCGACTATTTACGGAAAAACCTTTTCGGTACAAATGAGAGAATTAACGCGAGAGGGTGCGTTATTGCAAATGCTGGTGCACCAATTAATACCACAGATCTCACTACAAAGTCATACGTAGACAAATTGACAACTGGGATTTTAACGATTAAAAACGGTGTTGTGGATATCCAAAATAAGCGAATATGTAGAGTCGGTGATCCTGTCGAAAAGACGGACGTCGTTACTGTCAACTATTTAAAAAAAAAACTTTTCGATGAAAAGCAAATAACTAATTTGGTTTTAACACGCGCACTATTTAATTTTTACAAATTTGTATTAAACATTAATGACAGCGCTAACAGAAACTTAAATCAAATATCGCTTATGCGTATATTAACCGCTGACAATCATCACCAAAGCGATTCTGCAAACACAGATCTAAATAGTAAAGATACAAAGGAGAATGAGGATGCGACAAAAAATATGGTGCGTCCTCCAATCGCTGATAAGACAATGAAGAATGATGATGTGAATAAAAATACGATACGTCTCCCGGTTTCGGAGGACGAGGATGTGACAAAAAATATGGTGCGTCCTCCGATCACTGATAAGACATTGAAGAATGAGGATGTGAATAAAAATATGATACGTCCCCCCGTCTCGGATGATGTGAATAAAAATATGGTATGATTGTCGAACATGGATCCAATGTAAGATGGTAGAATGTTGTAAACAAGTTCATTGTCTATCCGACATGGCAAGAGTGAGGAGGTCAAAATGTTCTCCCGTTCAAAAGGGTAAGGTGAGAAGATCTAAACGAATAGCCAGTCTTAAACGAGGCGGTGGACTGTTAACAACTCTAACAGCAGGAGCTGCAGGAGCGTTAGGATCCTATATCGGTGATAAAGCATTAAAAGGTGTCAAAAAGGTGGTGGGTACGGTCGTAAACAAAGGGGTCGATTTATTACCGATAGAGTTACATATTCCGGGATATCAGTACTGCGGACCTGGAACGAATTTAAAAAAACGATTAAAGAGAGGCGATCCCGGTGTAAACAAGTTGGACGCCGCTTGTAAAGAACACGATATCGCATACGCAACGTACAGCGACAACGAAAGAAGAGCGGCAGCAGATCGTAAATTAGCCGAAAGCGCTTGGGAAAGAGTTAAAGCTAAGGATTCGAGTATCGCGGAAAAAGCTACGGCATTGGCGGTTACAAACGCGATGAAATTAAAAGCAAAGTTCGGCGGTGGAAGAGTACGAAGACGAAGAAGGCGAACAAAAAGGAATAATATAAAACGCCTTGTCGAAATGATGAAACGAAAAGCGGACGCTGCAGGGCAGGGATTATACCTTAAGCCCTACCCTTTGACGGGATCGGGGATGGGCGGTAAAAAAAAACGTCGTCGCCGTCGTCGTCGTCTCCAATAAAGGGAATACCAGTGCGACCGCTATCGAACATAGAACTAATGTGGTACGCGAGAAGACTAAATATAACCGATTTTCGAGGGGTCTTCATGTTGGACGCATTACCTACACAACCGAAGATTAACGAAACTGCGATAGTTAATCTTGACCGCAGTACTGGTCATGGAACACACTGGGTATGTTATAGAAAACGTGGACGGATGGTGGACTATTTCGACAGTTTCGGTAATCTGCGTCCACCTAACGAATTGATACGTTATTTTCCACTCGATTCGATTATAAATTTCAATTATAACGCCAGACAGAGTATAAACACGGTTATCTGCGGTCATTTATGTCTTGAATTTCTCAGTCGTGATTCGTCAGCCTACAGGTAAACATGTTTTGCATAAGTGGAACTACGTCGTTCTTACACGCTACATTCTTTCCGCCATTGGATTTGTCTGATGGCGATTGGGAATTGGCGTTGATAAACTTAACCACATACAACTCGATTCCAAATGTCGAAGAGGGAATCAACAACACATTTACTGTTGTACCAAAGAAACCTCAAAAACCGATTAAGCTGACACTAGCGACCGGATCGTACGAAGTGGATGATATCGCCAAACGCTTGAGCGATGAACTCAAAGACAAAAGCAAAATAGATTTACTTATGCGTCCGAATAACAACACATTAAAATGCGAACTTAAATGCAGCGCTGCCATCGATTTGACATCAACGGATAGTTTAGCACCGTTGTTGGGGTTCGAGAAAACTAATCTGACGGCGAATATATGGCACGAGTCATCGAAGCCAGTTGCCATTAACAACGTGAACACCGTACGGGTCGAATGCAACCTTATACGAGGCTCCTACACAAACGGATCAGAGGGACACGTGTTGCACGAATTCACGCTAAGCGTACCGCCAGGTTTCAAAATAATCGAATCGCCGAAGAATATAATCTATCTACCGGTGAATACGAAGAGCTTAGACGATATCGCTATAAAGTTTACCGATCAAGACGGAAAACCGATTAATTTTCGCGGTGAAACCGTTACGGTGAGATTGCATTTACAAAGGAAAACGAAGTAAAAAAGAAAGCCAATAGATGGGGTTAATATACAACAGCGTTGGTACTAGTACCGAAACGACACGCAAACCGATCAGTCGACGTGCAAACACCAAAGCGTTAACATCGCGTAACGTGTTGTTTCTTCGTAAACTTGGTTTTACAGTTTTGGTGAACAGTAATGGCAGGAGCGAATATGTTGGACGTCGGTGAAAGTGTTTCGTTCGATAACACGATCACACAGTACGAATATCATACCCATCTACCGTACGCTTCGTCGACTTACAACAACAACGATGAAATCCGGATTCCGATACACCAACAAGATGTGTACACTTTACCGCATAAAAGCTATTTGATGGTCGAAGGTGCGTTAACTACTAAAGCAGGCGATAAAAAGGCAACGGAATCGTGGTTAACAAACAACGCGATACCGTTTCTCTTCGAAGAGATACGATACGAGATAAACGGTACGGAAATGTGTCGCGTACAAAAGCTAGGAATAACGACAACGATAAAGAATATTCTTTCGTTGCGTAAAAGCGAAGAAAATATTTTGGAAAATTTCGGGTGGAAGTTCAAAGCGTCGGATAAGTTCGATTTGGAAGAAAACACGGGAAGATTTTGCTTCTACGTACCGCTGCGTATGCTTATGGGTTTCGCCGAAGACTACAGACACATAATATTGAACGTCAAACAAGAATTGGTTTTGCTTAGATCTTCCAACGACGTGAACGCATTAGTGTCTTCAAAAGAGGCGCCTGATTCCAAGTTGAAAGTGACTAAGATAGCGTGGAAAATTCCGTATGTTCACGTTGCCGATACGATGCGATTGCATTTGTTGAAGGTAGTAGAACGAGATAGACCGTTAGCTATTGCTTTTCGTACATGGCAGATCCACGAATATCCGGCTCTACCACAAACAAACATACATTCATGGACGGTAAAAACATGTGCGCAAACGGAGAGACCAAGATACGTGATATTCGGTTTACAGACCGACAGAAAAGATAAAGCTACAAAATCATTGACGAACTTCGATATGTGCGAGTTGGTAAACGTTCGTCTGTATTTGAATTCGCAGTACTATCCGTACGACAATCTACAGGGAGATGTGAATATGATGTATGAAATGTTCGCCAGCTTTCGGTCCGGGTATTATAACAAACCGCAGGACGAATGTCCCGCTTACAGTTTGGCGGATTTCAAGACCAGTGTACCGTTAATAGTTATCGACTGTTCCCGTCAGAACGAATCGCTTAAAACAGGAACAGTAGATGTACGTATCGATTTCGATACTAAAAACAATATACCGGCCAACACGACTGCCTACTGTCTCATTATACATGATAGCATCGTCACGTACACTCCGCTCAGTGGAATAGTGAAAAAACGTATGTAATGCCGGTGGTATTTGAGATGGATCAATTAGGTGGTGGACGGGGAGAGGAAGGTAAAAAGCAAATATTAGCTACGTGGCGACAGTTTACGAAATGGTTGATAACATTTAGCATATTTAAAACGGGTATTGCAGTTGGAATAATCGTAACACTGTTACTGGGTGACTTTTCGCATGAATCTTGTACAACGATCAAACCGATACGGTGTAGAGTGACTTTTTCTACACAATCACCGGTTAACATACCGTTAGTATGGTGTAATTCATCGTCTGTGGAGGTGTTGTCCATTTTTTACAACGCTACCGTATCACCACCATCATCTTCAAAAAACCTGTCTGCTGACGTAGTTAGCAACATCACTACATCGTTACCTTCAGCGAAGACGACAGTATTACCAAAGGTAAACATCGACAAAACCGCATTGAAGAGGAAAAACATAGTGAATGTAACGACATCATTACCTTCAGCGAGGACAACAGTGTTACCAAAGGTAAACGCTACCAAAATCTCATTACGTAACATGACGTTACATGCACATGGTGATGATGACTATGATGGTCCTCTAAACGAGGAAGAAGAAGATGTGGAGGGGGTAACCCCCACCACTTCTACTTTGAAAGTATAAAAAGGCCTAATCCGACTGCACGCATACAAATCAGTAGTTGTTGAGCATCCGTCATGGAAGGAAGTGGTGTATATTCGCCAGACGACGTTCAATCGTTTCTATTCATGAACGATTCTTTGCATAACATCAATCACCATCCTGAAGTTACGAAACCGACTGAGAAGGAGGTTAAATCGAAACCAACGAAGATCCGCAAAAGGAGAAATCCGCGTAAAAAATCTTATGATAAACCTTCTTCAGTTGAACACACGATCACAAAGACCAAGACCAATAAGAAGCAGAAGAAGAAGGACAAAAAGAAGGCGGATAAGGGGAACGAAGGGATATCCCCCACCAACATTGTGATTTCATAGACATCGTTGGTGGTTACATATCGCCATCCTCATACACGGATGAGCGATCGTCATGGAAGGAGTTATCGAGTATCACGGCTTTCTCGGCAAACGAGGTGAGTTTATAGTTAAAGAACTTGCTGTTGTCGGTGATGGAAACTATATGATTCTTCACTTTCGATCACCGTACCCAAAGTCTGAGTTGACATCTAAATACAAACGGATGGTCGGATGGTTGGAGAGGAATTTTCACAAAATCGATTGGAATTACGGCGAAGTCGTATACAACGACGATATCATGAAGGCGTTATGTTCGCAGTTTGCCACAATACACACCAAAGGGTTGGAGAAAGTGGAATTTTTGCGACAGTTTCATAACGATGTTCGTCAGATACCGGACGGCGCACCGAAACCTAATTCAAATTATATCGTAAATTGTCCGTACCACACGCACAAGGAGAGTGGAAAATGTGCGTTACAAACCGGTTGTTTCTACATGGAGTGGTTGAAGATGTGTAAAAAGCCGTTGGATCTGGTGAGAGAAGCCGATCGATTGCGATCGTTTGCGAACACAAACGCGGAAAACAAAGAGGAATTGGCAAAAAACGGTTATTACTATTCCTTCAACGAATTGTGTGTAAAATGTTGTTGGTGTAACGAAAGGATGGATGTGCATCACCACTCAACTCGTTGTCAAAACTGCATCAAGGAAAACGTACCGCTTTCGTTTGAACATGTTGTTCCACGTCGAATACCGCTGTAGAGCTCAGTCTGCTGCAAGATGTTGATGAAAAAAATAAAAAATAAAAAAAAAAATAAAAAAAAATTTAAAAAAAATATAAAAAAAGATTCGAGTGTTTTACAGTAGGCCTATTGGGGAGAGATTTCACTCATGTAAAAAAAAAATCTCAACGCGCCACGGTTGCTACCTCGTGGGTGGTGTGGAAACGTAACCGTTTTTTTTTAAATTTAAAATAACAAGCGGGAAATAACAGGAAGTACAGGGTCCATAGCACTGATAAGGTATATATATTTGTCGCTCTGCTCACTACATCATTCATTTCACAACACAGCTGCACATCAGACGAACATGGGTGAGAGAACATCGACATCATTCGAACTTGCTAAAGCAAGAGTTGTTACCAGTATTAGAAACTTGGTGCGTAGTATCTCAAGTGTGAAGGGTGCAGATGTACCCTTTTTAGAATCGCTTAGTGAGGCATTAAGAAATGTGAAATGTGCAGTAGAACGAGGTGTTATACGGGATGAAGATTTGACCAGTACACTGCGATGTAAAATATGTCTGATTGGACGTGTAGGAGCAACGATACTACCGTGTGGTCACACATTCTGCATAGATTGTGTACGGTATTTAATACAACACAACCTTCCATGTGGGATGTGTAGACAAGCGGTGACTGGCTATATAAAAATCTATTTCAACTAGTCACCTCACCGTCTTTCCCAAACTGTCCTTTTCAGGACAACAACACATTACACAAACAACACAAAATTACACGCGTAGACAAAACAAAAAACACTTTAAACCCCCATACAATAAATTGTAACTAATTATTGTTTTTTTAATTAAAAAAAAAAAACGATATTTATTTACATTTATTGAATGTAGTGGTTCCAAGGCCCGTGACACGATATGATATTGGATTTATCCACTATCAATTGTGTTACAAACGGTGAGGAGAGTGTTTTATAGTAAACCTATTTTTTCCCCTTAAAAAACCTTCCGATGTGTAATTCCATCCGCAGTTTAGCGATGGACGTTGACATAGCCGCATCGGTGTGGACGATTAGATTTTTTCCAAATCGTCGCGTAAGAACGTTGCGTCATCTTATGAAACTTACAATTGCTGCGTTTCCTCACGCAACAAGTATTACCGCAGACATACACCGTTTCAATACGGTTAGAGTGGTTTTCAATTACGACGCCACTTACGCTGAACTTCACGACGGTTTACAAGAATATTTAGACAGTTTAAAAATAGATACTGTAGACGGATTGTGTAGACATTATATTCACTATAGTGACGATCCAATATAGCAGCGATGAAAACGTTTAGCGATTCGGTAAACGAATTGAGGTTTATTGCATCGTATATTTGCAAATATTGTTTTATGATGCTTACCACCCACTACGATGTTAATGATGAAATACATGCTTTCGATTGTAAGAAATTCGACTACTGCGGTCGTGGTCTACCAGAATACTTATGTTCGTGCGAATTGATTATTGAAAACGTGAAAAGAATGCACGCTATGGTACGTGCAAATAAATACGAAGTGTTATGGGAAAGTCCGTTCGCCTGTACAGTTATCGATCGTAACGAACTCTATCGGTTGTTTTGCAAAATTGTCGTGGAAATAGGGGGTAAGAAGGTAAATCACACTTGCAATTGCCATTCGAGTGTGAGCACTGCGAATGTTAAGATGGACACCGTAGCGTTTATTAACATTTTCAACGATGAATATTGTTTTCTAAAGAAGATACCGTTCAGGAGGTTGACCGATCTTGATATCGGTGTTAGCTACGTACTGTTGGAAATGAGAAAGATATTTACTCAATACGGCGAACTCCGTATTTGCGTTATATTGTTCGACAGCGAATCGGATGAACCGGACAGCTTTCAAACCTTATTACCAAAGACGTATACAAACAGATTTACCGACGATGAATTGAACGTTGTAAAAAATCATTCGATGAAATTAACTTATTATGGAAAGAAAAAACTCGCCAACGGTGACGTTGACGAGTTCAACGAGGATATAAAAATCAGTTTGTAAAATTTTGCACGAGTGTTTGTAGGCCTATTGGGGAGAGATATCACTCGCATAAAAAAAATCTCAACGCGCTGCAGTTGCTACCTCTTGGGTGGTGTGGAAACGCAACTCAAACAAATGTATTTTTTTTTTGGTGGTGGTAAATGTTTGTTTATTTGTGATTACTGTTTTATAAGGAAAATAT
The DNA here is from genome assembly GCF_047948215.1 of Lycorma delicatula. NCBI lineage: Eukaryota > Metazoa > Arthropoda > Insecta > Hemiptera > Fulgoridae > Lycorma > Lycorma delicatula. The sequence continues at coordinate 174,169,117 of NC_134459.1, read as the reverse complement.
AATTTTTAATTGGCACGTGGGATTATTTATCGTGACGATAACAATAAAAAAAATATTTATAGCGTTGATAAGAAATAAAAATAATTTATGGCTTTGATAAGAAAAATAATTGGCTCAACCAGATGTTGTTAAGCAATTAAAATAAATATTGATAAGAATAATTTATGGCTTTGATAAAAAAAATAATTGGTTCAATTCGTGGAATTAATTATCGTGACGATAATTTTAATTGGCACGTGGGATTAATTATCATGACGATAACAATAAAAAATTATTTATAGCGTTGATAAGAAATAATTGGCTCGACCGGATGTGATTAGTAGATAAGAACTTAAAATAAAAATAATTGGCTCAACCAGATGTTGTTAAGCAATTAAAATAAATATTGATAAGAATAATTTATGACTTTGATAAAAAAAATAATTGGTTCAATTCGTGGAATTAATTATCGTGACGATAATTTTAATTGACACGTGGGATTATTTATCGTGACGATAACAATAAAAAATTATTTATAGCGTTGATAAGAAATAATTGGCTCGACCGGATGTTGTTAAGCAATTAAAATAAATATTAATTGTCGATTCTTGGAATACCGATTGCGGATGTTGATAAGCAGATGTGTGGGTATAAATAGCCATTTGTAATCGCCGTAGTCTCATTCTAAAGCTAACTCTTGGACAAACAACATCATCATGACTGACGGTAACAGAAAAGATTTTATTCATCATTTGAATAAGCGACTTGTTGCTACCAACTTTGAAACAAAAAGCGTTGGTGATCTCACTATCGGTAAACCTTATGAAATTGTATGGTTAAGGAAAATCGCTACACGTTATGGGAAGAGCATAGTATGTCGTTTACGAGATGGTGAAGAAGAACAACCATTTAACGTTTATTTACCAAGACGTTTTACCGAAATGCTTAATGAGGATTAATTAGAAAAAATGGTATCTATGAAATTAAAACTCGTATATAAAGAACTAATTGGTAAAGCTTTCGATGTAGCATTCGAGTAATACCAGGTAGCTATTTAAACTGTCCTTTTCAGGACAACAACACTTTAAACAAACAACACAAAATTACACATACATACACAAAACAAAAAACACTTTAAACCCCCATCAATAAATTTGTAACTAATTATTGTTTTTTAAAAAATGTTTTCTTTTAAAGTAAACAAGATAGAAAACGATATTTAGTTACGTTTATTGAATGTAGTGGTTCCAAGGCCCGCGACACGATCTGGTAATAGATTTATCTATTATCGGATTTTGTTGCAAATGGTGAGGAGAGTGTTTAACAATAAATTGAAAAATTGTAGCTTCAAATCATACAAAATGCACTTGTCAGGATATCACCATACCTATCAGATGAATTTTTTTTTGAATTGTGGAGGGGAGGATGTGACATTCTGATTCGTTGATAGTAGGGTGTGGTAGTTGTGGTAGTGGGGAGGAGCTTATAAATACAGTGTAACTGAGTGAAGCAGTTTATTTGTTGAGAAACGTTCGAGTTGTAAACATGATTCAGTTTAGTGAAGAAGATGTACGCGTGCGCGTTGGTGACCAACAACTGACGACTATGTGTTTTAAATTAAAACACAGTTACCTATATATTGTCGATTTATCTGATCATGATTTTGATAAAAACGGTGATAACTTGACCATAAGAGTGGTTTTCAATGATGATGATTTTGGATATGGACGAAAATATTATTGCGAATTTGAATGCGGTGAACAAGCTATCGCACTTATTCACAGCAAAGAAGTACTGTTTTCTGGATTCTACGGTGACGACGGTAACGTAAAGGCGTTCAAATTAAATCGTTCGTCGAATATGAATTTGAATGCGTCCGTGTTAAAAAATCTCAATACGCCGCATCGAAAAAATAATGTACTCGCTGTAAACGTGTATGCTGCAAACGAAAGAAGAAGAGTAACAGCTAATGTAGCGACGGACGGAGGACTTTTCTTCAGAGGTCGTGATGAGGTAGATTGTTCTGCCGATGGTTGTGACGATGATACCCAACCGCTGTTGGTGGCGTACGACACAAATGAAAATTCAGAATTCGATTACGTTAAAACCAATCGATATATGAAAGGACGTCACATCGCTTCTCTTTATTTTATTTTATACAAGAATACGAAACGCAAAGAAGAGTATAAAGAAAACCGTCAACGAATTTTTTAATTTCTACGATGTTTAAATAAGTTCTTTTAAGGACTACAACATAAATTAGAGTTATCTTGGGATTTTTTTTTTGTTTAACATAGATGTTCTTTCTTGTAAAGAAGTGATGTTTAAATAAGTTCTTTTAAGGACTACAACATAAATTAGAGTTATCTTGGGATTTTTTTTTGTTTAACATAGATGTTCTTTCTTGTAAAGAAGTATCATGAAGACGTTTCTTAAGATATATATATAGTCGAGTGTTTTGTAGGCCTACTGGGGAGAGATATCACTCTAAAAAAAAATCTCAACGCACCGCGGTTGCTACCTCTGGGGTGGTGTGGAAATGCAACAACACTCTAAACCCCCATACAGTAATGTAAAACTATTTTTTAGAAATAAAATTTAGTCGATCGGCATTACTGGATGAAGGTTCCAAGGCCTGCGGTGTAATCCGATGTCAGATTCACCATCTGTTGTCGAATTACACTTGCGAATGGTGAGGAGAGTGTTCCAACACATAAATTCATTTCATAACTTTTTTTTCCTTTTACAGATCCAGACACAACCGGATTTAACCAGTTACAACAACTCAAGTCACTTTTGTATTAGTGATCCGATAATTATTAAAAAAAACATTTTCCTTATCGCATCCGCTCTTATTAGAGACGACGTTCGAGTTCGCACGTACGCACTAACGGCTAGTGCGCATGCGCCGATTCGAATTCCAACGCTGCGATTGGTCAATCGGACAACTTCAGACCACGTCGGTCCCACAATTCTTCAGTCGAGCGCCGCATCTCGCACGGTAAACACCTCTACGTCACTCCACTGACGCACGCACGCAAACACAGCCGTCACCGCCTCCCGACGCCATCGCCTGGACGACCAGGATCATCCTCGAGGTACGTCTATATTCACTTGTGTGTATATGTATGTGTGTGCGCGTGTGTGTGTGCGTGTGTGTTTGTGTGTCGCAGCAGACATCACCGCCACCGCCTCCCGGTGCACGATTCACGACGAGAACCTGTAACGCCTCCCGACGCCATCGCCTGGACGACCAGGATCATCCTCGAGGTACGTCTATATTCACTTGTGTGTATATATATGTATGTGTGTGCGCGTGTGTGTGTGCGTGTGTGTTTGTGTTTGTGTGTCGCAGCAGACATCGCCGCCACCGCCTCTCGGTGCACGATCTACGACGAGAACCTCTCTCCTTCGAGGTTACGCCTCCCGACGTCATCGCCTGGACGACCAGGATCATCCTCGAGGTACGTCTATATTCACTTGTGTGTATATATGTATGTGTGTGCGCGTGTGTATGTGTGCATGTGTGTTTGTGTATGTGTGTGTGTGTACAGACTGATGTTACGTTAAAATTCACAGCTTACGTAGAACATTTTTCACTCATTACATCAGGGAGTCACCGCAGCCGATTGGTTTAAGGCGTCAGTCGGTCGCGTCCCGTCATGACCGGGTTCGAATCCTCTAGCCGACAGAATTTTTTTTCACTTTAAATATTATTTATTTAATTCAAATCGACCGCCACACAACAGTGATACCAACCTTTGAAATATTCTTTCAATATATAAACATGTCAACAAAAAATAAATCAAGTTGGTAACACTGACTCGCTGTCGACATAAAATAAATCAAGTTGGCAACACTGACGGGGTACCGGCGTCAATGACGTCACAATCCAAGATGGCTGACCACAGCCATCTTGAATTAGTGACGTCAGAAGTGACGTTTCCAAGATGGCGGACGGCCGCCATCTTGGAATCCAAGATGGCGGACAGCCGCCATCTTGGAATGACGTCATTTTTGACGCCGTACCACCATTTCCGTACTACTGACAAGTATTAGTAATTCTTGAAAACGGTTTATAAGTCTTTTTCGGGAGTGATTTACATCTATCCTGATTCTGCCAAGTCGTCGGTAACCTGAAGTTGGATTACGGTAATTTAAAATCTAGTCTGGATTTTTATTTTAAATCGATCGATTAAGATCAATCTAATTTAAATTACATAAAAAATGAATCGATAATCGCTTACATAATATTTTATTAATTATATGGAAAATTTGTGATAATACGAGTAGGTATTCCCAATATATTTAACTTTGAATATTTTCCGACATGAGACTTAACACCTAGTACAGACCGAACGATAACTTCCAACAACATGGGTCCGGCGATATTTCCTGGCAGTATGATTCATTTAAATGTACTGCTTCATTCGGCTGAGATATTTTAAAAAGAAAAAAGTATATAAATTTGCGTATTTGCAATTTTCGGGGGTGAGAAAACATTTTGAAACTTTTTTGTTGTAAGTTTATGTACTACCTAAGCGTTTATACATTTTGTTAGGAAAATAACTTAAGAAAAAAGTAGAAAATGAAAAATTCGCTAATCTCACATATCCAAAAGAAAATTTGCACGTAAGTTTAATATGACAAATGCTCCAAATATATATATATCGACAGAGTTCGAAAAAATATTATTTCATCTAGTCTGAAGACATTTAACAAAAAGCAGTGCGACAAACATCATATTTAGGACCGTCTGAAGGGATACCGCCCGTGGGCCGTACTTGTATCCTTGGACTTTCTCGTTCGAAAGGGAGCGACGATGTACTAATGAGATTCGATGTCTGAAAGAGGGTGGGTAAGAGAGGCGGAGGTATCGCTTGTTCGCGAGATGGCAGGAGAAACAGGATCGGTCGACGAAGGAGAGGTGGATTTATAGACTGATCCCGGACCTCTAGAGACGACTGGGCCGCAAACACGGGAAACCGGGATATGAGCTGATTCGGTTCCCGAGCGGTCATGGTCGCTTCAAAGCATATATGTGTGCGCGGACACTGAGACAGTCTGCCATGCGGAATGGAAGAAACCGCAGAACTCACGGTGTTCGATTCCAATCGGTTCTTCAAGCACAGGATAGCATTACTCTCGATAATATCACGGGAACTATGTTGCAGAATGAATGAACGTGGGACTTTGTTTCGAAAATGTTTGTGTCAATTATCGGTTCAAAAATGGCGGAAGAAATATAGCGATGAACTCTATTTTTCCCTCAGGAATGTGTTTCTAATCAAAGCAAGTCCCCCCCAAGGAGAAGTAAAAGAAAAAAAAGTGCAACTTAATGAAATATGGAAGTACGTAAATACAAAAATCCGGAAAAATAGTTTTTTTTTTGCTTTTAATAGACTCGTTAGAGTGAAACTTCAAAAACTAAAAAAAAAGTCTGGTAAATGATTTTTTTGAGTCGCCATATTTTCCATAATCATAGAGCCAGCGAAAATAGTAGTGTATTATTAAAAATATCACATTTACACATAAAACTGTACTTTAAGAACAAAACGTTCTGTAAAATACGGCCACATTTTTTTATAAGTAAATTTTTAATCGCACTTAAATTCTGGGAAATATATTTTATTATTTTTAAACCGAACAGAATTTGATAAATAAGGGTGCCTTTCTACTTTTCTTACTTGTAGATTCAGAGCGATAACGATTATATTTTAAGATAATAGCGATTGTAAAGAAAGAATTAAAATAAATAATTATCGTAATTAATTGTCAGAACGAAAAGCACTTTCCCGTACAACTAAATGATATCTCGCTCGCACGGACGGACACGAACAAGCACGCTGTTAATCGCTACACTCTTCCTCTATATGCCCAAACGGTAAATATTGGTGATGCGCTGATGCGTGGGGTATTAGGGGGAAATTGTTATCTAAACCGCTAATTATTTCCCTCTCTATTCCTTGTATAAGTGTTACGCTGATAGCCGGTCGATTACAGTCGCATCTTCCGGTTCAATTATATAATTACATAACTGGTATCTATTAAGCCCACACATCATTAACCGTTATTATAATATATAATACTTAGTCCTACTAAATAAACTGAATTAACAGTTGAAATTATAATAAATATAATTACGTATATCAGTTTATACAGTTTGCAGATCGATTAATTAATTAAACACTGATAAGTAATAAAGTATTACGAATATTATATATAACAGTCTATTTACATATTGCAGAACGATTTCATTATTAATTTATATTCCTCTAAAGGAATAACAACGGACAATTATATTAAAATATAATAATCCAGAGAATTTAAATAGGAACTAAAGGATAAATATTAATAAAAGTTTTAAAGTCTACCTGTATATTTAAGTTACTATAAACTTTAAAGGGTGAAAACGTAACCCGCTAAACCGTAAATAAGGGATTACGGGATCAATGTTGAGGATAAAGAGATGAATAATAAAAAAATACCTATTTTTTGTAACCGTTCAAATTTCACAATTTTTCAGGGAGGTAGAGGGCGAAAATATACAGAGCGATTCACGAAAAACGTAACGAACTTTCAGGACATGTTCCTGGTGAAAGTAACATAAATAAAGGTTTGTAAACTCTCCGTTAGCGAGTTCACCAGTAGAAAATGTCCTAAACGTTTGTTACATTCCTTACGATTCAGTCTGTGTATTTTGCTGATTTAATTCCCAGCCGGAAGGGTGGGAAGAAGAGAAGGAGAAACAAACATTAGAACAGAAGAGGAAGAAATTGAGAAATGCATAATACGAATCAAGTAATGACGAAAAAATTATAAAATTTATATATATATAAAATTTATATTTAACCACATAAAGAACAGTTATGTACATTTTTAGTAATAATATTGTATAACATATAATAGTATTAAGGCTTTATTAATTACATAGGATTTTCTTTCATAAAAGTAACAGCCGATATTTTAATTTTAAATAGATTTATACACAATGAAAAACAAACCAACATACTTGGCATTTATAGACCTAGAAAAGGCATTCGATAATGTAGACTGGAATAAAATGTTCAGCATTTTAAAAAAATTAGGGTTCAGATATAGAGACAGAAGAAAGATTGCTAACATTTACAGGAACCAAAAAGCAACAGTAATAATTGAAGAACATAAGAAAGAAGCCGTAATAAGAAAGGGAGTCCGACAAGGATGTTCCTTATCCCCGTTACTTTTTAATCTTTACAGAGAACTAGCAGTTAATTATGTTAAGGAACAATTTAGATCCGGAGTAACAGTACAAGGTGAAAAGATAAAGATGCACGATTTGCTGATATAGTAATTCTACCTGAAAGTAAAACGGATTAAGAAGAAACAATGAACGGCATGGATGAAGTCCTACGCAAGAAAATAAACAAGAACAAAACGAAAGTAATGAATTGTAGTAGAAATAATGAAGATGGACCACTGAATATGAAAATAGGAAGAGAAAAGATTACGGAGGTAGAAGAATTTTGTTATTTGGGAAGTAGAATTACTAAAGATGGACGAAGCAGGAGCGACATACAATGCCGAATAGCACAGGCGAAACGAGCTTTCAGTCAGAAATGAAATTTTTTTACATCAAAAATTAATTTAAATGTTAGGAAAAGATTTTTTAAAGCATATGTTTGGAGCGTCGCTTTATATGGAAGTGAATTTAGACGATCGGAGTACCCAAGAAGAAAAGATTAGAAGCTTTTGAAATGCGGTGCTATAGGAGAATGTTAAAAATCAGATAGGTGGATAAAGTGACAAATAAGAGGTGTAGTGACAAATCGATGAAGAAAGAAACATTTTGAAAAATATAGTTAAAAGAGACTTATCGGCTTATAGGCCACATATTAAGGCATCATGGAATAGTCGCTTTAATATTAGAGGGTTAGGTAGAAGGTAAAATTTGTGCAGGCAGGCAACGTTTGGAATATGTAAAACAAATTGTTAGGGATGTAGGATGTAGGGGGTATACCGAAATGAAACGACTAGCACTAGATAGGGAATCTTGGAGAGCTGCATCAAACCAGTCAAATGACTGAAGACAAAAGAAAAACACTTATTGTCCGTTGTGGTTCAGTACCTTATTGATTCTTTTAAATGTCCCCCAAAAAGTTATAAATTCGATTTTGAAATCACTAATTTACATATTAAAAAAAAAAATTATAAATATCTAAGAACAAGGAGAAAACTTTTAAAATAGCTTACCAGATAATCGTAGTAAATTTGTAATATAACATTAGATTATGTGGTAAAATAAAAATAAAAAAGAAGAAGAGACATTGAAGCAAAAAGAAAAGAACCATAAAATATCTGTCTAGAAAGTTTTGAACGTACTTGAGGGTGTTTTTAGTTTTTCTACAGTAAATTGAAATTCAACTTTTTTTTAAAGAACAAATACTAAAGCTAAGACTTAAATTACTGAAAAACTGAACACAATTTAAAGAAGTAAATCTTTTTAAAGTGGTTTAGTCTGATTTGATTGTACAGTTAGTTTTCTTTTTTGTTAAAAAAAAAAAAAAAGAAAAGAATATTATACGTTGATTGCAATCTATCCTTTTTTGTATCCAATAAGAATGTCAATAACAGCTTTTTAAGTCAACTACTCAGTATACTGATATCGTTTCACGAAGTGTACTTTTTATAAGGACTTCAAGATATTGATTTTTTCCTACGAAGAAATACAGCAGTATTATGTTCATTTTTTTTTCATAAAATCAACTTTATTCGACGTAACTAACTCTCTGTTAATTAAATTGAAACGTACTTTACTATAACTTAAATAAATTTAACAAAAACTATTATCTGTTTTTAATTGGCATACAATACGCGTTATAACATTCTGTCTTTGAGAAGATAAAATAAAATATAAAATTATAAAAATAAAAAATATTATAAAATTATAAAAATAAAAAATATTATAAAATTATAAAAATAAAAAATATTATAAAATTATTTATATAATATAAATAATATATAAAATAAAATATACATTTACTACCAAACGAAGAAAAAAAGAGAAAATATTTTAAATACTAACAATTAAATATTTTAATATACCAAAAAGAAAAAGCGCCGTTAAAGAATTTGGATAACGTACAAAGTTAACAAATTTGAATAAAGCAACACTTAAAAACCCAAACTCCAAAGAAAAATTTAAAGAATTCTCTAAACCGTTCAAGAAAAAAACACGGCTAAGTTCACCGTTAATAACCGACAAGTAATAAAATCCATAGACGAATTTAAATACCTGGTAGAAATAATATCAAGAAACATAAATGAATAAAACATAAATTCCGTGCTAAATTTAATAATTTCTGTGATAATTCCTGTACTAATTTCCGTGATATTGTGATAATTTCCGTGATAATTTCTGTGCTAAATTTGTTTAGCGCAAAAACTAAACATTGTCCGCGTACAAAAAGAAGTCCTCCTCAATAAAAACAAAAATTAAACACTACAACACAGTAACACGACCAGAAGTAACCTACAAATCTGAAGCATTATTCACTCTTAGAATTGTTCTAAGAACAATTATTAACAAAAATATTTTGTTAACATATTATACAAAATATTTTAACATGTTAACATTAATATATTATAAAATATGTTATATTTTTATTAACAAAAAAATATACTAGATAGAAAATATCGATGAAATCGTATATCAGGAGAACGAACCCTTACTGATCATCGTGAGGAAAAGGAGAGTAGGTTTTTATAGTCATCTAGTAAACCTACTATAAGAACTACTACCAACAAAAGAATAAAGTTTCAAAACAACTCGCTAAAAGAAGTAGAAGAAGACCTTAAAAAACTTAAAATTACAAAAGAAGGGATTTTGAACAGGGGAAAAAGTTTTCCTTAAAAAGAAGTTAAGAAAATTAAAATTCAAAACTTCGAAAAAAAGAAATTACAATATCAGAGAGATGTAAACGAATCCCACCGGTTTGGTCTAGCGGTGAACTCGACATCACAAATTAACTGAATTCAAAGTCAAAAGTTCTAAAAAATCAGGTTGATATTTTCATGTTTTACAGAGAAATTCAAAAAGTTTAATGTTATCCCCATTTTAAACCTTTCCACTCAGACTTTCACAAAAACTAGAAATTGTTTTTAGATATTCACATGAAGATTATACTAACAAAAAAATCAAGTTGATATCTATATTTGTTACCGAGAAATTAAAAAAAATTCCTTTCTTAGTAAGCACTTACACCGTAAGAAGAAAATGTATTAAAATTTGGATCAATTTATCTTCCGTAGGTTTTATTGGGCGTTGATTATGAAACACTCACGACATGTTCTTTTATACTCACTATTTTTACCTACGACGGAACGGAGATGGTATATGCGTTTGGGATAAGATATAATATGTGTGTTTTCCTCAAAACCTATTTCAATGCGGTTTTTTACATTACACTTCAGATCACTTCAGACAAGGTTTCTTAGACATGTTTTACGATTACAGGCCACAAGAGGACGCTGCAACAGATGTGTTTCTCTAAAACGGCTGGGCCGATTTATATGCGTGTTTTGTTCGTTACATAAGTATCACCTCACTGCATAACATACGAGGTGTGTGAGAAAAGTAATGAGATTGGTAACACTGTGAGCAATCTGGCAACGCTGTGCCTACCGGTCTGTGCTCTCTCTCTCTCTCTCTTTTCCTGTTTAGCCTCCGGTAACTACCGTTAAGATAATTCTTCAGAGGATGAATGAGGATGATATATAATGAGTGTAAATGAAGTATAGTCTTGTACATTCTCAGTTCGACCGTTCCTGAGATGTGTGGTTAATTGAAACCCAACCGCCAAAGAACACCGGTATCCACGATCTAGTATTCAAATCCGTGTAAAAATATCTGGCTTTACTAGGACTTGAACGCTGGAACTTTCGACTTCCAAATCAGCTGATTTGGGAAGACGCGTTCACCACTAGACCAACCCGGTGGGTTTACCGGTCTGTGCTAGACCGGTTTGTTTATCCCTTCCACATGTTCAGTACGAGTTTCAACTCCGTTCAGCCAACACATTATTTTTGACAGCGCCATCAGTGAAGTTGTGCGTTACGAAAATGGAGCATCGGAATTTAGAGCGACGTTGTGCAATCAAGTTTTGTGTTAAACTTGGGGAATCCACGAGTGTGACCTTTGAAAAGTTGAAAAAGGCCTATGGGGAACGTTACTTATCAAGAGCACAAGTTTTCCGCCGGCACAGATTATTTTTGGAAAGCCGAGAACAGGTTGAAGATCGACCTCGCTCAGGGAGACCTTCGACTTCAAAATCTGACGAAAACGTTGATCTGTGAGGGTTTTTGTGAGATCAGACCGTCGTTTAGCAATAAGGATGATGAGTGAACACTTCAATTTAAACGCTTTCACAGTACATCAAATTTTTACAGACGATTTGGACATGCGAAAGATTTGTGCGAAATTAGTGCCGAAAAACCTCACAGCGAAACAGAAGGACGATCGAAGAAACGTGTGCGTTGATCTTCTTGAGAGGACTGACAATGACCAAGAATTCTTCAATCGTATGATCACAGGTGATGAATCCTGGATATTTGAGTACGATCCTGAATCAAAGCGGCAAAGCGAAGATTAGCACACTCCGTCATCTGCTCGACCGAAAAAATGTCGAATGAGCAAATCAAAGATCAAAACCACGACGATTTGCTTTTTTGACAGTATCGTGAGTAAAGAATTTGTTCCTCCAGGACAAACTGTCAACCAAGTGTTTTACAAAGGTTTCCTTGAAAGACTCAGGAAAAGAGTGATTCGCGTGAGACCAGTAATTGCAGACAAGTAGATGCCTCATCATGACAATGCCTCGTGTCACACGGCCATTTCCATCACGGAATTTTGGACCTCAAAATGCATTCCCACGTTTCCCTAACCCCCCTGTTCACCTGATTTGAGTCATTGTGACTTTTTCCTTTTCCCGAAATTGAAACATGTCTTAAAAGGATGTCATTTTGGAAATCTGGAGAACATTCAAAAGACTGTAACCGACCTGTTAAAAGCCCTACCAGTTGAAGCCTTCTAGCGCTGCTACCAGGAGTGGAAACTACGACTCCGCCGGTGTATAGCCAAGGGAACTACTTTGAAGAGGATAATATTGTTGTTTGAAAAAAATAAAAACTTTGGTAAGTAAAACGTCAGTCTCATTACCTGTCTCACACACCTCGTAGGTATCACCTCAAAGCAGATTCTTAAATTAGTTTTACGGTTATAAGGCGCCAGGGAGGGCTGCAGTAGATATGTTTCTTCAAAACGGCTTCGTAGGTTTTTAAAATTTTTAATTTTATCACTTATTAATTCATTTAACAAAATTTTTAACATCACAGAACTAAATATTGTTGAATTTTTGCATTGATAAAAGCCGAATAATAATAATAATATTTACAGTTTTTATTACAAAAATTTTCTTGTAGTCTATTATTTCTAATTCAATATTTTGTTTAATGTAAGTGAGACCGCGCCCAGAGTTTGCAATGTAATACTCATTTGTAAACGTATAACGCGACTAGTAATTTTTTTACCAATTTGTATACTGATTTATATAATGCTTGAATGAGTTTTTTAAATGTGCTTTTTTATAAAAAATTATGCATTAATAATAAAATGGCAAAAGTATCAACATGATATACTGAAAAAAAAAAATTGATACGTCTATGAAGACAAGATACAAATGAAATCTAATAAAATTCATTTTCTAAATAACACAATTAAAGCTTTGGCGTAGTTAACGCTTTCTAAGAACAGAGTTTTCAAATAAATAACGATTAAGTTATTAGAGTATAACTGCTATTAAAACGTTACAAAAAGTTTTAAAATCGATTTGAAAATAATCCGTAAGGGAAGTGTTAATTTTCTGAAGAAAATCCAGTAGAAGTTATGCGTTTCTCTTTACGGAACGATTCGCACACCTACCTTTTCTAGATTATACAATCTCACCTTACAACTCTTTCAGTCTTAATTAAAAACCGACATTGTAATTTCAACTCGCAAATTGTTACAACTTATTGTTCGCCCTCTTTTACACCGATTCACACAAACAGGAGAAACGCAAAACTTTAGGAATCTTCTTTTACACAAGTATTAGGAATCTCGGGTCGGTATTTACGACAGCAATGTAAGAAAATAGGTTTCATTGGAGGAGGTAATTCGCTGTTAGATTAGGGTTTTACTCCAATGCAATTGGAATAAAAGAACGGAATGGAACTTGGATTTTATAATAAATTTGAATGTACGTTCGTGTAATATAAAAATATATTCACCGAGCGAGATAATTTTATATACAATAAAATACGGGTAATCTAAGAATATTAAAACACATAAATGCATGTACGATTAAATAAATATTAATTCTTAAAGGTTTAATTATAATTCGCAGATGTTTAAGTCTAATTTTACCAAATTATACACTAGATTTATTTCTTCGAGAACCCAAGAAGAAAAAACAAAAATTCAATAGACAAACTAAAAGGACAAACTTAAATAGACAAAATAAAAGACACTGGCTTACCAAGGTAAATAAATTAGAGAAACAACATCAAAAAGAAAATTATTTGAACAGAACTGTTAAAATCTCTAGAAGCGTCTTAAATATAAATTATGGTTTACACGCGCGCGCGCGCACACACAATTTTATTTTTTCTTTCTTATTATGATTTTAAAAATATACTAAATCCACACGAAACAAACAGGTTTTAAAAAAAATTAACAAATTTTCAGAAAATTGTTAACATATCAGTTTTATAAAATAAGTTAAATGAGAAAATATTGTAATACAATAATAAACTTTTCAAAACTATTAAAATAAATTAGCAAGAAATACACTCAACAATAATTACAAAAATTCGAGCCTAAAAACTATATACACGTTTCGATTCTTAAACACATCATCAGTACATTCAAAGAAATTAAATTTTATACATTTCTATACTATTATATAAAGAGGAACCCCTCTTCCTCTTTATATAGGAAGAATTTGTTTATCAAAAGAAAACGCTCGTTTTCTTTTGTTCGGGATAAACAAAAAAACTACTCGAACAATCACAACAAGCAAATTTTTACCCGTGTTTCTAGGCATAACTGAGAAGATTTTTAGATATATTTCATCTTAAAAAATCTCGAAAAAAAAATGTATTATATATAATTATGTAGTACTGGAGATTAAAGAACAAATTTTAATGAATTAAATTAATGAACTATTAACCGCGAGTTTCTATTGCTTTGTGACCTGGGTTAGACCTCAACGATTCGAATTTATCGAACGAATATCATTATAAAAATAATAAAATTAAATATATATGTTAATTAAAATAAAATTATATAAATTTAAAAAAGTTCCGTTAACAATAATGAGAAAATGGGGTATTAAATGGATTTAATATTTAAGTGGTACCGAGAGTTTGAAAGGTGAAATTTTGGCCTTGAGGACGCTCTGAGGTCAGTTCGACCGTTTTAGTCTGTGCTGAAGGAAACATTGCTACATTCTTGAAGACAGACGTATAAACGACCACCAAATATAGGTGTCCCTGGGTATTATTGCACCAGCAATTCATGCTATTCCGCGAGATCACCATCGAGTTGGAAAGTTTTGTACCTTTTGAGTGCTGCATAACTTGATCGAGAATCAGATATTAGGTCGTGTTTCACGCTGCCGTGAAATGCTGAAACGGGAAATTTCCCTATGTGAACAGCATTGTGTCAGGTGACGAAACTTGGCTATACTATTATGACGTCCCGACCAAGGTTCAGAACAAAGCGCGGGTTCGATGATAAGGAGACTCCGATGGTTATTCGAAAATCAGATCGGTGAAGAAGAGAATATGGTATTTTAGTGTGAGAGGAGTTTTAAAGAGGGTTATGTTGAAAACTCAGAAGTCAGTTACAGAAAGGTAAACCGAGGGTAAACTTGCATGAAACTTGGGTTCACACACATCATACGGAAAAAAGGTGCTGGCAAAGCGACGATGTACAAGAATAGTGGTGCCGGTGACCGTTTACTTGTGGCTCATGCGTGTGGGGACATGGGATGGTAGATTCCAAGAGTAATATTTCCATCAATATTTCAATATTTCCATCAACGGTCATGCTATAGAAGAAGCGAATAACATCAAGTACTTAGGAGTTATCCTCCAGAAAAACGGTAGATACACCGAGCACATAGTCAATGTATGCAACAAGGCAGAAAGGATGATAAAAAGTCTAAACAACATTATGTCATCGCAGAATGCCCCTCGGGCCTCAAAGCGCCGTTTACTGGCGACCACCGTCGTGTCTTCGCTTATGTATGCCGTTCCGGCCTGGTGGCGCTCTATCGCCATCAGGCGCAACAAAGAGAGACTGGCGAGGACGCACAGGTGTGTGCTCCTGGGTGTTGTGTCCGCATACAGGACATTGTCCTATGCCGCCCTGTGCGTGTTATCGGGTACACCTCCTATTGACCTAATCGCAAAAAAAAAAGGTGGAGAGGGCACAAGGCAAGCCAGAAAAAGAGGTCAGGGATGCCGTTTATAATATCTGGCAGGAAAGATGGTCCAGGAAGCTGTAGGTCGATGGACGAGAACCCTCATCCCCAACATCAAGCCGTGGTTGTCGAGAAGATTTGGTGAGGTTGATCATCACCTATCGCAGTTTTTTACAGGACACGGTTCCTTCAATAACTACCTGCACAAAATAGGCAAGAGAGAAGAGCCGATTTGCAACTACTGCAACGAGATAGATGATGCTGAGCACACCTTTTTTGAGTGCAATAGGTGGGACACACTTAGACATAGTAAGGCACTCACAGGTATAATTCCAGAGACGACAATAGACTACATGCTAAGAAGCGAGTCAAACTGGAATAATTTTGCTAGTTTTGTTAGACAAGTTGTTCTACAGAAATACTCCGATGAGAGAAGACAAGGTGTTGGCTAGAATAGGACTGGGTGGACAGCCTTGCCGGTGAGGTCCAGCATGCTGCGGTGTGTTGGCACTGATGAGCCACCAAGGACTCCACGGGTAACAGTCAGGTAACAGCACACTGAATACTGAAGGGACCCGGTACCGCGTCGCGGCGAACTGGGTCTGGCGTGGTGTATTAGTATTGCCCTTTTGGGTCCCCAAGGGGCCAATATTGATAAAGAACTCTCAAAAAGAGCTAACCGGTAGGCCGACCTGCCTTGCCGGTATATAGCCGGTAAGTGGGGAGGCCTATTTGAGTTTAAAGACACTCCCCTGGGCGGCGTAATACCAAGAAGTCGGTCCGGCCCAGGGGAGCTGAGAAAAAAAAAATAAAAAAGATTCCAAGAGTAAAACAGCAGATGTTCAGAGATGAACAATAAAACGTTTTTGCAGTATACTTAGCAGTGACCCACCAGGTTGGTGTAGTGGTGAACTCGTCATCGAAAATCAACTGATTTAGAAGTCGAGAGTTCTAAGGTTAAAATCCTAGTAAAGGCAGTTACTTTTATACGGATTTGAATTCTAGATCGTGGATACCGGCGTTCTTTGGTGATTGGGCTTTAATTAACCAAATATCTCAGGAACGGTCGACCTGAGACTATACAAGACTACACTTCATTTACATTCATACATATCATCCTCTGAAGTAATACCTTACCGTGGTTCCGGAGGCCAAAACAGAAAAAAAAGTATACTTAGCAGTATACAAAAATTACTTCAATCATCTGCGATCATCTACGTATTCGTAGAATAATTACAGCTGTAATTCATAAATATTTTCATAAATTACAACTGTAATTGAAATTTAAAAAATGTCCATTAGACACACAACACACCGGTAAGAATCATTATTTCGAAAGTAGTTTAAAAATAAAACAATTTAAAGAAAATTAAGTGGCAAATGAAATTAACAAAATTTATATATTTAGATATAAATAAACTATACAAATATAATGAATAAATTTACCGTTAATATTTCAAAAACAATTACCAAACCGATTCTTTAACATTTAAATGAATTCATAAAAATAATAATATCGTAAAGTTTATGAGTTAAGAGAGGATATAATAAAAATGTTTAAAAAGTAAAGAAAGAAACGTAAGTAAAACGATGTTAAGACACAACGATGGACATAGGACGAAATATAAATTAACGTACTAAATTTATTTCGTCTTGACAGAATCTGTTCTAATAACATGATATAACATGAGTTTGGCTGTGTTCCAGCCAGCAGCTGCAACAGTTTAATAGTGGATTGTATTAAACGACAGTAAAGGACTCTAAACTGATTCTGGCACGTAACTAGTTATATTTCCAATACATAGATACATGCGAGTCGATCCTGTTGAAATTCATATCAGGTGTAAAAGAAAGTAATTTAATCGTATCCATTAATTATTTTTACATATGTCAATCAATTAAAATAAAAAACCTCTTGCTCAGTCAGTTCTTTTCGACCGACTTTTCATTATTTTATTTTGTTTATTTTTGAAAAATAATCACCTCATTTTATTTAAGAAAAACATAAATAATAAAAATAAAAAAAATTTAATATGCTGTAACAAGGAAATCAGTAAAACGTAATTAATTCCGACACCCTGACTATTTCGCAGTCAAAAAAGCACTGATTTTCCGAGTACATACGTTTGATTAACCGTAAATTCTACACACAAGCATCAAATTTCAACTCGCTCACCACTGTAACTTATTACATAAACGCGTATGAAAAAAAATCACAACTACACAGTCAATATAGCCTTTAGATAACCAGCCGTCATGACCCTCAAAGTAGGTAACCGAATACTGAATACACAGAACAATATCGCAAGCAATAGATACCGGAGACAAAGAAACGTCAACGTTGCAAGTTGCAGCATCATACAAAAACCACGCTTCTTTCTTATTTCGCCCAAATATTTACGACCAACTTTAGCTACACTACATACAACGTGTGTGAGAAAAGTAATGAGATTAGTAACACTGCGAGCGATCTGGCAACGCTATGTCTACCGGTCTGTGTTAGACCGGTTTGTTCATCCCTACCACATGCTCAGTACGAGTTTCAACTCCGTTCACCCTACACATTATTGTTGACATCGCCATCAGTGAAGTTGTGTTTTCGTTGTGCGTTACGAAAATTGAGCATCGGAATTTAGAGCGACGTTATGCAATCAAGTTTTGTTTTAAACTTGGGGAATCCGCGAGTTTGACATTTGAATAGTTGAAACAGGCCTATGGGGAACATTGTTTATCAAGTGCACAAGTTTTCCGCTGGCAGAAATCATTTTTGGAAAGCCGAGAACACGTTGAAGATCAACCTCGCTCAGGAAGATCTTTAACATCAAAATCTGACGAAAACGTTGAGCGTGTGAGTTCTTTAATTTAAACGCTTTCATCGTACATCAAATTATGACAAACGATTTAGACATGCGAAAAGTTTGTGCGAAATTGGTGCCGAAAAACCTCACAACGGAACAGTAGGACAATCGAAGAAACGTGTGCGTTGATCTACTTGAGAGGATCGACAACGACCAAGAATTTTTCGATCGTGTGATCACAGGTGATGAATCCTGGATATTTGAGTACGATCCTGAAACAAAGCGGCAAAGCGAAGAGTGGCATGCTCCGTCATCTCCTTGACCGAAAAAATTTCGAATGAACAAATCAAAGATCGAAACCGTGGCGATTTGCTTTTTTGACAGTAGGGATATCGTGCGTAGAAAATTTGTTCCTCCAGGACAAACTGTCAACCATGTGTTTTACAAAGGTGTCCTTGAAAAGCTCAGAAAAAGAGTGATTCGCGTGAGACCAGTAATTGCAGACAAGTGGATGCCTCATCATGACAATGCCCCGTGTCACACGGCCATTTCCATCACGGAATGTTTGACCTCAAAACGCATACCTATGGTTCCTCAACCTGATTTGAGACCTTGTGACTTTTCCTTTTTCCGAAATTGATTCACGTCTTAAAAAGAGGTCATTTTGAAACTCTGGGGAATATTCAAAAGATTGTGACCGACCAGTTAAAAGCCCTACCAGTTGAAGCCTTCCAGCGCTCCTAGGAGTGCTGGAAGGCTTCAAGAGTGGGGTCAACGACTCCGCCGGTGTATAGCTATCCAAGGGAATTGCTTTAAAGGGGATAATATTGTTGTTTGAAAAAAATAAAAAACTTTAGTAAGTAAATAGTCAGTCTCATTACTTTTCTCACACACCTCGTAATTTTCAATGAAACTAATCTAGAAATTTTTGAGATTTTTGAGGAACAAATTTTATACATTATATATATATATATATATATATATATATATAAGGAAATTGCATTAGATGTGAATGGTATCTTCGTAAAAGTCCATAAAATACAAGATAACTAATATTACAATAGTGTCAAGATACTTTTTAGAAATTTTGTTAATTATGGTGAGAATAATAATAATATTATTTCTCAAAAAAGAAAATCGAAAAAAATTACATTTTGAATTTTTTTAATTGTCTATAATTAAATGAATACAACTGAATTTTCATTTCCAGGATTCTGGAAAGCATTAAAACACTACTATTTTACATAAGGAGAAAATAAAGAAAAAACTGCTTATAAAAACACTGAACAGGAAATCATTCGTTTTCTACTTAAAGCTTACGGTAAATTTTGCCCTGATTTCTGTTCCATGGGTAAAACGAAATCGTATTGAAAATCATGGAGCTTAAATTAAGGAGTAGGTTTAATCGTTTCATATGGAGTTTGATTGATGTAACAGACCCACAACTGTATCTTTAATAATTTATGAGAAAATTATTATAAAATATAAAAAATTGATTTTTTTATGTTTTATATATTAAAGTAATTTTTTTTTTCATTTTACGTACAATAACTTCCTTAAATTTCCAGTAAACAAATAAAATTTTATAAAAACATTTGTAATACTGAAAAATGTTACGTAAATATCTTCGACTGAACATGAAGAGTTTAAAATGTTTGACTTTTATTTAAAAAAAAGAACAAAACTTACTGTAGCGTGACAAAAAAAAAATACTGTATTATAAATTTAAATTGAAATAAGAATTATTTTAATCGTAGAAACAAAACTATTTTATTAAAAATAAAATAGTTTAGTAGCATTATTTAAATTTCATTGTATTATGCTAATAAAAATATTAAATTGTTAAATAATAAAATATTTTGAACAATGATTGGAAATATTTTCCGTTTACGACTATACTGAACGAGATGTTCAGTAGATTTTGACTAGCAAATACACTCAGACAAATATCTAAAAATCATTTTCGGTTTAATTTTTCAAATTTCGATTTTTTAAGGTGATACGATGGTGTACAGCGCGGTAGTTCAACCCACACAGCGGTTACTATTACTACTGTATGTGCGACGCGACTGATTGCACCTGCCATCGGTTATTTGATTAAAAAGCATAAAATAAAGACAAAAATTACTGCGACAAAAAACTCAAGTAACCATATAGAGCGGGCGAAGCCACGATGTGGATTCCGCTATATTATAAAAAATTATAAAATATTTTATAAATTAAAATTCGTGTATCGCATTTGAATTGTTCAAAATTGAAGAAAATTACCGTCTATTTTTTTAAACACGCATTTCAGTTTTTGAAATGAAAAGTTTTATGCGGTAATATTATTATGAAATAAATAAATACAAAAAAAATATAAGTAACTTTTTTTCAATTATTTACTAATAATTTTCTTTAAACATTATATTATAAATATTTTGTTATAAAAAAAAAATTAGATAAAAAACCCTTGACCACCTATATGATACGTATAGTTTATTTAATAACGCGTCCAACGATCAATCATATTCATAAAGAATGATGCGACCTGCTGTGAAATCCCCTTTATGTAAAAAAAAGTCGAAAGTACTAGGTATTTGTACAGGTAATACGCTTCAACGCACACAAACAAAGAGTTAGTAGCTCCACACACACACACACACACACACACACACACACACACACACACACACACACACACACACACACACACACACACACACACACACACACACACACACACACACACACACACATATATATATATATATATATATAAATGAAAATTAATCTTGTTATTTGTATTTAAGGAATCTATAATTTTACATTGATGGAAAAAATTAACTTCAGAATGGTTAGGTATCATATAAAATAAATACGATCCTGGACGATATGGTAAAGCCTTTACTTTATTCAGGTAACTAACTGTCTTCCTTGTTCTGAAATAAATAAATAAATGACAAAGAGAAAAAACTGAGGAAATACTTTACCGGTACGCTAGGCGACGATGTGTTGAATCTCCGTACGGAAACGAATGGAAACACAAGTAGATATCTACGCATCCAAATTACGATCATATAAGACATCCGTAACCAACCTTTTTCAATAAGGTGCCACTTTGAGCGTTGAATCTTAAGAGTGTCACTTTCATGACCGAGTTCTTTCCACTCTCTCTACCTTTCCTTTATTTTTAAGCTTATGATTCACTTACTTCTTACGAGATTACGTGATTTCCTTAACAGATTTATTTTTTAAATATTACCCTAAATATCAATACGGGCAGCAACAAAAAATGAAAAAAATTAAACTAAAAACTTTTCCGTTCAAAATAATAAAATGCTATCAGTTTTTTTTCCTTTTAAAATCGTTTAAAATAAGAGAAATTTTAACTATAAGAAAAGATACAGAACTAAACAACATCGGAAACAAGCACTTACCTTACAGATTTACATTTTAACTGTTCAAATGTTCCATAATATAAGAAACACCAGATCCCACGGAAGCAAGCACGATTGCATGCTTCTAAACTGCATGACGACATGCAGTTCACCTTTTTATTCCAAAACATGTAAGACGCTCTCGTGAAGATTCCAAAATTTGTCAACCGTCTTGCCTCTTGAAAGCCAGCGTACATTACAATACAGGATTAATTCATTTTCTTCTTCCACATCTTGGGAAAACAACCAACGAAATTCTCGGCGATTAAGCGCGCGTGATCGAATCCTGTTTATGTATCGTACTACCGGAACCAGAATGTTAGATACTCATATTTTTAGCTCAAAGCGTCTCCCTAAGCAGTATTCGATGATACTTAAAAAGATCTCTTTTCAAGTAATTTTCCAGTAATGATAAACAGCCTTTATTTTACCGATCATAGCAGTTCCGTGGGTGCATATACTATCTAATTTATCTCGTTATAAGTTATTGTTCTCAATCACTAATTTTATTTCATTAAAGTTGTCTTCGACTCTCGTTGTTATCAATTACAGCAAGTCTAAATGTTCTTCAGTAACATGAAAATTTTCATTAATACAACGCAAAAAAAATGCTTAATTGAGCAGCATCAGTATCAACAGTCCTCTCATCAACAGCTGAAGAAAAATATTTACAAAAGGCTAATGGAGAAACAATTTTCGAATTTCTGTATTAACCACTTCTTTTTAATTTTCGAAGGCGTAATTTTTTCAGACTAGTTTTGATAATTTCTTCCCCATCAGAGTAAGGTTTCTTTTTCGCGGTAGATGTACAGAAATTTCGTAAAAAGCTTTAACCGTTGTATTCTTCATTTTCTTTTTGAGAAATCTTTTGTTCGCTGATTAAGGATTTCTTTTTTTTTAACGAATTCCGTCCTCAAAGATGAACCGAGAGAATACGCTTTATTAGAATTTCCACGGTTTTGCTTGAAATGCCGCTCTAAGTTAAATTTTGTTGGGCGCTGCTACACCTGCACCACAAATCAAACAAACTTGTTTCGATTTATTTTAAAAGGTGGTTTAAAAGTGCTTTTAATAAACGAAATGAGTTCTTCCTGCGCATTATTGAATTCATGAAGACCAATTATCGTTTTCATATTTTCGTTTTGAAGTAGAAGGCTTACTTAAAGACATACTATGATAAAAATGTAAACTACATGGACGAATGAAGAAGTAAATTCATGTAAATCTGATCCAACATCGACTTCATACGACTTCCAGATGTTACCAGAGACAACGACGAGTTGTCAAAGCTCTCGGGCACCAGACATGCCTGGCATCACTGTAAAGCAAAGTAAGTATGAGTTTGAACATTCGTATATATTTTATTGAAAATAAAGTACTTATTGTACAGTAGACGTATTTTCTTTGGTTTATGTTTAGACTCCGCAAGCACGGTAAGGTGTTACTTCAGAGGACAAAGGAGGCCGATATGTATGAATGTATCTTGTACGGTCTCAGGTTAACCGTTCCTGAGATGTGTGGATAATTGAAACTTGACTGCCAAAGAACACCGGTATCCACGTTCTAGTGTTCAAATCCGTATAAAAGTAACTGCGCATAAGTGTAGATTTTACTTCATTATCGAAAATTGGCATTCCAAAAAAGTTTTTTTTATTTCTATTTCCGCGTGCCACTCACCGTAACCCTATTTTTTTTTTCTTCTTTTTTTTCCTCTCAGCTCCCCTGGGCCGGACCGACTTGTTGGTATTACGGGGAGTGTCTTTAAACTCAAATAGGCCTCCCCACCTACCGGCTATATACCGGCAAGGCAGGTCGGCCTACCGGTTAGCTCTTTTTGAGAGTTCTTTATCAATATTGGCCCCTTGGGGACCCAAAAGGGCAATACTAATACACCACGCCAGACCCAGTTCGCCGCGACGCGGTACCGGGTCCCTTCAGTA
The DNA here is from genome assembly GCF_047948215.1 of Lycorma delicatula. Lineage (NCBI taxonomy): Eukaryota > Metazoa > Arthropoda > Insecta > Hemiptera > Fulgoridae > Lycorma > Lycorma delicatula. The sequence continues at coordinate 174,145,478 of NC_134459.1, read as the reverse complement.
TTCAGTGTGCTGTTACCTGACTGTTACCCGTGGAGTCCTTGGTGGCTCCTCAGTGCCAACACACCGCAGCATGCTGGACCTCACCGGCAAGGCTGTCCACCCAGTCCTATTCTAGCCAACACCTTGTCTTCTCTCATCGGAGTATTTCTGTAGAACAACTTGTCTAACAAAACTAGCAAAATTATTCCGGTTTGACTCGCTTCTTAGCATGTAGTCTATTGTCGTCTCTGGAGTTATACCTGTGAGTGCCTTACTATGTCTAAGTGTGTCCCACCTATTGCACTCAAAAAAGGTGTGCTCAGCATCATCTATCTCGTTGCAGTAGTTGCAAATCGGCTCTTCTCTCTTGCCTGTTTTGTGCAGGTAGTTATTGAAGGAACCATGTCCTGTAAAAAACTGCGATAGGTGATGATCAACCTCACCAAATCTTCTCGACAACCACGGCTTGATGTTGGGGATGAGGGTCTCGTCCATCGACCCACAGCTTCCTGCGACCATCTTTCCTGCCAGATATTATAAACGGCATCCCTGACCTCTTGTTCTGGCTTGCCTTGTGCCCTCTCTTACCTGGCGTGGAGGTTACCGTGATCACTCACCGTAACCCTGCGCGCCACAAGCGGCACGCGTGTCGCGGGTTGGCTACAGATGATATAAGATGTATTTACGTAAATACTTCCGAGTGTACCACTAATACACCCCCCGACACTACGTTTTATCGTTGGGGTGTCAAAATAAATCCGCCTAGCAACGAACGGTCGGTCTGACAATACTAAATATGCAACAGAAATTTTGTTTACTAATTCTAAAAAAAAAATTATATATTTTTGTTTTATCCAAGGTGTAAATTAAAATTACTTATTATAGAAGCCTGTTTACTATAAAATAGGCATTTTTGGAAAAGAAAATATTATTCATAACGCGTGTACACGACCGGATAAGAGAATTATTTTTCCCGGGAGGGAATTATTTATTAATATATATCTATATATAAATCTATTGAGTGTTTATAGTTCAAGTTAGTAAATAAAACCTATATGAAAACAATGTTATTAAATTCCTCAACAACTAATAACAACCAGCACTTGAAAACCACTGAAAAAGAAGAGTGGCATATACAATAACAAGAGTGACTATGAAACACACTCAAAATACCATCTACCATACAATTTATAAAAATATTGTAATTAAATTAAAACAAAGTTTTAACTTTTGAAAGTACTACCGCTTCCACAAATTTTTAAAACTGGATATGATTAAAAAAAAAAATTATTGGAGGAACGTAAGCTTGTTTTAATATCTGATATCTGAGATTAGTTAACTTATTAGCTTTCTAACGATGTAATATATATATACACACACACACATATAATAATTCACCTGCATATTAAAAATTGCTACTTATTTAACTGCTAAATCTTCATTAAAAAACAAAAAGAAATATTAATTACGTTATACATTTATTGTTTGTTATAATCTATAAATAAAATTGTTAACAACAAGCATATTTCAGTAAAAATTAATAACTTAACAAAATCATCTTATTTTTTTTTAAATATATTTTTCACGATAAATAACGCTATATATAAACTGACACGATTCAATTAAAAAAAATAACATTAAAGTCTTAGCAATAAAAATTTCGAAAAGAGAACAATACACGCGTATAGTTAACGTACTCGTAGATTTTGGCCCAGATTCTTAGCTCTTTTTTCCCTAAAATTGACGAATAAAAGGGGAAGTTTAACAGAAGAGAGGTGGCTGACTAAGCAGTTCCGGCCCAACAACGGCTTGAGCGTCTTGGGACGCCTGTAAAAGGATCGATGCCTGCCAAACGGAATAGGCTTATAAGAGAGGCATACGATATCATTTTCATGCTTTAACATCATATACAAGAATATTGAGAGATAAATTTATCTGCTTTATAAAATTTCCCAATTATTATCTGTTGAATTCTATACACACACACATTGATTAATAATATATATATATATATATATATATATATATATATATATATATATATATATATATATTAATCAAATATTAAACATAGTAATAATAACAATAATAAATAAATAATGCTTAATTTAAATTACTAATTTTATATAAAAATAAATAATCGGTTAATCAAAATCCTTAATTAAAATTTATAATTCTGATCCGTAGATGTTATAGTTTGTAATATACGTTAAATTCCATTTCAAATCTTTTTCAACACCTCTTTATAACCGATAAATCTTTAATGGCTAATCAAATATTCAGATATATTATATACAATTGAAGCGCTACATCTTTAGCGATCAGTTCAAACTTAACTCACGAAACAGCGGTGTTCATATTTTATTTTATTTTCATTTTTTTAAATTAAAAAAATAAATTTATTTTAATAAAAATAAATAATATGACTTCCATCGAACACCGGCATCACTCCTTTTTCCCCTTCAAATGAGTAGCTTTTTCGGACGAATTACTTTCCTTTATTCGTTCTTAATTTACATGTTACTGCATTATTTCAACTAAAGCATCACGAAAAAATTTTCTTACAGTGCTGCACGCGACATCCGGCGGCCACTTGTCCCTTACTCCCATCGAGTATTTTCTGGAACGGATTCTCGTGCCCTACTATGCGAAGCCTCATGAATTCGGCGAAGTATGATTATATACGGTGCCTGCCGGTTCCCTTATGCTTTTTTTTTCTGTCATTTCAGCGACCCCCGATAAAAATCCGATGATTTGAATATGAGCCCCGCTTCAAGGATAAACAAAACGGTACCGATGACTCACAGTATAATGGCGGAACTCTTCCGTTTCCAGCGCTTTGCTTCGGTAAGCACGGCAGGGATCACGAGTACGACACTCTCTTGTCGCTACCGTTTCGTAGCATTCAGCAGCGTTTTAATCTATCTCTCGGCACATTTCACAACGAAACCGCACCGTTTTTACACAATGCTGCCGAAAACCCATTGTTGTAGGTAAATGCCACCGGTATGATTTTCGCGCCTCGAGAAAAGCGTCTCATCGATTTTGACGACCGTACCGTATAAAATTGGGGTACACGGTACCCCAATTTTAACTTGCCCGTACTCTTCAATATAATGGACGCAATTCTCTGATTAAATTATTACAGTCGACTTATATTAGGACCCGTATCCGATTCACGGTGACATCGAGCAACACCTGATTTTTTGGACACCGGATTACATAGAAAATGTATAACGGTCACGAAGCTGAGGTTCGAATTGTTCAGCCAAGTTCCGACATGCATATTGACTTTCGACCGGCCATGTAACATCGTCGATTTCGTAAATACGCATAGAGTATCCGCTGCGCTATTTTAATCGACGAATCGCATGTGATACGCGGTTGGAGGAACTCGATGACATCGTGTTCGTTATTCGGCAAATTCCAAACGCTCTTGTTAAACTTCGGTAGCGAAATTAAACTGCTTTTATGATAAAAGTAGAACCGAATCTAGGCTCGAATAAATTAAATACGGATACCGAATTGAATATACGTTACTGCGATAAGGAAATTTACCCTTGAGGCTTTTAATCTTATGAAATAACATTCATATATTGTTAGAAATAAATAAGTCGGGTATTTAAACAAATACCAGTGGCACCAATATTTGATAAAAGTTTCAAAAATTAACTAAATGAGAAAAAATTAAAAGCAACTTTATTCGATTGTTTTTTAACTTAACTCGTCTACGCCTACATGAAATGAGCCCATTATAACAAACTACTACAATAAATATATTAATATTTCAATTTTTTAAAAATAAAATTAATGAAGAAGTAAATATTAAAATAAGTGAAAAAACCAGAAGTTCAGAATTTTGCTGTAGAGGGAGTAAACTGATAAAACAACGCTCCGGAGCTATGCTGTAAGAAAGAAAGTACGGTAATCAATTTCCTCAGAGTTTTGCAAACATAATCCATTTTATATTAAGCTAAGTACTTACGTGCGTGCTTATCTTACCATTTTTTTTTTTTAATGTTGCCCCAGAATTCCCCCTTTCCATAAAGCTATCATTTTATTTATTTAATATTTTTTAATCGAATCTTTTGTAATGTCTTCCTAGGCATAACAGTACACCCACCGGGTTGGTCTAGTGGTTAACGCGTCTTCCCAAATCAGCTGATTTGGAAGTCGAGAGTTACAGCGTTCAAGTCCTAGTAAAGCCAGCTATTTTTACACGGATTTGAATACTAGATCGTGGATACCGGTGTTCTTTGGTGGTTGGGTTTCAATTAACCACACGTCTCAGGTACGGTCGAACTGAGAATGTACAAGACTACACTTCATTCATACTCATACATATCAACCTCATTCATCCTCTGAAGTATATTATCTAAACGGTAGTTACCGGAGGCTAAACAGGAAAAAGAAAGAAAGAAAGGCATAACAGTACGGCAAGCGACCCAAAAAAATTCGTTGGAAGCAATATTGGCCGATCAGAGTTTAAAAACATCGATTTTGCGTTTAATAGCATTAATAAACTTTTAGTAACAAAATTTCATCATAATTCACCCCCACCCACCTAGAAAAACTTAGGTAACTTTATGTCGGTTTCATTTTTTACTGGTATTTTCTTTTTAGTTTCTTACATGTAAACGCTGAAAATTGAAAAATCGTTCTTCAAGGTGATTTTGGAGGTGGGAAAGCAGTAAAAATAATACCGATTTTTTTTAATTTTTAAAACTTTTTTTGGTTTATTTAAACATGTAATAGTAAAACTTCATCATCCCAAAAAAGAAATTTTAGGTAACTTTTTTTCACGTACAAATTACTTTTCCACTATATAAGAATCGTATCCTACTAAACGGTATCGTATGTATGCCACTGTGCGCGTCCCCCTTAGCTTAGCATTGGAAAATGTACCGATCACTAGCGGAAAATCGCGATTCGTTAGTTCATGTCTCGTGGTGGTCAGGTGTATAGTTTTGTTATATTATTATATATCGATGTACCGTATATATATATATATATACGCGAAATATAAATCGAAGTTTTCGAAAAATTTACTACTTTTTAACAGGATCCGAATTTTCGGACGAAAATTGCAAATGTCTTGAAAACGGTCGGTCTTAGCGCTCTGAAAAAGTTTTTCGACCCCCACGAGGAAATGCCAAATCCGCTCCCAGTGATACCCATCGGATGATATTTTCAAATGCCCCCGGAGCGCCGTTCGGAAATTGGGGAGGGTGTGCATTGGAGTGCCACCGTAATAACTCAGCAACCGGTCGTCCGATTTTTACGATTCAAACGACGTATGTATCAACAGATTGAGCGCTAACTGTTTAACGCATCGGATACAGTCTTGATTGATCGAATCTTGAACATCCGGAAATTAAATCGTTCAGCCCTATGTTTTGATTGCGTTCACCTACACTAAAATACCGATCGGATCGGTATTATCTTTTCTTAAAAAAATAACTGTCATAAATGAATTTCACAGATGTCTTTTGAAACCAATTTTTATACAGTTATGAGAGTTCTGTAAAGACCAAAAGAAATGTTATTCTGATGGTACAATATCAGGACTATATAGCCAGTTGCATTGAAACTTACTGACCCAGCTCTCTCAATTTTCGGCAAGTCTGAAAAGATGTGCGAGGTCTGGCGTTGTATTAATCGGAGACTACCCTATCAATCTATTGCGGTCGGCCGCGATCGGTCGGTACAATCTTTTCGGTTTTTAACAACAGAGGTTAGAATTAAGATCGTTCAAACGGGCGGTACGGCCGATAGTAAACAATTATTTTCCAATACTAATACCACACACAACATTTTTTGGTGTTAATTCTGGTTTTGCCGTCTACGGAGCTTTATCTCGTTTTGACCGCGATCTTTCCGTACCTTTTTGACGTACGAGATCCAATATTCATCGCGTATAATGAGCCGTTTCAAAAATTGTTCGAGTTCGTTCCGTTTTAGTAAGGATTCGCAGACGGAAATTTCATCCAAAACTTGTTAATCGTATCGGTAAATCATATGGCACCCGAAAATTTTTGTTGTACTCGGCCTTCTTCAAAACCATTTTTTCGTAGATGTTTGGTTCACTGCTATTTACATTTAGTTCACTGATATTTATCTTGATCTATTTATTTATCTATTTATCTCTCTAAATGTAAGAGAAAATGGCTAACGGTGGACCATCACATGACGCAGGCCCTGACCGGCCATGGGGATTTCAACAGCAAGCTTCATGGTTTCGGTCTGATGCCAAGTCCGAACTGCGTGAGATGTGGCAGAGAGGAGACGGCAGAGCACGTGTTCCTTGAATGTGAACGGTTCCAAGAAGAGCGGCGGCAGTTCGAAAGGCAGCTAAGACTAATTGATGTGCGCTTCGATTTGGAAGAAATCTGCGGCAGTAAGATCGCTTACAGAGAGTTCAGTAAATATGTCAAAAAGCTACTAGAACTGAAACAAGACTATTGAGTAGGCATCAAGATTGTCCGAGGGCGCGAGGGGTTACGCGGAGAAGATTTTCCGTAAATCAGGGAAGATGTCCGAGGCGCGACTAAAATAGATAAAGTATAGAAAATCCGGTCAGTGAATAAATTAAACTAGAAAATGACTAGGGCACAACGGTAAACATTTTTAATGGAAATTAAATAGAGAATTAAATGAAATACGGTAACAGAAATTGATATTGACTAGGGAAGATAGATAGAAACAAAATTAACGAGGATATAAAGAAATAATGATGTGAAATAAACGAACGATACTAAAATGTCCGATAAAGTAGAAATTAGGTATGTAGAATAGTTAGAGAAATATAGAAAAGAGCAGAACAGGTAGTGTTAGTCCGATAGGTGTAACAAAGACCGCGAAGAAGAACGAAGAAAGAAGCTAATCGACCGAGGCATCGAGAATAGCGGCGAAGAAAGAAGAAAATCGTCGAAGTTTAAAAGAAGGCGAAATCGAGCGCAGCTACCATTGCGCAAAAATATACCCGATGAGGCCAGAGAAGCAGTAGCCGATAGAAATATCAGCCGCGGTTTTGATGAAGGCTGAGGGGGGACATCTCTGCCCAGTGCCAAGTGCAGCGTTGTACAAACAAGGTATGAGGGCTTAAGAGGATTGCTGACAAAAGCCAATGGCTTAGAAGCAGCAGGGGTGGCGGAGCGCCGGATAAGGTCCAAGGTGGGAACCTCTTCTATATCATTTGAGATGATATTTATCTTCCTACTGTGTACGTTGCAATCTATTCAACTAGTGAACAATAAGCGACCCCCACCCACAACCGTTGTGAGACGAGGATGATATGTATGACGTGTAAATGAGGTGTAGTCTTGTATAGACTCAGGCCGATCGCTTCTGAGAAATGTAGTTAATTGAACTCCGACCGCGAAAGTACACCGGTATCCACCGTTCTAGTATTCAAATTCATATAAAAGCAACTAACTTTTATTAGGACTTGAACCTCAGAACCTTAGACTTCGAAATTCAGCCGTTAAACAACTTATTTGCGTCGATGAGTTAACCGGTAAAGCGACCCGGTGGGCTAACATTATTGATATTTTAATGTGTCGGTTTCGATGAATTCTTTTCCACGATTTCATCGACTTTTTCAGTCATCGGCCAACCAGAGCGAAGTGCATAACTGAATCAAAATTTCGGATTGAAAATACGGTACCTCATCATTTCCATAAAGAAAAAAAAATTAACATCCGAGTCGCCTTCTATCCTTTTATGTAATAAAATTTATCGACTTTCTTTTTTATTAACTCATTTTTTATACGTAATATCTTTTAAATAAATGAACGAATGATGATCATAACCTTTTTAAAAATATTCATTGATATATCACCTTTTAAAAACATGCATGTTTTGTCAAATTTGATTAACACAACCAGAGTTATTCGGTCTAAAGCCATCAACCGGAAGAATACGACAAAACATTTTTCTCCCCGACCCAATATTACATATTTATAAGTTGAACCGGATGCAGAAATTTAACCTATTGTAACAATATATAATTAAAAAAAAGATCTATTAAGAATGTAGAATTATAAATACAATGTGTATAATTATAACATTACCTAACATTACGTAATTATAAAAGAAAATTGTAGTAAATTATTCTGTTTTGTAACCGTACATCACTTTGATCATAAACAATTCGCTAAGAAATATATTTATGTAAGAGGAGAAAACAGTACTAAGTATGCAGGTTGAATTCAATATGAAAATAAGCAATTCGTACAAAAAAAGGTAAAAAAACAAAATATCGATAAGAAAAAAGTTACACTAACAAAGAAATAAATAAAATAATATAAGTTTTTGAAGAAATATCTTAAGAGGATTAAATAGAGAAAAATAAGGTAAGAAAAGAGAATGTGTGTGTGTGTGTGTGTGTGTGTGTGTGTGTGTGTGTAGCATTATAAAAAGACGAGTACTAAAAAGAAACAACACTGAAGAAAAATATAGATTTGTTTAACTTGAAAAAAATGAAACATATATATATATATATATATATTATATATATATATATATATATATATATATATATATATACTGGACGGACATCTTTAAAAACAAATCACAACTTCTCCAAGAATAGTATGGCAAAACCAACCAAAATTATTCAACATTCATTCCATTATTCCAACAATAATATTCTTACATTTACGTATGTGTTAAAATAATTTATGATTCATACTAACATCACATTACATAAAACGGGCTGAAATTAAAAAAAAATATATCAAATCATTCTACTTTATTCACGCGGTTTTGCGCGTGAAATATCAAAAAATTGTACTGATTAAATTTAAATTTTAATTCTTATTTAGTAGTATATTTAAATGTAAAATTTCTTAATATCTCATTTTTATAATTAAATGAATGAACCGTTAGCTAAGCTTAAGCTAACTAAAAAATAAAAATAAAAACCGAAATAAAATAATATTAAAACAATTTGAATCGCCATCGAATAACATTTTATATAAAAATAAGCAATATAATTCACACCAAAATTTAGAAAGCTCAGTTGACGCGCAGCATAGGGATGGATTTCAGAACTGGAAACTATCTTCTAGCTACGTAAGTCATGTCGCGGTATCTCCTCTACAAGCAGTGGCAATACGACATCAAACACCATAATAATAACAACAAACATGAAATTTAAAAGGAGGTCTGGTTGAACGAGTTTGAATCAATTTCATACCTAAACGGTTCTGACGATGAGCAAGTACATTTCTTTCGAAACTCTGTAATGTTTTCACATATTTTTTTTTTTTTAATTTCTACAGAAAAAACTTTTGTTAGAGCATATTAAGAGCAGAATCAATTCAAAACTATTGAACAGTAATAGAGCTATATATAGCTGAATAAAAATATTCCGATCTCCCGAAGGACTGTGGCAGGTGGAATAGGCATCCACTGACTTAATGGACCTTGAGCTTTTCACTCTGGATCGACTTATTGGGTTCCTGCGAGGTTACTCATTGACGATTACTCATTAACACATCTATAACGGAAACCGCATCTGCGTACCTACCTGTATATATTCTAACAGGACCAGTACAACGGACCAGGGTAACGGGTTTCTTCCGATTAAGAAGAAAGAAAAGGAAAGGAATAGTGAAAAAATACAGAAGAAACTAAACACGGGATTCTTTTCTCAAATTAACAGATACATTTAATGATTTGTTCTTTGTAATACAGAAAATACAACCAGCAAAAGCTGTTGTTCAACCAGATGGGTTCTCAGACCGGAAGAAAATTTATAGAAATACGTAAAGGCGTGGACAATGAAAATTATTACGATTCAACAATTAAAGAGACGAGTACTGGTTCTGCAGGACAGGAGATATAAATACTGCCGGGGACTAGCAAAGAGAATCAGTATTTCGGCGCAGTCGTGATAATAAGCGATAACTACGAGTGAAGAGTATTCCAGCGTGGACAGTGAGTGAATGCAGGAAGTAGTTCGGTGAAGTACTGGTAAACCGTAGTAAAATTGCCAGCTCATTCATAAAGTGTAGGGTAGTTCTATTGCAAACAGTAAAAGTAATAGGAATGGAATGGAATGCAAAGTTGGCAGGAGTCTATTACTCCCTACTTTATCGCAGAACCTGGACAGAGTCCCTTGCTGCTGGATCATTCTAATCGGGCTTGTTTTTTAAAAGGGTTATTTTTTTTTTTATTCTCGGATCTAATTTTTCAACTTTTGTCTATTATTATTTTAGTGAATTTAAGACGGATTTAATTGCATTCCAATCCGTTGTTAAACCAGCGTCATCGAACCCATTTCATGGGCCGGCCGCGGAAGGCTAGGCTTATAAAGCCTGTCCTCCCGACGTAATTCCCCTTCAGACCGTCCACTGAAGTCCTTTCGGTGCTAACTCTTAATAGGCTAGCAGGAATACGCCACAACGGGGCACTACCTGTAAGGAGGGAGCAATGCGTCCCCTTTTCCGGAGGAGTCACAATTGCTGGGTTATTTTATCTTACTGTAAGTTTTGAAATAGGAGAGGTTGTGTAGAAGCTCTTCATCCGAAAAGTAATAATACTTGCAGAAATTGAATCGTATGATCTTTAGACTTTTCTAATCTTATCATGTTGTTAATGTAATATTAGGTTCTAGCGGTCATTATAACAGTTTTTAGTTAATTGGACTGTATTCTGGATTTTGTAATTTAACTGTCATTAAACAAATCTTGTCCTTTTTATGTGAATTATTATTTTGTATGTTAAGTGTACGTATTGTCTTTAATATTATTATTATTTTTTTTTTATGTGTCTTTAGGTTAATAAATTGTATTTGTAAGAAACTTTTACGTTTGCTAATCTCTCAATATCCTTGTCGAACCGCGAACATGAGACAATATACTCGTATCTTTAAATCTTGCATAGTAATAATAGTGAACAATATATACAACAACCATTTTTTAAACGTAATTCGTTTTTAATTTTTTTAATAACATACGCAAAAATAAATATTTTTTTTCTTTTTTAATGATAAACCCAATTTATATTAATTTTAAATTAATTATTATTTCTTTTTAATTTCAAGTGCATATAACCGAACTTACTATCAATACAACACATAAATATAAATATTTTAAAATATTTTTCTTAATAAAAATTTGTTGTACCCGCAAACCCCAAAAAATAAAATAAAAAAATATTTTGACGTCCCAAAGTATACAGATACTTTACTAAGAATTTATTTTCATCAAATCGTAATTAAAATAACTGAAATTAGAGAACTAAAAATTAAAAGTGTCCCTAACATCATTTTATGTTAATAATAGAATTTCTCTTCTAATTCTTCTCCCACTAAGTTATATCCGACTTGACAGTTAAATACAGCTTGGTGGCTGTGTACCTAATATAACTTTACGATGGAGAAATACATACGCGTAGTCATCTGAACTGCCTTCTCACACGTTCCACGCCAACCAGTTCTCCAAGATGTTAAAAATTTATTAAACTTTTATTTAGTACAACATCCTAATATCAAGGAGTAGATAGAGATAACGATTAATAAGTGGGAAGGAAGGTATGTTATGATGACAATATTCTTTTCGTAATGGCCAAAAGGTGATGAAGAAGAGACGGAACAGTTCAGTCGGGCTTGGCGTTGGTTTTTTAACATATTTATGCATAATAAATAATTTACTGAAAATAAACTATGTACGTAAGACTTGTACTGAAAACTTTCTAATTAACAATAAATAATGGCAAGGAAAAAATACTAAGAAAACGGTCACTTTAAATCTTTAAAACATAAGTAGTGTGGTTAAACGGCAATCTGTTGTCTTTCCATGTGGACTGTAAACAGTCTTTCGAAAAAACCTAAAGAACACAATCCGTTGTTGGATACTATTAATAAAAGAAAAAGGGCCAAAAATAACTTTAAAAAAATTATCACCTATATCTAGAATAGATTTTTATTAATATATTACCTTAATGGAGAAGAAAAGTCAAAAATAATTCTTTCACGTTACCTAGAAAAAAGAAAATACATAACAATTAAAAACAAAATACAGCATTAAAATTCTTATAAATTAAATAACTTATTTATTACATATAATATATATAATATATTAAAAAAATGCTCACGCAGTCTAAAATAGACGCAGTTTCTACATTTGTTTTTCAACTGCAGTTCCCTATGAGGTAGATATTTTTTAGAAACTTACTAAAGAAGATCAAAGAGCATAACCACGTGACTCGTCATCCCTCCCTCTGAGTGTATCGGTAGTTTTGGAGCAGTTTTAAAAAATGCCGTTTCACAAGATCAACGTATATTTATTGTAGAATATTAATCAATCACTTTGTCTTATTCTGCCCGATAGTGCGTAAAACAAATCAATGCTTTTCGTTTAGCATTTATACAGAGCGTTCTATATAAAACGCAACCCATCAATCACTCATCCATGGAATTTCAAAAGTCAAGCTTACTCCCCTACTCGTTACTGAAATGGACTCGTTCAACATCTGTACATCGCGGCGACGCAGTAGAACACTACCGATAGTAACAACAATGCAATCATAACGTTCAGCGTATTGCTAGAAACAAGATGGTGTTTTCGCTAGATGAACGTGTTTTCATTGTCGAGTCGTACTTCAGTACGAAATCAGCGGTTGCAGTGCAAGATTTGTTTCGCCATAAGTACCCGGATAAACCGGCTCATAACAAAACATCAGTATTAAGGTTAATCGCAAAATTTAGAGAGACCGGTTCTGTTAATAACAAGGAACACAAAAGATCTGCGTCGGTGTTGACTACAGATACGGTCACTGAAATCAAAGACCGATTACTCGTCTCGCCAAATAAATCGATCAGACGTTTGTCTGTTGAAATTAATTTGTCTAAATCGACTGTTCATCGGGCAACCAAACGATTACAATTACGACCTTATCGCATTCAAACGGTTGATCAACTTTAGCGCAACAAAGAAAACCGGCTACAATATCGTCGATTTCTGCGTGAGGGAATTAATGTTATAGATTCGTTAGTTTTCACAGATGAAGCACGGTTTCATTTGGACGGCTACGCAAGCAGCCAAAACAGTAGAATTTGGACTGCTGAAAATCCCCACGTTTATCACGAAAAACAATTACACCTGTAGAAGTCGGGCGTGTGGTGCGCGATATCGCGGAAGAAAATAATCGGTCCTTTATTTTTCGAGTACACCATTAATGCAGAACGATATCAGGATATTTTATTTCAGTTCATCGCACTCTTGGAAGAGGAAGACAGATACTGCCGGCTACAACATGACGGTGCGACATCGCACTACGCAGGTTCAACTTCTGATTTCGTCGAGGAATTCTTTGGTAATCGTGTTATCGGTCGAGGCTTGTGGCCGCCAAGATCTCCAGATTTAACTGCGGCGGATTTATTTCTACGGGGTTATCTCAAAGAAAAAGCCTTCAGCAACAAACCACGAACGATTGAAAGTCATTATTGAACGAGCTGTATTAAATATCCAGCCACAAACTTTGAAAAAAGTTGCAAGAAACGCTGTAAAAAGAATTGAAGCTAGTATTCAAGAAGATGGCGGCCACTTCCAACATTTACTCTAAATGTAAGGTAATGGATGGTGTAATAATAAAAATTACATTTACATTTACACATGGCTTTTTATTATTTCAATACCTACCAATATAAGGTTGAGTTCCTTTTATATGGGACACTCTGTATTTAAGAGAGATGTAGCGGACTGTAGAGCGTGGTCAGTATTAAATGACAATCACCACGACATCGATTTTTCACGTTCCCCAAGGAAAGTTATTCAGGTAACATTCTCGACAGATTGTACTTTCGGTTAGGGTTATTAAAAAGGCCACAGAAAACTCCAGTCACGTTTGTTTTGAATTCAAAATGTTGAAGAATGATTAACCTGAAGGTTTCAGTACTGCAAGTACTTCAAACGTTTATAGATATTTATTTTATGGATGGTTTTTATTTTTTCAGATGACGCGTAGTTTCATCTTTCTGGATATATTAACAACCAAAACATACGGAGGTCTGAGAATCCTCACATATATCACGAAAAGCCTTGCAATTCTCACAAAGTTAGCGTTTGGTGAAAGGATTTCGTAAAGATAACGGACCCACTTTTTTCATAGAAATATTATCTGCAGAACGTTATTCATAAATTATTATAAATTCCATAACCTTGTTTGAAACCGAAGACGAAACTTCTGGTTACAACGATGGAAGTTTATGTGAAATTTTCGATGACCGCATAATTTCTAGCGGATTGTGTCCTCCACGGTCCCCGGATCCCTCGCTCTCAAATTTTTATTCACCCGATCATCTGAAAGGTACGGTTTTCAAGAGAAATAAGCGCACTTTGAATGAATGGACAAATCAGCGTAGCAACACAATTAGAAGTTGAACTGAACATGAAGAAACCAGCTGACGTTTGCATCAACACCGAAATGAACATTTATTGACAGATACGCGAAAAAATATTTAAAAATGTAATCTACTAAATTTTCTGTATCGTAAAATTAAATAACTGTTGTCGTTAAATACATCAGAGTGCGCAGTTTTATGAACATTCTTTACGATAATTAAAAAAATGATGCTTATAAAAAAATAAACCGTAAAAAATTACACATCAGACTGTTTTCTAACTTTCCTACAAGAAAAACAAAAATCGACTCGTTACGCTGACTGAAATCAAAAGTAGAAATGAAATTTTTATTTTAACACAAAGAAATTTTATTATTATTGAAACCAATAAATAGATACCACCATTGAAAACCACATTATAGTAGCAATACGGATGTAACATCTAAAATCTAATGGAAGAAAAATCGAATATTGGAAAACCGCTCATTCGTCTGAAGAAAAAAAAGGGGGCGGTACAAATCCTAGTTATATTATTTAAAAGTCTGGGTTGGCGGGTGCCGATTTATATTCAACGGGCAGCGATGCGCACCATCTTGGCCAGATTTGAGTGCCGAACGGACCCCGAACAGAAGAAACCAACCTTACCTTCTCCCCTACTTCCTCGTTCGCCACAGTCATACTATACTATTTCCCAATCCAGTCATCTTCTTTTTTACAACCCCTCTTTGTAACCATCTCCGTTCAGTCTGTAGTAGTAGTTATATTACTAAAACCAGATATTGCGGCTAGACGTAGCCGGTTGCTTTTAAACCATTAAATATTCAACGGACGTTATAGATCTTTGATTTGAAAAAAAATCTTTTTCTAATCCTAATACGAATAAAATGTATACTCAAAAGTCGCGACTTTGTATTAAAACCCGATTAAATCTTTTCGGTTTATCAAAAGGTTAAAACTAATTTACGTCTATAAATGAGTATTATTAAAAACAATAGAAATTTGTGTTTACGATTATAATTTTTTCGAAGTGTTACTGTACTTCGAATACATAATTTATTTATCTATTTTTTTTTTTTGCTTGATTATTTCACCGCAAAGCTTAAAGCTTGTACGTGAGAATATTAAAATGGAATTTTGTAGCGTATGAATATGCCATGAAAGGCCGAGGCGTTACCACTCCGACACGGATATCGGCATTATAGATTACATAATAATAATAATAAAATAATATTAGATTTTATATTATAATATAATATGTAATATTACAATACAATATTAAATCGAAGCGTGTAAAAACAAAATATTTTACTAATAATAAATTATTTTTACTAATTTAAAAAAAATAACTAGGGGCTGGACCTCCTGGCCGCTTCGCAGCCCCCGTGTTGGTCATCAACTTCGTGTTTTCAGCAGTTTTCTTACCGTTTTATAATATAGGGAGGATTATAAAATAATTCATTATTCAGAAGGCGTTAATCAAAATACCTAAGTACACGTTCAAAGAGATGCAGAAAATTCAGGTTTTTTTTTAAAGTTTTTAATTAGCATTATTAAAAATTCATTGACAAATTAATATTGGTTCGGTAAAAAAAAAATTATTGTATTTTGAAATAAACTGGTGAGAAGATACTTTAAAATATTTAAATAATTTATTAAATTAATAATGGCAACGCAAACATCAAAAATATTATGCATTACCACAAGTCAAAGTATTTCGTTGATTATACAACATAGATTTGATTCTAGTACTAGAGTGATATATGATTTTTCTGTTTTGTTTTGAAAAATGTAATTATTCGTTTTAGCAAATATTGTACATTCACAGATTCACACGCAATGGAAATAATAAAAGAACAATATAAGAAGAGAGAAACCACTCGAAAATTTTTGCAAAATAATGTCCTTTACGATTGCTTATATGGAAGTGAAGCAATAACACCTCAAAACAAAACAAAAAATACAAACTTTATTGCCCCCAATGTATTCTTTTTCGGTCATTTGCATTACTATTATGCATAGGAAAAAGTAAAAAAAAATATGCAATAAATAAAAAGTTAACTTTTTCGATTTTTTTTTAAGGGAGAATTTGTGACAAAAGTATTTAAAATGGTAAGATAATCATATAAGCATACAAGCTGTACTAAAATTAATATGAGGGTTGTTCGCAAAATGTTAAGAAATTTAATCCAAAATCTACCTACTCCCTGAAAATATTGACCCCAAAATTGTATCAACCAATTTCGCCTTATTCATAAGTCACTATACAAAATCGAATAAAAATCGGTTTATCCAGTGAAAACTTATTAAACGTCAAACATGCCTACACCCATACGTACGAATATTATCCCCACTTATTTTTGTCTTTTTGGGGTCCCTGGGTCACGGTACGTTGGGGTCCCTGGGTCACGGTACAGTCAAAAAACACATACCCCATTTTTGACTGATTACCATACTTTCCGTCGTGCAGCAGCTATAAAGCTAGAATGTTAGGAAAATAAAAATAAGTATTCAAATACAAAACCCTATCAAAATAATACGTATTTTCTTGTAATAAAAACTAGATACATTATTAAATGACTTTAAATTCAAAACTGTTACGTTTCCAAAGAAATCATATAACGTATGTTTACACAAAACTACATTGAAAATGGATGAAAATTTAGCCATCAGTTTAATAATAATATGAATACACACATCCAATTGAATTTTAAATTCAGTAAATATTTTTACGATTTACAATGAAAATACTAGACTTATGTTAAGGTATACAAATTTTTATTTTTTATATTCTTAACTGAAAGGAAGATATAATGTTAAAAACAGATAATTGAAAAAAAATTATGAAATCAAATTTTTCCAAAAAAAGATGTTGGGGCGTGACGTCATTGCGTGGGATGAACAAAAAAGCAGTCACGAACGCAACGAATTCTCTTTATCCTTATTGTTTTGTTTTTCTAAGACTATAAACAAAAAAAAAAAAAAAAAAAAGTAATTAGTGAAAAATTATTTCTACATTAACTAATATTGCTACAATCGAGTTAAAAGATATGAAAAGTTTCATTTAGCGATAACATAATTACGGTTAAATATTATTTAAGAAATAATAAGTGAAAACAATACCCTATTCTAATCTAGAAATTAAAATACTTAATTGAAGGCAAATGACTAAAACTAATAAATCACTGCCAAATTATTACTTAAAATTTGGTAAACTAACATACATTAGAACAAAAACCAAAACGAATTAAACAAAAATTATCTAAAGATAAAATATTTTTTCATACCATTAAAATAATTATTTCTTAGAATATATATAATTAAAAATCTACAAAAAAACTTAACATAAAATAAAACAGAATTAACTAACTGACAACAGAGTCGTTATACTTTTCTGGCACTGGTTATTTATATCTGTATAGCAAAAAATTAATGAAACATGGAAATCCAAAAAATTAAAAATCAGTATTTCTTTTACTGTTTTCTCCACCCCCCCTAAAATCACCTCCGAATATTTTTTTTTTATTTGTCTACGTTTACTATTTAAATGAAAGAAAATTTTTAAATATCCATTGAAAAAATGTACAACCAATAACATGTTGCCAACGATTTCTTTTCTGGGGATGGGCATATTATGATGAAATTTAATTGTAAAATTATTAATTAAAGTTTAAATAAACTAAAAAAAGTTTTAAAAAATCCGATATTTTTAAACTTTGATCGGCTCTCCCACCACCCATATTGTCCCCAAAGTAATTTTTTGGGACCACTTGAACTACTACTATGCTTAGGAAGAAGTAAAAAAATCGGTTTAAAAGTAAGCAATATCTTTTTTCAATTTCTAGGGAGGGGAAAAAGGTATTTTAAAATGATAAGATAATCATGAACGCATGCATTCAGCTTAATACAAAGTGAACTTACGTTAGCGAAATTCTGAGAAAATTGACCCCAAGTTTCTCAGGATTTCTAGCCCACCACCTGAAGTTATCGACCTAATTTTTTACTAACACCTTGTCTCTGTGACAAATTTCATCAAAATCGGGTTTATCCAGTCAAAAATTATTAAACATCAAACACGCAAACACACGAATGTAATGTCGGTGTAATGTCCGTACGTACGTACGTTATGATATTTTATATATTATATATCGTATATTTTTAAATTTTCTGAAGGATTATTTATTTATTTTGTTGAAAATTTTAAGTAAATTTAATACCGAATTTTATTAAAATATCTCAATTCGTTCCTAAGAAATAGTGTTTAATGAAAAACAAAAAAATGGTGGACAGACAGATAGTTTAGAAAATAAGAATTAGTGAAAAGAATTTTAAAAAATTTTCAAATTACGAGAAACAGTCCACATACAAAAAGTAACATCGAGCAGAATTCTGTGTAAACAAGGAAAGAAGAGATTTTGAACAATTAGTGCAATAACAAATTTATAATACATTTTTATTATTTATTTTTTATAATTAATTTTTTTATAAATATTTTCCAAATAATGAAACGATTATGTTTTTTGTTTGAAATGATAATACACCATTTTATTCTGCCATCTTTCAGACGGTTTTGTTTTTTTAATAAAGTCAAATTTTTCTTCACGTTCAGCTACGTTACTAATACAGAATATTTATTTAAACTATTTCTCAGAATTAATTTCTTTATAAATTTTGTTGTTCAACTTTGTATATTAATAACTTAACAACTTAATATGTAACAAACCCATAAATTTATGCTTTGCGACAGCAATTTTTTGTTTTACAATAATTTTCTAAAAAATTAAGTTTTCAATTTTTCAGATGAAAAAATTATTTAACCATAAAATTTACTATTTAATTTAAATGTCAAGTATTTCAGTACCGCTTCATTTTAGACTTAGAACAGAAATTAGGGTGAAAGTTTTCCCAAGTTATAATTTGAAAACGAAGCGATTGCTAACTCATGTTTATGTGAATTTTTTACTTTGATTTCACTAATAGAGTGAAGTTGTTTGGTTTTTTCACGAGATATTCTGTATATAGAAACAACGTAACCAAATTATAAAACGAAACCTTTAAAACAGTTTAAATTATTACAAAATAATGTTTAATTTTATTAACATGAATTCATTTCAATTTAAATTTTATTCGCCAGGATCACACAATTATTTATAGGTATAAGTAAAACAATAAAATAAGTTGGAAATACTTGTATTTTGTTCTTTTTTTTTTTGTTGAGGATGTGGTTAATAATTGCAAGAAAGTTTAAATATGCTTTTAAATGAATATAAAAATAGTTTTACCAATTATTTACGAAACTAAAAAAAAAAAATTATGATATAAACGTTCTTACCATAAACAACAATTGAAATAAAAATTAAAAATTAAAAAAAGGATATACAGTACCCAATTTATTACATCATATAAAATAAACTTTGCATTTTCAATTAAGAAAAAACTATACCGCTGAACGAACCTGCACAATTTTAACGGATATAACACACAAAGTTAATGTTGCACATATGCTTATCAAGTTTAAAAGCAAACTGTTGTAACTGTTTAAAAAACATCAAAGAACGACGTATTTTATCAGTGCAAACCACTTAAATGATAAAATTGAAAAAAAAATCATTTCCGGGTATACAATCTGCGTTGAGATAAGTTTTCTTTCGTCAATAATATTCAATAATAGATTGACAGTTCTCTACCAGCCAGATTGAAAATTATTGTATAATAGGAACAATTTGCTTCGTTCATA
This sequence comes from Lycorma delicatula, assembly GCF_047948215.1. Taxonomy (NCBI): domain Eukaryota; kingdom Metazoa; phylum Arthropoda; class Insecta; order Hemiptera; family Fulgoridae; genus Lycorma; species Lycorma delicatula. The sequence goes on along the minus strand of NC_134459.1, from coordinate 174,125,415 downwards.
AAATTATTAATATTGCCAGTTTAAATAAAACCTTTTCTAACCCGGTTTGTTTTACCAATCCCCGTTAAAATAAAGCTACCTTAATAAGAATAAAAATTCAAAAATATCGGACTGAAATAATTTTTTTTTAATAATCGATTAATATATTAAACAAACAAGAATGAAAGTTTCGCTAAAAATCGGAAAATTTACATCGGGTTCATGTGAATTGTTTGGGTAGAAATACACGAGAGAAATTTTAAATTAATTAATTAGATTAAAATAAACGTGGAAAATATAACAGCGGAATAATTATATGCGGCTCGAATAATTTTACTAATAATTTTGATTAACGGGTACAATCAACCGTAAAAGAAGCTGGCAACGTATTTTTATAATTACCAAAATAAGATGTAAGCATTAAAATTCCCAAATTAAGAATAAAAAAATGTTTTTATTTCAAAGCCTTCCTTATATTCTGTGGAGAAAATTTAAGAAAACTTTATAAAGAAGTGATCCTTAACATAAAAAAAATTAAAGATAATTGTTTACAAATATTGAAAGAAAAAGCATAACTTTTGAAAAAAATTGCTTCTCATTTCCGGTCCAGAATATAATATAGGCACTAAAGCTTGTTTATACATAATATCCCTTTAATTGGTGAAGAAAAATATTTAAATAAAATAGAGGTGGGAAATAAATTTTAAGGAAAAATTTTCCACAAATATTTACATATAGGTTAAACTAAACAAATTTTCTTAAGTAAAGTTTTTCTAAATGTAGCATCCACTCCAATAAAGGCTAAATCAACAGCGTAAAATATTCTGTGTTAAGGTCCCAGGATTATAATTTTTGAAAATTGTACACGTTTTTCATAGCCTATACATGATGTATAAAGTAAAAAAAAAAAATGTAAATTTTAAAACCAAAGAGAAAAAGAAAAATACATATACATTTCAATTTTAAGAGGTGCGAGGGGTTGATTTTTGAAAAATGTTCTCGGATTATTTATATATAAATTACAGTAACCAATTACTTTTAAAGTTTTTTCTAAAATAATATAAAGAAAATATTTAAAATATTCAGCTTAAAAGAAGCCTATCGATTAGCAGTTTATATTAAATACATTTTTTTTTAAATACATAGATCGGTGTGAAAATGGGTAAAATAACGTGGAAAATGTAGGTACGACTGGAGCTGAAGTGAGGAGGACTGTTCATTACCTGCATATTTGAGTACTGGCAGTTTGTGTCGTCGTTAGCTCTTGAACAAGGGTGCGTAATCGTGTGTTGTTGTTTGATAAAATACGGTTAACCGCTGAAGAACGTGTATTCGTAATAGAAACTGGTATAGAGCCATGAAACCTCATGTTGTGTGTCGGCGAAAGTCGAAGGAAAAATTCCAAAAGTAAGCACCAGCGAAAAGTGTTATTCAGAAGTCAGTTAAAAACTTTCGTAAAGCAGATTCGGTGTTAAAACCAGAAATGTACACTACACAAGTCAGTTTTAACAACGCAGGTTATACAGGGCATGAAAGCGGCGGTAGAAAGATCTCCTTGCAAATCTTTGCGGAGACTTAGCCGGGAAAAGAACATTTCATTAGGTTCAGCCCGCGCTGCAACAAGGAGAATACTTAAATCTTATCCGTATCGAATTAGGTTTCCCACGAGTTAAGATTGCTTATTATATTGTAAAGGTTCACTACTATCAACGGTTCAAGAACCTCTTTAGAGAAAACATTGGCGTTTTAGATCCACGTATTTTTCACAGATGAAACGTGGTTTCACCTCGATGGGTGTGTTAATAGTCAGAACTAACTGACCTGGGGTACTGAAAACCAGCACATTTTCTTTAAGTATCCCTTACACCCACAAAATGACGACGAATAATAGGTCCCTTGTTTTTTTTTTGAAAAAAACTGTGGATGCTACCGTCTAGCAACAGATTATCCAACAGTTCAGCTGCCTTACTGCAGGAGGATGAGCGTATCTACTGATTGCAACAGGACGGCGTCACTTGCTATATAGCTCGCTCTTTTATGGAGATGCTACAGGGTTTCTTCAATGGAACAATCATTTCTAAAGTATTGTAGCCACCAACATCCCTGATCTAATTAGACCAAAATTCTTTCTGCGGGGTTACTTATAAGAAATTGTTTATAGGAGCGACCTACACGCCTGTAGAAATTGAAGACATACACATTACCGATGCCATCCAGCAAATAGACAAGGTACAGCTAACATGAGTAACCAAGAACTCGGTAAAACATGTTGAAAAGTCCACAGAAATGGACGGACATCAATTTTCAACACCTGTAAATTATTTTGTAAGTGTTTGCCAATAAACTATTAATTATAGACTAAGCTACTGACGGGATCTCTTTTAAATTGAAGACTACAATGAAAAGATTTTTTTCTTTTACCGAAAGTATACTGTAACTCAGTCGATTAGTTTTTAATTAATACTAATTAAAACGTGTTTCAAAAAAGCTGAATCCTCTGCATTCCTTTCAACGTTTACGTAAATATGTGTCAAATAATTTTCATTAAAATCTTTTGAATTTTAATGTATTTTGTAATTATTTTTTAATATTTAGTATCTTCATATATTTACTAAACATTATTACATTATTTATATTACTTTAATTAATTATTATGGACTTCTATCACATTTTTTTTTCTCATAGTATAATTAGTTATAATAAGGTAAATACGCTACGATCTATATTTTATTGGAATTTCCCTTAATTCATCCAGGAAAATGTTCAGGCGGTTCATTTTATTAAATCGTGCAAACGCAATTACTATTATCCATTCCTGAAACGATCTCCATAATGTATTTTTATGTACCGATCAGCAAAAAATGTATTTCATTTTATAAGATTAAATTTATTAAATTGAAAAATGTGTAAAAGGTACGTTAACTAATTAGTTTTTCATTTTTTTTTTTTAACAATTAAGAGTTTTATCTACTGGCGTTAATATATGCATTTGATATGAGACAATTTAAAAAGATTTAAGACCACATGTACTTTAATATCGCAAATAATTATTATTATTTGTTACACAAGGATTTTTTTAGACGGTTACCACGATTAAAAAACCTGAAAAATCTTCATAACCTTTAAAGGTCCTCACGTCCTTAAATTTAGTTAGTTCATTTTATGAACCCAAGATTTATTAAATACAGCACTAAACTGTACTTGAAATGATAATATTTATCGTAAATTAAAAAATACCATTTTTAACTGATAAAATTGAACACTTTTTGAAAACTTTTTGCGTTTGAAAAATCAGATAATATTTCCCGAAGACCGAAAAAGTAGTAGAAGAGTGTAGCAGTAGATCTTTAAGTAAACATAATTATCAAATATATATTACTAAATAATATTACAAAATTTTTTAAAAACTTTCTTTATACATTTTAGTTATACTTTAATCAAATTATCATACATTGCATGAGTTTAATTAGTAGATTAATTTGGATTTCAAACGATAACATCCGTTTTGCAGATTTTGAAATTTTTTTACACCGGAACCATAATTTACCCCCGTAGGAGGATATTTGCAGAAGTAATGGTGGAATATTGTATAGTCACCCGACCTTAATAACTGTGCAAAATTTCATCAATCGACAATGTCAGGAAATACGTTAAATTAAAGATGCAAGATTTGAGGACAAACACATGAAAAATAACATCGTAAGTTAAAGAAAAGCAAGAAATAAAGGAACTCCACCACTAGGTGGTCTACTTCTTCAAGTTTCTTTTTTATTTTTTTATAAATTTCAGAATCATTTCATTGATCCTTGTATTACTGTATTAAAAAAAAACAAATCCAAGTATAAATAAATAATAATTGTTTAAAAAATTAGGCACAGCTATTTTACGATAAAAAGAAGTGTTTTGTTAATGCGATCGGTACAAAGTAGACGTCTAGTAATCCTGTGTTATGTTTAAATAATCTTTTTTCATCTGTAAATTTAAGTTTGTAAAATTTACATTACTATAAGATAAATAAATATTAACAACTATTTTTAAGAAACTTTTAAAAAAAAATTTATAACAAACGAATTGATGAAAGATGTAAACCGTTAGCGGTAAAGAATATCTTACATTAATAGTTAATAAATAAAGTTAGGTGACCACATATTTCTTCGTTATAAAACGGTATACAATTCGAATTTATTTTTATTTTTTTAATTTAAATACACCGGATTAAGAAAAAACTAATTAAGAGATTAATCAAGTTAAAATAAATTAAAACACAGTAAAATTAAAAAAAGTGTACAGGATTTTTTTTTTTTTTTTTTTGATTAAGGTGAAAAAATAACTTCACCGGTTCAACTACCTAACTTTAAGTAATAAAAGACAAAAGTAAATGAAAAATAAGGGAAACGAGAAAAATGTTGCCGAGTAGTTTAAACCACGTACACATACCATCACTCTTTACAGTATAAAATTGCGCCCAACAGATGTGTATGTGCGCGCGCAAAAAAAAGAGCATCAGTCACTGCATAGTGTGACAGAGGTATTAATTTTGCAACAGACTTTGCAGATCGTTGCCGCAGTAAAATATATACTATTTAAAAAGGTTATTTAAAGGGAAAAAAAGCCTGATCTAAATATAATGAAATGAAATATCTGATTTTTTTTAATAAATTACTTTATTAGATTTATAGGATAAAATTAAAGCGTACTGAAAATATATACAAATCAATAATTTCAAAATTTGAAATGGAAAATATTGTAACACATTCTAACTCGCTCTGCTCGATCAAAATATATTGAAAAAAGTGTATATAAATATATATATATATCAAATAAAAATATTTTTCTGAAAACCTTTAGAAAAAAAGAATAACAGTCGTATACAAATAGCACTTAAAAAAGAAAAAAAGTACTCGCTGAACTTTGGCAGATGATTTGGTTGTTTAGCACACTCTCAAAAAGAAACGAATAAAACAGGACGCTTATAAAAGTATCCTAAAAAAAATACAAACATAAAATACGAAAAATTAAATCTGGTGAAAAAGTATAAATATCTGGATGAAATTATCACGAAAAATAGGGTAAATAAATAGCTTTAGAAAACAAAAACATAACTCTAAAATACTACAGAATGTACCGTAAGTTTCCGTGCATAGGAAAAATAAACGCTTTTGTGTAAAACCGTGATTATGTATTTATTAATTATTTATTTTTATCTATTCTACGTGCGGGAACTTACGGGCAGCTGCATATATGACGAAGGACATCTGTAAGAAAAATCATATGACGTAATTAAATCGCTTTCTTTGAACCGATGCGAAAATGAACATTTTAACACACTAATAGAATCGGTAATATTGAAACAACTGTAATTAAAACAGAGAATATACAAAAAATAGAAAGAAGAATCCCGATGAAAAATTTCACCTAGATTTCAGATGAATTTGAACTGTCAAATAACACTATACTAAAACTCGGCCGATTCAATTATTGATTTTGCTCAATTAATTTGTGTCCTTGTTACGTGCAACCTTGTTTTAAAAATGTGTCCCAGAACTGCATCTTCAGTAGTTTTAGAGAAAAATTTTCTAAAACCGAAAAGTTGTAGATGGAAAGCGCGACTTTTAAGGTTTGGAAAAATTTTATTTTGTTAAAATATCAGTAACCAAATAAAGTTGAAAAATAAACTTTTAGATATTTATTCTGAGAAAAATTTGTATAATTAACGTCAAGAAAGAACGTATAAGATTTCTGGAGATGAACCCTCAGAAAAGAAAGATAATATATGTGACGAAATGTAAAGATAAACAGGGTTTAACTACGGAATTGGAAGAGAATAATGTTAGAGAAGATGAATAATTTCGAGTATCAAGGAACAATGAATTCTTCTGATGGATAGATTGATGGAGAAGTAAACGATCGAGTAAGTAAAAATAACCGGCTGAGTAATACAATTAAAAGGGAAGTCAGCTCAGAAACCAAGATTAAAATTTACGACATTATATTTTCCCCGGTTTTAATGTACGTTACAACGTCCCGTCTGAAAAGATATAAGAATAGATTGACAACAGCGAAAATGAAAATCTGAAACGGGAATTGTAGAAAACAAAATGTGAAGAAATCAGGAATACTCCCATAAGAAAATGTATTCATTTTAAACAAACAAAAAACTTCTTTAACTTATTTTTTTGGAAAATAAGTTATTTATTTTAAGTTGAATAATTTCTTAATTAGTTTTTTCTTACTCTAGTATATTTAAAGAATAAATTCGAATTATATATCATGCTAAATATGATAAACTTTATTAGCTTTGTTTATCTGTTAATTTATTAGCTTTGTTTAGCTTGTATTAATTTGTTTTTTAAGAACAGAATTGCATTCGGATGGAATGACGGAAACAGAGAAGAAACATAAACAGAACTGGTTAGAGCATATCGATAGGATGGAAGACTATATGCTTAAGAGCCTTGAACTTTCGTCCAGAGGGTAGATGAGATCGGGATCGGGCCAGATAGATCGGGTGGAAGACTTTGTGATGTCGGAACAGGAATTGGATCCTAATCCATGACAGCTGAAGAAGAAGACTGTCATAAGAAGTTAGCTGAAGCGTTGCTACAGAAGAGGTAAAAAGAGTTTTGCGATTGTTTGGTTAAGTGGTGAGAATGAACGAAAATAGAATGCCAAGAATGACCCACCGGGTTGGTCTAGTGGTGAACGCGTCTTCCCAAATCAGCTGATTTGGAAGCCGAGAATTCCAGCGTTCAAGTCCTAGTAAAGCCGGTTATTTTTACACGGATTTGAATACTAGATCGTGGATACCGGTGTTCTTTGGTGGTTGGGTTTCAATTAGCCACACATCTCAGGAATGGTCGAACTGAGACTGTACAAGACTACACTTCATTTACACTCATACATATCATCCCCATTCATCCTCTGAAGTATTATCTAAACGGTAGTTACCGCAGGCTAAACAGGAAAAGAGAGAGAGAGAGAATGCCAATAATGATGATGCAGGTAAGATCAGTGCGAGTAAGTACAACAGGTCGGCCGAGAGTGGACTGGGAAGTATACGTAGCTGGAATTCTCCATGAAAAGGAAACTTTTCAGGAAGGGAGAATGGCGACGGACAGAAAAGAATAAAAGAAATGGCTAGGTGCAATTGACGATTAACGGCACAAAGGGAAAGGTAAACGAGAAGAAAACGAGTAAAATTTGTATAAATTAATTTTTAGAGAAAATGAAAAATTAAATTCTGAAAATCTTGCGCTACTAATAATTATCCGGAAGTTCTAGGTTTGAGTTCTGATCAGGACAAACAAATATTACATTAAAAGTACGTTATATCTGCTACGAAAATTTATATTTATTTTTCCACTTAGTCATCATTTACAGATGTACATTTCTCGCAAATATGACACAGTTTTCTGTTTCCGTCATAGTAAAATGCGGGCAGTCACCTTGATCCACGACCTCACTGAGGCCTTCGGATCATCATCCCTGTTTAATTGAGGAAAAATAGGGAAAATCGCAGTAACAAGTATGGAGAATGTGGAATATGTTCAAAATTCAGCTACACCAGTACTACAAGCGATGTGTATGATCGAGCATTATCATGTAGCAGAATTAACGGCTCTGTGGATTGTCGAACACGACACACACATCTCCTAAGGTGATAAAACACCAAACACCAAAAAGAGGTTTTTAACTTCCTTTTGGTACTTTTCATCAGCCACAGAAACTGGACATTCACAGCGAGGTTCAATATTTGCTTTACCGGTTTCTGATGCTGGAAATTTTATTCTGCCCATCTATTTATCGTTCTTCCATCAACAGTTTAACCACCGAAACGGTTTTTAGATGACGATGAAACGTCACTTTTCTGCGGTTAAAAATTCAATCGCTGCAGCTTAGTTTAGACATGTTGGCATAGCAGGCAACTGATTCCTAACCATGGCAACCTACATAAAATGAAAGGGCCTGGCCTGCCGAGTTTTGGAATACTGGTGATGGTAACTACAAGTTGCCAGCACCTGCCAATTTGTGAAAAAGTTTGTTTACCCGTTAAGTTCCGGTGTGAATTGCATTTCAGCCGCCCCTCGTAATATTAAACTTTTCGTCTAAATTCTATGAATGATAACGTTTAAATGGCAACTATCATAAACATAAAGATCTTTTTGGGTGCGCAGAAGCGGAGGCTTTCTGTTTAACAAGTCCAAAAATGGTAATTTTAATCCTAGACTAACAATCTGTAATATTATTAAAAAGTTTATATAGAATTAAGATCATTAAATTAAAATCAGAATATTTTTATATTTCTCAGTATTCTGTTGCGCGTATTTGTTATATCACATTTAAGATGAACGTGATGTAACTCGAGATTTAAGATCTTAAAAAGTCAAAGTAATACCTAAGTAATTTATTAATGTTTCTGGAATGCTTCTTCCAGTAGTTAACATGTCGCACAATTATACTGTTTGCAAATTACTCGTATTTGTTTTGAAATAATTATTATTAATTAATAATTGTGTTTGCTTTTCTGTTAATGGTAGATAAATGATACTATTCCATTGAAAAATCTATTACTGATCGTTCCATAAACGAAATTATTTTTTGTGTTTATTTGTTATTTATTAATTTAAAGAAACTCCCTATTCGGATATTTGATTATTATTAATAGAAAGAACCAAATTTTAATTTTTTTTCTGTTCTGTGTTAATTTTGGAATAAAAAGGGATTTTAAATCTTAAAATAGATTTTTTAAATAAAAGCGACATTTATTCTTTCCATTGTTATTTTATTTTTATTATAAAATAAGATTGCACTCGCACGTAATTTTACTGCTATTCCTTGCATCGTCTTTACTTTTTTCTTTAAATTTTAACTTGTTTTTTCTTCTTTTAAACCTTGAGGGTAAATACAGTTTATGTATAGAAGTTAAATAAAATTTAAAAAAAATAAAAATTGGTTACATTTTCTTTTCTATTTTGTTCCATGAAGTTAATTTGCTTTCAAATGTGTATTATTGTGTTTATTTTTATATTTGGAAAAAATAACCTGCGGGTATATAATATACTTTCTTACCTTTTAGGATTTGCAATTTTCTTTTAGTCAATTAATTTTTTCTTTAAATTTTTACTTAAATAGTTATAGAGCAACATAATAAACTATATAAAGTAAATTGTACTAAATTAGCTTACTTTCTGTGTTTTTGCAGATCTTGAGCCCCCCTTGATCAAAAAAACTTTAACTGATTTGGGTATTATTTTCTCTTCCACTCCTAGCACGGTCACTTTAATATTCGTAGTTGACGCGTTTCGGAGTACCCGCATTCTGAAACCTACTTTTGGCACCGAGTCTTCCTGAGTAGGAATCGTCGAATAAATAGCCCCACCCTCTCTCCATCTGTACTGTCTCTTCTGACATCTTCTACTTTGTCAATCCCGCTCTAACGGTTATGCAATTTATTGAAACTAATCCTTCTGACTCTTTATTTTAACAATATAAAATTTCTAATTATTACATCGGATTGATTGTTCGTTTGTTTGTTAATTATCTCCCGTCCTTTTAATTTTAGGCTAAAAAATTTTAATTAAATTTTAGGACAATAATTTTAAATTGTTAAGAATCAGAAAGATCAATCTCAATAAATTGTATATCCGTTAAAGCGGGAGAGGCAAAGCAGTAGAGGCCATGACAGTAGGGATGGTGAATGGGAGGAGCTTAACATCGCTATTTATTCGTCGATACCAACTCAGGAAGACTCAGAACTAAAAATAGTTTTGAGAATGCAGATACTCCGAAACGCGTCAACTACGAATGTTAAATGCTAGGAAGGGCAGAAATTTATAACAGTCTAATCAATTATGATAATCCTAACGGTGTAGAAAAGAAAAAAAATTGAATTGAAAAAATCCGGAAGGGCTTTTGAGCAATTCAGAAAATATAAAATCGCACGATAAAGAATGATTTGCAGTAAATTTCATTTTGGATATATGATTAAAATGTTTTTTTTTATTTTGGTTCATTAAATCGACAACAATATCATAGGATTTGATTAATTTATTACATTTAATTTCTTTATCTAATATAAAAGTTATTATTCACTATTATGATATTTGACCGATTTCATTTTAAAAGTAACTAATACCTTAAGATAAGACGTTTAACACAAATACGATGGACAGTTTTACCTAAGTTGAGGTTCTACCGAGGTCATATATAACTCTTTGGTCATTCTTGTAGTTGAAAGGAAAACCATTAATGTAGTATACAAAATAGTACACTAATAGATTTTTGGTAGTGTTTTCTGTTCGTCTAAAATAACGTGAACGATAACGAACGTCGGTCAAAAAGGTTTGGAGAGTATGAACATTTACCAGGATAAAACCAACGCCTGGTAAAAGACGGTAAAGCAATAAGACTCGAAACAAGTTGTTGGAAATACCCAAAGTCCCCGTCAAAAGCAAACAAATTAATTTGCGCACTAAAATACCAATCTTTAAATAAAGATAGAACTGTAACAAAATGTAATTTTTTTTTTTTTGAGAACTTATTCTAGCCCAAAATCCATGCGAACTAAGCCGCAGCATCAGCTAGTATCATATAAGGACTTGAAAAAAATGTATGTAAGCTACACATAATGTAACAATACCCTATAGTAAGTAATCGAAAACCCTTTTTATTTATTACTCCTCTAGGTCACGGAAGGTAACCCACCGGGTTAGTCTAGTGGTGAACGCGTCTTCCCAAACCAGCTGATTTGGAAGTCGAGAGTTCCAGCGTTCAAGTCCTAGTAAAGCCAGCTATTTTTTACACGGACTTGAATACTAGATCGTGGATACCGGTGTTCTTTGGTGGTCGTGTTTCAATTAACCACACATCTCAGGTATGGTCGAACTGAGAATGTACAAGACTACACTTCATTCACACTCATACATATCATCCTCATTCATCCTCTGAAGTATTATCTAAACGGTAGTTACCGGAGGCTAAACAGGAAAAAGAAAGAAAGAAAAAGGACACGGAAGGTAAAGAAATATGATTTATAGGGTAAAACTGTTTTTAGGACGGGTAGTATCTTATTTCCACCCTTCTGCTGAATGTTGTTATCGATGACGCGATCAGAAGAGCCAGAGAAATATTTTGTTTTGAGGACTATAAAAAGATTCCTCCATTGAACCCGTTACACCTGCCTAACTATTTCATTATAGTAAATAAAAAGAATTTATTATTTTTTACGTTATTTTTATCAATTTTTATTCCGTTTCATAAAAACTTATATCGGAATTGAAAAACGTAAAGATACCTTTTTGAATTGTTTGTATTATTCTCTGTACTTTAAATGAAATACCTATGAAAAAATATCGTGGAACGGGTTTCTTTTTTCCTTACTTTTTAAATATACAAACTATTTATAAAATTTATATTTTTTTATTTCGATCGGGCAACTTTAGGATTAAATTGTGCAGTTCAAATCGACGACATTTTATATCGCTTACTTCAAAGATACAGTTAGTAATTTAATTATAACTAAATTAAGTTTTATTATCAAAATAATCTATTACTATTTTATTTTATTTAACAAATATTTTACCTCAGACTAATTAGTTGTAATAAATATTTTTAATTTATGATTGATCAGTAATCTGTCACTGAAAATGAACTTTAATTTTGGAATCATCTTGAAAACATCAATCTTAATTTATGTAAGTAATGAAATATAAGTAAGTTTACTGTAAGTTTTTCTTACAGTTCTTTCTTAGTTCTCAGTTCTTTTCATATACAGTTCTTTAAGTTAAACTTAAATTTTACCTTTTGACGAACTTTAACAAAATCAGTCGATCAGTTGTGATGTATATAATTTAATTATGCAATTTTTATATATTTTAATCATAAATTATAATCCCTCCTGAAGATGGCAGAAAAGCCGAAAAAAGAAAGGGTTCGATAAGCAGGTTATATTATACACAATAAGATTACTATAGTTAATGAATTTTTTTTCAATATTTAATTAAAAGAAACAATTTGCTTGAAAGTTACGATCTGCAATAGAAACTGTAAATCCATATTAAATATAATTGATTTGTTTTAGCCGAGTTTATATTTTAATTTTGAAATTATTTTTTCGACCAAAAAATTTAATTACATTAAAAATAAATAAATCATTTTATTTCTTTATTACATAATAAAAAATATATAAAGTAATAATATATAACTGTATATATATAGTATATATGAATAATATGTATGTAGTCACCTTTACTATTCCAGAGTTTATTAAGTCTGTTTGTTAAGCCTTGATTGATTGATTCGGACCGTGTCCGTAGAATTTTAATTTTCACTTTATTAACTGAATATACTGAAATATATTCTGGAATTTTACACCTTGAAAAATCTATTTCATCTGTGTTAACTACTCGTTTAACGATCCTTGATTTCCTCGCTTATAAAAAATAGATTGTAAAACTCAAAGAGCACTGACAGCTAGAATTTCTAATATTAAGTCGAACAACCTTTACGACATAACTCGAGCGAATACTAAATCAACATATGTTATTATTCGTGGACGTGAATTTTTTGAATGAGAATATTTTAGTATGATGTTTCCTATCCCAGAAGACATCCTCGTTTAAATGATCGCAAAAAGAAGGGAAGGAAGGTTGATGACGTTTAATTATTATTCAAAATTTATTTACACGTTACATAAATGCATTAAAAACCAATATATTAGTTTTTTTACGTGTTATTGACAACAATAATTAATAATTTTTTAAATACTAATACTAGTTTGAGTATTTACATACAGTGTCCCGTAAGTTAGCATATGTAGAAAATAAACATTATTTATGAAAATCATATTTATTTATATAATATGCTGAACGTAACTACCATTATTTTAAAAACACATTTCGTTGCGTGAACTGCATTGCTGAAGAACACCGTAACCCCATAATTTTCTATACGTAGGAAAAATAAGGATCTTTCTTTATGAAGGCCATGGAAGCATAAGGAAAAGATACAAAAAAATAATCTCAAGCGACGTATCACCAATGAAATTAATAGCGTAGCTCCAGCTGAGCTTAGCACAGCACTGCTTTTCGTAAAAAATTTTTATTTTTCCTTTGTATGGAAATTATTAATGGGATACTCTGGATTAAGAAATTAAACATATGATTTTGTTTTTGAGTAAAGAAAATACTGGTAATAAATATGTTTAGTTTAATAACTTATTTTAATATTCAATTAAAATAATCAACGGTTAAAAGAAAGATATAGATTTTTTAAATCCTTTTTTTCTATATTTAATAGGGATTCAATTAGATTTTTTTTCAAATCCACAGTGTTCCTAAATTTTCTAAAAATGTATTCTTTTGTAAATTATATTTAAATACATCAAATAATTATTTAAACGTAAATGTCGTATTCTACTATATATTACAAAAAATCATAAAAAACCAATTTTTATTATTGAATGAATGATGGCATATATAAAAATATTATTTTATTTTATTCCTTTCTTATTTATTTTATTACTTTTAGGTTTTATTTTTTTATGAAGTTCGTTTTTCTTTATCCCTCCGGAGTTTACAGTCCCGCTAGTAGTGTACCCACTTATTATTTACGCAGCAGTATTTTGATATTCAAAATTTTACGGTTCCTCTTTTTGTCAAGGTGGTTGTTTGTATTCAACGGTTATAAATTTGACTTTTTTTATAGTGCATTACATCGTTTGACAAAATACATTTTAGTTTAGGCTTTAAAAAAAATTATTCTTACTAGATATCTCAACTTATTTATAAATTATTTTTATGTATAGTATAAATAAACTTTCTATTCTGATCTTTACGTAATAAAACAAATGTTTTAAAAGGGATGAACGACGAGTCACGTGATCTATGTTTTTTGACCTTGTCAAGTATATTATCAGGAAAATATCTGCCTCGTCGGGAATCCTGTAACCACAAATTTACAAGCGTAAGATCGGAGTCGGTTTGGGGTCGTGTGACTTAACGAACACACTGAACATTCTGTATTTAAGTTAATGGAACAAAACCTTTATTCATTTTATTTATTTATATTTTCCTGACATAATAACCCTAGAGCTATCCTTTTCTTTTTCCTGTTCAGCCTCCGGGAATTACCGTTCATAAAGATGATATGTACGAGAAAAGTAATGAGATTGGTAATACTGCGAGCGATCTGGTAACGCTGTGTCTACCGGTCTGTGCTAGACCGGTTTGTTCATCCCTTCCGCATGCTCAGTACGAGTTTCAACTCCGTTCAGCCAACACATTATTTTTGACAACGCTATCAGTGAAGTCGTGTTTCTGTTGTGTGTTACGAAAATGGAGCATCGGAATATAGAGCGACGTTGTGCAATCAAGCTGTATGTTAAACTTGGGGAATCCGCCAGTGTGACCTTTGAAAAGTTGAAAAAGTCCTATGGGGAACATTGGTTATCAAGAGCACTAGTTTTCCGCTGGCACAAATCATTTTTGGAAGGCCGAGAACACGTTGAAGATCAACCTCGCTCGGTCACACTCCGTCATCTCCTCGACCGAAAAAATGTCGAATGAGCAAATCAAAGATCAAAACCATGCTGATTTGCTTTTTTGACAGTAGGGGTATCGTGCATGAAGAATTTGTTTCTCCAGGACAAACTGTCAACCGTTTTACAAAGGTGTCCTTGAAAGGCTCAGAAAAGGAGTGATTCGCGTGAGACCAAACACTGCAGACAAGTGGCTTCATCATGACAATGCCCCGTGTCACACGACCATTTCTATCAGGGAAGTTTTGACCTAAAAACGCATTCCTACGATTCCTCAACCCTCCTATTCACCTGATTTGAGTTCTTGTGAATTTTTTCTTTTCCCGAAATTGAAACGTGTCTTAAAAGGACTCATTTTGGAGAACTCTGGAGAAAAGACTGTGACCGACCAGCTAAAAGCCCTAATAGTTGAAGCCTTCCAGTGCTGCTACCAGGAGTGGGAACAACGACTCCGCCGGTGTATAGCTGCCCAAGGGAACTACTTTGAAGGGGATATTATTGTTTGACAAAAATAAAAACTTTGGCAAGTAAAAAGTCAGTCTTATTACTTTTCTCAGACACCTCGTATAAAATTTATTCACGCAAATACTTGAGGGTGTACCCCTGACACCATCTGCTTCAATTTTTTCCGGTTTAGATCGTTTATATTCATTTTAAATTATCACCTGGTATTTTACCTAATGGCAGGTCCCTTTTTTATTCTTTTTTTTCTAGCGTCCACCGGTCCTTTCATTGCGATAGTCGATAATCTATTTCCTTTAACCGCATCTTCTTTTACTTTTTTATTGTAATTCCCGCATAAGTGCTATTTGTTCTTTAATCTTGTAATTCTCTAGTCTTCACTTTATACATTCATCTTATTTTCTCATTCTTTTTCATATCGACATCTTAAAAACCTCAATTCAGTCTTTCTTCCTTTACCTCTCGTTCGTGCTTCACTTCCGTTCAACAAGACAGTCGTTCGGCTAACCTCTTTATCTTTTCTCCTATTTCGTAGCGCTATTCACTTCTCAGTCGCACAGACCCCAAACATTTATAATTTTTTATTTTTTCTATTCTTACTTCACTAGTTTTAAATATTTGTATTAAAAATTTGGATATAAACACAGTCATGTGATCAATTTCCCAGAACCAATTGCGACATAAGAAAACAATTAAAAAAATGGATAAAAACACAGAAAAGAAAAACGTTAACTAAGGGATACTATAAATGAAGTGAAATGGGAAATGTAGGTCATAGATTGCTTTCCTTTAGGAAATAGAATGATGACCAAACCGATGTCATGTAAATGTAAGCAACTTATGTCAGGTATACGTAAATATAACGAACCCCCTTTACCCTGTTGGCTATTCAACGATGTTATGACAATACCATTAACATTACAGCGGGAGAAGAAAGGATTGCAGCTATTAGTTAATAGTTAGGGGCTGAATAGAATGTATTGCTTTGTATGCGGTTATACAAGCGCCCGACTCGTTGCTTTGTGAATGTCGGTAAGCTACCTCCACTCGGTACTATCACTACCACCGTTACGGCCGGGTCTGTTCTAACGTTATTCTACAACGAACAACACGACCAGAAACCTTTGTTTTTAGGTGCCCACCCGATGTAATCCCTTTTCTGAATAATCTACAACAGCGGAAAACCACACGTTGGTCATTTAATACTTTATGCAAAATAGTAATAATAATCACTGAAAATTTGAACTTAATAATTTATTAATGCGATAATAATGTACTTGTAAATAGAAAATTTGGACATAAAGCTTAAACATAATAGTTAATCAATATAAAGACCGATCGGTAATATTCGAAAAAAGCTAACAAAAAAGTTGTAATACTTTCCTGTCATTGGCTTCTTATTAGTTGAAAAATGAAAAACGTTACCTAAGATTTATTTTTTTAGGCGGGGGAAATTTATTATGAAGTATTATCGTAAAATTAAATAAATCCAAACATTTTTTAAAATTTTAAAAATCAATATTTGAAAACTTTTTTGGTTTTCCTACGTTTACTACGTCGAACGGAAGAAACTAAAAAAAAATTCCACCGAAAAATATACAACAAATAAATATTTAACTAAGATTTATTTTTTTGGAGATGGGATGAATTATAATGAAATTTTATTGTAATATTATTAAAGTTTAAACTAAAAATTTGGTGGTAGCGTCTCGATCTTTCATCCGAAGGTCCCAGGTTCGAATCCTGGTCAGGCATGGCATTTTCACATGCTACAAAAGTTATCATTCATCTCATCCTCTAAAGTAATACCTAACGGTTGTCCCGGAGGTTACAGAAAAAAATAAACAAATAAAAAAAATTTTTTAAACTTTGATCGTCTTCTTTACCCCCAATATTTCCCCCAAAGTATTTTTTTGGACCATTTACACTAGTACTATGCTTGAAAAAAAATTCATTTAAAAAATATGGATTAAATGAAAGAATAATTTTTTTTAAATTTTTGTAGAACGGGAGAATTTTGGGGCAAAACGTTTTATAATGCTAAGATAAGCATTTGCAAAATTAAAAGAAAATTATTTTAAAGAAATTATCTACCTCCGTCCCCTGGAAATATTAATCCCAAACTTTAGGAACAATTGAAGAGTCGCCTCGGAGAACAATTTGTATGTTAATTTTTGGCGGTTCTGTGTTTAATATGAAGTAATGTTGTCTATTATATTAGAAACATATTGGTATAAAGATCAGCTGAGTCGTTC
This sequence comes from Lycorma delicatula, assembly GCF_047948215.1. NCBI lineage: Eukaryota > Metazoa > Arthropoda > Insecta > Hemiptera > Fulgoridae > Lycorma > Lycorma delicatula. Next base: position 174,108,183 of record NC_134459.1, on the reverse strand, counting down.
ATTTTAAGAATCTATTAAAGACGTTCATTGTTGACCTTTCGTGAAGGAAGTTGTATATCGTTATCCATTGTGGCTGAGGTAGAATTGTCTTTCAGCCCCAGCGCAATAAAACATTAAATAAGGGAAGTAAAAGAAAAATTAAACCTTGAGAACGGAAACAAAATAAAAATAAAAAATGTAGAAATAGCGTGAAGACATACATTTCAAAATCTGGACGTATCCAACTACACAAAGATAAAATAAGCACGCACGCATGTAGCGACTTTAAAATAAAGCGAGGTTATGTTTGCGAGAAAATTGACTCAAAACAAATAATCTACCCCCATCCCCTGGAAATATTAATCCCAAAATTATACTGACAAATCGCTTCGTATATACGAATCTTTGTAGCAAATTTCATTAAAATGAGTTTATCCAGTCAAATGTTATTAATTTTCAAACATGCCAACGTACGTACATATACAGATGATCATTACACCCCACCTTTTTGTTTTTTAGGGTCCCTGGGTCATGAAACGTCGAGAAATGCGAAAATAACCTTATCCCTTTTTTTGACTGATTATCATAATTTCCTTCTCGCAGGATAGCTCTAGAGACCCACCGGGTTGGTCTAATGGTGAACGCGTCTTCCCAAATCAGCTGATTTGGAAGTCGAGAGTTCCAGCGTTCAAGTCCTAGTAAAGGCAGTAACTTTTATACGGATTTGAATACTACATCGTGGATACCGATGTATCCACGACATCGCTATCGACGATATCGATGTATCGTGGTTAATTGGGTTTCAATTAGCCACACATCTCAGGAACGGTCGAACTGAGATTATACAAGACTACACTTCGTTTACACTTATAGGAGGTGCGTGGGAAAAGTAATGAGACTGACTTTTTACTTACCAAAGTTTTTATTTTTTTCAAACAGCAATATTATTTGTTTCAGGATCGTACTCAAATATCCAGATCTCATTAGCTGTGATCATACGATTGAAGAATTCTTGGTCGTTGTCAATCCTGTCAAGAAGATCAACAACGCACACGTTTCTTCCATTGTCCTTCTGTTCCGTTGTGAGGTTTTTCGGCACCGATTTCGCACAAACCTTTCGCATGTCCAAATCGTCTGTCAAAATATGATGTACGGTGAAAGTATTTAAATTTAATTGTTCACTCTTCATCCTTATTGTTAGACGGCGGTCTGATCTCACAGGAACCCTCACACGATCAACGTTTCGTAAGACTTTGAAGTTGGTCTCCCTGAGCGAGGTCGATTCAACGTGTTCTCGGCCTTTCAAAAATGATTTGTGCCAGCGGAAAATTTGTGCTCTTGATAAGTAATCTTCTCCATAGGCCTGTTTCAACTTTTCAAAGGTCACACTCGCGGATTCCCTAAGTTTAACACAAAACTTGATTGCACATCGTTGCTCTAAATTTCGATTCTCCATTTTCGTATCACAGAACAAAAACACAACTTTACTGACGGCGCTGTCAAAAATAATGTGTTGGCTGAACGGAGTTAAAATTAGTACTGAGCATGTGGAAGGGATGAACAAACCGGTCTAGCACAGACCGGTTGACACAGCGTTGCCAGATCGCAGTGTTACAAATCTCATTCCTTTTCTCACACACCTCGTATGACCGATATGGCATATATGTTAATAAAATAAACCTGCAGACGCCCATCTACAGGTTGAATATATTTTAAAATCGGATATATCTTAATAAAAAAATACTTGTGGTAAAACTAACGCAGACAATTTTGTTATTAGTTTTAAATCTTTCAGAAAATATAAAGTTTTTTAAGAAAACGTTTTTAACAAACATCGGAAGCCGACAGTCCTAACCAAATCAGTGGCCGTTTAATATCTTTACCTGCTCAATTCAAAAGCGGTCTCTAATACTGTTTAAATTACTGCCAACAGTGAAATTCTAAAAAGAAATAAAATTCAACGAATTCTCCTACTTCAAAACGAACTATTTTTACATATCATATCGATATTTGGGGTGTACTAGAACCAAGTTTTGAAATTAGCAGTATGTTAATATTAAAGAATCGCCATCTTTGTTTAGAATAATCGTACGTTGTAGCCTGATGTTGTTACGCGCAATTTTTATTTTTCACTATTTTTTAAAATGATAAGTTATGCCTTTTCCAGTTAATATTTTTGCATTGCGCACTGGAGGCTGAAGAATGTGGCGGTTTAAAAACGATATATAGATGGTTTTGTGGTAAGAGCATTCGCTTAATTTCATTTTTCTACGTTTAAATCTTAAAAAGTTATTTAACGATCGCTATATTTTATTAACACACTACGTATATATATTTCCAATACAGTAATCCTCTTGACGTTAAATTTATGTAATAAGTAAAGACTAAAATACTAATATATCTTATTAAGTTAAAATGATGCAGAAAACCGCAAGTAGTCGGGGGCGCTTTATACTTGATGTTAAAATTTACTGCATCGTACTAAGGTAAGTAAAGTAAGTTAGCAAACTCTGTACAAAGCTTCACAAAGTCTTTCTTGAATAATATTAATGTTCGATCAAAAAATAAAGCAGCTTGATTTAAATTAAATTATATTAAAATAGTACGAATTAATGTATCAAATAAATCGATCCACTAACTGTTCGAAAATTCTGTTTCAAATATTTTAATTGACGTGAGATTATTTTTGTTTAAATTATACATACGTTTAATTTTGGAAAGTACACATACTAAGGAATTTTCTTGGAAGCTAAATTAAATTAGACTTGATTAAAAAAAAAAACAAAATTACAAAACCAATCTGCTTGAAAGTGATTTAAAATTGATAACTATTACTACTTGGTTTTATTTAACTATTGAATAAAATATATGCTACGCGCCAAATCTTTCAAGTACACATAGTTAACTGACATTAATGTAAGAATTTTATCCTTTCAACCCCTATGATGTTATGTTAGCGTTAGATAATTCTTTCAATTTAATTTTGTTACTTTTTATGAAAAATACAGACGTGTAATTTATCATTTTTCTTCAATAGGGAACGTTTAATAAACCGTATACAAAATGAAGTTTATAACGTAAGTTACAATAAACTAAAAGATTTCACTTTCCTCATCGCCTTTTTATCCTTCAGGAATTTTTTACTTTTAATCCGCTTAAAACTTTTAAGAAAAAACATCATTTTTAAATAATTTTATTAAACAGTATAAATCTAACGTATGATCATCGGTTCTAGAGTTGTTTGTTTGTCGGATGCTATAAAAAGCTGAGATAACACTAAAGAGACGTCATTACGTAACTTCAAATGGATCGGTCAATTCCTTTTGATTTATACATCACACAAATTGTAACAATGATAGAAGCAACTGCACGAAATCATGATAGATTTGTATAAAATCTCGTATACATTAAAATTTAACTTCAGCAAATCTGTAAATCGTTTTAAAAATGAAAGGGGTAAGATTTATGTAAAACCACTTTCATAACTCCCCCCCCTCATCCAGTTGCACCCGTTAATCACATTAGGGTTTCATTAAATAGTTACTTTGAAATAAGCTGTGTCCGATTGCAATGAATTTAGCATTATTAAACGATAGGGAAATTATAAAAAACTTATAAAACCAACAATTAGTCATAACATTTTTGGAGATATGTATTTTTTTTTTTTTAATATCACGATATACGCGTAAAATACATAAAAAATCAAGGAAATTAAGGAAACAGAAGAAGAGATCACAAGATGAAACGAGAAAGATGTCATTCAGATCGACTGAAATATACACAATTTTATTCGGTAACTTTACCAGGTTTTTTTCCACCGTTAAGTATCGCTTCAGAGGATGAAATTACAATTTTGAAGCGTGAAAATGCTATGCCTGACCAAGATTCGATCCCGGGACCTCCGAATGAAAAACCAAGACGTACCACTCGCGCCACGGAGACCGGCAACTTTAAAGGCTAGCGCTCGTTTCCCCGCATCATAGTCACCACAATCATTTTGAATGCTGCACAAACCTGCCCGTACTGCACTCGCAACAGGAAATATTTTCAGTAAACGAATTTACCGCATTTTTTCCAGTCTCTTTTTACATTATTAACTAATATTGTCAAATGTACAATGTAACATATTCTCTATTTCTACATAAAACACGGTCGACATTTGTGACAGAACGTAATGAAGTTGGAAAGACGCCAACCGTTACTGGTAGAAACGAAGGTCGTTACCGTGGTAACACTTCTCGTTGCTGCCGCTCAAGAACTATTCAAAAACACGTAAACAGACCGATCCCTAAAGTTTTTTTCGTGAAATTTGTAACAACCAGTTACGGGAATAATATAAGAAATTCTATGTTTTAAAAGTCAATTTCCTCTCATACAGGTGCGAATTAACATCCTTGCCTTTTTCATATGTTCATCCCGTTTTTAAATTACACGAAATAAATTACAATAGAACTATACTAATTAACAGGTTTGTTGAGCGCATTAAATAGTGTTACGATTAACGATAGTAATTATTAATCATAACATTATGAAAGATATTACCGACTTAATTCTATCAGGTATTACGACAGAGGAAATTACTAAACTGAAATCTACTATAAGATATCTTACAATTAAATGCTACAGACACTATACCTTTTATACAACTATAAAGGCTTGTATCAAATTCATCCGACAGTACAAAAGCTAGTCTTCCCTTTCACTGAGCACGCAGAACAAAATCTCTTTAATTCTCAGTAAGGATTAAACCAAAGCTTTACCTATATCCGTGTAATTCAAATCGAAAAATGAGAACGCAAACTGAAGAAAAAGGGTGGATAATGAGAAGAATGATTTACCCGCGAAGAAACCGCATTAAAATAAAAACAACCCTACCTAAAGGAAACTTTAAAGCTCCCTTAAGACAGCGAGGGATGATATCGTCAACAACCTCTAGGGAGATCGTAAACTTTTTTCTGGGATAGAAGTAGTAAATCATTGAGCTTCTACCAGCGACTTTATATTAATTACCTTATCGATTTTACATTTAACACCTTAATAAATAAAAATACAAATATATTATTTTGATCAACACACAATAATATATATCATAACTCGTGTCAGGAATGGATATATTACTCAACGGATAAACACGAGGAACTACTCTGGATGAGTCAAGGGAAACCGTGGTAAAACCTTGATCAGAAAATCATCACGAAATACACCACCCTTAATTATTGGTTTAAAATATAAATGTCCATATTAATTACATATTTAAAATAGAAACAAATGAAATAATAATATTTTAAAAACATTAATATCTCACAGAGCTCGTTATTACCAACTTGCCAGGACCGCGCAGTGTTTGTTACCTTAATGGTTGTGAGAATAATGCTAATAAATAAAGCCTATTTAGGCTTTATTAACCAGAACAATTAAATCGTTAAAAAAATCGCAGAGAAAGTAGGGCTAAATTTTTCCTTCAAAAAGACAGAATTAATGAATATCAAAAAATTTCCTTCTAAGTTCCTAAATACGAACTATGGAAAATTCAACAAAGTCAATACATTTAGATATCTGGGAGAAATAATCCAAATTAACGGTATATATAAAGAAGCCGATCAAAGAAGAACGAGAAAGACGAAATTACCAACTAACAAATAATATTTACAACAAAAAGAACATATCAATAAAAGCCAAAGTTAGGCATTTAAATACGGTAATCTAATAAGAAGGCATTTTCGCATCAGAATACAACTTCAGTTTTACATCAGGTGAAATAAATGCAATAGAAAAAAATAATGAGATAATATCATTATTCGGTCACCTTTTGAAAAATGAATGACAGAGGATCATAAAAAAAATTTAAACCAAATTTACAACAAAAAAAACACAAAATCAATGAATTTCAGTAGTTTAAAAGATTTAAAATAAACGAAAATACCTGAAGAAATAGTAAAATATTTCAAGGATTTTCACGAGAAGGAGAAAAAGGAATCCGATAAAGTCTAGTAAAGAGAGAAGACAGAAACAAAACGAAATCATTTAGAACTATTGAAAAACCAGTACAGATAACGCCTAGGAGAAACAGAAACGAACGCGAAGTGGTCCTCAGTCAGTAGCAATATTAAGAGTCAACATTTAAATGAACATATATCTCGTTTCATAAGAAAACTGACAGGAGAGTTGCACATCTTTCACGGCCAAGCTGAGCAAGTAAAGAAATATGTAAAGAAATCACTCTAATCTTTACGTACAATTTTGAAATATGGAACCAACGATGATTGTATCTCCCCATCCGCTCGACATAGTGTAACCAAAATTAAATAACACCAGTAACTCATTTTCTGAAAACATCGTAAACTATTTCATATAAATCGGTTTATCCAGCCTGAACATATCACGTAAAACGATAACTGGCGGAAAAAGCAAAAATAATTAAGCTTACCACTTATCCCTGATGAAATCTCACTAGCAGATAACTAAACTTACTTATATAATTAGTACAATAACGTGATCGAATTCAAAAATTATGAAAAAGAAAACTGTTTTTTATTGTTCCCACACCTTTATAGGGATAAGACCAATCACCATTCGAAAGTATCTTAACTACCTAAAGGAAAAGTATATTTACCTTCGGGTAAAAATTTGAGACGATGAGAACATAAAACTTTGAGACCGATGAGTTTCATACCTCCCTGCCACATGTACCATTCTGACCAAAATTAAATGGTATCAATTCCCCTTAAACAGAAATCATAATCAGTCCATCCAATCTAGATACGAGGCAAAAAAAAGGTCTACATTCATACCTTCCAGAATGTTTCAACGCTAAAATTATTTTTTTTTAGTCAGAGGCGGGATAATGATACCGTCAAGATCAGCAAAAATCCCTAGATGCAAAATGTGATCCGATTAACATACTTTCACTTATATAGTGAAAGTAATTATATAATCGATAAAGGAAAAATAAATTATAAAGGATCCAGACAGGATTAACCTCGGTTCGAACCTAAGTATTCATAGAATACACCGAGTAGAAAAGTGTGATGACTCGTGGACCGAACGATTCGTTTATTGAATTGTACAAATAAATTCGTAGAATTTCATCTTGTTCTGCAAGCTAGTGGATTCGTTTACGTCTCTTATAACAATAAATCGATTCTTTCAACTAAAGCCAAAGAAATAAAGATGTCCAGCAATGGAACGTCGTAGCCGGTGCGAGAGGAAAAGTACCTCTCTCCATAACTCAACTATTGTACCTTAAGTAGCAACACACCAGTAGCACCTACGCTCGGCAAGAATGATGCAGCAGTCGTTCAGTTTTGTAAGCTTTAACGAATCGTTACCAAGGACGGTAATGATTCGTACACAGTTCCTTCGGTTTCCACTCAAAAACGATTACGTCAGTGCTGTCCAATTTTTACTAAGAAGACTCATTAATATATTTTTTTTTACCAGATATTAATAAGAGTATTTTCTTAAATTAAATTTATTTATTTATTCCACAAGAAAAATCCATCAGGAATGTAAGTGTTAAAAACTTATTATTCACCGAGGACATTTATTTAATAACAATCGATCTTGATTTCGTTTATCATGCCATGTACGAACCAGAATTCGTTTAAAACATAGTTTTTACAACGTTTATCAGCTTGCAGTCAAAATGGATCCAGGGGTGGCCTGAATCCATTTTGACTAGTTTCAGCGTGACGTCTATACGTACGTACGTACCTCGCATAACTTAAAAACGATTAGCCGTAGATGTTGAAATTTTCTATTTAAGATTGTTGTAACATCTATTGTGCAGCTCTCCTATTGATCGTAATCGACTGAGCCAAAACTGCCCAAAAAAAGCCCAAAATCCAAATGTTTTGGATTTTGGACTTTTTATTAACTGCAGTAATAAGCCCTCGTTGAAAGCTTTTCAACGATATATCATAAGAGGTACTTGTTATTATCGGTTCCAGAGTTATGACCAAATAAAATTTTAATTAATGAATTATTCGTCTTACAAGGGGAAGGCACATCGGTTCGAATCCAACTTGATATACATATATTTTTCTAACTTTTTTTTTTAATCGCGATGATGAGTTAACCACTAGACCAGCCTGGTAGGTAGGGTTAGTTTTGGCTAGACGTACCTTCACCGATCGAGTAAATACAATTGCCATTAATGAACACGATGGTATTTCTGTTGTTCCCAAAATGAAATTTCTAGGTGTTTTAATACGTAACAAATTCCCTTGGAAAGTTCGAATTGATTTCGCTTTGTAACAGAATTAAATCGTTCCGATTTGCTTTAAAGCTTCTAATTAAAATGATAATCTTGTGATCTTTATTAAACATTTATTATGAATAACTACATTCATCTCTGAAGTAAAATATATTCTGTTGCAACTGCATCAAAAAGACAAGTCACATCCATAAGTATAAATCGTGTTACGTGCAATATTTGCCAAAAAGAACGATCGATTATTCTTAAAAATTAAAAAGTAACTCTAACCTTCACTAAAGCAGACAGTTGAAGTATTTACATGCAACTCAACACAATACTTAAGTTTAAAAGAAAGGGCTTTGTTACGCAACTGTTACCATTTTTAATAAACGCCGAACTACTTGAAAAAACTTCCTACTAATTTATTTAAAATTAAATTAAAATATTTTCTTTTACGGGCACAATATTACTTCGACGATGAATTTTTCAATAATACTAATTAAAAACAAAACAAAAACCTCGCATTTATCTCCATCCGGTTCAACGTGCACAAATGTATGTACTAAAAATAATTTTCAAAAGCGGCTTTCAGACTGTGAACTATTTCGTAGTAATTTTTTATATTTAATGTATTTATCTTAATGTTATTTATGTGTTTATATTTATATAATTAATATAGTTTAAATACATTATTCTTTATTAACGTAAAATTTTTTTTTAATATTTATAATTTATCTTATATCGACGAAAACTATTATATAATGTATTTACAAGTATATTTACGATATCAGAATAAAAATTTATTTATTTATTTTTTTAAAGATTCGATTCATCCTGTCAAGGTACATCCTTAAATTTCTTTGTTAAATCATTCAAATCGGATTCTTCATTCTTAATACTATATATGTAACTTTTCTAAATTAAATTAAAATTGAATTAACACGACTACTTGAAAAAAAAAGTAAAAATAAGAATAATATTTCTACTGATAAACTAATTCACGTTCATCAGTTCGGCTCGGTAGTTTGCTCAGGGAAAATAATATTTGACGAAAAGGGGTTGTTGTAGATGAACCATAATACATAATAAGGGTGTACACGAGAGTAAGGCGTACAAGCAGCGTATTTAATTAACAGTTGGTTATTGAATAACAAATTACACGAGAAACTCGTCGTGCACCTTTACTACTGCGTACTTGACAATCTGACCGCTTGGGAAATCATCCCTCTCCCCAGGTTTCATTGTAAATATTAACTGATCTGTACAAAATATAAGGGAGCAATCTTCAGATTTATTAAATATTTAATTATTTTATAACATACATTTACCGTTTTATTCGTATGAATACGAAATATACATATATTTTTATACACACACACACACACACACACACACACACACACACACACACACACACACACACAAACAAACAAACACATACCACACACATATATATAAATATCTATAGCAAAATAGCGGAGAGAAAATATAGGAGCTCTAAAATTACGAAATTATTCGGTAGTGCATTGATTAAAAATATGTAATTTGCATTCAAAATGTCAAGGGGTTCGATAATGGAGACACCAATATATGACATATATAGAATACCAGTCCTTAATTGCATTACACAAATAACCTCCTGTCTCTTTTAAATTATGTATTAACCAAAAGAAAGAATCTCTTCTCTCAAAATAAAAAAATCTAATGTGGACACTGCATGACTTCTTTGTACGCCTATTAAATTACATATGAACATTTACTTAAAATGAAAAGTGCATAACATTTTATTTCATTAATAACTTCTAATATTTTTTCTTTTTTTTAATTGTTATTATTGAATTATTATTTATTGTAATTTTTTTTTACAATCAGAGATTAATCATTATTAAAAAATATATATGAATGAACATATTTAAATAAAAATAAAAAAAAGTTAAAAACAAAAGGGAAATGAAGTCGAATTCGAACCGATGTGCCTTCCCCTTGGTTTTTTTTCTTTTGTCTTCAGTCATTTGACTGGTTTGATGCAGCTCTCCAAGATTCCCTATCTAGTGCTAGTCATTTCATTTCAGTATACCCTCTACATCCTACATCCCTAACAATTTGTTTTACATATTCCAAACGTGGCCTGCCTACACAATTTTTTCCTTCTACCTGTCCTTCCAATATTAAAGCGACTATTTCAGGATGCTTTAGTATGTGGCCTATAAGTCTGTCTCTTCTTTTAACTATATTTTTCCAAATGATTCTTTCTTCATCTATTTGCCGCAATACCTCTTCATTTGTTACTTTATCCACCCATCTGATTTTTAACATTCTCATATAGCACCGCATTTCAAAAGCTTCTAATCTTTTCTTCTTAGATACTCCGATCGTCCAAGTTTCACTTCCATATAGCGACACTCCAAACATACACTTTCAAAAATCTTTTCCTGAAATTTAAATTAATTTTTGATGTAAACAAATTATATTTCTTACTGAAGGCTCGTTTAGCTTGTGCTATTCCGCATTTTATATCGCTCCTGCTTCGTCCATCTTTAGTAATTCTACTACCCAAATAACAAAATTCTTCTACCTTCATAATCTTTTCTCCTCCTATTTTCACATTCAGTGGTCCATTTTTGTTATTTCTACTACATTTCATTACTTTTGTTTTGTTCTTGTTTATATTCAAGCGATAGTTCTTGCGTAGGACTTCATCTATGCCGTTCATTGTTTCTTCTAAATCCTTTTTACTCTCGTCTAGAATTACTATATCATCAGCAAATCGTAGCATCTTTATCTTTTCACCTTGTACTGTTACTTCGAATCTAAATTGTTCTTTAACATCATTAACTGCTTGTTAATGATACAAATATTTCCCCTTGTAAGATACAAATATTTCATTAATTAAAATTTTATTTGGCTATAACTCCGGAACCTATGAAAATAAGTACCACTTATGATATATTGTTGAGAAGCTCTCAATGCGGGCTTATTACTGCAGTTAGGAAGTCCAAAATCCAAATTTTGGGCTCTTTTGGACACTTTTGGTTCAGTCGATTGCAATCAAAAGGGGAGGTGCACAAGTAGATGTTACAACAGTCCAAAGTCCAAAATTTCAACATTCTGGATCTAATCGTTTTTGACCGTGCGAGATACATACGTGCGTACAGACGTCACGCCGAAACTAATCAAAATGGATTCAGGGGTAGTCAAAATGGATATTTCCGTTCAAATTTGAAAACCGAAATTTTTCAAGATCACAATACTACCTTTATTTCTTACAAGGAAGTAAAAAGTAATAAAGTCTGAATTCATCAACATTGCCTTAGATGAATAAAAACAATCACCCTGACACACGAAACAAATCATTTCTGAAAACAGCAATCTTTCTAAAGAAAATAACAACCATATTACATCAAGATTACCGAGAAAAGCGAGTAATAAAGTCGTTTCTCATCGCCTTGTTTACATAACCAAACGTACAGCTGGTATACGAAGCTCAGAGAAGTACATATAGACTTTAATAGTAAAATAATTACATTTTATGCTCTAAGAATTATTATATAGATATTGTGTTTTTCTGCGGCGACAGAAATATAAAGGCCAAAATTATTTAAAAATAATATTGAACTTAAAACTTTTTTAATTTCAATAAACTTAAGAACTTTCATCGTATAAAGATTAATTTTCTGCGACCCCTAGCCAAAAAGTAAAAAATTAAAAATGGTAATAAATATCCTCTCCCGTTTTTTAATCTTGTCCAAATTTAGAATCGATTATCGATGCCCAATACAGATTTTTTTGGCCATTTTCAAAGAATTTATATCGAGCCGAATCGGAGATACGAATGAAAATACAGGCGTCATCACATGTACTTACGTCGTTACCATCTTCCGGAAATTTCTTAAATTGTTTTTGAGTAAGGGGACTAGAAACATCGAAATCTGAAAAACTTCGATACCAAAAATTTTAATCGATCTATATACTTTCCGTTTATAGCTATGCTGTTACAGCAGCAATAGAATTATAACCGGGAAAATAAAAATTAAAAACAAAAAAAAAAAAGAAATGAAGCAATACTCGTAAATAACCAATTCATATAGGTAAGCTACACGAGTATGTAAACGATAGGAAATTTCCGACAAAATACAACTAGATGGAATTCATCACTTCACTACGTCCTTTGTAACAATAATTTAAAATGACAGCAAAAACTCAATTAATAAAATTGAATGAAACATACAACTGCTCGCCTTTCGTACAAGTAAATGAAATTGGATTTTATTTCAATTTTATATATATATATATATATATATATATATATATATATATATATATATATATATATATAAAATATATAGTTACAAAATATAAATAGATTTACATTCCATTCATCGGTATGGGAACTTCATTGAAACAAAATTACAAAAAAAATTGAATCAGATGAATTCAATACCGTTTTAAAACAAAAAGAATAACCGATACAAAAAAAAAAGATCGTAATTGGTAGCTAGATAGACGTATTCCTCTACAGTCAACGTGTAATGTATGATAAATAAAATCTTTAAAAATTGATAGATTACGGTATACAGAGTGTCCCGGGAGATGTTGGCCACACTTAGGGAACTGATTCAAGAAAACAAAATAAATTTAAAAAAATTTATACGGACAAATGTTCTATATTGCTTCATTTTTCCTCCACTCGCTATTTTCTGCTATTTCAATATAATCTGGGACTTAGAGAAGTCTTACAGAAGAGGGGTTTCTAACAACAAAAAAACTACACGGCAAAAAAAAATTAGCTACAGAAGAATTCAGGAAAAATACCACAAAGAAATTTAAAAATATTTTATGTAGGAAAAGAAGGAAAGGGCTGCAAAGAAAAATGTTAAACGTAGTCCGTAGTTTGCCAAAAATGAAAAAAATAAAATAATTAGAAAAATTAAATAGAAAAATAATAATAATATTATTATTTCTTAAACCAAAGAATTTATGTGCGCGCGCATGACTGCTTTAACACAAATATAAATATAGAAAATGAAGAAAAGAACAATTATTAGAAAAATGTTAGTTCCCGTAAAGATTAATAACAAATTTAAACTTAAAAGTCACAACAAAATAATTCACAATATAGAAAAAAATAAAGAACACAATGAAAAAAATTGTGATCTTGTCAAAATTAGTAAAACCAGGCTATCTAAGCAAATCTTTAATTTTTTCTATAATAGGAAAACAGAAATAAATTAAAGAATTAAAAAAAATGTTTAAATTTAAAAAGATCAACAAAAAAAAAGGATTAAAAATAAAAAATATGTACGATCCATTAAAAATAGATATACTTTTACAGAGTTCCCTCAAAATTTTGAAAGTGATTTTCCCAGACTTTCACCGACTATTTTCAGAATATTCCCTGACTCTAAAATAATCATGATATAGATGAAGTTTAACGATATATTTCCAAACAACTTTCAAAATACCTCGTAATTGAATGGTTTATTTCAAAAACCCGTTATGTATAACAATATTCATATAAAATGTAGCGGGTTTCTGAAAAAAAATCGATTATGCTTTTCAAACTCGAAAATTTAAAAACTGGTGAAATTTTCCAATATCATCGATACAAATTTAATCTCGATGTAACATCAAAAATATATAATAATAAATATATATAATCTTATTAGCAAAAAAAATTGGCGATGGAAAATACACGAGTCTTAAAAAATTTCACAGTAAAATTTTTTTAAATACTCGTCTGTACTCGTTCTAAAATAATACTCAACCGGAAAAATTCGAGTACTCGCAGATCCATACTACACGTATACGAGTATACTTTGTGAAAACGAGTGAATTCATTGTGCTAATTTTTGCATACGTTCAGGAAATTTGCAGCCCAGCTTAAAAAATCCATTGAACCCGATCAGATTTCATTTTAATGGGATCTGGGAAGACCTTTAACTAATTTGAATAAGATTTGGTTGCATTTATTCGGTTGCCCGCTGAAGTAACCTGGTATATCTAGCCGAATGTTATTGAAAAATTACAGAATACGATTTAGCTAGAACACTGTCCGATTCAATGAGATTTGGTTGGATTCAATGGATTTTTTGAACTCTTTAATTTTTAGCGTCCAATATACCAACATAATGAGATTGGTAACACGGCAAGCGATCTAGCAACACTGTATCTACCGGTCTGTGCTAGACCGGTTTGTTCATCCCTTCCGCATGCTTAGTACGAGTTTCTACTCCGATCAGCCAACACATTATTTTTGACAGCGCCATCAGTGAAGTTGTGTGTTACGAAAATGGAACATCGGAATTTAGAGCGACGTTATGCATAAAGTTTTGTCTTAAACTTGGGGAAACCGCGAGTGTGACTTTGAATAGTTGAAACAGGCCTACGGGGAACATTGCTTATCAAGAGCGCAAGTTTTCCGCCGGCACAAATCATTTTTGGAAGGTGGAGAACAGGTTGAAGATCAATCTCGCACAGGGAGACTTTCAGCTTCAAAATCTGACGAAAACGTTGAGCGTGTGCGGGTTCTTGTGAGATCAGATCGTCGTTTTACAATAATGATGATGAGTGAACAGTTCAATTTAAACGCTTTCACCGTACATCAAATTTTGATTGGCGATGTGGACATGCGAAAGGTTTGTGCGAAATTTGTGCCGAAAAACCACACAACGGAACAGAAGGACAATCGAAGAAACATGTGCGTTGTTGATCTTCTCGAGAGGATTGACAACGACCAAGAATTCTTCGATCGTGTGATCACCGATGAAGAATTCTGGATATTTGAGTACGATCCTGAAAAAAAGCGGCAAAGCGAAGAGTGGCACACTCCGTCATCTCCTCGACCGAAAAAATGTCCAATGAGCAAATCAAAGATCAAAACCGTGCTGATTTGATTTGTTGACAGTAGGGGTATCGTGCATAAAGAATTTGTTCCTCCAGGAAAACTGTCAACCAAGTGTTTTACAAAGGTGTCCTTGAAAGCCTCAGGAAAAGAGTGATTCGCCTGAGATCGGACATTGCAGACAAGTAGATGCTTCATCAATGACAATGCCCCGTGTCACACGGCCATTTCCATCAGGGAATTTTTGACCTCAAAACGCATTCCTACGGTTATTCAGCCCCCCTATTCACCTGATTTGAGTCCTTGTGACTTTTTATTTTTCGGGAAATTGAAACGTGTCTTAAAAGGACGTCATTTTGGAACTCTGGAGAACATTCAAAAGACTGTGATCGACCAACTAAAAGCCCTAATAGTTGAAGCCTTCCAGCGCTGCTACCAGGAGTGGGAACAACGACTCCGCCGGTGTATAGCTGCCCAAGGAAACTACTTTGAAAGGGATAATATTGTTGTTTCAAAAAAATAAAAAATTTGGTAATTAAAAAATCAGTCTCATTACTTTTCTCACACACCTCGTATATAACTGTCGATTCCTGTTCTCGAATCCATAGTATATTTTTCAAATACTTATGAGTTAGGTCATTTAATGATTTTTCTGCTCAAATAAAATTTTTTAAGATTTTAGTGACATTATACAAATTTTGATAAATTTCCCCGACTTACGTGAATTTTCAGGGAAAACGAGAAAAGTAAGGAAAATCACTTTCCCTGATTTTGAAAGCCTAGAGGAAACCCTGCTTTAAAATGCAAAATTATTATGTCAGATAGTTCAAAGAACTAAATATTAAGAAAGAAAACTCGAAAATGAAACGAGCGAAAGACTTCAAAGAACAGCGAACGAAGAGATGGAAGGGGTTCTGGGAAGAGAGAAAACAGCAAACAAAAAAGAAGTGAAGAGAGATTAGAACTTGGTCTAAAGTGGCAAAAATCGAAAAGAAAATAAGAAGTTATTTCATATCAATATAACAGAGTTTATTTTCAGTAATTAAACGAATGTAATAAAAACTTCGAAAGAAGTTTTAAATCGATGATATGAATTGTACTTATGGTTTGTTAAGTGGAGTTTGGAAATTTTTTTGTAAAGTTCGTGGCTTTATTTTGTAAATAAAAAATAAATCAACTATAGACAGAAAAAACTACCACCCATACTTTTATCAAACTGCTTTGACCAGTATTATTTCAACAGTTGACCTTTCTCAAAAACAACATAAAAACTAAATTCGAACATCCTTAATATTAAATTATTTTTTTTTATATAGCCTAATAAAATCAATATTAATAAACGTACTCGAACAAACAATACAAGTTATATCAAAATCAATACCTGTAAAATATTGAAAATACTAAGATATAACTTCCTATCTGGAAAACGATTTAAAATAAAGTTAGTTTATAAAAATTGCACCGTAAAACTTCTTAGTGTACCACGTAAAAACAATAAAAGAAATAATAACACATTTTCTCTACAATACAAACAACCTATACTATCGGTTTCACTGTTAAAACACGCAAGAGAAAAATGAAAAACCCGACTGGAAATTGGAAAGAAGCATAACATTACAGTCCTCATTCCTAAAACTTATTTTTCTTCATATATATATATATATATACACACCGGGTGGCTGAAAAGTAACTTTCAACCCTTTTAACTATTTTTTTTTTTTTTTATGACAGAAAATTGGATGCGGTTTGCGACATTATTTCTTGTAGAGGGGCTACTTCAATGAACGTATAAATTCACTCTTTTTGATTTTTGGTCGGCGGTGGACGGGGGGCAACCAAAATATGTCAAATATCGACGAGTGGTCATTTGATATATCATTCTAAAGAGATTCATTAGACGAAAAAAATTACTACTAAAACTAAATTCTGATCACCTAATCAAAAATAGCGGCCAAAATGTGTTTGTTGGATAGTTATAACAACGGTTGCATGCTTCCGTTTAATTTTGTTATTATTTAAGGTATCCTGATTCTCTCTTTGGAAATCTTCTCCGATAAGAGAACTCAGTATGTCCCGATTTAGAGTATTTAACAAATTAATATAAGCTACTGAATCTGGAGTCGCCATCAAGAAATCTTCAGGATTCCCTTCATAAGCAGTCCTAGGGTAATCTTCTCTGATGTGTTTAACAGTTTGATTTTCACCACACTCACTAAGGAGCGTCGGTGTTCTACCCCATTTATACAGGAAATAGGCGCACCTACCGTGCTGAATTCGTATTCTGTTTAGCGTTGACCATGTCTTACGTGACAAGTGAAAACCCGGCGGCCTTTGAGTAATACATGGGGGATTTGGTTACTCTGCTTTGCGGTTCAATTCTTGACGCGTCAGTTAGGTTAAATCCGTCCTCTTTGGCAGCAACTGCTGTTTTGATAGATGGCTTTCTAGATCGAAGGCGACCATGATTAGCATCCTCAATGTCCTTATGTATCGGTAGGTTTCGATCGTCCATAATCTTCTTGTACCTAAAAGAGCGTTCATACGGCGCGGGTTTGGGGGTGATATTGGGGGCTCAATACCGGGAGCCATTCCATAGGAGTAGACTTGATAACCCGGCGATCATTCTCATAGCGTTATTAAGTTGAGCGTAAATTCTATGAACAAAAAGGCTGTTAAACCACACTGGCGCACAATATTCAGCAGCCGAGAAGACGGCTATCCTTCCAATTGCTCCGAAAGAAAAAATTAAAACTAGACAATCCAGGGAAAATGAGAAAACCGCCCTCGTACTTTTGTAAAAGGCTCCCGTAAACGGGTGCTAGTGAATCGTTTGATGTGCGTCAAATCGCTCCATCTTGCTGGAAGAAGCCGTATTATAAAGAAGCCGTATAACCAGAGACAGCACAATATATGTAGATAACTTACGTATAGATTTCTGCAGATAAGCAGAAATTCTTCTTTGAATAAGCTATGACTTCTGGAGTGTTAATAAAAATCAAAAAAGAAGCGGTTCCGGATCATATCCATACAAACTTTTTTCTTTATTTTCACTTAACATAAAAATTTATTATTTTTCTCGTGAGGAATTCTTTATGTTTTTTTTAAATTTATTTATTGTTTGTTAGTAAACAGTTTTTAAAGATTGGTAATTTATTATTACTAGTTTACATTATTCTTACAAAAAATATCTTTTACAATTTTTTTTTATTAATTAATAATAAATAATAATATAAAAATATTGTAATAATAAATAATGTTAATAATTATAATAGTAAATTCATGATACAATGGGTAAAAATAAAATAATAACACTAGACTCGGAACAAAAAAAAAATCGAATTATGGCATTTTGATTACTAAACAACAGGAAATATAACATAATGATTATGTTTTTTTAATATTACAGCAAGCCTATTGTTTAATATTCAATAACATTTTTTTTTTTTTTGCTTTGAAAGCTTCAATAATTTATTTAATTAATGATCAAATTTCCTAATAGATTTAATGAAGCGTATTTATAAGCATGATGAACTTTATAAATACAGTTTTAGCAGCGTTATTATTATTACAAGCAGCAGCAATCATAACAGCGCTTGCAATTAATAATAATTGCTATAATTATTTTGATTCATATAAGTTACAGTCAATTGAGTGACGTATTATTTATTATTTACGTGTAATAATGATTTGGAGTAATTTCAATTCAGAGAATTAAACCTACTAACTGGAATTTCACTAGAAACAGCTTCCGCTGGTCTTGAATCGCTTTATTAATTTGCTGCTTAAACTACCGACCAGGCTCTGTACACCCGATCCCTCCCGAAATATTCTCTTTCTCATTCGCTCTCTTTCATACACTTTCTCTCTCTACTCAATACATATTCATAGCTATAATTCTATATGCCGTCCCGACCCACGACCCCCACCGGGCTAACTGAACAGTTCAAAACACAGTTTTTGGTTACGTATTTGTGATTCAACGATTTACAACCCTAAAAACATATTAGTAAATTTTATCAACAACAGTTACAGTCAATTTGTTTTAAAAATGACGATGCAAATTTATTTGAAACAAATTATTATTTAGGTAAACATTTAAACGGAAATGTTTTCATCAAACGAATAAAATTTAAAATACGAATAGAACATTAATGGAGCAAATATACAAATTTATTTTATTAGTATATAAATGTAAAATAAAAAAATAAAAAACAGCTATTCAATACAATACTGATAAGTGAAATGTTCGAACACCGGTAAACGTTTAAGTATTATTTTTA
Organism: Lycorma delicatula; assembly: GCF_047948215.1. NCBI lineage: Eukaryota > Metazoa > Arthropoda > Insecta > Hemiptera > Fulgoridae > Lycorma > Lycorma delicatula. The sequence continues at coordinate 174,088,886 of NC_134459.1, read as the reverse complement.
TTCATTCTCAATCGATTATTAAATACAAACCTCAACGTTTCAGAGAGTATATTATCTTTTAAAAAAATATATATATTATCAATATCATATCGCATACTACGCGCATCCGGGTTTGGAAAATTGAAAAAATTAAATAAAAATATTCTTATTCTTTTGCATTTTATTAACAAAATCACCGAAGAAGATTCATCGTACAACAATATTTGTTATTTGCATATCAGTAAATCTACCTACACAGTAAATATTAAATTAAAAGCAAAAAAATTATGGTACGTGTTTGTTATGGTAGCGTTCGAGTTTCCGTCATCCGTACAATTGCAATCAATGGCGACTCGCGAATAAGCATTGTGAAACTGCAGCACCCCCTGTTTCCGCTTGATAATATCGGTAACATTTAATATAATGAGTCCTTTTTATTTAATTCTTTTTTTTAATATTTGTACAATATAAAATCCTTAAGCTTAATGTCAGTAGCTATTCCCCAGTTTATGAAAAACAAACAAAAATATTTGTATGGAACTGTACGCTTCACAGTTCGAGCGGCGTGATGTTTAGCTGTTGTATGGTTGCGCGTAGGAAGCTGCGACCGAGGCTGCGAGGGAGAGAAAGCACTGTCGCTTCCGTATGCCGACCCTGGCGTGCTGGTGGAAGGTAGTTTTTTTTTTACTCGGCGTGTGTATGGAACGTTTCTTGTTCGTTCCCTTTTCTAGTTTAGTCGGTGAAAGGAATATGAAAGCGGTTTAGTTGTTTTTTCAGTGCTGATCAAAAGATGGAAGAAAGTAAGGGCTCTTTGATTGCCAAATCTGTCCATAAACACGCTGTAATGGCGAAAGAGATGGTAATTAGTAAAACCTAATTATGTATTTGTTTCTGAATACATAGATATCTAAATTAAGCACGTTGGACTACAGTGATTTTAAGCGGACATTTTATTAAGTTATTATCTAATAATACTAAAAAATATTATCTGTATTGACATTTTATTATTTATTCGGTTAAACTGGTACACGGTTTTTAAGCACGTTGTGCTTAAAAACCGTGTACCGTATTCATGAATGTAATAAAGTGTAGAATTAGATTATTATCCTGCTTCCAGTTATCCTATTTGATTCATTTTTTCGGTTATTTTACTTTACAGAATACTTTAACCACGGCCTTGAAAAGGCCCAAAAAAATTTTTCTGGAGCAGCACACCCTAACTAATTTTAGCTACCAGCCACCACTAATTTCAATTATCTTCGTAATCATTTAAACACAAATAATGACGATCACTTCCACCGAGAGGGTTCAAAATACATTTAATAAAGTTTTTTAATTAAATCATCCGGTATTTTTAACCGATATCGTTTTAGTAAGACTGTTCCGAATGTTTCCGGCCTGACACAGAGATCGCACAAGTATGACCAAATGACTACGTTATTTGTCAAGTACTACCTTTCAGATGGCGTGCTGCGAAGTTTCAGACGCGCGGTTCAGTCACCTGTTTGTAGCGATCGAGTAAAGCTAACAAGTTGTGACATTTCCTAAAAAATAGATAAAACTGAAGTTCGAGTTGCTATCAAGTACTTTGTTTTAAAAGATTAAATTCCATTTTAAAGGATTTTTCCTCTTTGTTTTCGACGGTGAAAAAGTGGGATGCTGAAATTAAATGCGGTCGTAAATCCACATTCAAGATAAACGGATGGGACGCTCAAAAACTCCTACGACCTACGAAATTGTGAAAAGAATGCAGGATTCCGTATTAAATTATCGCCGACTGAAGGTACCTGAGATTGCCGACATAGCAAACATCTCGACAGAACGTGTTCATTACATTTTACACCATGTTTTGGGTATGTAAACGCTTTCCCCTTGATGGGTGCCGCGTTTGTTAATAGCCGACAATTACGTATTCGGTTGAACATTTTTCAAGGGTGTTTAGACTTATTTAAACGGGATTCCGTAAGCGGATGACAAGGATTCAGTCTACATGTTAGAGACCAAAGATGAGATCAGGAGAAAGTGCGCCTATGAAAGCGAAAGCGGTTCCATGTCATAAAACAACACGCCCAAGATTTTTTGGGATCTTTACGTAGTAGAACACATAGTTAACCTGAAAAAAGGCAAGTTCATCACAGGGAGTAGAACGCTTTACTACCGGACCGGCTAAACGTGCACATCTGGTCAAAAATAAAGTGCTCTTTCACAACGATAATGCACCTCGATAAATACGTCTCGGATTGTTGCTGCAACACTCCGTAATCTTCGCTTCGCTTCGCCGATTACGGCGATTACTTTCTCTTCCCAAACTTTAAGAAATTACTCACCGGAAGAAGATTCACTTCAAATGATGAAGTCAAAACTGATACAAACAGTTTATTGTCAAAGTTGAACATATCGCTTTATATTGAAGAAGTTAAAAATTAGGAAATCCTTGGTTATGGAATCGCAAGAAAATCTTTTTTTTTCTTTGTTGGTCGAGAACTTTCCGAACGTCCTCGTTTCAAGCTTCGATGATCGTATCAGTCCTGAGTGTTTTTCTTTTTCTTTTTAGATTAATTTGTTCCGCTCACAACTGTATAAAAACATATTATGAACTCTACAAGTAGTTAACGGTATGATACTAGTAAGATCTGATATAAATAACAAGAAATAAATAAAATATAAACATCTAAAAATATAACAGTTTATCCAAGATTAATTAATTAATAATATAATAATTAAATTTTTTTTGTCTTCAGTCATTTGACTGGTTTGATGCAGCTCTCCAAGATTCCCTATTTAGTCCCAGTCGTTTCATTTCGGTATACTCCCTACATCCTACATCCCTAACAATTTCTTTTACATACTCCAAACATTGCCCGCCTGCACAATTCCCATCTACCTGTCCTTCCAATGTCAAAGCGACTATTCCAGGATGCCTGAAGATGTGTCTTATAAGTCTGTCCTTTCTTTTAGCTATATTTTTTTCCAAATGCTTCTTTGTTCATCAATTTCCCGTAATACCTCTTTACCTCTTCATTTTTCTCTTTATCCATCCACCTGATTTTTAACATTCTCCTGTAGCACCGCATTTCAAAATCTTCTATTTTTTTTTCTTTTCAGGTACACCGATCGTCCAAACTTTATTTCCATAAAAAGCTACGCTCCAAATATATACTTTCAAAAATGTTTTCCTTATGTTTAAATCAATTTTTGATGTAAGCAGATCATATTTCTGACTGAAAGCTTGTTTCGCCTGTGCTATTCGGCATTATATTATTAATTAATTAATTAATAATATTATTAAGACAAAATAATTCATGAACTTCACAATCTACTTTATAGGTTCCATTGTATAGGTTCCATTCTATAAATAAGCAGTATTTACGCCCAATAAATACTGCTTATTTATAGAAACACGATGCCTTGATAACAATACCCGCCCGCAAATTACTTAGCCAGTAAGCTTACGCGTTGACTATTAAAAAATATCTTGGCTATACTTTTTCTTGAATTTTACAGAATATTCCAGTATCGTATACATACATCACATCAAAATTAACAGGATACCTTTTCATTCAGTTAAGACGGTAAGAGTCGTTATTGAGACAAACATTAAATATTTATATATTAATTAAATCTGTTTTTTATCTATAAAAAATAAATATATACAAATCATAACTGGCCGCGATTAAAATAAATCCTTAAAAATTCTATTAATACTGAGATAGTAAATTGACTAAGAGAAAAGTGTTAATTGATAGAAGGCGTGTAAGTAGAATAAGACGGCGTGAGGTGGAAGATACCAATTAATAGACGTCATCAAAGGAAGAGGGAAATATCAATGAAAGAAGAAAGACTGGTAATGTAGTAACTTGGAATCCAGCCATAATGAGCTAAATCTATCTCAGGAACATAGTAGATTATAATGAATAAGTTAGTTTATGATATGCGTTTAATCGGCTTATTATTAATTAACAATTTAATAAGGATAGATTAAATATATATATATATCAATAAAAAAATAAAAAATGTCATCGACGACCTCGATAATAGTATTATAAAATAATGATGACCAGTGAAATAAAGGCGCTTGTTAAGTCAGTTGATAAATTTTAACCAAGAATAATAAACATTTTTAAGAGCTTCATCGTTTATTCCCACGAGTCGGTAAACCGCACCACTCAATTATTTACGTTCATAAACACATTCTATTTACTTAACGATGAAAAATCGTATCCGTACTTATTTTACTCCGTCGCTTATTTTTACTTATTCCTTCGCTTAACCCCGAAAGGATTCTAACCGAATTACTGATATATAAGAAAAGAAAGAGGAAAAGAAGAGAAAAACTAATAGTAAGTAATTTACTTAGTCTAGGCAGCAATTTTCTTACAAGTTTTTGCACTCGAGTAACAATTTCAACAATGTACTTTACAGAAGTTAAAAGGAAAAACAATTACATGTTTCTTTTCTTAGTTCTTTTTTCTGCACAGAAAAAACAAACTTACTATTGTTTAACAACATAATAAATTACTACTAAATTCTACCAATAAGATTTAAGTACATTTGTATTAAGTAAAATAAACAGATTAAAAAATCTCGTTTCATAAAATAAAAATTAGGTCAACACAGATAATAGTTAAAAAAAAAGTTTACATCACATTAAAAGTACATATATATATATATATATTTTTTTTTTTTTTTGAAACATAATTCCAATATTGCGTATAGATATAGTATAGAATAAATGATAAGTGAAAATATCAAAACAAATTCAGGAAACGAACCAGGAATTTTTATTAATTATTAAATTAATCAAAATCAATTTTTACTTCATAATCTGGGTGTTAAAGAATGAAAAGTATCTGATGTGGACACTACATGACTTCCTTTTACGCCTATTGAATTACATATAAACATGTTTTTAAAATGAAAAGTATATAAAATTTTATTTCATTAATAACTTCTGATATTTTCTCATAAATTTTTTTTTTTATTGTTACTATTCAATTATTATTTATCGTAATTTTTCTTTACAATCAGAGGTTAACAAATCAATATATTTAAAATTAAAAAAACAATGTAAATAAAAGGAGATGAAGTATGATTCGAACCGAAGCCTTCCCCTTTTAACATATAAATATTTCATTAATTAAAAATTTATCTGACTATAACTCTTGAACCGATGAAAATAAGTACCGCTTATGACATATAGTTGAAAAGCTCTCAATGAGAGCTTATTACTGCAGTTAAGAAAAAGTCCAAAATCCAATTTTTTTTGGATTTTGGATTTTTTTGGTTCAATCGATTGCAATTAGAACGAGAGATGCACAACTAGATGTTACAAAAGTTCTAAATTCAAAATTTCAACATCCTACGGCTAATCGTTTTTTAATTATGCGAGATACATACATACATTCGCACAGACGTCAAGCCGAAACTAGTTAAAATGGTTCAGGGATGGTCAAAATGGATATTTCCGTTGAAATTTAAAAACCGAAATTTTTCGCGATCACAATACTTCCTTTACGTCGTACTAGGACGTAAAACAATTTAGGCAAAATATCTAAATAAATTAATTCTTATTGTATTTCTTTCGATTTGACCACTAAGTACTCGTGTAACAACTTTTATTTCGCTTTATTTTATTGTTTTTTTTCTTTTTCCAATTTACTTCATCAAATTCGTTGTTTATTTTTTAATGTGTTTTTGTAAAATTTTTCCAAAAAAAGTTCTTTACACTGGATTTCCTGTATAAAAGTTTGTTCTCAAGTCTTTTCTGATTTCGAAAATTCAAGCTAATTTCATTTCTTTTTTTTAACAATTCTTATTATTCTCTTTGTTTAATCTATTTCCATTCTTGAAAGATGTTCGGATGGTATCGGAAGAGCTTTCGGTGCTTTTTTTTATGGAATTATTTTCTTATTTTCCAAGTTTCGTTCTCTTTTTGTAGGTCCTCATATTTTTCTTAAAAATCTTCTTTCTAGGTTTTGCATTTCCAATTTCTGTTTAGGTTTGAACACTTGAGTTTAATTATTGTGACATAATATATTAATTTTACATTATTTGTGGTATATATCCCTTTAGTTATTTCCGTACGCTTTCTCCATTTTCCCAATTTTTTCAGTTTATGATAATTTTTTCTAAACAGTTTAGTCGAATTCGTTTCTGCTACATAATTTAATTTTTTGGATTTTTCCAAAGTTTTAAGTTTAAAGTATTTGATTCATTTTGTATGTTAATGAAGCATTGTTTTATATTTTGAAAATATTAATGTATTTGTTTATGTTTTTCATTTTTTTATGCGTTATTTCTCCGTGAAGAAGTAACGGAAAAAACGAAAAAAAATACAATAAATAGAAGAATGAACCCAATAAAAGAAAGGATTTTATATCATTTTTCTTTTGGATGTTAGTTGAATTTTTCCAGGTTCACTGTTTCGGTTACATTTGATTTTCATTCCTTTTGTTCTCGTATAACTAAGGGACAGATTTCTAATTCTTCTAATTGAAGATTCCAAAGTCTATTTATCTTTTTCTAAAACCGCGTTGAAAAGAATCTTTGATAGTCCGTCTACCAGAGTTTGATAGAAATGGTTCTGCCCGTGAATTTAATTTTAGAACATGCGTCGTTTAAAGCTCTTGAATTTAATTTCAATTAATTAATAGTTTTTTAATGATTATTGGTAATTGGATTATATAACTACTATACTACAGTTCATTTTTCCAGAAAAAAAAAGAACTTTTAAAAATACAAAAAACTTCCAAAAATAACCGAATTATAAAAGTAAAACAATAAAAAATTATTTAAATTCTTCTCTTCTTAAATTCCAAATTTTATAAGACAGTGTAAATTTAAAATCAACTACAAGCAATTTAGAAACCGTTATTCGGCGCCGAATTCAAGAAGTGGAAGTTAAAAATCCCTTTCGGCACGCCGGCAGGCGGAGGTAGATTTCACCGGTGCTAAACAGGAGATAAAAAAGATTTCCACCTTAACGTTAAGAAAAATTTCATAAGTTTAGCATACGAGAAGCCTCATCTTCTTATAATTCCAGCAAAATTTTGGTCCTAAGGATTACTCATATCAAAAATTGATTCAGACAAAAGTTTAGGTAACGTTTTTAGAGGACTAACGACCATTTTAAACCGATTCGATACAGTGCCTATTAAGGGAGGTATGATTTTTTTGCCTTCAACCCCATTTTTTCATACCCTGGGCCAATGGTTGGTGATATCGAAAAACTCTACTTAGATAGGTTTTAGGCCCTTATCCAAAGAATAGTAGGAACTTTAAATGAATTCGATATTTTACTTAATAAGAACGTTAAAGCAATAATTTGTTTTTTTCGAAAAAGCTACTCCATTTCCACCCCCACGGTCCGATTTTTCCCATTAACGAACTCGACCGAGATTTTGGGTCGTTATATTTTATGTATCAATTTGAAAGTGATTGACGCAAAATTATATCGTGTCCACAAGATAGTATATGTATATCATGCAGATTCTCAAAAAAAAAAACAAAAAAAAAACGAGAAACATGTATTTTAATAAAATATAATTTTGATAAAATAATAAAGAATAATTATTTCTCCCACTCATGAATTACATCACCCAAATGTATAACCGAATTATATTCTAATGTAATAGAATCGTGTAATTAGTACAGACTGCTACTTTGGATCAGAAACATTAAAAAAAGCGAAGGATTTTTTTACCGACATACCTTTATTGTAAATTACTTAAGGGGAATTGAAATAGGCGAAAAAAGTATCTATCCTTTGCGGAAAACTTTGAGATATGAGACTTATAAGGTATATGTCTGTTCCCTTGACCGATTGTGAGCATAATTAAATGTGATTAATGAATCATAGAGAGAAATTAAAATGCCAAATTTCATCAAAATCGGCCCATCCTGTCTGGAGATATCACGTAAAAAAAAACAGGCCGACATACGTACGTAAGCGAGTACGTACGCATTACGTACTTCCAGAATTTTTCGATGCTAAAATTGTGTTTTTTGGATACAACACAAGATTAAAATCTGAAAAACTCAACAATTTGACCCGATAAAAATATTTTCCCTTATGTAGAACACTGTATAAATAAATATTCAGAAAAATGGAAATCGGCATTAACGTTAAAAAGAAAAAGGTAATGCAAAAAAACAATAAAAAATAATAGAAGAACGACAGTCAGAAGAAAAAGTAAATTAACTTTTCTTTTTATTTCATCTTAACTAATCGAGCGTAAAATAATATCTTCAATAAAATCAAAAAAACAATTTTGTTTTTTGTCGTTCAATTGTCTGTTTTTATTCACAACTTCTTCAATACATCGCCTACCCTAATCTTTTAACCTTTAACATATTAGTTACATCCTTCATCCTCAATTAAACGTCTTATATAACGTAATCTCTATCTCCTCTCGTAAATTCTATCCTTCATACTACTATTAAGTTAACTAACCTAAGACGCCTTAATAATAGCTTACCGACTTTCTTTTTTTATTGGATTCTAACAAAAACTTTTCCTTTTTCGAGTTCCCAATAAAACTTTTACACAACAAACAATATCGATCAATTTCCACATTTTCTGTAACATCACATAGCTTTTGTTAGGTTTTTTTTATTGTACACGTTTTATTAACGTAAAATGCTTCACTTCATAAAAATAGTTTTAAAAAACTTTCTCAATCTTTAAACACAGTGCCCGTAAAATAATGATGAGATTTAAAAAAGATGACAGAGACATGAAGTATATATCGATATGAAGACAAACTTTCCAAGAATCTTATCTGTTCAGAGGAGTTCGATATCGCTTCGTTAGTCGCCCTAAAAATATCAAAACGATATTTAACCTCATGTTATACACGGTAAATAAACGTAACGGCTTCAGTGATCCGACCTTAAACGATCCAAATTTCTTATTTGAATCGAGAAACATTCATGTATTTACATAATCCCACACATAAAAATCAATAAGAATTTAATCTAGAGAACCTAGACAGGATATCCATCCTTCTCCTCCAACCTATCGTTCGAGAAATGTTTCTTCTAAGTATTCGGTTACGAAAACGGCAAAATAAGAAGAAGTTCCGTCTAATTCGAGATATTTGGGGTACCACATATTCCTCTAAAATACCCAGGAATTTTTTCCCGTTATAATTTTTTTTTTTTTCAGTAGAAAAGAAGGGATCGATAAATCCGCCTCATCCAATCGGGCAGCACAAATTAACTTTTGCTCTGATACGTTTATGTTTCATAATGACATGTGGAAATTCAATACGCAATATTTAAATATGATGCCGATTTACTCGTCCCAAAATAAGTAACGTAGCTTAGGTTCCTTCATCGCTGAAAATTAACTTGTTTAAGAACTCCCTATTATGATTTAACCTATCCTAAATATGTTAAGGGAATTTAAATCGTTTCTGCTTTGGATAACTTTTTAAAAGGTAAAACGTATGGGTATTTTTAAAATGTTACGAAGATATAACATTTTTGGAAGGACATTTCTACAGCAACACTATTGCGTGACTATGTTTGGGTTATGCAAATAACTTGTTCGTAAAATTTACGATATTGTTACGTACAACTAACGGTTTTGTAACATTTATTTTATCCCATCAACGAGGCTATTTTCGTACAATGGTTCTTCGCTGAACACCCGACGGAATTTACCCTAACGATTGCAATCGACTCATTCTTAGCGAACCATAAAACATGGAACGTTCATTTGCACCGTAATTATGGTGACGCGAGTTTTACGGAACTACATATCTTGTAACAAAGACGTATTCGCTGATTAGAACTTATTTAAGTATCAAAAACTTTATGAATTTTTCTTCACTTTTATTATCGATTGGTTTTCTGGCTGAAGTCTAAGCTAAGCCTCTGTCTAAGCTACCTCTGTCTCTAAGTCTTCCCCTTGTAGTTTCCGATATTCACCTCATCTATTAGCTTCCTCCTTTGTCCCTCGCTTTCTTTCGCCTTCTACTGATCCTTCCAAAGCAGTCGTCAAAGATTCCACTTCCTTTAAACACATGTACTAACCGGTTCCTTTTTTTGTGTGATTCCCGCGTAAGTGTTCTTTCTTCTTTAATCCCGATTTTCTCATTTCATGCGTCTATCTTATTTTCTCTATGCTATTTTTCTTCTCTTCATTTTAACGTATACTTAATGTTTCTGTCATCCTCTTTTCCAAAATTAAGACTGTTTGAAATCCTACAGTTTATTTTACGAATGAATATTTAGAATTTAAATTCTATTCGGAAATTCTTTGAGAATGTGAATATTTTGTTTTTATTATCCTTAACTTCAGGTGTATTTTATTTTGTTTCTATTCTCATTATTTTTATTTGTATAAGATTTTATTAGTTTACATTTTGATTTTGAAACAAAATGTCTCCGAGAAATAAAACCATTTTATATTTCTTTAATTTTTTTTTTTACTTTTAACTACGTTTGAATGACCACGAATGAGTTTGATTGGCCACTCGAGTTAGACGTAGAAAAGATCTAAGGAGTCGGGTATTGAAAGGAAATTCATGGATAAAAGCCAAAACGCTAGTGAGCAATAAAGACGAACGGTGGTCATTCTAAGAAGGGTTATGGCCCTCGATCAGCTACAGGAATTAAATGAAGTACTTAAATTGTTTCTCGGGTTCCAAATTTTCACTTTTACTTCTTTAATTGATTTTTTGGTTATCAGGCTACATACAATGTTCTTGTATCTTTTAAAACCTCTTTCCGCAATAGGCTACTTATCTTTTACTTAGTTTTATTGTGATTATTAATTCTTTAACGATTTTTTTTTCAACATTAAAGAGTGTTTTATTCCATTAGCATTCTTTCTAAAGAATGAGTTATAAAATACTACACCACAAAAAAAAATAAATTACAATAATTTTACGAAAAATAATAAAACAAGATTTTTTTTTAATCTTTGTAAAGGAGTTTTGTTGTAAAAACTATTCCATTATAGATAATGAATATTTAATTTAAATACATTAAATAACTTGCTAGAAAATATATTATTTACGATAAGAAAAAGAGAATATTATACACAGACCTTTCATAGACTGTACATAAGTATACTTTACATCATCGGGAGACTCCGAACGCCACCTGGTGTTAAATTTTTATTAAAAAAATAAAAATAAAAATATCATAACTTACTTAATATGTACTGTTACTATAAATTTGTTTTTTAACTGATAGTTCTAAAGATAATATGAAGTAATGTAAATTATCACCCGAAATTAAACATTTGGAGTTTCAGATAAACTGACTATTTAATGTGTAGATAATCAAGTACATAATTATAATAAAAGTAATAAAATAAATAACGGAGTAAGTGGAAAAAAATATAACTGAAATGGTTGTTTTTTTAAATTAACAAAATATTTCCAACTTGCAAACGATCTACTGTGAAATTAAATTAATATATATATACAATTTACGGCAAAAATAATTTCATTAAAGTTAGACATCCTAAAATTTACAAAAATCCAAAATCCAAAATATTACAATTTGGTAATCAAACCAGAACCGTGTAAACATCAGAATGCATCTTTGGTTTGAAATGAGGTGAAATAAATAATGCAACAGATAAAAAAGAAATAAAAATAGGACAAAAAACAGGACAAACTAATAAAAAATCAGAAATAATAAAGGCCTTTACAAATAAAATGAAGCTGAAAAAATATCATATTCCATCGGAAAAATATCCAGATTCTTCGGCCACCTTATAAAAATGAATAATAAGCTTACAACAACAATTCGTCAACTGTATTTAAATAAAAAAATAATGCAAATCAATAGAACTCGGTGTTCAGAAAGACCTAAAAGAAGTGACAATATCTGAAGAAGAAATAATGCAAAAAAGAAAAACGGAAACTGATATATGAAATGATTTCCAAAAGAAGAAAAAATAAACGACTTCTGGTATTCAGAGAGAAGACCATAAACAAAGCGAAGGAATGAAGAATTATTGGAGGCCAGGAAAAAGCGTCCGGAAAAAAAAAATGAATTTAAAATATTTCACGTGACCCGCAGTCAGCCAAAAAAAAAGTGTGTGTGTGTATATATATATTCAGAATATCTCACGAAGAAAAAAAAGGAATTTCAGGACATATTCTACAAGTGAAAATAGAGAAAAAAATTCGTTATAAACACGGGTCCAGAAACGCTTCATTTTCGAATTATAGCTTATGGAAAATTTCTCTGCTCCATAGGTAAAATATAATATCACTAAAACACTTGCAACTTATTATTAGGGGGTAAATTTGATGGTTTTTTTATTTTCGATTGTTTTTGAAAAAGTAATTAAAAAAGGTCATAGAACAGTATCTTTATCAATTTTTTAGGGAATTATTAAACATCATATGTTCAATTAATAATTGTGCATTTCCTTTTCTGTTACCAAAATGTAAAAAAAAAAACTTCTAATATATATATTTAATATATTATCTAATATATTTATTTATATATTTATTTATCTATTATCTAATATATTTTAATATATTCTTTTTTTGTTGTCAATCTTAGGTACGGTTTGCAGCTGATCTTCATACATAACGATTTTCTGCAAGTCCCTTCAACTCCATCCACGATCTGATAACCTCAGTCTAAATCTGGTGAACCTCAGTCTCGGGCTACTTCTAGCGTCTTTTCCCTTCCACAGTACCTCCTATTACCGTTTTAATTAACCCGTCGTGCCTTAACAAATGGTCAACCCGTTTGTCTCTTCTTTACTTTAAAATATTTAACAGACAAGACTTCGGCATATCGACTTTTACCGCCTCCTCATCCGTCTTTCATCGATTTGCTATCGTAGGAATCTTCATCGATCATCACCACATTTCAAAAACTCGGCTCTCCTTTCCGCTTTAATCCCCATTGTTCGTACCTGAAGGTTAAATTAAATCTTTCTACCAAGACGTATCGTTTTATATGTACTGCATTAAATACGGATAAGAGTAAATTGTTTTATATTCGTACAAATGAAATCAGTTTGTTTTTTTAAGTAAAAGAAATATTTATAATCTTCTTTTTAATTTACATGATAAATATTATTTCATTTATATAAAATAATTTATTATTATCAGGATTTAAAGTAATACATATAAAAAGACATGTCTCGATAGAAAGAAGTAAATGTAACCAGCTGGTACCACTTGTCCCATTTAACTATCATTTTTATGCAATGCACTCCAGATAGAAACGGCTCTAATTAGAATTACTTTCTCTGACGGTAATGATATTCATTATATATCCCGTCAGTACGGTTAAATTAGTATCAACTCGCCGGGATGAATCGAAAGGTTAGTAATTTCGTTACACTGATACCTAAGAGTATATTCCTGTGATTAAAGAAGGCGATGAAAAACTACTTCGCAGTAATTTCTCATCGACCGGTACCGATGACTCACAGTATAATGGCGGAACTCTTCCGTTTCCAGCGCTTTGCTTCGGTAAGCACGGCAGGGATCACGAGTACCACACTCTCTTGTCGCTACCGTTTCGTAGCATTCAGCAGCGTTTTAATCTATCTCTCGGCACATTTCACAACGAAACCGCGCCGTTTTTACACAATGCTGCCGAAAACCCATTGTTGTAGGTAAATGCCACCAGTATGATTTTCGCGCCTCGAGAACAGCGTCTCATCGATTTTGACCGTACCGTATACAATTGGGGTACACGGTACCCCAATTTTAGCTTGCCCGTACTCTTCAATATAATCGATACGCAATTCTCTGATTAAATTATTACAGTCGACTTATATTAGGACCCGTATCCGATTCACGGTGACATCGAGCAACACTTGATTGTTTGGACACCGGATTACATAGAAAATGTATAACGGTCACGAAGCTGAGGTTCGAATTGTTCAGCCAAGTTCCGACACGCATATTGACTTTCGACCGGCCATGTAACATCGTCGATTTCGTAAATACGCATAGAGTATCCGCTGCGCTATTTTAATCGACGAATCGCATGTGATACGCGGTTGGAGGAACTCGATGACATCGTGTTCGTTATTCGGCAAATTCCAAACGCTCTTGTTAAACTTCGGTAGCGAAATTAAACTGCTTTTATGATAAAAGTAGAACCGAATCTAGGCTCGAATAAATTAAATACGGATACCGAATTGAATATACGTTACTGCGATAAGGAAATTTACTCTTGAGGCTTTTAATCTTATGAAATAACATTCATATATTGTTAGAAATAAATAAGTCGGGTATTTAAACAAATACCAGTGGCGCCAATATTTGATAAAAGTTTCAAAAATTAACTAAATGAGAAAAAATTAAAAGCAACTTTATTCGATTGTTTTTTAACTTAACTCGTCTACGCCTACATGAAATGAGCCCATTATAACAAACTACTACAAAATATATTATAATATTTTAATTTTTTAAAAATAAAATGAATGAAGAAGTTCAGAATTTTGCTATAGAGGGAGTAAACTGATAAAACAACGCTCCGGAGCTATGCTGTAAGAAAGAAACTACGGTAATCAATTTCCTCAAAGTTTTGCAAACATAATCCATTTTATATTAAGCTAAGTACTTACGTGCGTGCTTATCTTACCATTTTTTTTTTTAATGTTGCCCCAGAATTCCCCCTTTCCATAAAGCTATCATTTTATTTATTTAATATTTTTTAATCGAATCTTTTGTAATGTCTTCCTAGGCATAACAGTACACCCACCGGGTTGGTCTAGTGGTTAACGCGTCTTCCCAAATCAGCTGATTTGGAAGTCGAGAGTTACAGCGTTCAAGTCCTAGTAAAGCCAGCTATTTTTACACGGATTTGAATACTAGATCGTGGATACCGGTGTCCTTTGGTGGTTGGGTTTCAATTAACCACACATCTCAGGAATGGTCGAACTGAGAATGTACAAGACTACACTTCATTTACACTCATGCATATCATCCTCATTCATCCTCTGAAGTAAAATCTTAACGGTAATTCCCGGAGGCTAAACAGGAAAAAGAAATAAAGTAATTTTTCATTATATCGATTATTCTGATCGGTGCATAAAAATACAATGTAGATCACTTAAGAAACGGGTAGATAAAATAAGGACGTAGATAAAATCGCCACAACATTTGCCATTTTTTCTTTTTCCTGTTTAGCCAACGTGGACACCACATGACTTCCTTGTACGCCTATTAAATTACATATACAAATTCTTTGTTGCACTTAATTTAAACTTATTTCATTTGACAGTGTGATACGATCCTCCAATTCCTTAATAAAGAATTTTTTCTTCATATTTTTTTTCTGTTGATATTGAATTATTATTATAAATTTTTTTTTATAATCACAGGTTAATAAATTATTATTAAATCAATATATTTAAATTAAAAAAAAAAAAGTTAAAAAAGAATGAAATGAAGTCTGATTTGAACCGATGTGCCTCCCCCTTGTAATATCCAAATATTTCATTAATTAAACTTTTATTTGTCTGTAACTCTGGAACCGATGAAAATAAGTACCACCTATGATATATCGTTGAAAAGCTCTGAACGAAGGCTTATTACTGAAGTTAATAAAAAGTCCAAAATCTATATTTGTTGAAGTTTGGGCTTTTTTGGATACTTTTGGTCCAGTCGATTGCAATCAAAAGGAAAGGTGCAACTAGATGTTTCAACAGTCCTAAATCCAAAATTTCAAAATCCTATGGCTAATCGTTTTTGAGTTATGCGAGATACATATGTACGTACAGACGTCACACCGAAACTAGTCAAAATGGATTCACGAATGTTCAAAATGGATATTTCCGCTGAAATCTGAAAACCGAAATTTTTCGTGAATACAATACTTTCTTTAATTAGTACAAGAAAGTAAAAATAGAAGCGATTAAAATCCACACATTAATTATTTAAAATATAAACGCCTGAAATAATTTTAAGGTTAGGCATAATAAATAGTAACAACGTTGAGTACATTTATGTTTACATTGAACAAGACGCACAAAAATTTAGATATTTTTAAAATTAATATTATTTAAAATATTTCTACAGAATTTCTGTAAAATTTTGTAAAAAAATTGTTTGAATTGTATTTCTAATAGATCGGTGGGAAGATTTTTGTTTTAAATGGTTCAGTAATCTATTAAAATAAATCGCAAAAAAAGTGTAGCAATGCTCTTTCATTTATTCCAAAGTATTGTGAAAACACCAAAATAATTTTGATATACTTTTTTTTAAAGGTGGCTTTAGTTTTTATTTAAAGAATAAATAAATGTTTATTGTTTTTTTTTTTTAGCAAAGGTTGCCCATACATAAATAGGACTGTAAATTAAAAAATATGAATGAGTCGTATTTACAGACGTGAGATCTGCTAGCCCGTTGTTTTATTTTAAAAAAAATACCATCTGACTTTTTGAAGGAACTTCAAGAAAAAATATATTTCAGACAGGGATATATGTAATCGTTATAAATATTTAAAAACGATTAAAAGATTATCTTTTTTATTAATGCGCGTCGAAGAAAAATAGTAAGGTTTGATTTTATCGCAAATGAAATGAATTTTATCATCCCAGGAGATGATTCATATCAAATAAAACACCCAGAATTTAGTTTTACAAGCACCAAAATAGTTTTCATCAACCAGAATTTTGTCCGTGCGATCTGAGATGTTACGTTTATTAAGATATATTCTTATTTAACATTTATGTTATTTAAATTTCAATCTGCGTTATTATCGCCGAGATAAATTCAATCGACGAGATAATCGATCAATTAATTTCGATTTTGCATTAAAATGAATGACGTAAATAAAAAGCGTATTAAGAGGATGTTCCTCTAAATTTTCTATTATTTAAAAGTAGATACATAATACCCTGGCACTGTACAACAAGTTATCGGTTAAATATGCTATTTAACTACCTTTAAAAGGAAATTAACAACCGCATATCGGCTACAAACATTAATATAATAATACACACGATAAATATAATACATATATACTACAATGATGTTACAGGTATAAAACTGTACTATAGACGTATAATATTACAAAATAGTATGTTATGCGCGCGCGCCTGCGTCGTTCTCAAATACTCTACTCACACCACACCACAAAATACCTATTAAACTCCATATATATATATATATATATATATTATACGCCTGCCGTAAAAACTACTCACGGTTCCGCACTTTATTGCAGGGAGATAAAGCTATTTTATTAGCCATTAACACATACAACCCTTGTCCCAACATGTTTACACATTTCACATATATAAGAAGCGTAGACCAATGAATGAACTAAGAAGTCTTCAGGTCATTACACTTTACATTGTTGATATTTACACAATACATAAATATACATTGTGAATAAATATTTATAGCTCGATAAATATTGTCACACTTTCTTTAACGAAATTCAATATCCTTTTTTTATTACATAGTATATAATACCTTTTTTATAATTATTTTTATATTTTCTTAATAGAAAAAAAAGATTTCTTAAACCGGTGGTTTAATTGAAAGCTGTTTATTTTAAAACAAATGAAAGAGATTTATACTTTATTAAATAATAATAAAATATACGCGAATTATTACAAAGAAAATCCCCGGTAAAATGTCGGATGACTTTTCTGGCAGCGAGTGCTTCGGTCTCGGCAGACTTAGCATTAATCGGAACATTAAACATCATTTTCATCGTCTCCGTTATTTTATTTTGACTTCAAATTATTATAAACGAATTCGTGTAACGCTGACGATTACAATACAAAATTATTGAAAAAAAATCCCGTTCCTGAACGCGATTCTTTTGCAGGAAACGTTACGAGGATTTTAAAAATCGTTCAATTGAAACGGTACTCGTCGAGTGTTAAATAACGGTTAAATAGATAATACTTTAGAATTTAAACTTTTATTACCGTCGATTACTTTTTTATAGCTTTGTACATTTCAATTTTCTGAAAATCCGCTGAAACCGTGTTTTTTTTTCCTTTTTTTCACACTAATAAAAAGAAAACGGAAGGAGAAAAACAAGTGTTCTTTTGTTCTGAAATATTTTAGACAAAAGGTTTCATGATTCAAACGGAGTAATTATTAATATTTTGACACGGTAATAGAATAGAGACACTTATCGAATTGTGTAGTGTTCGATGTAATAACTGCAATATAAAAAAGGCAAAATTCGATATTATTAAAATTAAGCAAAAATGTAATTAAAATTAATTATTTTATAGTACAAAAAAATTACAACGAAATTGTAAACCGTACGGTAAGAGTCTCGCAGATATCATATCTTTCGCACAAAAAACAAAAATTTCTGTAATATAGATCAAAACCTAAACCGACAACGATTGTTAACGTCTATATGCCTACAAGCGCCCATGATGATGATGAGGTAGAGTGTGTATACGAAGAGATTGATGAAGCAATTAAACACGTAAAAGGAGATGAAAATTTAATAATAGTTGGAGATTGGAATGCAAGCATTGGAAAAGGCAAGGAAGGAAATATAGTGGGTGAATAGGGCTGGGCAAAAGGAATGAAAGAGGGGACCGACTTATAGAGTTTTGCACGAAGTATAATTTAGTAATTGCCAACACCCGATTTAAAAATCATAATAGAAGAATATACACTTGGAAAAAGCCAAGTGATACTGCAAGGTAGCAGATAGATTATATCATGGTTAAGCAAAGATTTAGAAATCAACTCGTTGACTGCAAAACTTACCCTGGAGCAGACATTGATAGCGACCATAATTTGGTGATAATGAAATGTAGATTGGGGTTTAAAAACCTGAAGAAAAGGTGTCAGATGAATCGGTGGAATTTAGAGAAGCTTGAGGAAGAGAAGGTAAAGAAGATTTTTGAGGAGGACATCCCAAGAGGTCTGAGAAAAAAGATAAGGTAGAAAATGTAGAAGAAGAATGGGAGAATGTTAAAAAGGAAATTCTTAAATCAGCAGAAGCAAACTTAGGCGGAATAAAGAGAACCGGTAGAAAACCTTGGGTTTCAGACGATATATTGCAGCTGATGGATGAACGTAGAAAATATAAGAATGATAGTGATGAAGAAAGTAAAAGGAACTATCGGCAATTAAGAAATGCTATAAACAGGAAGTGCAAACTGGCGAAAGAAGAGTGGATTAAAGAAAAGTGTTCAGAAATGGAAAGAGAAATGAACATTGGTAAAATAGACGGAGCATACAGGAAAGTTAAGGAAAATTTTGGGGTACATAAATTAAAATCTAATAATGTGTTAACAAAGATGGTACACCAATATATAATTCGAAAGGTAAAGTCGATAGATGGGTGGAATATATTGAAGAGTTATACGGAGGAAATGAATTAGAAAATGGTGTTATAGATGAAGAAGAAGAAGTTGAGGACGATGAAATGGGAGAAACAATACTGAGATCTGAATTTAAGAGAGCATTAAAAGATTTAAATGGCAGAAAGGCTCCTGGAATAGACGGAATACCTGTAGAATTACTGCGCAGTGCAGGTGAGGAAGCGATTGATAGATTATACAAACTGGTGAGTAATATTTATGAAAAAGGGGCATTTCCGTCAGACTTCAAAAAAAGTGTTATAGTAATGATACCAAAGAAAGCAGGGGCAGATAAATGCGAAGAATACAGAACAATTAGTTTAACTAGTCACGCATCAAAAATCTTAACTAGAATTCTATACAGAAGAATTGAGAGGAGAGTGGAGGAAGTGTTAGGAGAAGACCAATTTGGTTTCAGGAAAAGTATAGGGACAAGGGAAGCAATTTTAGGCCTCAGATTAATAGTAGAAGGAAGATTAAAGAAAAACAACCGACATACTTGGCTTTATAGACGTAGAAAAGGCATTCGATAACGTAGACTGGAATATAATGTTCAGAATTTTAAAAAAAATTAGGGTTCAAATACAGAGATAGAAAAACAATTGCTAACATGTACAGGAACCAAACAGCAACAGTAGCAATTGAAGAACATAAGAAAGAAGCCGTAATAAGAAAGGGACTCCGACAAGGATGTTCCCTATCTCCGTTACTTTTTAATCTTTACATGGAACTAGCAGTTAATGATGTTAAAGAACAATTTAGATTCGGAGTAACAGTACAAGGAGAAAAGATAAAGATGCTACGATTTGCTGATCATATAGTTATTCTAGCCGAGAGTAAAAATTATTTAGAAGAAACAATGAAAGGCATAGATGAAATCCTACGCAAGAACTATCGCATGAAAATAAACAAGAACAAAACAAAAGTAATGAAATGTAGTAGAAATAACAAAGATGGACCACTGAATGTGAAAATAGGAGGAGAAAAGATTATGGAGGAAGAAGAATTTTGTTATTTGGGAAGTAGAATTACTAAAGATGGACGAAGCAGGAGCGATATAAAATGCGGAATAGGACAGGCGAAACGAGCCTTCAGTCAGAAATATAAATTGTTTACATCAAAAACTAATTTAAACGCCAGGAAAACATTTTTTAAAGTATATGTTTGGAGCGTCGTTTTATATGGAAGTGAAACTTGGACGATCGGAGTACCTGAGAAGAAAAGATTAGAAGCTTTTGAAATATGGTGCTATAGGTGAATGATAAAAATCAGATGGGTGGCTAAAGTGACAAATGAAGAGGTGTTGCGGCAAATAGATGAAGAAAGAAGCATTTGGATAAATATAGCTAAAAGAAGAGACAGACTTATAGGCCACATACTAAGGCATCCTGGAATAGTCGCTTTAATATTGGAAGGACAGGTAGAAGGGAAAAATTGTGTAGGCAGGCCACGTTTGGAGTATGTAAAACAAATTGTTGGGAATGTAGGATGTAGAGGGTATACTGAAATGAAACGACTAGCACTAGATAGGGGATCTTGGAGAGCTGCATCAAACCAGTCAAATGACTGAAGACAAAAAAAAAAAACGAAATAAAACTGTTTTTAAGAAAACGATGCTGAAAAAAGTAAGACTATATTTCTGTTATCAACATCTTTTATTAATTTAGAATTTTCTTAAAAAAAAAAAACATGTTAAATATATCTAATATACAATAATAAATAATAAACAATGTTTAAGCGTTACATAATAAGCAAAAAAAAAAATAATTTGTTATAAAACTATTACCGGGCCGATTTCTTTTATATGTAATACATATCACATTTACAGAAATAATACAATTCTTATGATTATTCGTTGTTTAATAAATGAAATCGGGTCGGTAAGAGTTTTGTTACAATTTTTTTTTTTTTTTGCTTATTATATGGAACGCTTAATCATTGTTTATTGCTATTATTGTATATCTATTGTCTATTGCATATATTTAACATATATATTTTTTTTAAAGAAAATTCTAAATTAATAACAAATTTTGATAATAGAAATGCAGTGTCTTACCTTTCTAGATATCGGTATCATTTTGTTAAAAACAGTTTTACATTTGTATCTTGAGCGGAATAAATGATATCAGCTAGACTCTTACCGTACGGTTTACAATTTCGTTGTAATTTTTTTTGGATACCACTGCATTTTGTTAGATTATTCTTTTACTTATGAATTACTGATTGTTATCTTATGGATTTATTATTAAAATTTATTGCCTTTCTAAAAAAAAAAATTGAATTCCACGGCCAATTTTTTTTTGTTAATAGTCATGTCATTCACTTCATACCATATTTTTCATTTTTTAATAAAACTAGTACAATAAACCTTTACGAATCAAGATCCGTGATTTTTAATATTGCACTTTTTACTTTGTAAATGTAACCCTCGATTTTTATCGTTAAATTCGATTTTATCAATCGTTTTATTTATTATTTTTTTAGTAAAATTAGTATAATCTCTTGTAAACTAATAGTTTTATTTTTTTTTTAATGAAGTGAAGGAATTAAAAAATTGTTTCATCTTCAGTACTTTCATTTACATAAGAGCATTTACTATTAAAAACAAGCGGTAGTATATTTTCTTTTAAATTTTATTATTTCAAGTACATTATTAATTTTTTGTACTCTACCTAGTACTTTTAAGTACTGTTATCTAGCGTCGCGATTCGTAAAGGTACATTCAAAAAATTAAATAAAATGACATATTCGAGTCCCGCGGTTCATCAAATGGGAAAAAATCGTTGTATAACATAATTCGAGGTATTTTTCTTTAAGTAAGTAGTTAAATACTTTATCTCTTTAAGTAATGTTAAATACTTTAAGAAAGTATTCTTCTTTATTACTAATCTAATTGAACTGAAATATAATGTTGTCATGCTTATTTTTTCCGCTTTCATTTCAGTGTTAGGTTAGGTCATGTTTAGAACTGTAAACGTAGTTCGTTGACTTCGTCCCTCTTACCGACGAAGTACTAACCAACTCCATGATCAATTACCACACAAAAGCAATTAATATCACGTTAATATTTAAGTAACAAACTTACCCTTCAAGTCAATTCGTTTATTTTTTTGATATCGTAAAATACGTTCTATCTTTTTTACATTTATTAATAAAAAAAATGTAAGTGGCATTTAAATCTGAAAAAAAAATTATATTAAATATTTAGGCGTTGCCAACAAAAAATATGTTTGAACGCTAACAATAAGTAACAGATAAGAAATCAGAAGCAAAATTATAAGGTAAGTAATTTACCGACGTTTCAATGTTTAATGATACGAGGTGAGATTAACCGCTTAAAACGTGATATCTGAAACAATACAACCCATTAATGGATTAATGAAAAAATATTTCCAGACATAACCTATTTATCTGCTTGCTTAACTTTGATTTAATGATTTTTATTAGCGACAAAAAGATTCGGGAACCATTTTATACTATTTTTTTACAAATGTAGAGGTGAGTGGGTCTTCTGCAGTTTATAAAATCAGTACTAGAAACAGCATAATTGCAAAGCATACGTAAATTGTACGGGAAAATATACGGGGTAAAGTGTTTTCATTTTTATTTATATGTATTTATTAGTTTAGCCCACAGTTTAGTGGCTAACGCGCCGTCACAAATCTACTATTTAACAGCTGTTTTTCTAAATCGAAAGTTCGAAGGTTCAAATCCTAGTAAAGATCAGTCGCTTTTATACGTATTTGAATACTAGACAGTGGATATCGGTATACTTTGGTGGATGGAGCTCGATTAACCACAAGTCTCAGGAATGGTCGGCTTAAAACTGTAAAATATACCACCTCATTTAGATGTTATACCTATCATCCTCATCTAATTGGGTCATGGTGAAGGGGGTTTCTTATTCCTAAGTTGAAGAGATTGCAACGAACACATTATAGTCCATATCTGTTTGGATTGGATTTTTTCTATATGATCGCTTATTTTTACTTTAATGCCGCCGGAATATCGTAAAAAATGATGATTTCGTTATTAAGCAGAAATTTTGTTAAAATTGCAAGTATATTTGGAAAGTTCCCTAGGCTCTCCTAAATATCAAATTAAAATTTTTATAAATCCATTTGAAAGTTTGAGTGCTTTTTTACATGTGATTAAATTTTCAAGTAGCTAGAGACTTTATTTCAAGCTCTAAACAATTTGGAAAAATCGCATTTTTGTTTTAAATCTAGATTGCAAAATTATTGTGCAAAAAACTGTCAAACCGATTTTGTTGAAATTTAGCGTGTTGCTTACCTTATCAAAATGTTCTTCGAGGAAAAATCTGAAGATCCTATGTATAATATAAGTACTCGAAAAAAATTCCCAAAAAATCTTGTTTTTGTTTTTTTTGGCACACTGCTATTTTTGCATCAATAATAATGTATTTTTCGATTTTAAATCGATGATATTGTGTATAAAAATTTTTTGATAATAACAATTTTTTTCTCTAATATGGACAGTTATAATTATCTAAGGAAATACGAGAAAAAAATGGATATTTTTCGATATTTTACTTACTCATTTTTTTCGATTTTTTTGTTTAATAAATATTTAAGGACTCATTTTCTCATCTGGCGCATAACAAAATAATCATTTCTGATGATATCCCGGAGGGATTAAATAAAAAATTAGCGATGATATAGAAAAAGTCCAACCCAAAACAGATATTAGAAATATATATATATATATATACATATGCATGTTAGTTTATGTATAATTGCCAAACACTCAAAACTTTAATTATCAGGTAACGTCTTGGCCTACGGTGCAACGCTTAATATATATTTTTTGATCATATTTATTTTGTTAAAATGGGTGTCTAATGCTCCGCCCTGTGTTCCGATTGCATACTGGAATATAAATTACAAGTAGGCAGAACATATTATTTTAGTCTTCCAGTCTGTTTATTCGGTACAACGTAAAAATAATATATTTCACCTGACTTTTCCACGTGTATATTCTTTTAATTTAGGATACGTATTGTTAATACGATTATACCATTTTAAGTGTGGATCCATAAGAACGCCTAAATACTTTATTTCAGCGATTCCCAAACTGTGCGCCGCGGCTCCCCGGCGAACCGTAGTCTCTTCACATGGGGCGTCGCGAAATAATGTAAAACCTTCATTATTAATTGAATCAAGAAATTTATTGTTATTAATTTAATATAAATAAAGTAAAAAAATAACGAAGATACACGAGTTTTATTTATTTTTTATCTCTTACAAGTAGTCATAATTTTATTTAGGGTAGGGTATGGAAAAATGTTTAATTGAAAAAGGGTGCCGCGACTCGGAAAAGTTTGGGAACAACTGCTTTATTTTATTAGCTCTTTCTTGCGAGGGACATGTGCAAGCCCCACCGCCTCAACCTTTTCTTTTTCCTTTTCAGCCTCCGGTAATTACCTTTCAGATAATACTTCACAGGATGAATGAGGATGATATGTATGAGTGCAAATGAAGTGTAGTCTTGTACAGTCTCAGTTCGACCATTACTGAGATGAGTGGTTAATTGAAACCAACCACCAAAGAACACCGGTATCTACGATCTAGTATTCAAATCCGTGTAAAAATAAGTGGCTTTACTAGGACTTGAACGCTGGACCTCTCGACTTCAAAATCAGCTAATTTGGGAGGACGCGTTCACCACTAGACCAACCCAGTGGGTTACCGCCTCTACCTGAATAATTATCTGATCCGATTAGACCTTCTCAGTTTGTCGAGTAGATTGTAAAACGTTGCGATGGTTTATTATAGTAAATGGTTGTTTACTATTTGTTAAGAAAATATCATTTATTATTTATTATCGTTTAGCGTGAGAAATTGTGCCGGTCAAGCCATGATTTGAAAAATATGAGTCTTATTTCGAGTTAAATGTGTTACCCAGGAAGAGCCAGCCAATATTGGTGCGATATCAGCAAAAGAAATAATGCTGCAACCACCTATTATATACGGCTTTAATAAATCATTCATATAGATTAAAAATTTGATCGGTGAGAAGTGTGGTCTGAGGTAAACAGAATTCAATTAGAGGTCGATTGCTTTTTTCTGTTTAAGGTAAGTATTTGGAACCCGTTTAAACCCGTATTTTCTGACACTGTTTAATATTTATGCAATTTTCTTTTGTTATTTTTTAAATATCATTTAATTTTTATTATTTTGATAAGTTAAAACGTAAATGAACAAAATTCTGAATGCTTAATTTTGTACGAGTACTACAAGTTAGAAAAATATTTACAACGATTTTGTCTTTTTAACTTTAAATAAAAAAGAGTAAACTAAAAAGGGAAAATATTTTTACCTTTTTATAACTGATTCTAGACCGTTATCGTAGTTACTTTATTATACATGTATAAAGTAAGGCTAATAATTAATAAAAGATAATAACTTACCTAATTCTATAACTCAATAAAGTTTAAAATTGAAACAAATATGCAAAAATTATTATTTTTTTTTTATAAACAATTTATTTCATAAGTACGATATTAAATAACTACAAAGAGTTAACAATAATGACTCCTAATGAAATGAAAAAAAAAGTAAAAAAGAAAAAGATAAAAATACTTATTAAAAGCGGTTAGTAATTGGCCCGCAAGGGATGAAGCCAGAAGCGAAAGAGGCAAGAAAATAAGACCTACGATACGAGTGGTACGCACGGATTAAGCAGTAATGGGCAGCAATAAACGTCCGACCGCTTTGTTAGCATCCGATCTAAAAGATTTATTCCATACCAGACGTATAGTAAAACGGAGAAAACGGAATATTTTGATTTATTATTTTTAATTTCAAAGAAAGGACACCGGGACCATTAGGTTAATGGGAATGAATCAGTTATGCAGGTGTCTGTCTCACTATTTTCAACTGTATCTCATTCCGTTTTGGCCTACAAAACGTAATTTTTGGATCTGATCCAGTCTCGTTTATATGAGACTATTTTACGTTATTATTTATTTATTTTTTTGACATCGACTTTCTTTATTAATAATCGTTATAAATGCTGTGTAATCTATTAAATTAACGAACCTTAAATCACGATATAGAATAAAATATAAATAAATTCAAACAAAGGTTAAATTAGTTACGTATAACCAGGCGTATACAGCTAGAATAACTGTATTAAAACGAAAAGAACGGTGACCATATCAAAAATAGGGTACCGGGTTTTTTTGCAAATCTTTTCGTTTCAGGGTCCAACTAGTTCGTCTAGACCAAAAAAATATATGTATGTATATACGTATGCAAGTATATGTGTCGCACTGTTTTTGGCCTTATATAGCAGAATTGACGAAACCGATTTTCTTTAAATTTAGCTCAAATATTTCTATATATGGGAAATTGATAATTTTTTTTAATTCGTTAAGTGGGTGGGCGATATCGCCAAAAATTCAAATTCGATTTTTTTCAGAAGCATTTTAGAGAAAACTTTATGAAAGCGAATCTCTTAGCTATATGGCTACATAAAGAATCCAAAACGTTTTTCAAAAAATTTAACTCCCATAATTTAAAATTAAAATATACGTTTTTCGTTCTTTAGCTCGATCTCCCTTCGGTTTACACATTTTTGAAAAAAATTATAAAGAAATGTCTGCAATTAATTTAAATTATGAACATCGGACATAAATGGAAAACGTTTTTTCTTTTTCTCATTTTAACCTTTATTGAAGAAGGTGAAAGATTTAGAGAAAACTTGGTTAAGCAAATTTATTAATCTTAACCTATATATAATATTTTTAGATAGATAAATTTTTAGTTTTTGAAAAGATTTTTCTTAAAATTTACTTCGCATATCTAAAAAATATAATCGTATATTGCTTTTTTTTCTCTCTTTAAAATTTTTATAATTAAAAACTCTTCTTTTTATTAATAAGAATTCAAGAACAAGTGAAAAACTTAAAAAGTAGTAGAGAAGTAAGGAGGGAAACCTAAAAAAAAATGTTAAATATGGCCCACAGTTGGTGGAATTGAAAAAAGTAAAAAAAAAATTGATTTCGTAAATAATATTACAGCAATCTGCACTCCTATTACTGAATTTTCTCCACTTTTCTCTCTCTCTAAAATATGTATATACATATAAAAAAAGCAGGAGCAGATAAATGTGAGGAACTAGCTTAACTACCCACGTATCAAAAATCTTAAGAATTCTGCCCAGAATTGAGAGGAGAGTAGAAGAAGTGTTAGGAGAAGACCAATTCAGTATCAGGAATAATATACGGACAAGGGAAGCAATTTTAGCGCTCATATTAATAGTACAAGGAAGATTAAAGAAAAACAAACCAACATATATGGCATTTATAGACTTAAAAAAGGCATATGATAACATAGACTGTAATAAAATGTTCAGCATTTTAAAAAAAATTAGGGTTCAAGTATAGAAATAAAATAACACAATTGCTAATATTTACAGGAACCAAACAGCGACAGTAATAACTGAAGAACGTAGGAAAGAAGCCGTAATAAGAAAAGGAATCCGAAAAGGATGTTCTCTATACCCGTTACTTTTTAATCTTTATAGACCTAGCAGTTAATGATGTTAAAGAACAATTTAGATTCGGAGTAACAGTACAAGGTGAAAATATAAAGATGCTACGAATTGCTGATGATATAGTAATTCTAGCTGAGAGTAAAAAGGATTTAGAAGAAACAATAAATGGCGTGGACGATGTCCTACGCAAGAACTACCTCGTGAAAATAAACAAGAACAAAACGAAAGTAATGAAATGCGGTAGAAATAACGAAGATGGACCACAGAATATGAAAATAGGAAGAGAAAAGATTATGGAGGTAGAAGAATTTTGTTATTTGGGAAGTAGAATTACTAAAGACGGACGAAGCAGGAGCGATATAAGATGCCGAATAGCTCAGGCGAAACGAGATTAGAAATATATGAGCTCAGAAATATAATTTGCTTACATCAAAAATTAATTTAAAAGTCAGGAAAACATTTTTTAAAGTATAGTTTGGAGCTTAGCCTTTACATGGAAATGAAACTTGGACGATCGGAGTAGCTGAGAAGAAAAGATTAGAAGCTTTTGAAATGCGGTATATAGGAGAATGTTAAAAATCAGATGGCTGGATAAAGTGATAAATGAAATGTTGCGGCAAATCGATGAAGAAAGAAGTATTTGGAAAAATATAGTTAAAAAAAAGAGACAGACTTTTAGGCCACATATTAAGGCATCCTGGAATAGTCGCTTTCATATTAGAGGGACTGGTAGATGGGAAAACTGTGCCGGAAGGCAAAGTTTGGATTATATAAAACAAACTGCTGGGATGTAGGATGTAGGGGCTATACCGAAATGAAACGACTAGCACTAGATAGGGAATCTTGGAAAGCTGTATGAAACCTTTCAAATGATTGAAGACAAAAAAAAAAATACACATATATACACCAGCCGGTCGGGGCTCCGCACCCTGGACCCTCGCAGCCCAGATCGGCGCAAGCGAACCCCGGTCCGATCTAAGTACTAAACTTCAGTAAGTTTAGTATTTACGTTACCATAGTAACTGTAACTTAAATATACACACGTATGGCGACGAAAAATTCATAACTTATTTCTGTTTTCCATGGTGACAGAAATACAATAATGACGTAAAAGAATTATATTTTTCTAAAATGAATATCATTAATTCACAACTACACACTCCTCGTGGAAGGGAAGAAACAATGAATATTTTAAATATCTTTACCTTTAAGGAGATAAGGACCTCGGTCTGCGGCTTAGAACCTTCCCTGGGATAACACGAAAGCATCCTGCAAATTTGAAAGCAATCGGTCGGTTGGTTCTCGCGAGCGGAAACATACAACTGAACGGAACGCAAGAATGGCGGGAGTTTCAATATTTCTCCCTACCGATCGCAGAGCCTGGATAATGTCCCTTGCTGCAAATCTTTCTATTATCGGGCGGGTTTCATCGGTTATTTAGTGGCGATTATAAATTTTAAGTTTTATTTATGGACGGATTTGGTAATTTGCGTTCCTATCCGTATGGACCAGCGTGAAATTTATTTACCGGTTCTGACCGTGGGAGAGTAAAGTTTTGAGCCTAGTAATCCCGGCGTGATTCCCCTTCAGTCCATCGGCTGAAATCCCTTCGGTACCAGCAGCTAGGAATGCGCCTATCGGAGCCCTAGTTATTTGGAGGGAGAAATGCGTCCCGTTCTCCGGAGGGAGTCGCATATGCTGACTAAATGAGATTGTGGTCTCTTCGTGGGACGGTGTGGGATTTTATCTAGGTTTTTACAGTTTTAACAAAATTTAATTGTGAAAACGGTCACTTTCGTGGCCGGAATTTTCGCGCGGTTTCCATTTATAGGTTTACGCGATATAGAGGCTCCTAAGCCTGGTTTGTCATTTCTTGACTCTCGTACCGCCTCTGCACGGAGGATCGTTTAATATTGAATTGAGCCATTTTCTTATACCCTGTGGAGTACGGTTCTCTCGGCAGATGTCCCGGAGATGGCCGTGTTCGGACACGGCCGCTCTCCCGAACAGTCTGCGTGCCTGCGCCATCCCCATTTCGGATTCGGTGTGTAGTCCCGCATCGTAGTGAAGAGTAACGTTTCTGACGAACCACGGTGCTCCAAATATCGAAACATACAACCAAACGGACATATAGCCAAACAAACAATTTTTAGTTTTTTAAATTTATACAATTGCAGGATATCATTAATTTTTCAGTTTTACTTCAACAAATTTGTAGTAAATCCATTGTGATACGTAGGAAAGTCTGATTTATCATATTACTTGACTGTTAATTTAACAAACCAGCCATAATATCCGCAAAGATATACCGGTCCAATCCATAATTTAATAACCGAGGTTCAATTATCGGCATTATATCCCACGAATCTAGGAAGATACAAAATCAACTTCCAATATCTTACTGGGCTTTCAATTAGTTTTAAATCGACAAAAATTCAAAATAATAAAAATAAAATAATCTAACAAAGAAAAAAAAAAGATAAATTTTAATTCTATTAAAATAAACAATGAAGGTTTTTTTGTTTGAAAATTTAACGATAAAAAATAAAGGAAACGAAATAATATATATAATAAAGTAAAAACATTTAA
Organism: Lycorma delicatula; assembly: GCF_047948215.1. NCBI lineage: Eukaryota > Metazoa > Arthropoda > Insecta > Hemiptera > Fulgoridae > Lycorma > Lycorma delicatula. Next base: position 174,058,504 of record NC_134459.1, on the reverse strand, counting down.
CAACAAATGTAACAAATTTAATTACGACAGAAGTGAATAAGAGAAGTGAAGATAAAATAACGAGTTGTAATGTTAACAACCGGATGACGTAGCGTCGTCAATTCATGAAGAGGGTGTTGTAAAGTAGATCTAACAAGCCGTTAACATTACAATTGATCATCAAAAGGTGCAATAAAGGCAGAAACGTAACAGAACATCTCAAACAATCGTAATTGTCTGTGTAGGCAATGATTTGCAACGTCGTGAACTACCAGAGCGAAACAGATTGGCTGATGGAACATCAAAGACATTAGGCTTGGTGGGCTGTTCATAAAACGTATCAGGAGAGTAGATAGCGACTGTAAAAGTACCGGATTGAATTAATTACAAAAAATACGAAGTTAAATCTTTAATTCTCTCGATTTTGAAACTAAAATTCTACAATTAAAACTCTTAACTCTTTATAATAGTACTTAAACATTTCATTTTTCTAAAAAAGATAAATAAAATAAACTTTTAAAAAATATTCCAAAAATAATCGAATTAAGAAAGTAAAAAGTGAAAAAAATCTTATTTCAATTTTCCCTAAATTCTCAATTTTATAAAACGGTTCTAAATTTAAAGCAATTTAGAAACTCTTAATATGACCCGGAATTTAAAACGTCAAATTTAAAAAAAATTAAGGAACAGATAACGTACTAGTTATCTTTATTCCTAAATTTTATATATATATATATTTTTTTTTTTTTTGATGATTTTGAGGTCAAAGAGGACCACTTTAGTCAACTCTGGTTCGTCTTTTCTTTTATTATTTTCCTGATTGTTTCCCAATACTTCGTCATTCTGTCAGATCTTGCTTTTCTGAGTTCTGAACAAACCTTTGTTGTTTTCTTTTCTTTAAATTTAAATCTTCAGTTTGCTTCTTTTAGTATTTGTATATTGTCAGTTTTGTTTCGTAAATCTTCTATTGAAATTATACTTTATTTTATAGTTTTTGTAAAGATATATCCCTTAAAAAAATTAAGCCCGTACAAAACAGAGATTTTCAAAAGAAATAAAAAAGCGGTAAACATCTGTGTTTATAAAACAAAAAAACAAAGACTTTTTTAAAATGACGTAGATATACTGCTACGGAACGTACTCTAAGGATCTTTGGAACGGGAGAATATTTATTTTTATCTTATAAAATTCGTACATAAATAAAGAGATTTGTTAGATAATCTCTTCACAAAAAAAAACTTTACTTATAATCTAAACGTAGATGACTATTTAGATTTTAAACAATCAAATCCGAAACCTTCGTGAGAAAGCGGAGCTACTGCTCCGCTGAGAAGATCGGTTTAATCGAGAATTTACATTTTTGAAAATACATGAATATCTGCAATAATAATAATTATAGTGTTAATGTTCATCGGTCACATAAAAAAATCCGTTTTGCTTCGATGAACACTGAAAACTAGTTATATCTGATAATGTGCTTTATTTAGAATTTATTTTTTTCATTAAAGTCGATACCAGTAAAGAATGGAAAACGTTTAATAATAAATGATAATTATTTTAGTGTTGGGGGTGTGTTATCACCAAATTGTACGATCAGATTCCAAAAATATTTCAATCAAAAATAATACCGCGATTAAAATAAGATAAAAACAGATTATTATGTCAAGTTGAAACAGTCTAATCTTAGCAAATTTATGAAAAAAAATTGTACCTTTAGGGAATTCTTTTTAGAATTTCTTTCTTTTTTTAAAATAAAAACCTAAGCTTATCACCTACCACTGAATTAAATTATCGGAATATAACCAAAGTAACATACTAATATAATGGAATTATCTTCTTTTCGTAGTAATCAATCGTAGGATTGGTTTGCAGCAGTGTTCCTCTACCAGGCAGTTCTATCGAATGCTAAACTATTTTTTTCCGTGTTCGATTTACGTCGGACATGCTGTTTCGTTTGTTCAATACATCCCAGTCTTGGTCTGCCTCTTGAATTGTTTCTTTCAAATGTGCCCTCTATTATGGTTGGCAACAAACTGTTACGCCTAACCGCGCGGCTCGCCGCTTCTTTAATAACTCCGTAAACATGGCCCCTCATCAATCCGTAACATTCAACATCCATCGGTAGCACCATGTTCAATCTCTCTATTCTTCTCTACCCTTCTGCCCCAACGATCCACGTTTCACTGTCACATAGGAAAGCACTTCATACTAATGTACTGTATCGATTGCTTTCTCAGTTTTTTGTTTATATAGTTTAAAGCGAATATTTTAATAAGGACAAATATAACGAAAGCGTATCTTAAAATTTAACAAATTTAACGAGGCGTTAAAAAATGTATTTATTTTTAATTAGAGCGAAAATAATTAACTTAACCTTCGATTAAAATTTTGAGATTCGGGATTCATAAGGTCTTCCTTCCCCGTAGGCTGATTATAATCAAAATTAAACGTCATCAATGCCTCATATAGAAAATTCATCGTGGCAAATTTCATCCGAATCGACCTATTCAGTACAGAGACATCGATCAAAAAATATGCCGAGATATAAAGGTACGTAAATTCATCCTTCCGAAATTTTTCAACGTAAAATTTTGTATTTAGTTTAGAGTTACGTTAAATGTAATCGAAAACAGGAAAAGGAACCGGCTGGGACATCGTACGAGAAGAAAATATTTAAAGGTGAAACGCAACGTTGGGTTTGGTAAATGGAAAAAGTAAGAGGAAGAAAACGGTTCCAAATCTTGGATGGGATTATGGTTAATGGAAAATACGAAAAACAAAGAAACCGGCGCAAGGTAAAATAAAATGGAATGGCCGCGCAAGACCTGCCCTAATGATAGAACACAATGAATGAATGTTTACATGAAAGGACAATATCTTCAAAACCACAAACAGGCAAAATTTGACCCGATTAGCATAGTTCTTGTGTAGTGTATTATACAGTCAGGAAAATAAAAATTTTCAATGATTTAATTCTAACTGTAATTGTCTAGATGTTATTATTTATAAAATAAAAATACGAATATAAATAAAAGTATTTATATGGTCCAATCTCCATCGACATACATAAACAATCACCTCGATTGATTTTTTGCAAAAAGTTTGATAGAATAAATTCTCTGTATATAAACGTTATATCGCAGTGTATTTCGTAAAAAAAAATCTAACATCAAAAAAAAAAGAAGCTAACAATGAGTACATCAATACGTTACAGCATATACTTACAAAGGAATTATAACCAATTTTTTGGAGCTGGGACTCACCTGTAACATAAAAAAAGAGAAAAATACGTTAAAAAAGTACACTTACACGTACAAACACACACACACACACACACACACGCATAAGTTAATAATAATAGTATTTTTAAAATCATCTACATATTTTCACGGATAGAAGAGCTACAGACGCCAGAATTCACTTAAGCATAGATAATTAATAAATACCTAGAAACACTAATTAATAATTTACGTAACAACGAATAGAATGCAGTTAATGAGTTCGAGTACGGTACAAACCGCACACAAAAGCCATAAAATAATTATAAAGCCGCAATTAATTTTAGCATAACAGCATACAGTCGATTCAGTAATAGTGATAAAGTGATATATATTCCTAAAACACTAATTAAAAACAGATAAAGCCATTTCAGTATATAAAGTACATTAATACAAAATAAAGTGAAAAGTGTTTGTTAACGTGTTACAGAGAAAATAGAAATTTATAAAATCTGTGCGTAAAAATCACTGAAATAATTATCGACCGAATAATTGCATTTTAAAATTGATTAGACTGATAAAATTTACTTGAATAATAACAATAACAAGCAAATGTAAGGATCAAAGTATATCAGCATAATGAAAATACAGTATGCATCAAAAACAACGACCCTATCTAAAATTCATACACACACCTATGCAACCGCGCACAGTTAGCGAATGAGATTTGCATCGTTTGAAAGCGCGCGTACAAGAGTTTCAAATACCGGCAGCCAGATTGCAATACTAGCGCTAAAACGTATTCTAAGCTGTGTCGTAAACATCATGGCATCTATGCAAGAAAAGGCGTCTTATGTTATGCAATTTAGCTAAACGTAAACGGTTCAGCGTGCGTTTCGACAGCGTTTCATAATCTATCTACCGTCGACTACGAACGTTCGTCGCTGATATAAACAATTTGAAAAATCGGAGTATTATGTAACAGGAAGAATCCAGGGCGACTCGCCCGTTTCATAGAAAAATGTAAAACGAATTCAAAAAGCTTTTCAGGAAAGACCGAAAAAGCCTCTTCGCGCTAGCCGAGAACTCATATAATGTTTATCATACGTTAAAAAACGCTTACAACCGGAACAAGCAATTCGTGTTAAGCGGCAAAAGAAAACGTAAACGTTTCTATCATATGCTCTCAATCGATATGAAAGAAGGTTATTATCGCGGTTAATTTTTAGCGATCAAGAAAAATTGCATTTAAGCGATAAAGTTTCACGTTACGATGCTCGCACACGGTGGAGGGGAATTGAGAATCGCACGAGAGCATGATTTACAATGTTCATTTTTCCGGATAGGCCGGTAAAGTTATACAAATTTGATTTACCGAAGAGCTTCGCCCACGACAGACAACTATTTGGAAGTTAAAATAATTTTAAAATTTATATAATTAATTAATCAAGTATACAAGTATTAAATCATCACGATAAGAGTAATGCTCTACGGGCTAAGGATATCAAGGAGCGGAAAAGAGGCTTTTAGCTGGACAGTGAAAGTTTATTATATGGTGTGGATCAAGACAGGGGACGGATGAACGAAGGGGGTGAAGGACAGCCTCCTGTAGCCGCTTGTGTGGATGGGCAACGGTGACAATGCACATGCACGGGGCCTCTGGATCCCCAGAGCTCTAGACACCTCTCGAGGCTGAGTAATGCTTAATTGCAGGTCGGGCCCCGGGAGGAGAGTCCGGTGAGATAGGTTTAGTCGGTAGGATGTAGGCGTACATTCACACTCTTAGTAAAAAAAAAAAAAATTACTGTACCCCGATTAAAATGTTCGGGTTCAGGAACCATAGTAACTGAATCTCCAAACCTCTTAACTGATTCTACCCAAAATTAAAAGGCATACTTGAACCTTATTCAGAAGTATATTTGATAGAAATTGACAGAATATTTGATAGAAACCGGTTCATCCAGTCTTTCTTTTCTTTTCTTTCTTTTTCCTGTTTAGCCTCCGGTAACTACCGTTTAGATAATACTTCAGAGGATGAATGAGAATGATATGTATGTGAGTGTGAATGAAGTGTAGTCTTGTACATTCTCAGTTCGACCATACCTGAGATGTGTGGTTAATTGAAACCCAACCACCAAAGAACACCGGTATCCACGATCTAGTATTCAAGTCCGTGTAAAAATAGTTGGCTTTACTAGGACTTGAACGCTGTAACTCTCGACTTCCAAATCGGTTCATCCAGTCTGAAGACATCAAGCAAGACGATAATTGACGAATAAAAGGAAAAAAATATTTACTATTCCCCACTCCTGAATGAAACAGACCGAATACATAATTGAAGTAATATAGTTGAAATGTAATCTAATTAAAACAAGAATCGACTTCGGTCCAAAAAGAACAAAAATACAAACTTCTATCCCCCTCCACTCTCTTCTGGAGAGAGTGGAAACCGTACACCGTCGGAAGTATCTTAAATACCTAAGGAGAATTAAATTACATTAAAAAATTTATCTAACCTTTGAATAAATTTATAGTTACGGAATCAGTCGGGTTCACAACTCCCTGCCGTCCTGAATGATTGTGACAAAATTAAATAACATCGATACCCAGTAAACAGAAATAATCATCGATCGCTTTGAAATCAAAACCAGAGCGTTTGATGTTAGACGGACGTAAAAAACGTACAAGTCGAATTGTTACAAAAAATTTAATAATATATGCGAGTTACTTATAAATTAAGTTTACTTAATCATATTATTATCAAGCAACAAAGTAAAACTAAAGATGGAGCAGAACAATTATATAAATGGAATTTAGTACAAATCACAACAGCTATAAAGATATAGCTGATAACAATACAACTAGATTTGGTTTAATTATTCTATTAACAAATTCTTGTACATAATTTTACTGCATAATGAATTTATTAAAATAAAATTAGGTATATTTCAAAGCACGGTTTGTAATTTACAGTATAATAATTTTGTCCGATCCAAATCTTTTATAAAAAAAAAGGGGGGTTCGAATGTATACACCTACCACGTATTAGCGGTAAAGTTAGTCATATGTGGATATGCATGCGGTCATGCTGATAATTTAAACCGACACCATCCGAAGAAAACACCCTTCTTAATTAAACGCCAACGGCAAATATCAATAAGTCCGTCCAAAACAAAGAGAAGAATAGAAAACAAAAACATAGACGTTCGAACCCGTTCAGATCAACAGGATTCATTCATCTCTGGTCTTTTATCTAAGAAAGTAACGGTAAGATTAATTCTACGACAATATAATTCAATTTAAATATTTTTTTACAATACCAGATATTAATAAACACACAGTGATATTGTAAAAACAAATATTTAAATTGAATTATATTATCGTAGAATTAATTTACCGTCCTTAGATATTAATAAATACACAGCAAGGACGGTTAAGTATAGCTTTCCTATAAGTTCATTAGGCCTAAATTGGTTCAGGCAGTATGCAGTCATGAGAAACTGTGTTAATAAATAGAAACTTTCTTTATTTTTAACAAAATCGTAAACCTACTTTAAATAAGATAAACGTTTAAAAAATATTGAAATAAGTTACGTTTTTCTTCAAACACAACTGAAACAGCTGCAATTGCAATATGTTAGGAAACAAATAACACTTATTTTTCGACTGGTTCATTTATCGGCATTACCAGGGCTTTGCGCATGAGTACAGTAAAAAAAAGGAGGCTTATTTAAATAATTTTATTTTTTGTGCGTATATAAGAGGAGAAGGGAAAGTTAGTAAACTACATACCAATAGTAATGTATACTACTAATGTATGCTACTGGGCGTAGTTTCGGGGTACCGAACTTTATCGTATGATGTACCGTGCGTACTGTCTTCGGTGTCCCCGATTGAATTGCAGATCAAAGGGCGAAAACTAAGGGCGTCCGGTGTAGCCAATTCTATAATACGGGAACAATGGAAGGTGGCACGGGCGGGTTCAGCAGTGGCCGCATGGACCAGAAGAATTATCCCGGACCTGGATGCTCGACTAGATCGCTCTCATGGCGAATTAGATTACCAGACAACGCAACTCATGTCGGGACACGGTGCGTTTGAACAATACCTGCATAAGTTTGTCAGGAGAGAGTCACCCGTCTGCTGTTATTGCAATGCGGTTGACGATGCCGAACACACTATTTTCGTGTACAGGCGATGAGTTTGAAAATGAAAAATTCATTTTCATATTCTATCATATGAGGTTTTATTATTTTTAAACGATCTGATGAATGTCCTGTTCTTCCTTTCCTTACAGTAAATCACATCATCTGTGAATTTTATATAATTATTAATTCTTCATCACCGTACACCGATTCCTTTATCATACTCTACAGTACTTTTTATCGTATCATTAATAATCATCGTATTTAACAAGATCGCCGATAGGCAGCACCATAGTCTTACTTCATCCTTTATTTCATACCCGTTTACTGATTTTAGATGTAATTATTTTAACAGATAGTTATGCTTTGATTGGTGCGAAAATCAGACTAAAATGTATTGTTAATTTTTTTATATTTCGAAGCATTAATAAATGACGGGTAGAAGGAGAAAGAACGGGTTTAATAACAATTTATTAACCTTACAGAAAATCTCAGGTGGTAGGAGAGTTGGGGACAGTCGACTAATGGGCAGATGTACCCGCATGCTGATTCCTGACTTCCAGAGATGGCTAGATCGCAAGCAAGAGGAGCTGGGATACGAGTTGACGCAGTTCCTTATCGGTCAAGGGTGCTTCAAAACATAAATGTGCGCGTGGTCGCGAGACCCTCTTCGGAGTGCAGCTATTGAGAGAAGGAGAACACCGCAGAGCAAAAGGTGTTCGTGTACGATCGGTTCTTACAGCACAGAGAAGCATGACAGAGGAAATTGCGACCTCTCACCAGATAACATCACGTGGACTATGCTGCCGACCGAAAGGTATCCTGTATGCTATGTCCTATGCTTTACGCGGTGTCCACGATATTGGTCAAGATCATCGTACGAAGACGTCGGGAGAAATGCTGGAGTGAATAATTCCCCGATTCACCTTCGGGATGTGTTCATATCGAACAGGTTAGGCCGATTAAAAATTGTCCGTATTCTTAATTTGTTTACTATCTTTGTATGGCAATTTAATTTAGGTTGCGTTAACTTTGTATTTAGTAATGCGTACTTGTATAGTTAATTCAATGATGTTGCGCATTTTGTCGAAACGAGCGAACTCGTTAGGAGGCCTGCGAAATAATAGGACACCTCGAAATAATGCCATGCGGCGATTGAAGGGTGGTTAAAATTTACTATTCACAACAAAGGAGGGGGTGGTTTTAGTCGGTAGTCTACTGGTGGCGGTTGGATGAGACCACCACCAATAACCCGACACTCCGTGCGTAAATGAATTTCCACCTATAACCTAAAAAAGGTTCCGACTCTTAAAGAAGCCTTTTTTACTTTCTTTGTACTTCGTACAAGGAAGTATTGAAATCGCGAAAAACTTCGGTTTTCAGATTTCAACTCAAATATCCATATTGACCATCCCTGAATCCAGTTACCTGTTTCGGCGTAACGTCTGTACGTACGTATGTATCTTGCATACTCAAAAACAAAAGATATACGATCTTTAAATTTTAAATTTAGGACTGTTGTAACATCAAAGCGGAGGTACACTAGTTGTGCACCTCCTCTTTTGATTGTAACTGACTGGACCAAAAGTATTCAAAAAAGCCCAAAATCCAACAAATTTGGATTTTGGACTTTTTCTTAACTGCAGTAATAAGCCCTCTTTAAGAACTTTTCAACGATATATCATTAGTGGTACTTATTTCCATCGGTTCCAGAGTTATAGCCAAATAAAATTTTAATTAATGATATATCTGGATCTTACAAAGGGAAAACACATCGGTTCGAATCCGACTTCATCTCCTTTTTTTTAATTTAAATATACTGATTTATTAATAATTATTAACCTCTAATTGTAAAAACAAATTTACACCAAATAATAATTCAATAATAACAATAAAAAAAAGTATGAAAAAATATCAGAAGTTATCAATGAAATAAAATCTTATGTACTTTTCATTTTTAAAAAAATGTGTGTATGTAATTTAATAGACGCACAAAGAAGTCGTGGTGTCCAGATAAGATTTTTGTTCTAAAATTTATTTACTAATAAATAAATAATGTTTTTTAAAGATATCGGATCCAACATAGATGTAAATCAAGCACCGCAAAAAAATATATAAAAATTTTTTATCTCCTAACAAAATTTACACCATTAATAAAGGGGTTAAATTGAGGTCTTAAACTGTTTTCTGCATGACAGATTACATAATAAATGAAGCATTATGTTAGTTATTAAATGAAAAAATAATTTTAATAGCGCTAAAAATCATTATTATCAATGTAAGTAATTTATTTTATTTTAATACATTTTAACATATATTTATTAATACGTTAAAACACAAAACTTAATAAAAATGTTGAAAAAATAAAACGTTCTATAAATTTACGTATACATCTACAATGACTAGCACAGTTATTAAACGGTGGAATTTGAGTTTATACAGTAACAATCGTGTTTTCACTTAATGAGTATGTGTAAATCAAATTAACTAGTGTATGTAAATTTAATCGATTTTTGCAAGAATTCAATTGTTTTTCCGTCGTATCTCAAGGATAAAAATTCCAATCTAATGGATTCAATCTCTTCAACTATTTTGCCATTTTTCCAGTAAAATGTTGCAAAACTATTTTGCATCATTTTCAGACCGCCATTATGTTTTCGCTGGACTATAAAAGCGATTTAATTAACCCACATAAATAAGAATTCTGCTCGTCATTACTATTCATCTCGTTAAAATGGTGAAAAGTTTTTTCTAATTTCAATCGGAACAATTCCAAATCATTTTATTAACGATTGTTGTACCTCTACGTTTCTCGGATAAAGTTTCTATGGTTTCCTACTCTAAGTTCACCGCTACTCATATTAAAAATAAAATAAAAATTACTTTCTAAAAATAAAGCCGAAACCGAAACCGAATAAAACAGAAATAGTAAGTGTTCGTAGTCTAACTATGAATTAGGTTGTTATAAGGCTGACGAATAAACTGTACAAGCAGTAATTTATGATTTTCATGAAGAGAAAATTTTCACGAAGAGCAAAGAGAATGACACGTGGACTTAGGCCTTTCTTTGTCTGTATCGGGTTTTACATATGTCTTCTTACTTGCAGTTAAGCTCGTTTTTCGCTACAATAAATGAACGGATTATCTTTAAGAGTCGCATGACGTAATAAAAAAAAATTGGAAAAAAGTACCTAACTCCTTTTTCCTCTGTATCTTTCAAATCTTACAGTTTACGTTTCGTAAACATCAGTTTATACGAGCGAAGATCCTTGTTCACAGCAATTGATATTCCATCTAATATGATATTATCAATTCCGGATTATAACGGAAGGTTTAGGTTACTTTTACCACCTAGTGTAGATTAGCCTAAATAAAAGTTCAATTTATATTCTTCATTATTAAATTAAAACTTCTAGTTCTCGTAGAAGATTAGGTAATATTATCGATAATTCTAAACTATAAAATTTCTAACCCGAATTATAACGCATAGTTAATACAAAAATAAAAAAAAAAAATTATTACAAAAGGAAACATTTAAAAAATATAGATATATGTATCTTGCAGGAGTAAAATTAACTGGATAAAAAAACCACAGAGAATCAGGATTAAAGAAGATTAAAATAAAAGTGACGCTTTTATACTAGCTTAAACAGCCCTGACAACGTGCAATTTAAAGCGTTCTCATTCTATACTAAAAATGAAAAACTGGCTTGAAAAGCTAATATTTATGGCCAATAAAAATTATTTATTACGGACAGCATTTTAAAAATTCTCATAAAAATGTAATTCGATGTGAATAACGATAATTATTTGATTTTATATAACCTTGTATAATTGTATTATACTTGTGCATATGAAAAATAGACTTTAAAAGGCTTTATATGCTGTGTTAAATACTTGAAATAGATTACTTTATAACAGTTAATAAATTATATTTTGTAAATAATTTATTTATTTATTTACAATGTTAAAACTAATTACATTAGATTAATTAGTGAACGACAAGGGTCGTTTAATAATTAAAGAGATAAATGGTAAAAGCGGAAAAATTATTTAATATAATAAATTGAAACCATCTGGCTTTCAAGTTGTAACCCTTGATATAAAAAATATCAGAAGTTCGAAAAGAATTTCCATTATTTATAAGCTCTTTTGTTTATTTCCATATGTCGGATCCATTGAAACGTGGAAAAACAACTATACGTAAGACTTATTTTTTGAAGGTGTGAAACCTGACGAAATCTATTCGCAGATGTTAAAAAGTGTATTAACCGTGCAAATCTTTATAAGTGGATGGAACAGGTTAAACCGGGCAGAAAGAATGTCAACGTTTTTCATCATGTCGCATCATCGGTGAAAGTTTCGATTGACGCTTTGAAAAATGATAGTAATTATCTTATTCCGGAAAACAACGACATAATTAAAATTTGGAAAATTACTGAAGTTTTTAGTACAAATATCGGCACTGTCTTCTTCCATTATCCATGAATAACGGATAATGAAGAAGACAGCGCCCGAATTCACTTTTGTACAGAACTTAAACCACGGTTTTTAGAGAAAGGTTCATCACTAGTTTATGCGTAAAGCGTTTGCTTTACGCATAAACTAGTGATGAAATTTTAATTCGTAATTTCAAGTCGAAATTCAATCGTGGATATGGGGTGGAAATATCAGAGTTCGACGCTACGAAAAATTCAAAATATGCGTCGACGGTAAAACACAGTGTTTTGGGACTACATTATTGTCATTATATGAAAGAAAGACGTGCAATAAACAGTTAATTGCGCCGATCTCAGTAACGGAGCGGTAGCATCTCGGCTTTTCATCCGGACGTCCCGGGTTCGAATTCCGGTTAGACATTGCATTTTTCATACGCTACAAATTTCGATTTGGGCTAACGAGTGTAGCACTGTATTGTGATGCGGTAGAAAATAAGAGAAACACACAATAAAATGGAAAAGTCCCGGTTTTCTTTCAAAAAGTATAATTTTTTACACGATATCATCCGTCCCCCACACTGCACAACAGACACGGGAAAGCATTCAAAAGTCGGAACGGGAAATTTTTGTCATATCTCCTTCACAATCACGATTTCGCTTGAATTTGTTTTTTGTCGGTCTTGGCAAGAATAACTAGATCAAGAATGCAGTACAAGAACGGTTGAAACACCGAGGTGAACGATTCTTTACTAGTGGAATAAAACATCTCATAGAAAAATGGGAAGAAGTGCCTATGTGGCGGAGCATACTATATAAAAAGTAGAATCAGTAGACCACTGTTATTGAATAAATAAAGATTTTCTTCTGCCATTTATCTGTTTCATTACTGAACGACCCTCGAATTGTTCTGAAATATGTAATTTATATTGACATAAATAAAAAAATATATACCCGTACCAACTAACAACTACCCAAACAAACATACTTGACATTTATAGACCTAGAAAAGGCATTCGATAAGGTAGACTGGAATAAAACGTTCAACATTTAAAAAAAAAATTAGGGTTTAAATACAGAGATAGAAGAACAATTGCTAACATTTACAGGAACCAAACAGCAACAGTAAAAATTGAAGAACATAAGAAAGAAGCCGTAATAAGAAAAGGAGTCCGACAAGGATGTTCCCTATCCCCGTTACTTTTTAATCTTTACATAGAACTAGCTGCGAATTTTGTTAAAGAACAATTTAGATTCGGAGTAACAGTACAAGGTGAAAAGCTAAAGATGCTTCGATTTGCTGATGATATAGTAATTCTAGCCGAGAGTAAAAAGGATTTAGAAAGAATAATAAATGGTGTGGACGAAGTCCTACGCAAGAACTACCTCGTGAAAATAAACAAGAACAAAACGAAAGTAATGAAATGCAGCAGAAATAATGAAGATGGACCACTGAATGTGAAAATAGGAAAAGAAAAAATTATGGAGATAGAAGAATTTGGTTATTTGGGAAGTAGAATTACTAAAGATGGACGAAGCAGGAACGATATATAATGCGGAATAGCACAGGCGAAACAAGCCTTCAGTCAGAAATATTATTTGTTTACATCAAAAATTAATTTAAATATCAGGAAAAGATTTTTGAAAGTATATGTTTGGAGCGTCGGTTTATATGGAAGTGAAACTTGGACGATCGGAGAACCTGAGAAGTAAAGATTAGAAGCTTTTGAAATGTGGTGCTACAGGAGAATATTAAAAATCAGATGTGTGGCTAAAGTGACAAAAGAAGACGTGTTGCGGCAAATAGATGAAGAAAGAAGCATTTGGAAAAATATAGCTAAAATAAGAGACAGACATATCGGCCACTTATTAAAGCATCCTGGAATAGGCGCTTTAATATTGGAGGGACAGATAGAAGGAAAAAATTGTGCAGGCAGGCAACGTTTGGAATATGTAAAACAGATTGTTAGGGATATAGGTTGTAGGGGGTATACCGAAATGAAACGACTAGCACTAGATAGGGAACGTTGGAGAGCTGCATCAAACCAGTCAAATGACTCAAGACAAAAAAAATGCCCTTACTCCTTCCTTGTTTCTGGGGATTTAGTTCGGACAATTGTACGACTAAAAAAAAAAAGATTTCGAGATCTATGCTGCAACTTAAGGATGGATCTATAACGAATATTTGGTGTGATCTGGATAGGAGGGCGCTGCGCCGGGCGTCTATGTATGGAATTAACCATTTCTAAAGATTTGTTTTATTAATTACTTAATAACTAATCTCTTTTCGTTGTTTTAACCCGGTTCGGTTGTTTTTTGAAACAGCAATTGTAAAAAATAAAACAAAATATCTGAGAACGCATTACATCACCGGAAAGAAAAAGATTAAAAAACTTAATTTCAAATAATTTGCTTTAACTTTCGAAAAACAAAACAATAATCTGTTTGAAAATAAGTTTAGAAGGGCCCACGAAAATAAACAGTAAATGATTTATAATGGTAAATGTTCATTTTAATAAACATACTTATAGTAACAAGTGAGTCCAGTAAATACTTATTATATCATAAGCATTATCGTATAAATAAATTATAAGATAGATTTTTTTAAAATGTTAACCTGCTGAAAATTTATTAAATAAAAAATTATATACAATATTTGTAATGCCGAATCTAATTTCAAGTCATTATAATATAATGAAACTTATAAATATTAATCTACCATTTATTTTTGAAAAATAAGACCTATAGATAAATAGCAATAAGTATGGGTTCGTAATTACATAAAATATAAAAAGTTTTATAATATATATACATATATTTATACACAACAAAAGTCACGATTTATACGATGTGACTGACAGAAAAATCATAAAAAAAGACACTGCTAAAAATCAAACAAAGCTATTTAATTTTAAAATGCCTACAGCGTTTACAAAATGAAGCAGATGCTGTAAGAAAACAATGAGAAAAGCCCTGTCTTTAATGATCATTGTACAGACCCACCGTTGTGAATAATGAGAAATGGGCATCATCGTGACAAGTAGAACGCATGAAAAAAGTCAACATATCGACTAAAAACATATTATAATAGTTACGAATGATTCTTTGACAATTAAACTAATAACATTCTCTACAAGTTAAAATATAGATCGCTATTTGATCTTTAAATCTATCAAAATTAACAGTAATTAAGTTTTATAAAATTCTCTTACTTCTTTTTTTGTATGAATATATCTATAATAAAATGACGATTTTTTTTAATGATATTCAAAATAGCTTGTTTTAAAAAATTCTTTTTTGTTTCATATGGTTTTACTTAAATTACGAGTATTTATAAGAAATCTACCTTCTCTCTTGAAACATTTATTTATTCTATTTAAAAAAAATATATATTAGCTAAAAATTCACATTATACTGAAAAAGAATAACAGACTAGAAATCCATTCATATAAATTTTTTAATCATACTTTTAAAAAACTTCTTTTTGCGATTTATATGATTCATTTTAGAAAATAGAACGAACAATTTTTAGAAAAATTCGAGAGCTTTATCTTCGACAGACTACGACGTAGAATTTAATTTAAGTGAAACATTAAAGTATATAAGTATGCAAGTAAATAATTATTAAAAAAATAATTCTTCTCTTCCAGTAAAAGTTTTATTAACAGCCCACGATGACCGTATCTCATTTCCTTTTTGTTTAGTCTTCGGAACCACCGTAATGTATAATTTCAGAGGACGAATAAGGATGATATGTATGAATGTAAATGTAGTGTAGTCTTGTACGATCTCAGGTCGGCCGTTTCTGAGATGTGTGGTTAATCGAAAATCGACCACCAAAGAACATCGGTGTCCACAGTTTAGCATTCAAATCCATATAAAAATAACTGTCTTTACTAGGATTTGAACCTTTGAACTCTCGACTGTATCTCCTTCACGTTCTAAAAAAAAATTGTAATCAAATGATATCAATGATCCGTATTCAGAATTCATCGTATGAAAATTAATAAATAAAATCGGTTAACCACCCTGGACATAACAAGAAAAACGATAATTGACGCAAAGAAGCGGCAAAATTAAAATTAATATTCCAGAATGAAATTGCTCAAATACATAACCCAAGCGACATACTGAATGTAATGGATAATCTATGTACAAGAATGTGACTGTCCAGAAACTATAAAAAAGGAAAGATTATTGTTTTGTCCCCACCCGCTTACGTAAGGTTTCAATTAGACAGAACGTCATTAGAAAGTAACTCGTCCATTAACTCAGTACAAATTATGCAAAACAACTTTTTCAACTGTCAAATTAAATTTTGAGACAACACCAATAAGGTCTGTATCCCGCTAAACCGATTGCGAACGAAATTTAATCGATTTTAATGCAGGATATAAAAATCATCGTACCAAATTTCATGGATAAAAATGCACCCAGGATATCCAGAAAAAATAGGCCACCAACATACATACATCAAACCGGAATTTTGCAATTTATGAATGAGTTTTATACTTTCACTAACTGTTTATGGTAACCTCCTGCATTCTCCCACTGTCCACATTGGAATGCTTGTGACGTCACGTCGAACACTACCCTGCAGTATATCGCCGTCTTACAATCGAACCGGACACAACCAGCAGTACGCCTATACTTGCCTCTTCAAAAATTGACCTTAACTCATCTTTCCTAAAGAATTTATATTCCTATACTCCTGACCCGCAGAACCAGACACAAGCTGAAGCGTGAAAATGATCGACTGAGCCTTTATATTTTCCTACGGATTCCAACTGTGTCAGGTAATTCTTCTCATGGAGCAACATCTTTTTTAGGTGCGTCGTTGGCAGTATTACAATAGGACGGTTGTTAAACGGACCTGTTAGCCTTAGAAAACGGATTCCTCTTAGTCCCCTTCTGGATTTCTTCCATTACGTTTTCTACTACTTCTTCTTAATTGGTAGGAATCCGTTACACAGGTCCGTTATACCGGTCTTGTTACAATACGAAGAGAATAAAAATGTAATGGAAAGAGAGAAAAATAGCAACGCTGAAAGAGGTGAAGGAGGTTGTTAGAACGTCATCCTAAGGTGCCAAAAATCACAACAAAAAAAACAGAAGGAAAAACAATAGAATTCAGAAAAAATATCATTGAGGGACTTTAAAATGTATTTTTGGTAGGAAAGGGACGCTAAGAAAAGTGTTAAACGTGATCCGTAGTTTGCCGAAAAGGCAAACAAAAAAAAAGTTATTTTAGGTTTAAGTTACTTATCTTAATTTGAAATTACTATAATTAATTAAATAAATACAATTAAATTATTGGAATAATAATATTATTATTTGGTAAACCAAAGAATTTATGCGCGCATGTCTGCTTTCACACGAACACAAATATGGAAAAAATAAAAAATAAGAAATGGAAAATAATAATTTTACAAAAATTAGGTTTCGTATAGAATAGGAAATATATCAAATTATATGAAAAAAAAAAAAAAAAAAATATATATATATATAAAACAAACATAATGAAAACAACGGTGACGGTGACCTTGTCAAAATGAGAAAAAAACAGGCTGACTATAGAAGTAAATCTTCGATTTCTTCTATAATAGGGGACAAAAAAATAAAGTGATTTGAAGAAGTTAAAAATACTTAAAATATCAAAATATAACAGAAAAGAATATTAAATATAGATAGATCGAAAAATGTGGTATTAAAATATAGAAAAAACCTTTAAAACCAAAATTATAATGTCACAGCACGTTTCCAAGAACAAAACATCAGGAAAGTAAATCTGAAAAATGTAAACGATTAAAAAAACGCAAAGAACAATATTCAAAGAGAATGAAGGAAACCGGAAAGAAAAACAAAAAGAAATTAGAAACTTTTAGAAAAAAAAAATGATATAACTGCAGCCTTTCCCCAAAACGCCTGAATCAGAATTTAGATATTCCAGTAGGGTATTTTTAATGCACTGTAAAATGAGGAAAACTTTCCTGTTTAAAGTGCTTTGCGGATTTACTAGTTTAAAAGAACCCACGGTGGAACATTTAAAATGATACTATGAAAAACTAACTTATTTGTTCAATTTTTTTACTTGATCTGGTAATGAATTTTTGTACTGGATTTATTTTAGTTTTTAAAATGTTCTTTTTATTATTAAAACATATTTATTATTATTGTATTGTATATTAAACTGAATATATTAGAACTCTTTTTTCTTTTAAATAAATAAATATGTGTATTACCTATAATAAGTAAATTATTTAAAACAATATCTATTATGATGATTAAGTGATTACTCACATATCTTCCTGGCTGTGGTGCTGACTCCTAACAGATAACAGAGATTATACTGTACTGGATAGATTTACTTTAAAAAACGTTTTTCTAATACAAAGGAAGAATTTTATAAAAATTCTCATGAAATATTTTGAGAAATCTATATGTAAAAGAAGCCATTTAGGTTCCTTAATTTTATTTTCCTTTTTTTTATAAACCTTTTTACACAAATTAATTTTTTTTAAACGACAAAACAAGGAAATCTGGTCTGATGAATTTACCGCTGAACGGGTACCAGATGTTTAAAAAATACTAAAATACATATAAAAAATAAAGAAGTAAGTTGATCAGGGTAAAATCTAATTTACATATAGGTAGGCAGAAATTATAAAGAAAGAGGAGGAAGGAGGTGAAAAGACAGAACAACAGCAACAACTTGAAAGAGTACGATGGGGAGAGGTAGAGATGAAAAAGCCGTATTGTACGACACAAGATGTAACTATATAGACTTGAAAGGGTCGGTATTATATTTCCAGAGCGGTTTCTATATGCATGTATCTACTGACCGGTAAAGCAGAGCGGTGTACGGAGTAATATGAAATGTTAGAAGGGGATAAAATAGTGTTGTATTTTAATGATGTAAAAGCAGTGTATTTGGTTAGCTAGTCTTCATGTTAAATAAGGAAAGTGTGCTGAACGAGTGGGTTCTATTGAATAAAGGGTGAAGCTCGACGGACGGATACGATGCACTGTACATCATTAACCCCCTTCAGTTACGATACCGTACCGAGATTTTACTACACGGTGCGAAATGAAGTCCACGATCAAAGAGAACTAACAAAAATAATACGGCGTAAACAAAAGATCTGCAGAGAGTGATCGATATCAGTATGCTATACGATAACCGAGTTCGTTTTATATACAAATAAATAACGTAAGATAAAATTAGGGTTCGACTCCCGGTTTCATGTGTTTTTCCTAAATTACGGAAGTATAAATCGATTATAAAGGAAAATTATTTTTATTCGTTTCATTAAGTTTTACGTAAATCAAACGTAAAGAAAACAAGATACAACCTACAAAGATCGTGCAACACTGTTAATTAAATAAAATGTTAAATATTTCCTAAAAACTTTCGTTTTTTAAATAAAAACAGTACATTATGCGACGAGCCTATAATGATAGCCATTAACGCACAAGCGGGAAGAAAGTTAAGGCACGAACCTTGGCGAGTATCGTAAACTTCGGAAGAGTCCATTAACGGCCGTTAAAGAGGGTTACATACCGTACTTTTTCTACGACAGTGAAAATATTGGGCTTATTTATTTGAATCGATGATAGAATACATTGTTTACGGAATATATATTTTTTTTAATTTTCAAAAAGTACATTTCTGTGGCGATAGATTTATTAGTAATAAGTTGTGCTTTTTTCTTTAATATCGGTCGATATTAAAAGACATTTCTTCCTCAGAATCCTACGTAATTAATAAAAGGATAAACAGTGTAACACAGAAACTTAACTTACCTATCGCTGTACTTGCAAATTAACCTCTGCTTGCTAACTACTAAATTGGATTAAAATCAAAGTAGAAAATAACAGCCGATACGTTAAATAATACCCGCATCTGATCGGTCAGTGGTTGAAAAGGATAGACTTCTGATGGGTTAAACACACACCTGTTATCGTAATAAAAATCTGTTTCATAACGACCCTCATTATGATACGGGTTTCAACCCCGTAATTCAAATATTATAAAGCGGCCTTGGAAAAATGTAAACGTGATAGGTAACATATCTGTTTTCAAGTAATTCAATAAATTACAACAAAGAGCCTTCTTATTATGCTTCAGTTCCATTTTTAATAAATAAAAGAACAATTTAAAAAAAAAAATCTTGTCACTAATTTATTTAAAATATAATTAAAAATTATCGGACAAACGTGTTGAATTCATGGCTCTTACATGATGTTTGTATAAACTGCAATTTGTGGCTAATATACTTACACCGCGTGTCCGAAATAGAACTCTCTTCTTCGTTTGAAATGAAATTTATTTTATTACATTTAAAATTACAAATATAGGTTTTTTATTACACACACACACACACACACACACACACACACACACACACACACACACACACACACACACGCACACACACACACACACACACACATTTTTTTTTCAAGACCGATCGAAATAACTCATTTAGAGGGAAAAAATTGTTACCTGGACTTTTATAAGTCGAAATGGTAAAGGGGCTTATAATAAACGTAAAAAAATTTGGGTGGTTGAAAAGGGGTGAAAAATGGTATTATTGCGATTTCCGGCGAAAGTTGACGTCAAAATGTGGTTATTTAAAACACAGAAAAGTATACTTTCACCAAGTTTCATCAAAATTAAATTATTATTACGGAAATTAAAAATAAAAAACGAAAACAAAAGAAGATTTTTCGCATTTTCCTCGGAAATTTTGAGGTTATGTTAAAAAGTGACCTCTACAGAAGTTGTAAATTTTTGCATGATCTACAACTTTTGTATTGCAACATTTTTTTTAAACCCCCCCCCCCCCACAACCAAATTACCCCTCCAACACCTTCGCTCGTGCATTTGATTTTTTTTACGTTTATTATAAGCCCCTTTATCATTTCCACTTACAAAAATTCCGGGTAACAATTTTTTTTTCTCTAAGTTTAATTTGGTTGGACTATTAGATGAAAGTACAAACTCTAAAGTTTTTTTTTTACCTATTAATGTAACTCGATACGAGCAGCGTTTTTAGACGACAAACCGATAATCCACTCGCTTCATTCCACACTCTGGAGAGCACGCCTTCAACAATCGCGTCCACGAAGACCGTTACTCTTAGACGCAGGTGGTCGAATGACTGGATTTCTTCTAATACGATATATTTTTTTCGTAGCTACCACAGAATAAATCTATCAACATCAAATCGGAACTTCAGGGTGGCCGAGCGATAGGAGTTTGTATAATCGGCGGTCTGGGAAGTCTGTCGTTGAGCGCGCAGCCCGCACAACATCTGTATATTACGATGAAGCTCCATCCCGTTGGAAAATTACGCTCTCCGTATTTCTAATCTTCGTTAACATGAAGTACTTCAATACTCAAAAAATCGATTACCCGCGATACTACACCAGAAAATGGGACGAATTCCAAAAATTCCGTGTGGATTTTCTGAGCCATATACACAATAATTACAGCGACTCACAATTTCGTGAATAAAAATGTCGCTTCACCAGAAAATAAACGCGCTTCAGGTAGTTTTCATTAGCAGAAATGAATTCTAAAATTGTTATTACAAATTTAACTATTTGCGGCTTATCGTTAGTTTTAATTTCACGGAGTTGCTTCAGTTTACACGCCAACAACGTTATAAAGAAAATGTTTTTAGAAAATATTAGTCGACAAGTAACATTATGAACCGAACGTTTTGGATTTCGTCGGAAACATAGCCGAATTTGTTCTTTGTTTTAGGCACTTGTTTTACGCTTGCCGGGTAAGTTTTCTTTCAAAATTTTTCCGGTTTCCAATAACCGTTCGCACCGCTTACGTTTGCTTTTGTAACTCGAAGAATTTTTACGATAGAATCGAGTATAATTTCTTCGTTCGACAACGACAAGTAATTTTGGTACACGCATTTGTGCTTTCTGTTGCGGCGACGCCGTGGTACTGAATCCCGGGCTCGAAACAGCTTGACCTGTGCAACAGTCTAATTCAGCTGCTATCTTACGGAGAATGAGTAAACCGTAACTTAATCGCTGTCCTTTAAAGATTACGCATAAAACGGTATCGTGTGCTGAAAATTAAAAACTAAATTCATTCTTGAAATCCTTGAATTTTCTTGAATCTTTTCATTCTTGAATTTTCTTTTTAGGACAACCATTGTTGTTCGAAATCGACAAGTATCTCAATTTTTACGAGTAGATAAAATTTATAAAGGTTGATTTTAATATTATGCAGTGTTAAACGTTTTTGTAGGGGATGTTCCAATTTATTCAGTTTTTTCATTTTTTATTAACATTCACTATAATTATTAGTAATTTATTATTATGAACAAAATTATTTTATTTATTTATTTATTTTTTTACTTAATTTATACAAATTATACGTTTTAATCAAAAATAAATAAAACAAAACGAAAAGTTATGAAAAATATCCGAATATAAAGGTGATTAAATTTGATTGGAAATAAAAACATTCCGCACTAAAACAAAATCGATTTCAGAATAAAAGCTAGAAGCTTAAGGGGCTATAATCTTGTCAATTTTTGTCACACAAACTAACTCGATCAATAGCTTACTTATCTCAGTTTAGAATCTTCCACCAAAGCGAAAAAAAGGAGAAATCAGCTGTTTTATTTTTTATTTCTTTTATGTTTTTTTTTTTAGAGCAAAATCATGGATTCAAAACGAGAAAAAGCGATAGTTTTTATTATCATTCTTTATTGCGATAACGCTTACTTTCTCTGTTTAACAAAAGGAGGAAAATCCATTGCGTACTGCTTAAACCGAAAGGAAAAAGTACATATACGTAGTTTGCTAAAGATAACAAGACAAACGTTTGAAAATGATCCTGGATTCAGTAGGAAGAATACCAACGATTCTGAAAATTCTATTCTAAACCTATCACGTAACTGATCGTGCCAGAGGAAGAAAACTAGAATACAGCATTACAAAGGCATTATTCCATTTAAAAAAAAAAAAAATTGTGACCGACAGATTTCATTTTATAAATTCATATTATTAAAACATACTGGAATTTAATCGATTACTACATACATTTATTTATTTGTTCAATAATTATTTTTCAGAGTTGAGCTCCATATAAATGGAGATACCATTGTATAGAGTGTAAAGCACAAAAATGAAAACAGAATAATTTATATAAAACAAACGTATATACTGTATTCACAAGTAGGTAAACAAAATGCGTATCAATGAAAATTCTCAATTTCATTAATTATAAACAACCTTTAAAATAACAGAAATACCAATGCATAAATTTGTGTTCTGAAATCACTACTTTTACTTTATTTATCCCCTTTGAATTTAAATCCGTGTTACTTGTCTAAACTCTTAATACATCATATTTCACAATACAGTATACAATATGTATATATATATATATATATATATAAACCTTCCTATAAGAATATTACCGGAATGCCGACGTACCTTGAAACCTAACGAAAATTTACATGTCATTGTTTTGTTTATCAAACTTTATTACAATAACAGCATCATTTAATGAAAACGATGCAGCATATACCGGTAATTAATTTCTTTTTTTTGGCAGAAGATAAGTTTTAATTACTTATGTAGAACCATTTTCAAACAACGATATAAATGTATTAATTTTAACCAAACAGAAATTTGTGAAATTTGTTTATTATACGAAAATTTATTGTGAAAATACATTAAGAAACCGAAAATCTTTTTAAATACTGCAAAAAACCTATTTTCACTGATAAAATCTATTTTAAAATATAAAATAGATAATACAGGTTAAATACATTAAGAGAAAAAATATACACATACACACACACATCCACACAATTTAATAATAAATGATAAAATGTAAAATAAATGTATAAATAATACACAAAACAGATAATATTTTGTATATATATATATTACATACGGAGTTGTGTTTTTAAAGTAAGCACTCTTTTGAATCTGCCGCTTATATACGCGATGCGGACAGATGTCGTTTGCTTAGCTTAGTTGTTTCAATCAGTAGTCAGCTGTTAGCAAGAACACTTCAGTTATTTTGTGGTTTTTAACAATTTATATTCATAGGTTTAAAAGGAGTGCTACAATTGCTACAATTTGAGATCCCGCCGAGTGTGAAGAGGAGTAATCCATTTTGAGATGGCTAATAATAATTTTGTGGCCGAAAATTATTTTTTGACACAGAAAGAAATGTGACATTTTCGGGCCGAATGTTATGGAGTGACGCTAAGACAATGGTGCTACAATCTCAAGAATAGCGAAAAAAGATGAAGAACGTAGCGACCGGCCGTCTGTGATAAATTCGGATGATGTAATTGGAAAAGTCGACGGAAAAATTCGAGAAAACCGGTGCTTCACCGTGTCC
The DNA here is from genome assembly GCF_047948215.1 of Lycorma delicatula. Lineage (NCBI taxonomy): Eukaryota > Metazoa > Arthropoda > Insecta > Hemiptera > Fulgoridae > Lycorma > Lycorma delicatula. Next base: position 174,034,332 of record NC_134459.1, on the reverse strand, counting down.
AATCGTCTTAGATGCTTCACGATCTTTGTTTGATTTATCAAGTTTTCTCTGAAAAATTGTACTATAAAAAATCTTGGGCCGGTTGGGTGCCGAAGATGTTAACCGACACACACAAGGAGAAACGTCTGCTGTAGCGCATCAATTTTTTGACGTATTACAAAAATGAAGATGATGAATTGTTTGATCATAGGAGATGAAACCTGCACTTTTTATTGTAACTGTTAAGCAGCAGTCGATACGATGACGACATTTATCATCTTATAGACCGAAGAAGTTCAAAGACGTACGTTCGATAAAGAAGCTTACAGCTACTGTTTGTCGGATCAAAAAAGTTGTCATGTTTGTCGAATTTAGTGAACGCCGATACGTATTGGAAAATGTTAAAAAATCTTAGGAGACCTATAAAAAAACGAAAGATGTCGGGCGGGATTTTGTTTTTGCATGAAGATGCCCGGCCACATATGCCAAATCAGACATCCAGGCGATTGGAAAAATTCCTTTGATTTAAATTCCTTAAAAATGTTCAATCGTAAATTAGACCCGATTTACCTCCCGGCGATTATTAGACTATATTTTTTCTTTATCTTAAACAGTGTCTTGCAACACAAAGGTTTTACGATGACGACGAGTGAAACATGGAGGAAATCTTGAAGAGGAAATGAAGAAGCTAGTGAAACGTTACGAATAGCCTTGGCCTTGAAACAGAGTAAATGGTGACGCTTGAGGGAGAATATCGACAAAAAGATAATTAATAACGATTACAAAGTGAGTAATATTGGAATATGTTTGTCGTTTAACGAGAGGAAAGCGTTACAGAATTCTACGATTGATTATGCAAGGAAAGATCGATGGAAACGACGTGGTAAATCAACGAGGTATATCATGGCTCATTTTCTCGGAGATATGAAAAAAATCCAAATAATCATGACGGCCGCCGATTTCGTTCAAAGATGACACAATGTAAAAAAGTAGAAGAGGCCATGATGAGATGCGCATCCTATCGTACTGCAATTCTCACTGAAAAATTTTTCTACTTTTAATCTTGTCTAAACACTTCATAAGTAATTACAGCAGTAAAAAAGTGTATCGATGAATTTATTTTCCATTATTGTCTTGCGATGTAATAATAATAATAGTATATAAATAAATCTGAATGTTTGTTTGTTCCTCATTCTCGCAAAAATTATTGTACTGATATCGATCACTATTTTTTTTTACATTTACTTTCGTTTTTTTTAGAGAAACATTTAAACAACAAGAAACGGGGAAGGTGAACTTCAAGCCGCATTCAGAGCTGCCGAGACTAAGAATCATACAAATGAGCATCGAAGGGATCAAGTTACATGACAAGTGTGTGTGCGAAGCAGCGAGTGAGTAGTCGCTAGTAGTATTTACATCTTTTAACGAAATTTCAATATAAAGTAAAAATATCTCGGCCTCGCCGAATTCGATACAAAGAAATTTTACTGATTTTCAAATTCTAAATAACAAAATTGTTTAATCAAATCCTCACCACTACAGCTAGCACAGCTGTAGCTGAACGATAAGCACTATCGTTCAACAACAGAACGATAAATAATGAGATCCAATGAGAAGACACAAATTGGACCACCGGTACTAAACAGCCGTAGGCTATCTTTACTAGATCACCAACATTTTGTTCTACCAACATTACAAGTTAACAAAAAAACCTGTTCATAAAATACTATATAACGTAAAAATTGTATACCTATTCGAATAAGTTAGTTTACATTTTTTAAGTGGTTATTTTTATTAGTCATTTATTTATTTTTTAAATAAAAAAGTGGTGGAAAGATAAGCACGAAAAGAAAATAAATTAGTAAATAAAATACATATATTATTTATTTTTTTATTACAGAATAAATTGTTAAATTTTACTGATATTTCACTTTTATTTTAAAATTAACGAGTGGACCAATTATAACAAATTAAAAAGGTAAATAAAGAAAACTTTTCTTTTCTTTTCCAGTTTAGCCTCCGGTAACTACCGTTTAGATAATACTTCAGAGGATGACTGAGGATGATATGTATGAGTGTAAATGAAGTGTAGTTTTGTACAGTCTCAGTTCGACCGTTCCTGAGATGTGTGATTAATTGAAACCCAACTACCAAAGAACACCGGTATCCACGATCTAGTATTCAAATCCGTGTGTAAAAATAACTTAGTTTACTACAAATTTGAACTCTGGAACTCTCGACTTTCAAATCAGCTGATGTAGGAAGATTCGTTCACCACTAGACACGGTGGGTAAAAAAAAAAAATAAATAAATAAAAACCGATATGTTAAAAAAAAATAATAAAAATAAATAAATAATCAAAACAATCTAAAAGAATTAGGCTAGAAAAAAAATCAACAAATATAATTACGATTATCTTAACAACTACACTTTTTCTACAGTTAAAATTTATGGGAGAATTATCAAAAAAAATTTCTAATCAAAACTAGAATCAGACAAGTTGACAGATTATTACTATTTTTACTTCCTTCTACGAAGTAAAGGAAGTATTTTGATCGCGAAAAATTTCGATTTTCATAATTTAAAAACAATTTGTCGTAGTACGTTGAAATTATGGATTTAGGACTGTTGAAACATCTAGTTGTGCGTGTCCCCTTCTGATTCCAATCGACTGAACCAATAGTGTCCAAAATCCAAACAAAATTTGGATTTTGAACATTATTGTAACTGCAGTAATAAAATAATAAGCTCAGATTGGGCTCACATATATTACGGTATATTCGATATATCGTAATATATTTGACCTTTTTCGTTGACAAAGTCTGCAGAACTTTTCAACGAAAAAGTCTGAGACCTTATCGAAAGTGGTACTTATTTTCATTGGTTCCAAAGTTATAGCCAAATAAAATGTTAATATGAAATATTTGGATCTTACAAAAGGAAGGCACATCGATTCAAATCAGAGACTTTTTAACGCCGTCTTACTTTTTAAGCAGAATTTGTTAACTTCTTTTTTTAATTTATTTTTTTTAACTTATTTTTATTTAAATAACTGATATTATACTATATTATAGTATATTATAATATTATACTATATTATAACTATTATACTATAACTATTATTAATAATTATTTACCCATGATTGCAAAAATATTTTTAAAATAAAAATTATTCATAATAAATAAAAAAATTAAAAAAAATCAGAATTTACTAATGAAATAAATTTTACGTACTTTTAAAAATAGTGCGTATATGTAATTTAATAGGCATTATTACATATGTGTATATGTAATAGATTTTGTGAAACATCTGATATTTAATATTAATGGAAAACTATAATTTAGAATCGTATTATTATTGGATTTTCTAGTTTAATTTTATTTAATTATTCTGAAATTTCTGTTTAACTTTACCTACAACATTAAAGATAAATACAGAGTGACTGAAAAACAGACTTTCACAAGAACAACATATACACTGAAGCAGACATGCCCGATCTTTAATAAATTTAAAAAAATTCCTATCTTTTAGTTCATTAATCTGATATTGTCGGACAATATTCTCCCTAAGTCGAACTTGATAATCATTTCATTTATTTTTTTTTTTGCCAATCATTTAATCGCTGTTTGGTTTGATATATTTCTTCCGATTTTAATTTGCGTACATGTACTCTAGTTTTCAAATCTTCTCTCTTTATATTCATCATCCTGTTTTAACCTTTTTATTCTTTCTTTCGTGTTAATATTTTCTTCCTGTTTATATTTATTATCTTTTTTTTGTAACTTCCAGGTCCGCAGACAAGCAATTATTTCCGCAGAGGATGAGATGAATGTTTTGTAGCGTGTGTGAAAAATGCCATGCGTGACCGGGATTCGAACCCAAGATCTCCAGGTGAAAGGCCGAGACGCTACTACTCGCGCCAAGGAGGCCGGCTTCTTATCTTCTCTTAATTTTTTTATTCTTCCCTTGTTCTTAACACTTTTTTCTTCTTCATATTCATCTTCTTGTCGTTTTTTGTTGAGATTATTTCTACATGTTATCTTTCTTTTTCCTGTATGATAGTTTCTATTTCATTTTTGATTATTCACCAAATAATCCGATAATAATAAGGGAATATTTTACACCGTAGGTTCGAAATTAAAACAGGAGAGTTCACTAAACGGAATAGTTTAATAATTAACTTTTATTTATACGACACAACAGAAATCTGAAACTTTTGATACTCAGCAACTCACGAAGATACGAATAATACTGATCTAGTAATACGAGTAATAAAGGGACTTTATCCTAATATTTCATGAAAGATTCTAGAATTAATAATTTTATAAATGTTTGACGTAAATAAAAACCAATATTTCAGCAATCGTGTATCTGTCCCCTTTATTAAGGAATTGAAGGATCGTATCTCACTTTTAAATGAAATAAGTTTAAATATAGTGCAGCAAAAAAAAAGTGTATATGTAATTTAAAAGGCGTACAAAGAAGTCATGTGGTTCCATATGAGATATTTTATTCAGTTGCACACTAGAAAAAGTAGTCGGATAATAGGATCAAAACCTAAAAGAAAATAACAGAATTAAAATAAAAACAGAACTAAAATGTAACTGCTTAACAATTGGAGATGATAAATTTTCCCAAAGCAGAAGTACAAATTAAAGAATTACAAAAAAAATTCAGCTAAAATAAAACTCAACATCTCTTCCGTAAAAATAAAATACTAACAAATATTGAAAAATTACCCCAAAACTTGGAAATTAATTGTCAGAAAATCAAATAAATAGAACACCTCTAACAGTAAAGAATGAGCAAGAAGGCATTACAAAAGAAAATAACAGAATTTTGAATACAAAAATGGAACTAGCATTTCAATTAACCAAAACCACATAAAACAAAAAGTCATTATCATGGAAATCAAACATTAGACACTATACCGGATGATTCAAAAAGGACTTCACACCTTTAAAAATTTATTTAGATAACTTACAGATTCGATTAAGGTCTCATTTCATAGAAAAACACATCAAGTTTGACACCCACAATTCACTTTGGTTGGATACGGCTTCTGTTTGTTTGTAATGCGACATACATCCCAGATAAATTAAATTTCATTCCAGACTGTAACCAGTAAGTCGGGTTTACTTCTGCAGCTGCGGCGTTAATTCGAAGTCTTAGTCCAACATTTATAACAAATTACCAAACCATTTAAAAACTTTTTGTCATAAATATAAGATTTTCTTCTAGAGAAAAAATTTTACTGAGTCGTGAGATTTTAGATAATACTAATAAAAACCTTTTAAAAACACCTGATTTTTTGCAAATCCGTTAACGTATTCATATGCGTACATAAATATGCGTTCAAATAATTTAATTAACGCCTTCTGAACTGAGAATTATTTTGTAGGCATTTTTTATAATTAATATCTTTATTATTTAATTTTATTTCATTCATTTACATTTTAAATAATTAATACCTGGAAATTTTACCTCATATATTTTTATTCTAAAATTGTTTTTTTTTTTTTTTTTTGAGATGTCGCACCGATCTATCCGGGTAAATACTGGGGCAGTTCCTATTTCGTTACCTTAGAGTAGCAGAATATACAGTCTTTTTTTATGCGATCTACTACAATGTATTATTAAGTACTGATCAGAATAAAATATTTATTTATTTTACGTGTAATTAAAGTATTACAAATTTAAATTCTGTGACGTTTAAGTAATTGTAATTTTAAATAAATGTATACGATTTAAAATTGTGTGAAATTTGATATTTAAAAAATATATATAAATGGGATTTTTAGTGCAAAAACAGTAAGCTTTTACGGTAGAAATTCGTTAACCCTCGTACCCCGACATAATTCTACATGATAAAATACAAATTCTTAGCTCCTTTTTAGTTTTGTACGATATGTTATATAAATGTAAATTAATAAAGAAAAGGCAAATGAAGGAGAAGGGAAAAAATTATAAGCTATTATAAAATGATGTAGGGTCATGAACTTCGACATAGAATGATCTTTAACAAACATAATACGGAGGTCAATAAATAAAAAATAAATAATAAAAAACGGATGAGTAATAGATAGATAGAAAAGATATCGGAGTGTAAAAGTATGAACCATGACTAAGGATTATTTAAAGAATTCTAATCAAAATGTATTGTAAAACCCAATTAATGTGATTGTAAAAAAAGTTATAGCTATCCATTTCAAGCATCCATCCATCAATCAGGACAGGTTTTAGGTGTGCATAATACAACGTTATATTATATCACAAAGGTGTATCTTTTGGTATTTTTAAAACCATTGATAGTTTTCTTCAGTCGTATTCTTCATGTAACATCCACTCAAGTTGCTAGAATATATATATATATATATATATATATATATATATATATATACTCAATGACTTTTAATAAACAAAGAAAAGAACTAATACATAATGATTACACTTGACGTAACGTAATGATCGATAAAAGCCTTAAGATCTTGAATGAATGTCAATAAAGAAACATAATTATAAAAAAGAATTATTAAAAAAAGCATGTACCTTCCATATATGTAAAGAAAATGTCAAATTAATCACAAATAAACAATATTATTACTATTATTTTAATTATTTAAAGAATACACGATTAGAAATCGTTAGCTTTAAGAGGAAGTTTTAGTAGAAAGATAAACTCGTATAAAAAAAAAAAAAACTAATATAAAAATCAAGGACTGATTTCTGTACGAGGGGTAGTTGAAATGTAAAGCATATATGTTCAAAACTTTGTTGAAACTTGTTACAAACTTGGGTCCTGAAACGCTCCGTTAGCGAGTTACGGCTAGCGAAATATTTCGCCCAGATTCCTAGACAAAGACTGAAATAAAACCGTACAGTAATGTAACGATCAGAATAAAAGTTTTATTTAGTTTAATTACTTACGAACCCGGGTAAAATCATTTTTGGTTATTACAAACCTTTACATTTTATTTTATTTAATTTCTAATTATAATTAGCTTTATATTAAAATATATTGTATTTTCTAGAAACGTAATGTTATAAATTGTATAATTTAACATTTTTTCTTTGTTGTCCCTTATGAAGTAAATAATTAAATAAAACATTTATTTTTAAAAAATAATTTTAAATTGTTCGCGTTTAAAACCCACCGGGTTGGTCTAGTAATGAACGCGTCTTCCCAAATCAGTTGATTTGGAAGTCTAGAGTTTCTGCGTTCAAATCCTAGTAAAGGCAGTTATTTTTATACGGATTTGAATACTAGATCGTGGATACCGGTGTTCTTTGGTGGTTCATTCATCCTCTGAAGTATTATCTGAACGGTAGTTACCGGAGGCTAAACAGGAAAAAGAAATTCTTCACGTTTAATACTTTAATTTCTACCTCGATTGTAAACCACATCGGATTAAACGTAGATGTCAAGTAAATTTATTATAAACAAACTATAAAACAATGTAGAAAAATCTATAAACTAAAACGTTTATTTGCAAGAAATATCTTATCGACATTAAATAAAAATTGAATTAAACAAAAATTATCATAATAATAAATTGAAATAATAAAAAAATAAATAAATACATTGGAAACATGTAATGAAATATTTACTTTAAATAAAAACAAAAAATAAGAGCAAAAATAGTGAGGAACATAAAAACAAGGAAGTCCATATGAAATAAGATATAGAATAGGGTGTGAAGTAAAAAAAAAACGTGTAGAGGTACAAAATTCAAGCGTGTAAAAGAGAGTAGGTATGGAAGGAACAACACAACACAAAAAAAGACGTTTATGTTCAGTTCAGAGAGAAAAGAATCTTGCCGGTAGATTTTAGTAGGTAGTTCACAAAGTGAACGCCTGATAGCCGTAAATACACTATTTCTTTTGAAAAACGAGACCCACGGACTCGATACACGTTCGTATTAAGTTAGTGGCTTCTCCCCTTATCGTCCTTTTGCTGTAGAACTCTTAAAGGAACACGTAGGAGGTTTTTTTATAATAAAGGAAATTTAAAATATTTCCGTTTAATTATTATGAAATTAAAGGGTCTAATGATAAAAAGGAAAAAAATTTATGTCTTCCTAGCTATTAAAAAGAAAAAATGGGTTCATAAAAGACGTAAATATTTCTTAATTTCTATACCAAGTTTTTTTTTTGAAAAACAGAAGGAAATTAGATGGCTTTAATAAAGTGTATAAGGTTGTACTTAACAAATTACAGCTTTATTTCTTCTTGTTTATTTATTATCGAAACAGATTTTGTAACAAAAAAAGAAAAATGCATAAAATAATACTTTCATTCAGTGACTGATCGATCATTCAATTATTATTTTTTTAATCTTTTAATTAATATAAAAATAAAATGCGCATACTTTATGCAAACTAATATTTAAAAAAATTAATTTCAAAAAATTCGCTTAACTTTTTAATTCTACCCTATTGTTGTAATATTAAAACATAAAATTTATTATTTTTAATTAATAAATTTTAATTAAATTTGGAATTATAAAATATGGCACGTCAAAGAAAATCGTTATATCAAATAATTGAATAAATGTAAAAGACATTAAAAAAAAGGTAATTAAACGAGATCTTTACCAGAAAATTGCATACATTACTCTGATAAAAACGAATTTTAAAATCAATCCATCATCAGATATTTAATTCGTCAGTGTAAAAATTAGGTTACGTACGGTTGAAAAGTTTGGTTCATTGACACGGACGATATGGAAAAGAGAGAATTAAGACAGAGAGTAGAAATGTCTCCAGGACCTTCGAAAAGAACATTGTCGGATCACGTAATAAATAAAGAAACTATTAATCAAGTCGGAAATATTATGATGGAAATGAAGCCAGTCGCAGAAGTACGGCTGCGTTTCGAAGAACGAGTTCCAGTAGACACCCGAAAAAATTTTATAAAAATTCCTATCAATAAAGAAAAAGAGAACAACCTCGTAACGAATAAAAAAAGAGGAATCCAAGAATTTTACAAATATTGACAGGAAAGCATTAAGAGATTGTAATCAATCGCGAGAGGAATACGAGAAACTACCATAAAGTGTAAAAGAAAGTAATTTTATTTTAATAATGAATTAGGATAATTAAATTTTAAAAATGTTTTTTAAAGGTTATTTATAATAGGTTACACTTTATAAACCTTGAGTAAATTATATCACAATTAACTAGCAATCACATGAAAACGAATTCCCAGCAAAACTCCTCAAAAATTACACACTAATATTACAAAGACCTTTGTGGAAACAGCACGTATATTAGGTAATTATGAACAAAATTTAACACCTAACAGGAGAACAAGAGAAAGCAAAATAAAAGAAGTCATAAATAGCAAGAACGATGACGCGATAAGAAGAAAAAGTAAAGAATATGCAATAAATTTGAAAATAAAAATCGAAGAGATAATGCAGGGCACTCACAGTTGAAGTCACTAAGGTTCAGAACATATAGCCGTTTTAATCTTCTAATGTCATCTCTGTCGTGTAGAAAGTTCGCGGCTAAGCGATTCATGTAATTGTTACGTCATCATTTGAAACGTTGTATTTCCTCCCGGTCGTATCGTAAACTTAAATATTCGTGTATTTCACTGTTTTATTTTTTTTTGCAAACCAAGATGCCTTTATTATACACCTCGCTAGTGTATTTTGAAACCGCTGTAACATTTCGACATTAGACTTACTCGCAGTACCCCAAAGTTGGATTCTATAGATCCGAATCGGTTTTAGAATTGTTGAATTACCAGCAGGTTATTTGATAAAGATAATCGACAACGTCTGCCCAACAACCAGAACATTTCATCAAGTTGCCTTTTCTTTTTTCTTATATGAACTTACCACGTTAGTCGACGGTCGAGGTGTAGACCTACGTATCTGACACTCTCAGTTTACGGAATTACAAGCCATGAAGGTGGACCTGTGGCAGTCACTTCTCCTCATCCTGAATGTCATACATTTTATGACAGAAATTTATTTTTTGTAGTACTCTTTGTTCCAGAAATATTAATTTTCGCGTAATTTTAATTAACTACGAAGGGATTTGCCGTCTAAGTGGTACTGCCTCTAAGTAGTACTCTAAGTAGAGTACTACTTAGAGGAAAATCAGTAATAAGCACTTAACTAAAATAAATTTTTGATTCGATTCGGCATACTTCCGACTATCCTATCCTACTAAACGGCATTACTGTGTGTGTTGTGTGTGTGCGTCCCCCTTAGCTTACCACCGGAATGTAGCGATCACTACCGGAAAATCCCGATTCGTTAGTACATGTCTCGTGGTGGTCAGGTGTATACTTGTTATATTATTATATATCGATAAAATTATATAGCACTAGGACCAACCATTTTCGAGATATTTGCCATTTTCGTCCGAAATTCGGAGTCGGATAAACCAAATACGGAGTTGAATATAACCAAATACCATTAGAAAATATTTTAGTTATGAAATGAGCGTTTAAATTATGTAAAAATTTAACCTACCCTTTGAATAAATTTTTGAGATACGAGTTCCACGAGAATCCAATGTCTTTGTGCTTTGATGACCGAAACCAGACGACATCAATTCCCACGAATAAAAATTTCATCTAAATTACTCCACAGTATGGAAACATCTAACAGAAAATAGATTGACATACATACATATTTTTCGGAATTTTTCAGTGCTAAAATGTGTTTTCCGGTTAGTAAGAGTGATGAAACAAAATCTTTACTAATTCCGATTTGCAACATTTGACTTAACGTGCTTTCCATTATATAGTAAACTTTATAGCTGTACAGCTGTAAAAGTCTTTATATTATACTTACAATAATTTAATTTTATGCGCCCGTAATTTGTTTGTTTACTTTCCCGACTATAATTGGAAAAGTAATATATACATCGGTGCGGGTGATACCGATACGCGATCATTTAGGATCTAACGTAAGCGCAACATTAACCGTTAAACCCGAATCGACTATAAAACGAGGGAATGGGAGATGAATCGATGCGCGGGTCGAATTCAATTCATTACACGTTTCTTACGGTGTTCAGTTATACGAGTTTAAATTATTTAAACACGGTTTAAAGAAAATGAAAACTGTTTTAATTAATATTTTATTTCTGAATAAAAACATTAACGAAATCAATTTTTCATACAATTAAGTGAAAATAAAATTTTATAATTTATTTTAATATTTATCTTATAGCGATTCCAGGAATTAATACGGTACGTAATACTATTTGTTCTACGTATTCGTATATAATTTTATGGCCGATTACAATAAATCGAATCTCAAAACGAGAATTAATTCGACCGGACTTCAAAATAATTCTTATACGAAGCTGAAATTAAGTAGTCTTTATAGCATAAAAAATAAATTCTTACACGTGTTCCTTATTTCAAAAACAAAAAAAAAAACTTCCACGATCGTTTGTAGAATATAAGAAAAGCTGCACTAGTAATATACCCTTTCTCACAAACTCGAATAGCCCTCGACTATTCGCAACACCTGTACCGATATAACATAAAAACAGGCACGTATCAATTTACTATAGTCACAATAAAACAGGTGGAAAATATTTAAAATTTAATCAAGCATTAATAATTTTATGTTTATAGTTTAAAATTTACCGTACAAGATAGTATAATAAAAACTACTCTTCTTTTTTCATCTAAACAACTACAGTAAAATGTAAACTAATTATTCTTGTGGTTAACAGCAAATTGGACCTCCCGTGTAGCTAAAGGGAAAAAATTCGCATGTTCTTTAACACTCTTAATTAAATGGATATTTTCCACGATAACCTAGCTATAATGAGTACCAATCTTTGTCAGTGGATGTAAAGTTAAACGAGGTCAAACACGGTACTAGCTCTAGAAACCATTTTCCAACTAATAATCTCAAATAGAAACTCTTTAGTTTAACTACATGTTTTTGCTCATCTAATAGAAGGATTATACGTTCCTTTACTCGGTACAGTATTTTATTTATATGTTAAAATTTTTAACTTTTCTAGGAATTAGTTATTTCATGAATCCTATAAACATTTTTCGTTTAAATCCTAGGTAAATTGTTTCAAATATTTTGTTTGATTTTTTGTTCCTTACATTTTTTTTTTACATCTGATTAGAAAAATAAGTTTCACCTGTAGTAAAGATTAGAGAATCGTTAAAATATTTTTTTTTTTAAATTCCTATAAAAATTATTGAGAGTTAAATATTTTATGTAAGTTATTATGTGATTTACTAAATTTCATGTCATCGTATACAAAATTTTAAGGAAATGTCGCCGAGCTAAGGAAACCGATTTTTCTAAGGAAATATACTGGTTGGAGATATCACAACTTTCACTATCTAACAACCAGTCGGTTATTGTACACAACTCTTTTGAAACCGATTTGGACCTACGGGATCCAGATTTGGGGTACTGCAAGCAGCAGCCACGTCGAAATAATACAGCTATGCCAAAAAAAAATTACTGAGGAGCATAACAGAGTCCCCTTGGTTTAAGAAACAGTGAGATTTACGAATAACCGGGTTTAACGTATGTTCAAAAAAAAAAATACAGGATTCGGTACAAAATATAAATTTCAGCTAAACCACCGCGTGAAGTATTTGGTAATTAACCGAGACAATAGTGAAGACGTTAATAGGCTAAAACGACTCCACGTATTGAATCGCGATGACTTTATGTGATTTCAGTTTGAGCTACATCAACCGAGTGTAACCCATTAATTCATACAGTTTTAGTTTTTTTTTAATTTTTTTTCTCTCATAATTTCACGTGTTTATTAATCCTTTGATCGTCTTTGTTTTGTGTTGAGCCACCGACGGTACTGTTCTCTGACCTAATTTTATGCAGGTACTTACATTGAATGTTGATCTAGAGGTATTAGTATCCCGATCCCATAAGGGAAGACACCCTCTATGAAACGGTTTCGGTCGCCACGCCATCCCCTCCGTACCAAACCCTTATGGGATTTACCGGAGGTCATTTTCAGTACCTCCGTAATGACATCTTTCAGTCAAGCCTCAACCAGGATCCCACTGAGCGAATGTCACGAGCGAGATTCCCATCGGTGTACTACTAATACAAACTACAAACAAAACACATCTAACCAAGTCTCAAACAAAACCGAATAACTTTCTAAGAACGAAGGAACTGAACCCTACCTACAAGCGAGTTAGTATGTATTAGTATTACAGTTATTAGGGAGGGATATTAGTGAGTAATTTTTGAAGAGCTTTGATAAAAGCCTGTCCTGCATGCAATTGTCTGTAATCATATTTACTTACAGTCTCTGTAATAGTGTAAGCGATTGTACATTTTATATGAATCAAACAGAACTGTCTATAAATATCAATTTATATTATTATCGTAAAATAAGTAAAACAAATTAGTTTCATAATAAAATAAAAAGGAATAACGACTATCGACATATTTAACTAAGTTTTGGTGCTTTCAGAATATTGAATTTCGAAACCAATATATATTTCGTCAAACCGATAAAATTTGATTTATTAATGTGACCGTTTAATCTAGCAATGACCTGCGAGAACTCATCCTAAACGTGAGTAAATCTGTAAATTTTTAAATTCTGAGTTAAGAAGTTCCATCAGGGTAAGCCGTACACATAATCGCGATAGATTCGACTTTCAATTCGGTATAAATATTTTCATAATCCCTAGGTTGTCGCGTTCATAGATACAAGAACTTCTAGGGGATACTACAATTTACGATCGTAGAAAACTACGAATCTACGCAAGAGCCTGTTGTTAAATTTTTGTAGTCCTCTTTATTTTGTAATGATTTATGAAATTTTATTTTACAGAAAAGTAAAATTAATATACTTTATACATCGATATTAATCTAATTTATACACTGTAAGCTGTAAATATCGATAACTGTAGAGAGCAACAGCCGACATGCTCAATTATTAAAAACTTATTTCTAATTTTTGAAATTCTATAGCACGGGCGAAGCCGGGACGAGGAATGCTAATAAAAAATATATTAAAAAAAAAGAATATCGTAATTCAATAAACTGGCAACGATGTTTTTGAATTTTTTCACAGGTCTTTTTATAAAACTTAAAAATTCCATTTAAATTCCGAGGATAAAGTCAAAAAATTTTATTTCCAATGGAGAAATATATTTAACTAATGAAGCGACAAACAATTCAAAAAAAATATTTAACGAGAATTTTTATTTTCCTGTCATCATAGCTCTAGAGCTATTGCAAGAAGGAATGTACGGTATTCAGCCAAAAAACAGGATACGGGTTTTTGCATTTCTCGACGTTTCATGATCAAGGGAATCCAAAAAACGAAAAAAGAAAAAGTGGGGAGTTAATGATCGTACGTATGTATGGCGTGTGTTTGAAGCTTAATAACTTTTGACTGGATAGATCAATTTTGATGACATTTGGGGTCAATATCTCTAGGGAACGAGCAGATTTCTTTTTGGGATCGATCTTCTCAAAGTTTTGTAACATAACCCAACTTTATATTAAACTCAGGGAATGCTCCCACCACGTTTAACTTATCATTTAAAAAAAAAATCCCTCTTTTCCGAAAAATCGATAAAAGTTATCTTTTTATTTATTACATATTTTTTAACCGATTTGTTCTTAGGTCTTCACAGGCGTAGTAGTATTCCAAGCGACCCAAAAATAAATACTTTGGGGCAATATTGGGCTCGGAGAAGCGATCAAGGTTTAAAAATAACGATTTTTAAAACATTTTTCGTTTATTTTCGTGTATTATTATTTTATAATGTGTAAGTATAGGACCTGATTCGTTCTAATAAATTAACGGCAAACCAAGTCCTCATTGTAATATGCACGAGACCTGTCCGGGGACAGGGTGGTTACAAAATTGACTTTGGTTGTACTGATTACGCCCAAATAATCAACTTGGCGGCTGGGAACCGTGAGATGGCTTCCACCGTCTGCCGGTCGGTTCCTCAGGTGATGAAGGATGAGCACAGTCAGACGGTGTGTTTTTCAGGACCATCGGGGCGAGTTGGGCAATGATTGCGCCGCACAGTAGAATATTTCAGTCGACGGATCGAGAAGAAACACTTTGTGCCGTTAGTATTGATGGAGAAGGATGTGGGCAGGAAACGGCTGGTAAGCCCACCGACGACGACATTGGTAGTCAAAGCGAAGGGGAAAACTTACGCTGACGTCCTCCGCTCGGTGAAAGGAGCTGTGTCGCCGGGTAAAGTCGGAGTCCTCTCCGCGCGTAAGGGTCAAGGGAGAGGACCTTCACAATCGGGTGCGGGCCGATAGTGCCGCTGCTGAACGGATAAGAAAGGATATTTCTGCAAAGGTCGAGGGCACCACTACGGCTGTGACAGGGAGGGGTGTTAGGAGGGTCCATGTCCTTATTAAGGTTGTGGATGTACTCAATACTCAGGATGAGTTCATTAAGGAGTTTCGGAAAATCACGGGGGAGTCAGTGTCGATCAAAGTTACGTCCATGCTACCGGCCTATGGTGCGACGCAGGTGGTCACTGTGGCGTGCCGCCCATCCTTGCGGATAAATTATTGGTTGATGAACGTATCCGTATCGGATGGGTGGCTTGTAGGGTTATGACCTTTATTTTCGCTGCTGGAAGCCAGGCCGCAGGGCCAATTCGTGTACCGGCCAGATCGTAGCGGCTACTGTTTCATCTACGGAAGGACTGCCGGCGATAGGTCGATGTCCTTCGTGTCGGTTGCACGAACATGCAACCGTGGTAGGGGATGCAAGGCTTCACCTGTTACATGAAGCCTGCTCAGTGCTGATGGGTGTCTGTGGGGGACAGACCGTCCATAAGGGGACCCCCTTTGGAGTCCGCTTATTAGAGGCGTGGCATGTACTGCAAGACCGAGTCCAAGCTACCTGGACGGGACCTTGTGTTCTGCCGAGATAATTTGAAGCGAAGGCACCCCCCGGAGCTGAGTTATGCTTAGATGATTGTTTCGGTTCCAAGGGGGGGGGGGTTAAAAAATGTGTAAGAGTAAATAAACAATGCCAAGAAAGTATTACAACTTTGTTGTCAGCTTTTTAAAAAAAACGTTTAACGAATTCGATTTTTTTTTCCATGTCATGTATTTACTGTTTTCTCGGAGGATTTTTTATTAAGGCAATCAGTTAATTACGAATAAATATAAAGATTAATTAGGATATTTACAGACTGATTATTTATTAAAAAAAGCATCATATACATTTAAAAATTCCACAATAATTAAATAACTAAAAATACGACATATACGTAGAATTTAATTACAGTGTATTGTTAAGATAAAATATGTTGTATTATTTTCATAATTGAATTTCATCTTTTTTTAATCCATATAAGTTATAAATAATAAAAAAAGTCTAACATAAAATCAGTTATACTATTAATCAAGAACGTACAATTTATCTCGGTATATAAATGTAACAATGAGGCAATACATCTTACTATTGTCAACCTTTTTCTAAACGACAACCTCACCGCACTACACCGTACTTGTTTCCACCTCGATCCGTAGCACAGTACAGACTATTTATTTCTAATACTATATACCTCTTCAGCTACCAGTTATTTACAATGACACAATATAATAGTATACAGTTCTTCCGGTCATATTTTATAATACTGAACAAGAAGAAGAAAAAAAGAAACTATATATTCAGGAATATAAATGCTGAATATATTCTATTATTTTTTAACAGCCGTGAAAAAAAATCAAGTTATAAATTACTATATGATATTGATAAATAGTTCATCATAAATAATACTATACAGTTTATAACTAATGTATAAATTGGTAATACGTGCAAAGTAAATACAAAACATGAAAATTTACTGGATTTGAAATCGACCAAATGATATTTCATTTGTTTATTTATTCATACTGAAAGAACGATATGGTGCCCGATTACAATCGCTGAATTTGCAAGTGAATTTAACCAAATATATGCCGTTTTGATCGACCACTTTGGAGGTAAAATCTTAATCCCATAATTGAGAAACTTTTACGTTTCCTGGACAAAAACTATGATAAATGATATCCACAGGCCTCTTCTGAAACCAACATTTTTACCGTTAAAAAAGTTCTTTAGAAATTAAAACAGATCTGTCAGCGTCAAAGTAAGGAATATACACGGTGGATCCATCGAAAAAACGCCCGACCGAGCTCTCCAGATTTTCATCAGATTACCGAAGATATACGGAGTCTGGCGATGTCTGATGGAAGACTATATCCTTTCCATCGACCGATTATAGTCGCTTAATGCCAAACGCTCGGCTTTCAAAATCTTTCGAGTTGCTGACAGCACAGATCAGAATGAACCGTTTGAGCGGGATACAGCAGTTCATAATGAACGATGCCTTCCGATCCCTCGTACAAACTGCACTGTAGCAACGCTTCTTTTTGGCATCGATCCCAGATGTTTCCATTTTTAATGGAACAACACTTTGCTTCGACCGCGATCTTTTCCGTACAACGTTGTCGTACGCAATCCATTCTTCATCGTCCGTAAGAAGCAGATGCAAATACGGTTCGATTTCGTTCCGTATGCTTAGTATGCTTCGTATCCGATATAAGTTACGATTCTCAGATGAAAGATCGATTCGTTAGATTTTTCATCGTTAAATCATGCGATACCCAAACATCGAGTTTTTTTCAAACGGTTTACAAATCTTTTACAGTAGATGTTTAGCTGGTTACTGTTATACCACCGGTCTTGGTCAGTCTTTTCCCATGATTTCATCGAATTTTTAAATCACTGGCCAAACAGAGCGAGGTGCATCACCGAGATCAAAATTACCAAATTGAAAACACTTGAATACTGTGCCACACATATTGATACCGCATCACGTCTATAAATATCACAAATATCTTTAGCGACCTGAACTGTATTCTATCCTTTTTGTTAAAGAATTTTGAAATGTATTGATTGTTTTTTTTTTTTTTTAAAGAAAGAATATAAGTTTCTTTTTGATTTTCAAGAAGTAAAAACTTTTAAATAAATAAACTAATATATAGTGAACTTTCAAAAAATACTCACGAACGTCACCTTTATAAAAGGACGCAATGGTAGCTAGATTTAATTAATATTAGCAAAGTTATAGGAACCTACATTCATCTATGAGAAGTAGAATACGAAGAAACTTTTTCCCGGACTCCAATATAATAGAATATCGGCATTTTTGCCGATATAAAAATGAAATTGATATATAAACGATATAAAAAAGCAAATGAATAAAAATTTCTAATCATTATTCAAAAGAACCCATAAGTAGATTTTTTTTACTTAGCCTTTTAACTCCTTCTATAGTCAACTATATTCTACATCATCGACTTCTAAAAGCGATGCCTTTGTTAAATAGCTACCTCAACTAAAACCGTTTTCCAGCCGATGTACTATGCCAAGTCCATCTTCATGTACATTAAGGATACAGCTCTGGAACCTAATCTTGGTTTTCCTCAACTACTTATACTTCAAATGCATTGATTTTGCCGTAAAATATGCACAATGAATTAAAAATATCTTTAGAAATATCATATCGGTTATCCGAGTGCCAAAATAAGCGTTCAATGGTGTTTTACCTACCGATTGTAGCGTATTTGTTACTGATGTAATCATATCTTTTTATTTTTATAAAACACCTGGGCAGTATTATAAAGATATTCGTTGAATAAACAGCTAAACAGTTCCTTTCCCGGTCAAAATTACAGTATACTGGGTGAGCAATTTAAAACCGAACCGAGCCGGTACTTAGTGCAGTTATTTGCGGTCATCTTTAACGCTGATAGTAACACTGCCACTATCCATTGTGCATGTTACTTTTCTAATTATCGCTGTCGGTTACAAACCGTCTACACACTTGTAAAAGTTTAACACTTGTTAAATTGATTAAATTGCGTGTACTTCAGTGCAATACAGTTTCGTACTTTGCAAATGTATGTTCTCAAAATACCTTTTCCGTCTGTAAAGGAAGTTTACGTACGTTCAGGATCTTTTAAAGAAACACACCAAATATTCGCAGAAAAATTTCCGATCGCTAGTATTCCAGCAAAGGGTAGCATACACAATTTGGTTAAAAGATGGCGTAAAACTGGGTCGGTTTTAAATTAAAAACGAAATAAGCAATCTTCCGTTAGGGTATACAAGAAATCATAACCGATATTCTAAGAAGGATTTCTGCCGGTCCGAAAAAATTTATATTTAAGTTATTACAAAAAAAAAAAAAATGTATAAAAGTGATATCTTGACGTAAGATTTATCATTCGTATAACAACCGTCCAACAGTTAAACAGAAGAAACAAACCGAAAAGTATTAACAATTACGACCGGTTTATAAAAAAATATTTCCGATAACAGATAGCACCGACGCTATATTTCAATCGAAGGAGGCACGGTTTCAGTTATCTGGGCATGTTATTCGTCGGATCTCGGACGAGTAAAATCCTACCGGATGTTTGAGCGTCAACTTTACGATAAGAAAATCGGTGTACGGAGTGCAGTTTCTAGCAATCGTATAGAGGGATCAAGATTCTCTTGCCGAAATGTCAGTACACAAATGGACCGTACAATTTTCGAAGAATTCTAAGCTCAATTAACATATCGTGAAAAGAGTAACGCTTCTTCCAACAAGTTAGAGCACCTTTTTGCACAATTAACTATACACTAGCATGCGTTCGTGCGGCTTTCATAGAAGAACAAACTGTCAACAGGGGAGGGTGGGGACCTCTGCGTTTTCCAAGATGTGTCTAATTCGACTTTTTTTCCTTTGGGGCTATTTGAAAAATAAGAGTTTAAAAATCAAATTTCTACATCCTCGTGAAATAAAGGCGATCATTCGACAAGAAATTGACGGCATTGAGAATAAAGATTTGCATCAGGCGACTCTCAATACACCATAAAATTGGATCGCTGCGAAGGGCACTTCACACATCTTTTCCAGTATGTTAAATACGTAAACCTTTTCTAATGTAAATCCGGATTTTAATTTAATTTACGTCTTAATCGTTTATTTCATTTGAAAATGTTTTTCGAATGATTTCCCAAGTACATTTATTCTACAGCAATTCGGTTATAAATCGACCACCCGAAATAATTACGGACAATAGCACTGCCAAGAAAATTTATCATATTTTTGATTTTTTTGAAGGGAGATTTACATTAACTTTTTCGCGCAAATAAATGTTTTAAACTATACAAAAAATAAAATATATTCATTTTTATTTATGAAAATAATTTAAGATACAAACTAGATAATGAATTTTTACAAAAACTTTCAATAAGAGTTGCTAAATTTAATCCTGATATTAATTAACAAGCAAGGTGATAATATTAACAGGATACCGCACAGTAGTAACTAGTAGATTCGATACAGTTTCAAATAGAAAGGAAAGGAAATGTAGTTACATACTAAGCTCATTAGCAGTGAATCAAGACTAGACAGTGAAAGAGAACAGTAAAGGAAAGGTTGTGAAGAGGGGGTTAGATATGCAAATAGAACGGATTACAGTAACCGGAGTAAGAAAGGAATACGAGAACGAAAAGGGATGATAAGGAATCACAGCGGTGGGGAAGAAAAGCAGACAGAATCTGAAGTCTATAGCTTCTCACGGCTCGATAAAAGAGCGTGTATATCTGCCGCTGTGATACGCTAAGGTACTATTGTTTGCTTACGATATCCGATATAGATAACATGAATCAAATTGATCCTGAATTGCTAAATGTATTATGTGTATTTATATATATATATATATATAATATATATATATATATATATATATATATATATATATATATATATATATATAAATTTTGCAGTTACACAAGCATTTGTATAATAGAAACTGTTAAGAAGTTGGTCGAAAACCAAACATAAAAACTATATATAATTTTTATTTTGCATCGTTTTAATTAATTTATTATGTTGAGACGATGGGCATCAACTGCTTCGGGAATTTCGCCCTTTGAAAATGGAAAATTTGGAGCGTATGAAAAATACTCTTAATAATGTGACTACAGAAATGTGTAAGGAAAAAAATTTCGCTAAACACGTAAATAAAATGTTATTATGAAAAGAGAGAGAGAGAGAGAGAGAGAGAGAGAGAGAAACAAGAAAATCGTATTATTTCTTAGAGAAATAAATAATCTACTCTGATCGGTACATAATAAATTATATATACAGAATGATTCAGAAGAAAAAGACATTAATTTGGGAACTGATTTTAGAGTTTGAAATAAGGAAAAGTTTACACAAACATATATTCGAAATCGCTTTGTTGTCGAAAAACTTCGCCCGAATTTCATTTTCCTTTATGAAATGAGGTCATAAAAATTACAGAATTTTTAAAATATTATATAAAAGGTAAACTTGATTATTTCTTATGTTTTTTTACCTGAAAAATCGAATAAAACAGGTCCTCCATAAATTTATCTCTGTAGTTTACACGATATTCAAGTAAAACTAAAACATTCGGTGTCGAAAAACACGTTTTTTAAAGTTTAAAGTACAATAATGATTTTGTTAAATAAGAAATATATCCGTAAATTTTATTAACAAAATTTGTAGAGAATTTAATTATGAAAAAATGGATGTAATAAAAATTGTAAAAGAATAAATAAACTCTGTAAAAACAAAACTCAACGAAAATATTATGAATCTGCAAAAATTTAAAACAGCTTTTTTAAATCAATTAAGTCAGACGTTTGAAAAATTAAAATACTTTTAATTCAGTTAAAAAACAAATATTCACTGTGGTTTATAATGTTCGAAAATTCCATACTTGTCATCGATGCACTTTTCAACTCGTTTCCTTACATTTTCTGTCGCCTCATCTTCGCATTCCTGGACGAGGGTAACAGCACTGAGAATGCGAACGATCAGTTCATACGCGCATAGTTTTTGCTCGTATACCTCGCATTTCATCCGACCCCTTAAACAGTAATCTAAGGGAATAAGGTCAGGTGTGATCTAGGCGGCCAATTTACCGGGACGGCAATTTACGTCCAATCCTTTTACGAGTAAATCTTTCATCGATTCTTACTTCATTCTTAAAATATGTTTGTGTTTCATCAAGTCGGTTGTAAATTTCAATTCGTTTCACCAATTAGAAACCGGTTCCCAAATTCCTGAATCACTCTGTATATAAATCACACCGGAAAGGGAGGATAAAAAAAGAAACTGTCTCAACATCTCCTAGATCAATCAAGGGAAATCATTGTAAAACCTGGTCGGAGCACCATCACAACATAAAATATTAATTAAAATACATTATATAATAAAAATTAGATGAAATTAAAGTCCATATTAATTTCATGTTACATGAAGATAATAAATATAAAAAATAACTACAAAACTAATCGAGAAAGTATTATTAATTCTATGAAAGAAAATCAATTGTATTTTTAAATATATATATATATATATTATATATATAATATATATATATATATAAGCTTTAACCAACTTAAAAAAGGAGGGAATCCCGTAGTTATTTGTTTATGTATTTTCAAGTCTAACCCTTCGATAAGTGCACCAATGTCAAGGATTATTTTGTTTTGTTGAGGAATTATTTCTAGTGGTCTCATTGTAAATTTCTTCGATTAAAGAAAAAAAAAATCATTAAAGGAGTGGCTAAACGTTCTTAGAAAATGAGTTTAGAAATAAACTCCGATCCTCCTTTCTATCCCATCAGGCTTTGAAAGCCCCAACTCCAACTTCACTACATTTAATACCACATACATAGCAGTCGATGTAATAAATTTCAAGGACTTTTGGTCCATCCAATCCTGAGTTATTAATCCAAAAAGATGTCAACATACACTTGCATATGAAACCTTCCCTTTCTTTTGCATTTTTCGAGGTTTCATGACGCTGAGTTCATAATACAAAAAAAGTAGAAAAGTGTTTTTTTTTCTTATGATTACCATATCTTCCTCCTTGTCATAAAATATATGCGATATTTATTATAATTTTTAATTATTAAAAGCATTAATGATTTACGAATAAATACTTATTTAAACAATATCAGATATGATAATATTAACCCTCATTTTACATAAAAAAATCTATAATTAAAATTAATAAATAAATCGTATTATATTATACAATATTTTTTTCAAATTAAATTAACAAATCCGTGCATAGAAAAAGGGTTAAAGTAGTGATAATATTATAAGGTTAAAAAGTAAAAATTTACATTTAAAAATAAGATTAAAAAAAATCGAAATAATTTTTCTTCGGTGTAAATCAATTCTGTATGCGTCGGTCTACGCGCATTGTGGCAAGGAAGGTGTGTCAACTGTAAAAGGTTGCGCAGGAAGGGCAAGTATTCGGTCAACAGTAAGGACTGTGGCTGTTACTTGCGGTAGAATTGTATTTCAATTCCTTGGATAGTATCCTTCGCTGAAGCTTGGTGTTTGTACGTAGTTAGGAAATTTGTTCTTTTGAATCTCGGGGTTGTTTTCTACAACGCCCATCGCAGGCTGGGTGATCTGCCGGGTCATTTTATTGTCTGTTCTGTGAAATCATGATCCATCTCCTCTCTGATGAGAGGGCTGTAGGTTTATTTCTTGCGACGCCAAATCGCTTCTTTGGCAACATAAAGTCTCGACCGCAGGTTTCTTGTTGGTAAGACTCTGTTAGCAGAGTCGCTTCCGCATCGGACAAGAGTGGATCTGTCTTTTTCTTCGCTAGTCTCAGTTTTAGACTGAGTTGCCGTACTTATTGATGGTGTGGACCTGGTAGAGTTTAGTTCTTCCTTGCGGTTTCTATCGCTGTTGTTACTTGACTAGTCTGCTGCTTCTCTAACCTGCGTTGGCGTTGGTGGGTACCTTGTCCTGTTTAGGATCTCGGGTGGCTAGGGCTCCGCCCAGGCAGCTGAACTGGCCAGAGGTAGGCGTGCTAGGCACCGGCCTCGGTTAGATTTTCTAAGTTTTAATGGAGGTCGTGCCCGGGGAGTTTACTCCCCGAGTGTGATTTATTAACTTTAGCATGGCGATTGGTCGAATTGGAGTGCACACTTATTAAGGGAGTAATAAGTTAAATGTTGGTTGCGATCAACCTAGTGCTAATCCGACGGTCCTCAAAAATGAAGCTGAAGTGGGAGACAAGAGGTTGTACTCAGTTCCCGATGGACCAGATCTGAGGTCCTCTGGGACTTAGTTTAGTTTATGCTGGCTGCACTCCAATCGCTTAATTAACGATATGTAGTTGCGGTGATTTTAGACTGAAATTGTTTGATATGCTCTGGTGGCATACTTATTGCAATTTAAGTACTGGGTGCTTATAGTTGGGGCTTTAAAGTGGTGATAGGCGGGTTCTTCGATCTTCCGCGTGTAGGCTTCTAGCTTAGTTCCTGAGGGCTACGTGGGTAGTATTAGGTGTCTGATGTCTGCTTCGGAAGGCAAAATTTACTGGGGCGAAATTACTGATGTATGTGTCCCTCGGGGCAACTGCATCGGTGGCATCTCACGAGGGCGGACTGAGCACTGTGGAATGTGATCAGTTTTGATGGCAAAAAGATGACCTCCGTTAAAGCCACAACTGGCAAGGAACGGAGGGGATTGTGTATCGACCAGATGCGCTACAAGGAGGGACCTTCAAGGGGGGGAATCGAGATGTAATTCTAATTCTACTTTTTGTTCTAATTCCGATACGACCTTTCACTGACATACAATCCGTTCATTCTTTCCACTCTCAGCCAAGTCGTTTTTGCACATACTCTCCTAAATTCTTCATCACATCTGAACGGCGGTCTTCCTCGATTTCTCTTTAGCCGCTTAAGATACCGATATAACATTTTCACCATCCTCCTCTCATCTTACCTACGTCTTCGAATTTTGTTTCTTCCGCAATCAATTTTTATATCCGGTTTAGCAATTCCCATCATACTTCTGATCGTCGACCCGTTCTTAATCGACATCGGTGAAGATTCACAACCGTAAATCAAAATGGTAGCATACATGTATCGAACAATCTTGATTTATTTTCTAATTTTTTATCGAATTTAAATATACACGACTGTATTTGTTAAAAGCTGCCCGTTCCATTCAGATTGTTTTATTGAGAATCCCTATACTGTGACAACGGAATAGTTGTCCATTCCTTGCCTTAAAGGTCGATACGTGGTGAACAAGTCGCGGTAACGCTGAAGTGTAGTTCACGGTAGGGGTTGTTAAACGTTAGGAAGAGGTTATCTACGCCTCTTCAGTCGTACTCGATGCAGCGCAAAGAACGTTTGTTACATTTTTATTAAACAATTTTTAATATCATAATCGTGATATGTGACTACGGTCATGAAATGACTTCAGCGACGAGTACCTTAAATAACCGCACATTCAATTAATAGAAAATTAGCAAGAATATATCTTTTTACGGAAATCGACAGCCTAACCAGACAAATTCCAATCGTACTTGAGAATGATGCCGGTAATATTTTCGTATATTTTAATTTGTTAAACTAAAGTTGAATGAGTGTATTACATAGTGTACGTGATATGTACATCGATCTTATTATTAGTAAAGAAAAACTTTAAAACGAATTTAAAGGAAGAAACAACTTTGTGCGAACCAATCACACAGATAAATCGGCGATATAAAATGATATTAGATTGAAATTCGAAGTCATGTCTAGGTCTCTATTTAAACGACAACTTGTACCTGCACCGTCACGTATTCACTATATACTTATTCATAAGGTTTTTAAGACTAATTTCCATCATTTTCTATTTCTTTCCCGTTCACCTTAACGTTTCCTGCTCCTTTATAATTGTATGCGTAACCTTCGTATTCCTTAAATTCCCATAAGGCCTAATTTTCTACTTTCCTGCTATAATTATTTCATCATTTCACCGATTTCGTTCAAGTAACTACCGAACAACGCCAAATCTATTAGGGTATTCAGTTATTCTTCAAGGATAATTATACAATTACCCTGCCGATTTCATTAAGACCCTTTTTAATAGTATATTGAAGAATTTTAGCCGATGAAAAAACCGACTTGTCTCGATTATCTATCGCTTCGTATGTATTCTCTAGTGAGAATTTAAGCTTAATATTTCTGTACAAGTGTTTAAATATATTAATATAAATTTTCTTTACTTCTAAGCTAGAAGTAAATGTGATTAGAAGCTTTTGAAATGCGGTGCTATAGGAGAATGTTAAAAATCAGATGGGTGGATAAAGGGACAAATGAAGAGGTATTACGGCAAATAGATGAAGAAAGAAGCATTTGGAAAAATATAGTTAAAAGAAGACTTATAGGCCACATACTAAGGCATCCTGGAATAGTCGCTTTAATATTGGAAGGACAGGTAGAAGGGAAAAATTGTGTATGCAGGCCACGTTTGGAATATGTAAAACAAATTGTTAGGGATGTAGGATGTAGAGGGTATACTGAAATGAAACGACTAGCACTAGATAGGGAATCTTGGAGAGCTGCATCAAACCAGTCAAATGACTGGTTTGACTCAGATTTTTGAAAATAATATTTTACAATTTTGTAAGAGAAAATTAATAGCGTTCGTTAAAAAAGAAAGAAAATAAAAATTTAATTAACATAATAGACTATAAAATAAATAAATAGATATTAAATTGTTATATTTTTAGCTTTAATAATTAATATCAAAAACGATTTTTAAAAAACAGGAACGAGAAAATATTGTACAGTTAGATAGTTCAATAACAAAAATGGGAATATAAATTTGCTTTTAATATAATTAAGAACATCAATGAGTGGAATTATTTTTTAAAGTACAATACTCAACGATAAAAAACGAACAGCTTTTCTATTCCACTCATTCGTTTTATAGCATCCTTTCATTATAAGAGCGCGCGCGCGCGCGCGTGTCTATATATATATATAAAACTAAGGCGAGTGTAGAGAAAAAGAGAGAGAGTAAGAGAAAGGTTATCGATGAAATAACATTTGTAGTTTCCTAACTTTTTGTGCAGCCTTCACATTCTTTTTTTTTTAATATTATATTATAAGCGCAATCTATTTTTTGTATCTGAAGTAAATGGCAAATTCAAGTTTATGGACATATAAAGCGTATTTTATATATATTACAACAATCACATTTTTGTTGCTAAATTTAATAGAAATAGAGAGGATAAATAAAAAGATATTAAAGTAGGTCATTCGGATAAGAATATTGTGAAATCGAAGTTCATATAACAAAAGAAAAAAAAGGAAAAATAAATAAAACGGAATCGGTTGAAAATACTACCCATAATTGTTATAGATTAATAATAATTTTTATATTTTAATTAGCCAATATAATTTAAATTGAATAAATATTTTTATTACGGTGGGTGGAAACTCTTCTTTATCTTCCAGTTGACTTCACTTTTCTATTTTTAAGTAAAGGACTATAAACAGTTACGCAGTATTTAATTAAATAAAATAATCGGTGACCGATCAACTTTCAGACAGTTTTAATTTGTTTAAATAGATTTTTCATGTTGTAGAAATAGCAGGCATTCAAAGTTATCTAACGGTTACGTTCTCACCTCGTCTTACATCGATAAGAAAATTTTGTTCTTCAACGAATATATTTAAGTGCAATAGGCGGGTTCTTTAATATAGGACAGTTACTATTCACAGTCTCCCCCTCGCCCGGCATTTAAATATTTTCGTTATGGTCTACATACATACACCTTAAAAAGATTACACACCTTTTTGCGTAGTCGTGTAAAAAGGAGTTCTACGAAAGAAAAAGCTGGAACGTGTTGTCGGTTGTTGGTAACTAAGGGTTTTGCTCTCGGCACACAACTAATTAAAAGAAAAATTATTAATAAGCCCTTTATTAACTTGATAAGCCAGTATATTTAACAAAATAAGAAATACTCTTTATTTGCAACAAACATCAACAGGATTAATTTAAGCTAGACGTTTTTCCATGCTGGTAATAAGAGTATATAAGCCTCCTAAGAATAATGAATTATTTAAAAAAATTATTATACTCTCAATTAAATCTTGAAGTTAACTATGCGTCTTGATAGTTTAACACCAATATTCTGAAGTCACCGTACAAAAATTCATAAATATCTCTTTATCCAGTCTGAACATATTCAAGAAAACTAAAAGAAAAATTTTAAAGGCTTAGTATCTCCTACCCAAATGAAATTATACTCAATGAAATTACCCAAATACGTAATTAAAGTACGTACTAATGTAACGGAATAATTTAATTAGTACGACAATATGAGTCCAGACAAAAAATCTTTTTTTTAGCACCACCTACAGGGATTTGAATAAGACCTGACAACATCAGAAAGTATCGTAGTTACCTAAAGTAAATTTTCAAAAAGTAATGACTTATGAACGCTCTGTACAATGAGTTAATTTCTTTTAACTCTAGATTCTGGTAGAAAAGCAGAATTCCGCTAAATCGAGGCTGAAAATATGAACATCTGTGGAGCTGTTAGCGTTCAGTATGATTTGATGGTTGCGGCCCGTTTATGGAACTGTCCGACTGGGGTTTCTACTACCCGATGACTGCAAAATAACATTAACAGTTGTAATATCTCCTATCTGGTGAAATCAAATCTTCTGGTACCCTAATATTTTTTTTAATAACTTAAAATAAAGATAATAAAATATATTAAAAAAAAAAAAAAAAAATAGACGGTTATACTAGATCGATTAACATTATAATCACCTACTGTACCGTTGACTGTAAAATAACTTACGTGTTATTTGGTAAAAATGTTCCGTTTTCTCAATTTTTCTAAGCGTAATAATATTTAAATATATTCTCGCAAAAACAGTCTTTCAAATTTTAAAGAAATACGCAACGGTTGTATACGCAAAGGTTTTTACGTTAAAAAATTAAAAAGATTAAAGAAATTTAATCGAATGTAAATGAAAAGAGAATTTTGAAAATCGTGTTAGATGTGAAGAGGGGAAAAGTATATGTTTTTAAAAGTTTTAAAGATATTTTAACGTATTACTTAGTAATATCAAATATATTTAGGTCAATTTTACAACGGTTTTATTATTTAAAACCAACCGATATGCTATCTAGATGTGATAATAAAACACGTATAATATTATTAAAGATTCTGTATAGGAAATAAAACATACCCTAAAAGAACAGTTTGATGATATAAAAAAAATATAAATATATATATATCTTCCACAAAGTTTTATTCAAAGATCATAACAACGGCCGATTACATAAAAATCAAATTGAAGAGCTTATTTAGTCGACTATCATTCAAACTTTACCGTGTGGTCGATCTTAAATGTTGCCATATTGCCATAATACCAAACAACGCTACTCTTGTCCAGAGGGTTTAACTTTCCTCTCGCTTTTGAGATATCCTTCATAGAACCCAAAACTTATCTCATCATTTTATTTTCAAGTTTTCCCGAAGGAAGTTTTAACAGAGCTTTCCCCTCTTCTAATCTAACGCAATTTTCAGAATTCCCTTTTCATTATACGTTACGCATTTCCGGTTTTACATCCATATAAATTTCTCAATTTTAATCTTCTTTGGCCATAAATATAGAAAAAAACTTTTACTGCATATAGATCTCTTTAAAGTTAAAAAGGGTGTTCTTTATTTAATATCTACGCAATATTTTTAAAAGTGGAGAAAACAGAATAAATGAAAAATGGTACGCTTATTAATGGAAAACAATCCATTGATTACAAAAAAAAAAGAAGTAAAACCTCGATTATCCGTCATCCGTTTAATTAAGGAAAACGCGTTGGTGGTCTTAATTTATCCGTTATTGACTTTTCTGTTAACATTTCCACTTTCATTGTAATACTGAGGTTTCTTTTCAAAAGAAAATTAAGAAAAACTAGAAAATTTCACACGTTGTAATTTCACAAAATTACAACTACATTACACCTGTACCACTTCTATTAAATTCATTGAAAAAGGAAGCTATATTCTTTATTTACGCGATAAAAATATTTTAGGAAAAAATTCCGTTAGAAATTCTCATTCTCCGTTAGAAATTCCGTTATTTGTTTCCTAAACTTAGTTATTTTTATTTTTTCACAATTTATTTATTTTTTTCGTAAGGCTTTACGGTTGCATAAAGTCGGATTACTGTATATGCAGCATTCATGCCGTTTAATTTTGGTCACAATCGATCAAAGAAGCAAGGAGATAAGGATCGCATATGTTTCGTATCTCAAAATTTTCCTCAAAGAGAAGATAAACTTTTTCCCGCATAATTAATACCCAGAGCACCTAAGATACTTTCAGACTGTATCTGATCTTACTCAAACCCCTATAAATTGATGGGGCAAAAGGCCTTTTATTGTATTTTGTATTTATACACAAAGTTACATTCTTGTACTATTGTTTTCGTCAGTTGTGTCGTTTGATATCTTCAGAATGGATTAAACGATTTTTATGAAATTTTGTACGATGTTTTCTGAATACAGTTCATTGAGACCATTTAATGTCGGTTAGAGTCTATTAAAGGGATAAAAAGATAACATTCACTATGTATCCCAGAAAAGTTTTACAAATCTTTACGAACTTTTGCATCCGTATTTAATAACGAGATCTTAAATATTTTATCTAATATTAATAAATAAATAATTAAAAAAAAACCGCGAAGCCTTTTAAATCTAGTTAAATTAGTTTTTCAGGATAGATATAAAAAATCGTCAAAAACAGAAAGTTAGCTAACATGACGTTACACGATTTCGGAAAAAAAAAATTGTCGTCGACAAAAACGCACAAACAACAAAAAACAATTTTTAAATAATTTTTTTCTGTGTGTCGGAAACACCTGAACAACGGAAGCTTCGACTGCAGCAGGAGCTTATCAGACCTTCTACGTCAAGAACCAGGGAAACGTCGAAGAACGAGGAAAGACGGCTTCATCTAAACTAGAAACGTGTCAGAGCTACGTCACGGGCAATGGAAACGTCGCAAGAAGGATACTTGCGCCTAAAAATAAGTTCTACGCGGAACGGAGGAATCGAGAATTGCGAATCGACATTCTGATCTAAAATTAGGGACTTTTAATTACAATGCTGAAAGCATTCCTAGTGTACCCGGACAACACCGGGTAACCAGCCCGTTTAAAAATAAAAAAACTACATTAAAATATATATAAAGAAATATATATATACAGAATAGATATAATATTTTTATTTATCAACAGTAAATAAGTTAAAAAATATTAATTTAGTAGAAATCGTAAAATATATATTACTAATCGAGTGTTAAGAATTCTGTTATATATTTTGAAATAAACCATAATTCAATTTATCGATAAAATCAAAGCGAATCAAATCAAAAGAAGAAGAACCTTTTATCGATAAAAGGTTATTTTATTTCAATCGATACATAAATAATTGAAACGTTCAACTTAAATTACTAGAATGAATTTAGTTATAAAATTTAATTAAATATTTGTATTATATAAAGTGCGAGATATTTTTAATGAAAAGAGAAAATAAAATAATCTTATTTTATGTTTGAAATATAATTTAAAATATAAACAAATAAAATACACTAATTTTGGTTGCTAATTGAATATAATACTAATATAATTGCTAATACTAATACTAATACAATATAATTAAGAATACAGTGTTCGATTATATTCGACACTAAAATTTGCTAATATATATTTTAACACGGTGTCCCGAGGTATACGTACTTCATATTTAATTGCTATTAAACTTAATTAATATTTTAATTTAAAACCCAACTATTTCAATTACTAATTAAAATATTTTATGAAAATGTGATTTAATTAAATCTATAGTAAAATGTAAAGCATTTTTATTATTATTATTAAAGCCAAATATATGCGTACATAAACACATAAAAATGTTACCTAAGCTTTGTTCATGAAATTGAAAAAAAAAACATTATTAAACCAATAAATGTAAATTTGGCAATCACAGCGCTTAATTTAAATTAAAGGAATTTTTATAAAATGGTTAAAATATATTCTTAAAAGAAAGAAATAAAAATCAGTTTTCAAATCAAATTTCATTACGATAAATTTAAATTGTATTCTAAAATATTGAAATTTTTAATTCAGTACGATCCATTTTAAAATAGAAGGATGATTTTCAATTTAATTAAAATTGTTTTTTTGTTTTTTTAATTTGGCATTAAATTCACTTCTGAATATATTAAATGATAAATGAAAAAATTAATTTTTTTATTTATTTTTTTGAAGTTGGTCTTCATATTTTTTTTAATTTTATTATATTAGCGGTAAACATAATCTCAATTAAAAGTCATCAAACTGAAAAAATGAAAGGGGTTAAAAGTAATGTAGTATTTTTATTATCCCGGTTATATAGATAATTATACAGACTATCCCGTAAGTTTCCGTACGCAGAAAAATAAACATTTTTTTTTAATGAAAATCATATATGTTCTATCCACATACTACCGTTGTTGAGAACACACATCTCGATGAGTGTTCTCCACCGCTGATGAACACGTAGCATAATAGGTTTCCACATATAGGAAAAATAAACATATAAATAATCATAAGAATCGCAGCCAACTTCGTTTAATTCCAGCTGTGATTAGCAGAGTTGGAATTATGCTTGTACTGACGTTGGTCATACGTTCCTTGAGATGATTTTGTTTTCTAACTTTCCTGATACACCACGGCCCTCTTAAAAAGAAAAATGTTATTTTTCCTATAAAATACTGCGAATACTGCGTTGCATACCTGTAGAGTGTAATATATAAGGAAAGTATAACGTAATATATATGTCAGGACGTTTGCAGAACCTGATATTTCATGAATCTCTCCCATCAAAATATATAATTTTTGAAATGATGTATTCCGTAGGATGTAAGTATGTTAGTCTGTTTTTTGTCTTATTTCTTCAGACCGGATGGACCGATTTAGATGAAATTTAGTAGTATGACTTTTACTTGATAAACGGAGCATTGATACCGTTCAATTTTGTTCGCGATCGGTCAAGGAGATAGAAAGATACAAAACTTATTGGTCCCGTATCTCAAAATTTGACTCAAAAGTAGAATAATTTTTTTGCATAATGTTTATTTTCATACTTTCAACTTTCGCTTTATTTTCTTCCCGTGTAGCAGTCTATCGAGGGCGAAGTCCTCGGTAGGAAGAGGTAACTTAGCTGGGAAAGCTTAACTTTCATTAGGCTGAAAATTACTCGAAGTTCAAAATATAGTTTTATTGAAGAAAAGCGAATGCGCTTCATTTTTATGATATTATTTGCAAACCACCATTTTTAAAGGAATTTATATGTAGTAAACTAAATATTTGTGACCGTTTGAATATTAAACTTTTTAGGAAAAAAAGCATATACGATTACGTAATACATCGATAAGAATTCTACATATACATATATTGTATCCTAGAACTAAACGGCATTTGTTGTGTGTCTATGTGTGTGGCCCGCTTATCTTAACGGAATATACCGATCACTAGCGGAAAATCCCGATTCGTTAGTACATGTCTCGGGGTGGTCAGATGTGTACTTGTTATATTATTATACATCGATATACCGTATATATATATATACGAAATATATATCGAAGTTTTGTAAAAATTTAGTACTTTTTAACCGGATCCGAATTTTCGGACGGAAATCACAAATATCTCGAAAATAATCGGTTCTAGGGCTCTGAAAAAATTTTTCAACCCTTAAGACAATAACTTCTCCTCTCCCAGTGGTACCCGTCGGGTGATAATATCTTGAAGTGCCCCCGGAGCGCCGTTCAGAAATTGGGGCGCCACCGTAATATTTAGGCAACCGCTCGTCCGATTTTCACGACTCAAACGGTAAGTGTAAGAGCAGGTCAAGCGTTAACTGTTTAACGCATCGGGTACACTCTTGATTTACCGGATCTTGGTTATCTGGAAGTAAATCGTCAAGTCCTGTGTTTTAATTGCACTCACCCACCGTAAAATGTACCGATCTGATCTTTCGCTAAATACGTTCAAACCTGTGCGCTAGCGCAGCTGTAAATTATAAACTTATGAAGACTAAAATGTAGAAAATAAAAACAAACTTTTTTAAAACGGCACTGCTAAATTAAACTCACTAAATTATAAAAAAGAATTTTAGGACGGTATCTCAGAATGGATTTGACGACAATCTTTTAAAGAGTGGGTTGCCGCGGCACTCCACTCTTTAGGTCATTCACCACGCATATGAAAAAATTGGCAAAAACATCAAATTTTTATTTTGAAGCTGACTTTCACATAATCTTGCATATCACCATCAAAGCTTGTTGTCAAATCCATTCTGAAATACCGTCCTAAAATTATTTTTTACGTTTTAATTTGAGTGGTTTTAAAATTTTTTTTACATATTTTTTATTTGTTTATGTGATTTTTTTTCTTCATAAAATAATTAACTATAACCAAAAAGTAGGCACCGGAATGTACCGATCACTAGCGGAGAATCCCGATTCGGTAGTATAAATTTATAAAATTAAATTTTTAATTTAATTTTCGTTATATCAATTTTCATCATTCAAAAAAAAATATTTTTACACAAGAGGTAAGCAATTTTGGATACCTAATAATCCAATTCCGAGTTGCCGCCCGCCAGGGCAACCCGCCCAGAGGGCCTAGCTGCTGAGGCGTGCCGTAGGCACGCCCTGCAGCTAGTATAAACTAGATATACAAATCAAATTGCCAGTAAATAAATGCGACTTTGACATTGACATAAATGTCTTTATTTTTCTTTAAAAAGAAAAGGAGGAAAAAATTGTAAGAATCGGTATAGAAAAAGGGATAAATAAATTACAAAAAACACAAAAAAACGTTACAGAAATAAAACCTACTGAATCCAATAAACGTAGCGGCAATTTTGAATGAAAAAAGTAATTTTTTTTATTTTTATTTTATATTTATAGAATGACATCATGCGATCATCGCAAAGCGTAGTTGCTATGGATACAATGGCCTAGTCCTGTTACACGCTTGAACACGTCCCAAAAGGAAGCCCAGCCGTCATTTATGCTCATAACTTCTTTGCTTCCGATTACCTGATGGGAACTCAATAACCCACCGACCGACTGCCTAATGCTGCTTATTGTGATAAATTATACAGTTTGCTGAAACTAAATTTCTCCCTTCTTTTTGATTCCTTTATCAATTGGACTGTTTCCTTCGTTTTTATGTATTTTACTATTTTTTGTTTATTTTTTTTATTTATCGATTTACTTTTCAATATACGTACAAACCATCTAAACAACTTAACTAACATAATCTTTTCTTTTTGATACTACTTAAATAACAATAAAATCAATCTAATATCGATGTATTAAACGAAACATCATGTAATATGCATGTCCATCAATTCTATCGCGTCTAACGAACTTCATAATAAAATATAAAGTTATAGATTCTAAAATTCAAAATTCTTTAAATAAGGTTGACTTATCAATTTTAAAGATAAATATGATTACAGATAGATATTCTCTTAAATAATATTTAATTATTTAATGCCATTATATTTAAAAGGATATAAAATAAGTATTCGTGAATAATTTTCCCTTTAATAATAAAAAAGTTATTTTTTATGTAAAAATAACATAAAACGAAAATTAATAACGGTTATTCAATAAACATGCTAAGCAGTGTTAAGAGATAATTTAATACCGCTCGTATTATTTTAATAAGAAGGTAAAATAACAACTAATTTCTGGGAAATGTTACGGTAAATGTACCTTAGAGAGTATTATAAAATCTCATATGACTAAAGGTAGTATTAGGATCAGAATCTGATACCGTTACATCTACGTATAATATTATCAAGAGAAACGTAATACTAACTGTAATTAATGACTGTTGCATGCTATAAACCTTATAACGAAAATAATACAATTAATAAATAAATTAACATTATTCTTTATTAAATCGAAAATGCTCTTTTACGATGTACCAAATTCAAGATTAAAAAAGAAACACCATATTTCTACTTATTTATTAAAATTTTCGCTTCTTAATTTACTGAAGCTATTTAAAAAATAATTTAAAAAATGCTAGACAGATAAATTCAGGTGGATAATTAAAAATGTAACGGATTATTATGTAAATAACCCGTTCTATATATGATTGGACTACTTCCAATGAAGCTGAGAATTTTTATGCATATAATATTGAGATAGCCTAGAGATCATCAGAAATTTGCTACATCCCGAGAAAATTAAAAAAAGTTTAATTAACAAAATATGAAATGTTGCACTTTAAAAAACTCCTCTAAAATTACAGTAGGATCGTAAAATCATTTATCCAAAACGGATGCCGACCCTACACTTGTTTGTCGTTACAGGATACCTGGCCGAACAGATATTTTACTAAGACTGTACTGCACAACACCAAAACTCATAAATCACTGACTCATCGTTTTTCAGTCTGTCAGTGGTTTCGCAGCAGTGCAAGCATGCAATTAACACAGACCGAGCTCATACTTCTTTCTTTTTCCTGTTTAGCCTGCGGCAATTACCTTTCAAATAATACTTCAGAGGTTGATTGAGGATGATATGTACGAGTGTAAATGAAGTGTAGTCTTGTACCGTCTCAGTTCGAACATTCCTGAGATGTGGTTAATTGAAACCAAACCACCAAAGAACACCGGTATCCACGATCTAGTATTCCGTGTAAAAATAACTAACTTTACTAGGACTTGAACGCTGGAATTCTCGACTTCCAGATCAGCTGATCCGTTCGGTTCTATTCTAAATACAAAAATATTTTTTACGGCTAATTTTACCGATATTATAACAACAAATAAATCGACAATTTTTGTTTCAGTTGCAAAACAGGAAATATAGCTGATCGTAAACGTAGCGAACGTCCGAAAGTTTTTCACGATACTCGTCAGTCGTTTATACTTTTACAGTAAAACTCGAAAAACTGTTTCAAAAAATTGGAATTTCAATCTAGGCTGTCCACAAAGCTACAAAAAAACCCTAGTTAATCCCGTATCAAATTCAAGTATTGCAAAAACGTTTGAAAATCTAACTTTGACAGATGACTTCAGTACTGTTCATTCATAAAAGGGGTTCATTCTTATTTGGATAAACCGTGGTTTCAGCTTTCTGGGTAAATTAAAAGCCTAAATGGTACAGAATGAAATTTAGATAATCCTCATATTTGTAATAAGATGCCATTAAATTGTCAAAAAATTGGTGCTTGGTGCACAATTTTGCAAGGAACATAATTTCCTTGCAAGGAACATAATATTTCCTGTGCTTCCATAATACCTCTAGGGACGGCACCGCTTCGCATACTGACTCGGAAGAATTCCGCCTAGACTCTTTCAGCAGCAG
Source organism: Lycorma delicatula (assembly GCF_047948215.1). Lineage (NCBI taxonomy): Eukaryota > Metazoa > Arthropoda > Insecta > Hemiptera > Fulgoridae > Lycorma > Lycorma delicatula. The sequence goes on along the minus strand of NC_134459.1, from coordinate 173,997,092 downwards.
AACTGCGTAGTACGACTTTACCTCCTATTTTTCCTATTTAGCCTCCTGGAATTACCTTCACGTATTACTTCAAAGGATGATATGTATGAGTTAAGTGTAGTCTTGTACGGTCTCAGGTCGACCATTTCTGAGACGTGTAGTTAACTGAAACCCAACCAACAAAGAACACCGGTATCCACGATCTAGTATTCAAATCCGTATAAAAGTAATTGCCTTTACTAGGATTTGAACGTTGGAACTCGACTTCGAAATCAGCTGATTTGCAAAGACGCGTAACCTGGTAGACCCGGTGGGTTACGACCTTACCTCCTTCGGCGATGCAATTCCCCGTTATTTTTGGGTTCCCCCCCCATATAATGACGTAAATAATTAAAAATATAGTCTGCTTAGTAAATCTTTTAATTAAATATAGTTTTTTTATAAATGGGGTGAATGACTTTACGAACACCATGTGTTTTTTTTTTGAAGTTGTCAGCCATTTAACTGGTTTAATAAATATTTCCATTCCAAATAATAATTTTCAACAATATCACTGGAAAACAGATAATTTTTTTAAATTATATACAAATTCTGGAAAATTTCAACAACATGAGTGCCACCAACTTATCGATTAAAAGGTTTTTATATTTTTTACTAATTCTTTTATGATTAAGCCTAATGATGATGATTTGTTTAACAATCGAAATACGTATCTATTAATAGTTATCTTTTTTTTTATGGTATCATTTCAAAGATGCTTAATTTGTCTCAATAAAAAAAGATTATTTTAATTTAAAAAAAGAATAAATTAAAAATTTTTTAGAACGTAAAAAGAAGTGAAAGATTATTTTAAAATAAAAAGACCATTAAAAATTCTTGTATTGAAAATTTCGATTGTTGTGAATATATAATATAATTAATATCCTTCAATAAATCTTTAAAAAAACTATGCAATATTCCTTTTTTTCTCTTTCATACCTGATTTCACAACGATAGCATTTTTAGTATAAATACATAAATATATATGAAAAGAATAATTTTTTTTTTTTGTAAATTCTTTACAGAATTTCAGTGAACTGAGGTAAAGCAAGGATAGTGTAAAGGTATTTTCCCCGTACCACCACCTTATTTTATCCTTTACATATCTTCAGAGTTTCAGTCAACGACTTTCGGTACGTTGCACAGGCCACTTTCATAACAGCGCATGAATAAAATCTGCATAAACGTGTGCAAATTCCTCTACCACTTGACACTAGAATATTCAATGGGTATATCAGAATATCGATCATAAGGTCGGATACAACACAGGTAATACTTTTTAGACTTTAAATAATTTTAATTTTTTCTTTTAAATATTAAATTTAACGATATTCTATATCTTTCAACGGCGACTTTATTTATTTATTTGTTTTTATGATAATGATAAATACGTAACGCCTAATACATAGGTTTAAAGATAACTAATAACTTTCTATCGATACTAGTATTTTTTACTAACACCGACTAATCTATGAGAGAGACTGTTTTCGGATGATAATAGTCACAGTTGACAAAGATTTAAAGAATTAAAAACTGTATAATTATAAAATATTCTATATAAGGGAAAAGTATTCTAATCGAAAAAAAATTTTTGCAGATCTTGACGTTTCATGCCCTTCCTAAAAAAAAAAAAAAAAAAAAAAAAAAAAAATACAATTTTACCACTGAAAATTACGGAAGGGTTTATTACGCATATATTTCTATCTTTAATATTTTTATTTACAATCCGTTACAATTTTGTGGTAACCTTTAGTAAATTATATCACACACATAATATTCATTAAAAAGCACTCCCCATTGAAATTCCTCACATTATATACTAATACTATGTAGAAATTCTGAGAGTAGAACGTAATACGTACAAAAAACTTAGTTTTGAAGAACTGCTGTAGAAATAGTGTAATAGAAAACAATAACAAAAACAAGAATCATAAAAGGTAGCAGATCGATGAAAAATTTAGAAAAGAAAAAATAAACTAAAAAATAAAAGCGTAATCAGAAACAGAGAAGAAAATGAAGGATTTATTAAAGCACAACATTCAGCTGATGAAATCACACTGTAGAGCTACTAACGTCCAGAACGTATAGCAGCTTACGTTTTATAACATCCACACCGTTGTCCAGAAAGTTTACGGCCAAGAGGTTTCGGCTAAACGCGATCGTTTAGCCGAAGTTCATATTTCAAACTGAAAGGTTGTATTTCTTCCTTCGCTTGCCGCAGACCGAAATATTCGTAGATTACACTGTTTTTAGCAAACCACTCCGTCTCAGCTATACACCTCGCGAGTTTTTTTACTTCCTTGTACAAAGTAAAGGAAGTATAGTAATCACGAATTTCGGTTTTCAGATTTCAACGGCAATATCCATTTTGACTAGTTTCGGCGTGACGTCTGTACGTACGTATGTATGTATCTCGCATAACTCAAAAACGATTAACTCAAAGTCAAAGTCAATGCATAACTCAAAGTCGATTGCAATCAAAAGGGGAATTGCTCAAATATTTGTTACAACAGTCATAAATTAAAGATTTCAACATCCTACGGCTAATCGTTTTTGAGTTATGCGAGATACATACGTACGTACGTACACAGTTCATGACGAAACTAGTCAAAATGGATATTTCCGTTGAAATCTGAAAACCGAAATTCGTGATTACTATAATCGACCGGACCAAAAGTATTAAAAAAAAAGCCCAAAATCACCAAAAATTTGTTTTTTTAGACTTTTTCTGAGCTGCAGTAATAAACCTTCATCGAGGGCTTTTCAACGATATCATACGTGTTACTTATTTTCATAGGTTCCAGAGTTATAACCAAATTAAATTTTAATTAATGAAATATTTGGATCTTAAAGGGGGAAGGTACATCGGTTCGAATCAGATCATCTTTTTTTTTTAATTTAAGTATATTGATTTATTAATAATTATCAACCTCCGAGTGTAAAAAAAGTTTTACGATAAATAATAATTCAATAATAACAATAAAAAGAAATGATAAAATGTCAGAAGTTATTAATGAAATAAAATTTTATGCACTATTCATTTCCAAAAAAATATGTATATGTAATTTAATAGGAGTACAAGTAAGTCAGTTGGTGCCTATATCAGCTTTTTCTGAAATGCTGCATTATTCCAACATTTGTCTCGCTTGCCGCGCTGGGGCACGGCCAGCGAGACAATGGATATTTCCATTATCGGTTTCAAATTTCCTTGTATATATCCGGAACTATATCGGTTGCCTGCCGGGCAACAGACAACTTCATGTTAAGTCGGTTTTACATCTCCAGACTGGATTCGGATCAAATTTGGCGCAATGATGTCCGTACGTACGGCATTGATGCCACTTAAATTCGGACAATCGGTCAAAGAGCCACGCAGATGAGGATATTAGAGATCTTAAAATTTTGCTCGAAGGGTAAGTAAATTTTTTTAATATAATTATATTACTCCTTTAAACACTTGAAATATCTCTCGATGGTATTTAGCGTTATAACATCCAAATAAATGAGTGGAGTGGAAAACCTTTTTTTCCTGGATCGCATTCTTGTAGTGATTAAATGATTCCATTACATTAATATGTCACTAAATTTCTATTTACGTGTAGATACGGGTTGGGTGGATAAGTAGCCTAATTTCTTTTTGTCCGCTTTTTTCGTTTTTCATGATCGGACTGGCTATATCGATTTTTATGAAATTTCTTACGTTGAGTTTTTAATTTTTATTTTAATTGAAAAAAGGGGATGGGGAGATGCGTTCAGAGTGAGACTCGTTCACAAAATTTTACTCGAGAGTAAATTTTTTTTAATAATTCTTTACTTGCTTACTTACAAACTTTAACGATTGGTTTAATTTTTTCCTAAGCAGCAATTTGTTGAGGACGAAACTTTCAGTGGCCAGAATCGGATAATTTGCCTGGATTTTCAAACTCCCTACTAGAAATTTTAACTATTAATATTAATATTCAAAAAATTTAAAGATAAATTACTATTAAATATTAGTATTATTTTATTAATATTTTTAACACCAACAGGCAGTTTTCATAAAATTATATTTTAGCCTACAGCGTTCCATTAACTTAGACTCGATATCGGCTTCACATTTTTTAATAATAAATTAATTTTTAATTTAAAAAGCCATATAATCTTTTGGTAAAATAGACGGAGCATACAGGAAAGTTAAGGAAAATTTTGGGGTACATAAATTAAAATCTAATAATGTGTTAAACAAAGATGGTACACCAATATATAATACGAAAGGTAAAGTCGATAGATGGGTGGAATATATTGAAGAGTTATACGGAGGAAATGAATTAGAAAATGGTGTTATAGAGGAAGAAGAGGAAGTTGAGGAGGATGAAATGGGAGAAACAATACTGAGATCTGAATTTAAGAGAGCATTTAAAGATTTAAATGGCAGAAAGGCCCTTGGAATAGACGGAATACCTGTAGAATTACTGCGCAGTGCAGGTGAGGAAGCGATTGATAGATTATACAAACTGGTGTGTAATATTTATGAAAAAGGGGAATTTCCGTCATACTTCAAAAAAAGTGTTATAGTAATGATACCAAAGAAATCAGGGGCAGATAAATGTGAAGAATACAGAACAATTAGTTTAACTAGTCACGCATCAAAAATCTTAACTAGAATTCTATACAGAAGAATTGAGAGGAGAGTGGAGGAAGTGTTAGGAGAAGACCAATTTGGTTTCAGGAAAAGTATAGGGACAAGGGAAGCAATTTTAGGCCTCAGATTAATAGTAGAAGGAAGATTAAAGAAAAACAAACCGACATACTTGGCGTTTATAGACCTAGAAAAGGCATTCGATAACGTAGACTGGAATAAAATGTTCAGCATTTTAAAAAAATTAGGGTTCAAATACAGAGATAGAAGAACAATTGCTAACATGTACAGGAACCAAACAGCAACAGTAACAATTGAAGAACATAAGAAAGAAGCCGTAATAAGAAAGGGAGTCCGACAAGGATGTTCCCTATCCCCGTTACTTTTTAATCTTTACATGGAACTAGCAGTTAATGATGTTAAAGAACAATTTAGATTCGGAGTAACAGTACAAGGTGAAAAGATAAAGATGCTACGATTTGCTGATGAAATAGTAATTCTAGCCGAGAGTAAAAATGATTTAGAAGAAACAATGAACGGCATAGATGAAGTCCTACGCAAGAACTATCGCATGAAAATAAACAAGAACAAAACAAAAGTAAAGAAATGTAGTAGAAATAACAAAGATGGACCGGTGAATGTGAAAATAGGATGAGAAAAGATTACGGAGGTAGAAGAATTTTGTTATTTGGGAAGTAGAATTACTAAAGATGGACGAAGCAGGAGCGATATAAAATGCCGAATAGCACAAGCTAAACAAGCCTTCAGTAAGAAATATAATTTGTTTACATCAAAAATTAATTTAAATGCCAGGAAAAGATTTTTGAAAGTGTATGTTTCGAGTGTCGCTTTATATGGAAGTGAAACTTGGACAATCGGAGTATCTGAGAGGAAAACATTAGAAGCTTTTGAAATGCGGTGCTATAGGAGAATGTTAAAAATCAGATGGGTGGATAAAGTGACAAATGAAGAGGTATTGCGGCAAATAGATCAAAAAAGAAGCGTTTGGAAAAATATAGTTAAAAGAAGAGACAGACTTATAGGCCACATACTAAGGCATCCTGGAATAGTCGCTTTAATATTGGAAGGACAGGTAGAAGGGAAAAATTGTGTAGGCAGGCCACGTTTGGAATATGTAAAACAAATTGTTGGGGATGTAGGATGTAGAGGGTATACTGAAATGAAACGACTAGCACTAGATAGGGAATCTTGGAGAGCTGCATCAAACCAGTCAAATGACTGAAGACAAAAAATATATATATATATATATATATATATATATATATTTATATATATATTATCTTTTTAACAAAGGAGAAATATAATTACCCGCTTCCACGATCGAAAAAATTATAAAGACAGATGTAAAGGCAAAGCGAAAATTTAACTGACAAATTTAAGGTAAAAAAGTAAATGTTGTAAAAGTTCTAAGAAAGATGAAACGTCCTTCAAAAAGAACAGCGCGAGAGAATAGTACTCTTGTTGCTGCTAATTGATGTTTATTTGGTCTTACATCTTGGGCTGTATTTCGCTTTTGCTCTGTACCGTTTGCAGCAGTTATCGAACGAATGAAATGAACACAGACCGAAACAAACTTTGTAGAAACCTTCTTCGTTCTTGCTGTATTACTAATATATCCCTTACAAATAACTTTTCTCCTTCATTATTTTATTTTTCATTCCAACCTTTATTTTACTTTTAAGCGTGAAATATTAAAAATTGTCAATCTCTATTGATAAATATTTTTTTTTTTAAATTAATAATAAAATTTAAATTAAAGTTGCACTTTATTAATGTTTATGAAAATGGTAAATGAAAAATTCAATACTACCTTATTCAATCTAATTAATTAGTTCTTTCATTAAACAAAATAAGAATAAAATAAATAAAATGTACGAACGGAGAAAGCGATTGAAAACTAAAATAGAACAATTTTTATATTTAAAAAAGCTCGTACAATAAAACATCAGAAAAAAAAAATACAATAAAATATAATTAATAAACCTAAAAGGAAAAATAATAATAATAAAGAAATAGATTTATTTTATACCAAAAATAAATTTAAAAAATTCTGATTGGACACCACATGACTTCCTTGCACGCCTATTAAATTACATATACGCATTTTTTAAAGAAATGAACAGTACATAAAATTTTATTTCATTAATAACTTATTATTGAATCGTTAAAGATATTTTTAACTGCAAAATTTTATTTCATTAATAACTTATTATTGAATCGTTATTATTTATCGTAAAAGTTATTTTTTAACAATCTAAGGTTAATAATTACTAATAAATCAATATATTTAAATAGAAAAAAGCGAAAGAAAAGGAGATGAAGCCGGATTTGAACCGATGTATCTTCCCCTTTAAGATCCGAGAATCTCATTAATTAAAATTTTATTTGGCTGTAACTCTGGAACCAATGAAAATTACCACTTATGATACATCGTTGAAAATCTCTCAATGAGGGCTTATTACTGCAGTCCAAAATCCAAAACTTTTGGATTTTGGGCTTTTTCTGGACACTTTTGGAATTTGTTTTTTTTTTTCACTTTTGGACTTTTGGTCCAGCTCTAAATGAGGGTCTATCACTGCAGTTAACAAAAGGTCCAAAATACAAATTTGTTGGATTTTGGGGTTTTTTAGACACTTTCGGTTCAGTCGACTGCAAACAAAATCGGAGGTGCACAATTAGATATTACAACAGTCCTAAATCCAAAATTTCAACATTCTACGGCTAATATTTTTTGAGTTATGCCTGATACATACGTACGTACAAACATCACGCAGAAACTAGTCAAAATTAATTCAGGGATGGTCAAGATGTATATTTACAATGAAATTTGCAAACCGAAAATTTTCGCGATCACAATATTTCCTTTACTTCGTACAAGGAACTAATAGATTAATTTAAAAAAAAAAATTATCTTAAGTCATCGTAGAACCTAAAGAATAATTAATTAAAAGTTATTTCAATTATAAATTTTTATTGTTATATTCATTTAGATACTTACGTAAAATAAACATAAAAATAAAAATTTAACCCAATTCGGAAGTACAAACAACCCTAATAATAATAATAAAAAAGTTTAGAACTGTAAAAAGTTTCCGGCGCTGACGATCTTTTTTTTGCACAATACAATCAGATTAAGTTATGTAAGATATATATTTATTTTTTTATAAATAGTAATAAATAAAAAATTAAAAAATAGTTAATATTATACGGATTTTACGTATGCAAAAATGAAATAAAATTTAGTAGCAAGAGGTTTATAATTTTTAAATACAAGTTACTGATCGGTGATCGGTGATCGGGTACAGGAAACACATTTGACCCAAATTGCGAGAAAAAATCAGAATTTTCACAAATTTTTTTGTTGAACATTTTGATTTAAGTATTTTTACCTTAAAAATTAAGCGGTATTTTTAGTATAATTAACAAATAAAATAAATTTTAGATCCCGGTCGACCCCCCAAATGATATTTTCATCATCAAAATGATATTATATTTAATGTAAAAATAGCAGAAAAACTTTCGGTTAATAATGTGAAACGCATTGAACCCCCCACCACCCCCACCCATTAAGGTATCTACTACATATTTATAATAACAGCAGACGATTGAAAAAACAGTATCCGAAAATATAAAAATCAATTTTTTTACTATATGTAACGCGCTCCCCTTTTTGTAAAAAGATTCCACGTTATCCACATTAACATTAGAACCGATTGGATTTTCAATCTTTAAAATTATAGTTTTATGTAAAACCTGAAGTTTGTTAAATATTTTATTTTTTTTTTGCTTTTCAATCCTTTCTAAATTATCTGTCACTATAATACCCTTTCCTTAAAACTTTTGAGCTGACCTCCTGTTGAGGCTCCAACAGTTCTTAGGGTGTGGTAATTTCAGATCGAAAAAATAGATCGTTTTAAGTTAGTAGTACATTTTAAACGAACATTTTTCTACGTTTAACCGTTTAAGAAATTACTTAAAAGGCCCCTTTATAAAAAATCTGCATATAAATCATTAAAAATAATTATAATCGTAATACGTAACATAAATGTATCCGTATTTATTAAATAAAAAAAATAATTTTATAATTACGACGCGATAAATGACTTGATGTCTTCTACATCAAGAATACACAATGAAGTATATATATATATATATATATATATATATATACATGATGCTACTTAGATAGCAACGGAGTAAAAGTCTTAAAACGGGAAAGACAGTTGTCATGATAGAGCTATCAGCCGCAGGCGAAGAAGAGAGACTGAGCTTATTTTCAGGACAATTTATGTTGACTAAGAACTCCTCAATGTTACGATTACTCTTATAAATTTAACTCTTAAGCAACTCAAGAGATCCTCTCCTTTTTTCTTTACTTCAATTTACTTTTGTATATATATATTGATCTCAACATTATTAACTTTCTTAAAATATTCAGCTTTAATTTCTTTTTTTTTATTACTGTAAGCACGTGATGTTTTATTACAAAGCTAAAAAGAAAAAGACGACTTAAAGAATATAGGAGGAGTAAAACAAGGATATTGAATAATACGTTAATAATAATGTATCCTTTTCTTTAAAGCTATATGATGGTTCAATATGCATAATGTACGAGATAATCTTATATTTTATAGTCCAGTAAATATATTATAAGTTGATTAGATTTATGCGTTAGGCCTTCGTACATACGTACATAAACACAAGTTATGGGATATAAAGCGGTAGCATTATATGAGTATTAGTTTTACCCGTATAACTTTACTCTTTGGAGAATAAGACCGGGATATAATATATCATTTCATAAAAATATCTCACTTAATTTTTGTTGTTAATTTTCTATCGCTCAATTTACACCGATTCACAACGCGATCAAAAAATATTTATCGTTATTTGAAGACATTTATTATACAGAATGTTTCACAAAGAAATTTAAAGAATTTCAGGGCACGTTCTACAAGAAAATAATAACGAAAAAATTTCACACAAATACGGGTCTGGGAAATGCTTATTCGTTTTCCAATTATAGTTAGCGAATCGTTCTGATTTCTCTTTCAAGGATAAATTAAAGCTATTCTGAAATTTAAATTCGACGAATATTTGGTAACAATGTTTTTTGCTGAAAAACATCCAGTGCAAACATATTTCGAGAAACTTAAAACTGAACCGAGCCGGCTTGAACCACTGTTATGTGAGTATCACTTTTAAAATCGGTACCGCCTCTGCTACTATAGCACCACTATTGTTTGTGAATGTTACTAATCTCACCGATTGTTGTCAGTTTTATGATCAAAAACTTAATTAAAATTTTAAAATATCGAGATGTTGTTCATCATCTCGTATAATTTATCTGCTCTGAAGAAGCAGAGATCTCTCCGAAAGCGCTCAACATAAAGAAAAGTAACTAAATTATATTACGGTGCTAGAATGTAATTTGATAATTACATAACTATATATGTATATATCGATAGAATAAATCTAATAAAAACTAATTCATTACAGCCCCGCTATAACGCTGCTCGATATACCGCGAACCCGGATATAACGCGGATTATAACCTGTTCCCCAAAAAATATCTGAAAATCTGAAAAACTGAAATACGATGAAGAAATACTAGTCACCCTACCACTGTATTCGATGTTGGTGTAAAACCCGCCACAAATTCTTTGAAATTGTCAATAATACGCTTCAAATATAACATCTGTCAATTAGTCACAACCGGTTTTAAATCCTTGGAATTCTCAAAAACATTTTTCCCCCTACATCCCCGAGATAGTGTATTTATCAGTATCGTTAAGTTGGTTAATTTATTAGATTTTTTAGCGTTTGTTTTCGTTTATATTTGCCTGACATACATGTCAGGCAGTCTAAACTAAAATAATCATGTGTTAAAAATTATTTACTAGTTCGAAAATCGGAAAAAAAATGCTTTATTACTTCTTGACAATTGCCCTGCTCATCCGCCTACCGAGTTGCTGAAATCTAAAGATGGGAAAATAGTCGCAATGTTTTTACCCAAGAACACTACATCTTTGATCGAACCATTAGACCGAAGAGTTATTCGGGCTAATAATTCAGAATTACAAGTAACAGAATTTCTTAAAACCGTGTCATTAAAAAGTGTTGTATACAGCGTTGGGACAGCATGGAGTAACGTAAATTCTATTACGATTAAAAATTGTTGGTCGGTATTGTAAGAATAATACAGAAGACATTGAAAAAGGAAATGTTAATATTTTTACTGACAAACACGCACTGAAATTGTCAAATTCAGCGGGGCAAAAATTATCTGTAAGTGATCTTAGCGAGTGGTTCAAATAAGACAATCAAACACCCGTTGCCCATTATATAATCGACGAAGAAATCGTAAACTCCGTTCTACAACCTAACGATAATTTGTCGAAGGAAGAAGGGGAAGGTGTTGTACAGATCTACAACCTCAATAAAAGACGTTCTGGAAAATATAAATAGTGTAATACCATGGATGGAGCGACAAACTGATAGTGAAAATCGTCATTTCTTGCATTTGCAAAGTGTAAACTCATATATTATAAAGAAGAAACATACAACCTGTCACGCGGTAACAGCGTTATAGCGGGGTTACACTATTTTGCATCTTTTACTACAGTAACTTTTGTAACTTCAAAAAAGCGTACGACTCGATAGAGAGATAAAGTTTTTTCAATGGCATAGTAGAATTTGGAGTAGACAACAAACTAATCGGTCTCGTAAAACAAGTACTAACAAAGACGAAATCCTAAAATAAAGCTCAGAGAGGAACTGTCAAAAGGTTCAAAATCCAAATTAGAGTAAGACAAAAAGACGGATTATCACCTATTTTATTTGATGCAGTATTAAAAAGGACGATTAAGGAACGGTGAAAACAAGGCAAAGAAAATAAAACTGGAAATAAGATTAGCAATGAAGAGAAAAGCCTTTCGAAAGGTTGCTTGGCATTTACAGACCTTTCCGCGATCCTAGTGGTAAATGTACAAATGGCCGAAGAACAGATTAGCAAGCTGAAGGTCAAGTCTGAAAAAAACAAGCCTATGAATATATTTCGAGAAAGAATTCATAATAAACAAAAAATTTACACGAATACTTCAGCAAAAGATACGGTAAAATCAACAAAACCGACAGCTTCAAGTAATTCAGAAGTAATACAGCCTGATGGGCTAGAAAAAGAAACAGATAAAACCAGTATCACAAAATTCACAAAGGTTTATGTAACGACCAATATATATATATATATATATATATATAAAGAAACTAATCTCAGCAATGGGAAAACCGAGGTGTTAGTCAACAGCGGTAAGACCTGAGGTACTATACGTGGCCGTACGTGCAACCAAGACCAGGTAGAAATAAGCAAACCCAACGGGTTGGTCTAGTGGTGAACGCATCTTCCACAAATCAACTGATTTGGAAGTCGAGAGTTCTAGCGTTCCTAGAAAAGTCAGTTATTTTTACACGGATTTGAATACTAGATCGTGGATATAAATGTTCTTCGGTGGTTGGATTTTCAATTAACCACACATCTCAGGAATGGTCGAACTGAGACTGCACAAGACTACACTTCATTTACATTCATACATATCATCCTCAATCATTTTTTGAAGTGTTATCTGAAAGGTAATTACCGGAAAGTAAACAGGAAAAAGAAAAAGGTAGAAATAAGCAAATCACAGAAAGGAAAGAGAAAAATACTAGAGCTCAAAAAAGCAGATAACTGATGGAAAATACGAAATAAATGAGCTTCAATTTATCGCTTAGCCAATTAGACCAGATTAGGAAACGTAGACTTACCTTTTACGGGCACATGATGAAAACGGATGAAAATAGACTAACACAAGAAAGGATTGACCGGGAAAGAACAAACACTGTTTGTTCTTTCTAACACAAAAGAGTTAAGATAAAAATACATGAAATCAAATAAACGTTCAGAAAGAAATCGCGATAAACATTCACACAAAAACATAAAACATTTGAAGGATACCAGAAAAAAGAGCAAGAACAAAATTAACTAGGTAAAAGGAAGAACACACGCAAAACGAAAAAGCACTGGGAAGAAAAAAAAAGAACTCCAAATATAAGAAACAATATATCGTAGAAATACAGTCCGGTGTTAAAAAAAATTTCATCTTTTAAATCTATTAAAATTTTAACGTAATTCTTACCGATAATAATTTATTTGTAATTTTTACTTTAAGATGGATTTTCTTAACGCATCTGATTTTTCATTTTTAATAAATAAACAATTTCGCTATTTTATTATTTAAACAGGTATCGGAAGAGAATAAATTTACAAAATGTATTATTTTATTTATTTTATCTAGTGCAAGTATCGCACTAGAAAACAATAAATTAATAAAAATATAAATTATCTTTGATTCTTTGAAGTACAAAGGCATTCGTTTCCAAATACATTGAGCTTACAAGTATTCCAAATATTCGAGCTTAGATGAAAAACTTGTATACGAGAAATTTTTCGATTGTAAATAATTTCTGTACCGGTTGCTGTGGATGAAATAAACAAAAAATATATAAATAAATTTCTGTAAAAGAATAGTTCCACTCGGACGACCAGGATACAGACGGCGAAGTTGCGAAAACGTTTCATCTGCAACATGTATATAAAAATTATTTACGGTCCGATAGTTTTGAATTTTCTATAACGGCTTGAATATTAATCAAAGTATTGTAAAAGAAACTCCTCTGATAATATAAATACGTAAATGAAAATTCATATTTATTAATATTATACGTCATTCGATATAAATATTTTATGTAGGAAATTTTACGGCTTTCTGATGGCAAGTTCTATCTATTACGACTAAAGAATTTTTTTAACTGCTTGTAATTTCGGTAACTTTTTAAGGATTTTATTTAACGGGTTTGATATTATAAAATTTACTAGAAAAAATGGAAAATTATTTTCTATAATATTAGAAAATATTTGTATCACATTTAGTGGATTCTAAAGAGATTACAATTTTAAAAGATAAGTTAATAAAAAAATTAAGTTAATCCAACGATAAAGCCTGATTTTGATTCCGAAAAATTGTAAGATTATTACCCGAAATGTAAGAAAGAGATTTTTTTTAATTCAAAAACTAATTTTACGTATCCAAACTGAAGTAGTATTTAAACAGTTTATAGATTTTTCAGTTATCTCTGGGTGTTTTATTAGATGAAAATTTTTATTCGAAACGATCAAATCGATTCGTAACAATATCAAATGGTAATGTTTTGCTCTGAAGCGTCTTAGTTTTGTTAAAAGTTTATTTACAAATACATTCCTGTCTACAGTATAATATCAGATCCTGGTGCTGGCTCAAAAATTCACAATGAGTTTTCAAGATTAAAAAAATGAGCTATCAAACTAATCGTTAAGCTCCCATAAGTGTGAATCATGAACTAAATAACTAAATTGAAAATGTTAATTTACTTTTGTGTATAAATTTATGTAAGTACAATTTTTGTAAAATATAAAAAACTTTAAAAAAATATTTATTTAAAAAAAAATCTGTTGTGAACATCACATGACTTCCTTGTACGCCTATTAAATGACATATACACATTTTTAAAAGTACATAAAATTTTATTTCACTTATTATTGAATTACTTATTGTAAAAACATTTTTTTTTTTTTACAATCGAAGGTTAATAATTATTATTAATAAATCAACATACTGAAATTAAAAAAAAGTTAAAATAAAAGAAAGGAAATGAAAAAAGGAAGAAAATCTTGCAAACAAAGAAAGAATAAAAACATTTAAGAGAAGATGAGAAACATAAAAAGGAAAACAATTTTAAAACCAAACAAAGAATAAAAATTATTAAGAGAAGATGATAAATATAAAGCGGAAGATAAAGTTAAGACCGAAGAAAGAATAAAACGATTACGAAAGGATGATGAACATAAAGCGAGAGAAAATTTGAAAATTAGATAACGTGTACACAAATTAAAATCTCAAGAATTAAATCAAACCAAAGAGCGATCAAATGATTGGCAACAAAAAACAAATAAACGAAATGAAGATCAATTCCGACTTCAGGGCATGTATATGATGTTCTTTGAGGGTGTATTTTTCAGTCACTCACACTTAACCTTAATGTAGATAAAATTAAACAGAAATTCCGGAAAATTAGATAAAATTAAACTAGAAAATAAAAAAATAATACGATTCTAATTTATAATTTTCAATCAATATTAAATAATCAGATGTTTCACCAAATGTACACATATGTAATAATGTCTATTATATTATACACATTTATAAAAGTACATAAATTTTATTTCACTAATAACTTCTGACTTTTTTTCATGTTTTTTTTATTGCTATTATTGAATTATTATTTATTTTTTTTTTTTACAATCATGGGTTAATAATTAATTATTAATAAATCAATAAAATGAGATTTAAAAAAAAAGTTAAAAACCAAAAGGAGGTGAAGTCTATTCGAGCCGATGTGCCTTCCTTATAAATCCAAATATATTTGGCTATAACTCCGGAGTCAATGAAATAAGTACCACATAATAAATTGTTGAAAAGCACTCAATGAGAGCTTATTAATGCAGTTAAGAAAAAGTCCAAAATCCTTATTTTTTTTGGAATTTGGACTTTTTTGGACACTTTTGGTTCAGTCGACTGCAATAAAAAGGGGAAATGCACAACTAGATGTTACAATAAAATACAAAATAAATAAAAATAAAATGTAGCTCAAAATCCAACATTTCAACATCCTACAGGTAATCGTTTTTGAGTTATGCGAGAAACGTACCTACGTACATACATGTATACACGTACGTACTGACGTCAAGCCGAAACTAGTCGCAATGAATATTTCCGTTGAAATCTGGAAACCGAAATTTTTCACGATCACAATACTTCCTTGTACGAGTAAAGATAGTATTCCTTCCTTTAGTAAAATCTACCTTTAAGTAAATCTACCTTCCTTTAAGTATAAATCTACGAGGCCGATGAGATACTGGTAAAAAGGTGGTATCGATTAGGTATGTACCCGGCTAAGTTACAGAATCATACAAAGTTTTGTATGATTCTGAAAATTTAATATAAATTTGTCGGCAGTTTAAAAGAACTCTTCGAAATTCGGATGTTTAAAAAACATAAGTAGCAATATTCTTTCATTAACTAAAAAAAATAATTATTTAAGCTAAAAATATGAAAGGTAATTAAAGAAATTAATAAATATTTAGGAGCTACGTGTTATTTTGTTAATTAGTTAATTATTATTCGATCTGAACCGTTACACAAATGATTCGAAACTTTTTTTTTCAATACTTACATAGAAAAAAAGTACATCATTGCCGAATACTAATATAAAAAACCACAGGTTCATTTTTCATCTGCTAATAAAGATGTCAAAAATTTAAATAAAATAATAATGAGCTCAGATAATGATCACTCAAAATGTATGATTTATAGAACTGTCAAATTTCTAATTTCTGTCAAGATTTATTTCTGTCAAAATTGATAATTTCGTACACTAACATATAATAATTCCAAAATAATAAGATAAAATACAAAAAGGGCGGGAAGGGAAGCTAAGGTTATTTTTCTGTTTTTTTTTTTTTTAGTAAGCCTAATCGGCCCTATCTTATAAGAACAGCTTTAAAAATGTTAATACTAGTTTGCACGCGATCATATACGAGCGCGTAATACAAACACACAATTTCATATAACCATAAGACAGAAAATATTCTATCAATATTTTTAAAATTTACATGCGAGAGTATAGAAGACCCTTGTCATATATTTATTATAGACCTATGAAAAATCTATTTATTATGATTTTTTTTCATTTTATTATCGACTATATAATAACGATTTTAGATAAGTTTTAATGCATGCTGAATTAATTGTATGTAAATTAAATAATTTTAACATTCCTGACATATAATACCTATATCGCTCTTGTAAAAGTTTAGTTCTAAAACGAAAATATAACGAACGATCAGAATTTTAAATATAGGGATTACTACAAACGTTGACGTTTTACGACTACCTGAATCCATAGAAAAAAAATTAGAAAAATATCTGAATAATATACGTTGGTACGTGTGTCTTTTGCAGTATTTTGATAAATATCTCCGGACTGGCTCAAAAAATAGGGGTCAATGATTGCATTAAATTTAAGGCAAAATAAAAAAAGAAGGAAGAATAGTTTTCGCCGTTTTTGATTAATGACTTTTTGTAACGCGGTCACAGAAATTTTAATCCTAGTACGATGAAAGCTACTTTAGTACGTACTTGTTAAATGTTTTACTTCCCCGTTTAGATAGCGCGATAGCACAGCTGTAGCTATAGTTATAGTATTGTAATCGGTCCAAATTGGGGGCACATGCGGTTTTCACCAGATCTTTACGTTTTCACACCTAAGGAACCCAAAAAAACCGGATGAAAATTTTCTGGATATTAATGTTTGCAGGTGTGTATGTTCTGTGTGGGCGTCTAAATCACCTTATATCTGCAGAACTACTGGACCGATTTTTACCAAAATCGGTCAGGTTACTTCTATATATGGGGCATTGATTCCATTAAATTTTCAACTTAAAAGGTCAAGGGGGTGAAGCTGTAGAGCAAGGTCACCCTCATCATCTCGAGATTTCGAATAATTAAGGTCATTTTTTTAGGCACGTTTGATAACGATTAAAAAATAACAATATTTGTAAAATTTGTTTTTTCCAAAATCGCACTCACCCTAAAAACGCTTTATACTTCTGCTATGTTGTGACGTCACAGGTGAGCGGTAGAATTAAATAAATGAATAATACTTAAAGTGTAAAAAAGTACTCGATCGGTACCTGGTGCGATTAGCATCCCGGTTCACCAGTCTACCTACTGTACAAGAGAAATTAGGTTGTAAAATTACATTAGTTTAGTTAGTGCTGACCATTGCCGGTAGTACCGCCATACCAGGGCGAATTAAACGGAATTCCCACGCGCTTTAGTTAAAATCACTGAAATAAATCAACGAAAAAATATTATATTTAAATAAAATAATAAATATTCGTATTTTAAATTAAGTTATTTGTGCATGTATGTGTAAGCCGCGCATCAGAAACAACATTGTCAGCTTTTTTATATGTCAGACGGATTTAGGAATCGGGAATATTCAAATTTACAACTATACACCCGTATATGTCGAAAATCAGTCGACTAAAATAATTAAAATTCGATTCTAATATTTGGCAACACGGTACCAATATTTTACTTATTTTTTAATTTACTATAATTTTTTTAGCCTTGTTGAATAACACCGAACTAAATTTGGCCGACTTATTACATTAAATAATTGCTCAAATAAATAAAATAAACAACGGGGATGAATGGAACCCGCACTTAAAATATTAATTTTTTAAACATTAATTTTCAAAATTGAAAATCTAGCTGTAATATTAACGTAGACGACATGAGAATTTTTTAAACGACGACTCCCAATGACTTTACTTAAAGATTTAAGAATTTCTGATACTTATCTATTTTTCAATTCACGGTGTTATTAAAAATGTTATATGAGATAGCTATAGACCAATGGGGGTCACATATAGAACCGCACCTTTTTTTGTACTAAACAAATTTTTTTTTTTTTTTATAAATTACACTACTCTCTAAATAGGTATAATTTTGATAATAAAACCATTATTCGTTCAGAGGGTCAACCGAAACCCTATAGGTTTTTACGAAGAATTTTGATTTTTTTCTCAATTAAAATTTAAATACCGCATTTAATTTTTAAGGTAAATATAGTTGGATCAAAATGTTAAACAAAACAAAAATTCGGGAACATTCTCATTTTTTTTGTAATTGTGAATCAAAATCTGCTTCCAATACACGATCACCAGAACCGATAAAAACAATATTTTCTCTAAGATTAATAATAAAATCATTAATAACTTATATTTAATGAAATTTTTAACTTCATAAAGGTAATTATTTTTGATATTTGAATTCGTAAAAACCGAATAATAATATTTACAATTTTTAATTAAAATTAAATAGATTTTACTTAATTTTATTGTACTATTTCCATTTAATTTTTTTTTTAATCAGGGACAGGGCCGGGAAAGTTTTGTATTCTTCGCTAGCTTTTTAAATGTTAAATTAAAATACACAACGCAATAAACTAGGTTTAGTATTGGCATAAAAAGCTGACAACAAAGTTGTAACACTCTCCTGACATTTTTTTTTTTTTTTTTTTTTTTTTTTTTTTATATATATAGAGAAAAATTAATGATCATGAAAAAATTCTAAAAATCGATATTTTTAAACTTATGTCGACTCTCATACACCCAGTATCGTCTCCAAAGAATTTTTTTTGGGTTACTTGCACAATACTACGCTTTAGAAGACATAAAAAAAATATGCAACAAATGAAGATTTTGATTTTTACGAAAGGGGGAATTTTGGGAAAGAACATTTTTAAAACGTTAAGGTAAGCATTTACGCACAAGCTTGCAAAGTTTGGAGAAAATTGATCCCAAAGAAACTAGCTACTTCACCGCCTGGAGATATACACTCCAGTCTTGTACCGAAAATTACCCTATATACACGTTTCTATGACAAATTTCTCACGCCAACACATGTACATAAGTACGTAAGAACATTACCTTCCACATTTTGTTTTTTGGTGTACCTGGGTCATGATACGTCGAGAAATGAAAAAAAAAACCGTATCCCATTTTTTGACCGATTACTTTTAATTCCGTCTTGCAGCGTAGCTCTCGAGCTATGATCGCCAAGAAAGTAAAAATGAACGAATGTAAAGCCGTATGTAAATTTTTATGCTATGAAGTGCATTTTTGGGGTTACAGGCAGAAGAGAATCGGTTTGAAATTCAAAATAACTTTTATTTAAAAGCTTTTCCAACCTACCAATAAAATTTTACTCATTATACATCAAGTATAATCGATAAAGCAGATTTCTCTAAACCTTCTTATTTACAAAATACGATAAGTATTCTCCCCGCAACAGAAATGTTTGTTAATTCCACAAGCAACAGTCAGTACAGCTATTATAACAAAAAAATCTGTAATCCAGCAACCGCGATAACAATATATGTATATATGCTATATCTAAAACTGATTTGCGAGATTATTTTATGTATCTGACACTCTGATAATAAAGAAATCATACTTTAATAATAAAATTAGTGATACTACTACTAGATTCTGTCTCAAAATTGAACCGGAGACTAAAAAACTGGTCAGAAATGTTTTTACATTCTTATAAAGGTAACATTATTTTCTCTATAAAAAAAAGTTGTTTTAATACCTATGAATTCTTTAAAGTAATGAAATCCGAACAAATACATTTTAATACACATTTAATTCCTTTTATTTAAAAAATAAATAAATATATACTAACTGACACTATATTTACTAAACTATCTTAACTATTTATTTAACTAACTGTAAGAAAATACAATTATAAAATTCAGTAATTACAATTAAAGTATAATAACTCTAGATTAAAATGGTCGTTTGATTTATATACGAAAAATTAAAACATTTATTAATAGAGCGAAAGGAATTTTTTCTCATTGAAAATATAAAAGAATGTTCTCCTTTCCGTAACTGAAAGGAAAACAAAAACCGCAAACAAATGCGAACGATCCTTGTTTTGTTAAGGTACGAGTACATATGTTGTCAACGACTGATTGAGCTGTCAGAACCTACAGAGAAATTTGTGTATAAAAAAAGAAGAAATATGAGTACGAAAACAAACGGTGGAAGGAGGAAAGAGTTTATGACAACTGGCTTTTAAAAAAATAGACCGGCAATAGCAGCCGGGTAAGGAAGAGGGAGAGGTAAAGGAAGGGTAAGCTTTTTCAATTTAGACGCTCGCCCTGCACGGCATCTTGAGTAATGGCGGTCAGGTTAAGCAGTAAATGAGGCGCAAAAGTAAAGCGCCACTAGGATTCTTTTTCTTTCTATTTCCCCCCCCCCGCATCCCTTCACGATCCTAGGGGAACGAGACGTTAGCTGCTGTTACTCCCGAGGGACCCCGACGAGCACCTGCATCTCCGGTCTAGTCCCTTTGAACCGTTCTGGCCATCGTACCGAGTACTATTTCGTGTTTATTTTACTCCACGTCATTCCCCGAGCAGTACTGAATCCGAGAGCGGCATTCCGCCAACTCTTTATTCGATTTTAAATAAATAAACATTTTTCCAATTCTTTATACCGATATAACTATAAACTATACCTTTAAATAACTCACGGGTTCTGAGAAACCTTTGTCGGTAAGAAAAATAAACATAAAAAATTAAATACGGGCGATAAAAAAAAAAGTAACGGTCTAATAATGATAAATTTAAACTAAGGCAACGAACCAAAAAAGAAATTATTTATAAAAATAAAAGTACTGAAACTCCACTTTAATGCAGACGTTAAGCTATAACTGTATTAAAAATAAAATCTTATAGTCTCTAAATACGAGCCGTATATATAAATCTTAGACCATCATATAAATTCAGATATTTACTAAATTGTCACGGTTTTATTTATTCTATTTAATTTTCTTCTCTAAATTCATTATTATTTTAAACTTTTAATTATATTATTATTATTATTTTATTCTATTAACTTTAAGAGCATAAATTAAAGTAATTGTTGATCTGTAACTTTTCAACTCATTTCAGTTTTTGTGTTTTTGTTATTTCTCGCGGATTTATAAAAAAATTATGACGTTATATCATTTATATCATCATTTAAATGATGGAATAATATCTTAAATAAATAATTCTTTAAAACTTATACCTGCCTCGGCCTGTTTGGCTTACATGATAGCGTGTTAATTATTGCGTACAAGAAGACGATCTGCTATCGTGTTAAGATATTAATCTGGTAATTAATTAATATCTTAATAACAATTTTTGTCATCGTCTTAAGTATTACTAGATTGTATTCTTGTGTTTGTAGTCATACGGTGCGGTAAGATGTATTTCATCGAATTAGTTCATCGACAGTAACGAGAAGGCGGTCGATTTCTTTAGGGAGAAAGGGATGCCGCATAGCGGTCGGTTGTGTGCTGACGGGCACAAAATGCTGTTATCTTTTTGTGAAAAGCACGACAAGTGGATACGAAGTAACAAACAATTTAACTACGAAATAACCTTGGAAAAAGGGACATGATTGGAGGCGATCAACTTCGGCCAGGTACAATCGTTTTCGTTTTTTTTTTAAACTCTTCTGGTCAAAATACACATCGACGAATTAAATATTGGTTTGGATAGCGTTACCGATTGTAAAAATTATTTACGCGAGATTTTCTATCGAGAAATCAGAGGAAAATTGGAGAAGTAAACCGTAGCGATAGATAAATCGTGTTTCAGTCGGAGGAAACATAACGTCGTCCGTGCGCATCCGCAAACAGCAGGTAGAATATACAGTATTCTATATATGAGGTCCCGGATCGTACGGCTGAAATATTGCTGAACGTCATCGGGAATCGAAACCGGCACCACGATCGTCCCGGAAATGTGGAAAGCAGACAACGGCGTACAACGTATTCCAGGTATGAATTTCAAGTATCAGACCGGCAATCATGTGAAAAATTTTATTAAACCAACGATCGAATTGTTGCGGGCTTCGGCCGAAAGGAGAAACCGTAAGGAGTACAGTTCAAGCAGATTTCTATTGGAATCCTATAAATTATGTCAAAACGATGCAGCATATTTTGCAGGATATAGTAGTCGTTTGGCCGGCTGTATAATAATGTTATTTTATGCGAAGCATTTTTTAGGTTATTTTTAGTCGCAGTTAAGTATGGAGATATGTTACATGTGCGTGAGTTAAAGGTGCAGCACAGTTTTTAAAAGTATTTTACAGACTAAATTTCTCCATAAGGCGAGTTTTATTTTCGATGACCTAATTACAAAATGGTACGTGAAAGTTTTTATTTTGTTAATATTCTAGTATTTTTTATTTCTTTGAGAAGTTAAGGCGATATATCTATCGTATATCTGCCGTATAACAGTGCACTGTAAAACCACTGTTACGGTTGACAAGACCGTACGGACTAAAAGTTGTCCTGTTTACCTGTAAACTCGCAGTGGCCAAGCGGAAAAGTCCTGGTCTTGTGTTCGGACGGTCGTAAGTTCCAAATTCAGCGAATATTTAGGAAAAAACAACAGTCCACGAATAATATAAAAATGTACGGGGCGCTTTAAAGAAAAAGACCTTTACGAAGCGATAAATCAATTAAAATTCCATGTACGATAATTAATTTTATTAAACGATAGAAAAACTTAAGGAGTAAAAAAAAAAATAATAAAACGATTAAAGAAATACACCCACCTAACATATGATAATTAATTAAGACAAAACAACTACTGGAAAAACAAAAGGTAATATTTATAATGAAAAATAAATAAGAAATAGTATTCAAATAAATTGAATATATATATTTTATATTACAGCTAAATTTACAGCTGTAAATGATATACCAGTAATCTAAAGCATAAATATTCAATTTCATGAGATTTCCTTGAAAAGCTGTTAATAGTATGACGTAACAGCTCTTGCCGTTAATATGTATAATTTAACGTTATTTATAATAGAAAATGTTATTATGAAAAAATAATCCAAACACATCTTAAAAAAAGTCTATATTAAAATAGTTAATTAGCGAAAAAATTATTCAGGATGGACAGAATACGGTAGATATCAACAAAAATATATCGGTGCAAGCAAATAGAATCTTGATGTACAAAACAGCTGTTTAATTATCAAATATAAATCTATAAATTAAATATAAATTGGCCGTCTACATGGATCCCCGGGCCCAGGTGAACCCCGAGCCGATCCCGAGGCCTTCCCCAGAGCCGCAGAACTCGCTTCGTTCTCCATTCCCGACTAGCTACAAAAAATATCTTCTTACATGATTAACACAATTAAGTGTGGAGATATGTTACATGTGCGTGTAACTTAAAATAATGTTCATCCGAACAAGAATTGAGAGAGTTCATCCGGACACGACCGCCTTGGGTCAGGTATGAGTACAGACTGTCATAAGACGCTACGTACAGTGCTCGAGGGAGCAGTTTGTGACGTACAGTGGCGCTATGGTCTGGTCACCATAGTTTGCTGTGGGCACCCTAGCCACCGCTAGGTTTCAGCACCCGATGGCAAGAGGGGGTGAAAACGTAAAAGTATGCTAAATTCATCAACGTTATTTAGTTACTATTAACAAAATCACTTATAATGAAACACAGACCATTTAACATTTTCGCGGCGGGCACTAGCCCCGCTTTTTTCTACCACACACACGCGCGCGCGCGGACAGACACAACAAATTTTAAAAAAATATCTCAATCTGTTCTTAAAGTTTAAAATAGTTATTGAAAAAAAAACCAACAACAGAATATGGCAAAAAGAGGTAAACTAAAGTGAGATAAGACATTTGTCTACAGGAACTTTTTTGTTTAATTTGATATCCTGATTCAGTTCGTTAAGCTTGGCCAGGGAAAATTGTATATGTGTATACATGTATGTGTACGCTAGTAATAACTATAGGATTTTCTAATAGTTAATACGAATATTTGACATTTTTTCTTTCAAATTATTTATTATATTCCAAGTTGGCAAATAAAATTTTATTTTAATATTAAACATTAAGAGTTCGATTAAATTTAAAATCGAAATTAAATATTATTTAAAAAAGTAAATAAAATTACCTATTTGGCGAATAATAAAATGAAAAATATTTAGTGCAGTTGAAGAGTTGTCGAATCGCGCTATTAAATAATGATGAAAAAATATTTGTATTTTACTGCAATAAAAGAAATCGATGCATATCCACTCGCCTGAAAAAAAAAACAAAAAAACATATTACTATTTATTATGATTGTAACATGAAAATAACAACAATATATTACTAAATATTAAATGGACAGTTTAGAAAATTAATATTTAAATTATTTAAAGTTCATTTCAATGAAAATTACCATAATAATAATATTATGATTACAGTAACTAAAACAATCGATATTGTACTAACATACCGGACGCTATTGTTTTACATAGCAAATCTCTATTTAATTGAAGTAAAATAAATAAATAAATAATGGTTCTGTTCCGTTGTCCTTCCGCCAGTCGTTATCCATGAATTAATAAGTTTCGATGATAATTTTCAGAACTTTTACAATCCTATACTTCTATAATAATTAAAGATACGCATAGTAAAAGGAGAATGAGAAAATACGATTTGGATAAATTTTATTGTGAGAGTGACTTACATTTGACGATACGCCTAAAGACATGTTTCTACTTTTTCACTACACGAACGTGTTATTACTTGACAACTGATTGTTCCTTTTCATTTGTTTTTACTTATAGAGTCTCACAGTGATACCGTGTTAAGTTATATTCCTGATGTTAACGTTTTTTTTTCTCCGTAACGGATGTTCCCGGTAATATATTTCGTTTGTACGAAATAACTCGTGGAAAAAAATATGGTGATTATATTTTCCAAAATTACGGTTTTTGCTAGCATATAATTTATGTAATCGTAGACACGACGAAGCGGTTTTGAAGATTTCAAATATTAGAGAACGGTGACGTTGTCGCAAAAGAGAATGCAAACTTGTCGTTCAGATGCATCAAAATACACGGTGGCAAGGTTCCAAACTGTTCTGAAAAAATATCCTTATTTATATATTCGTGAAATTTTGGAATGAAAACGTGGCGGTTAAATTCTGTGAACGCGAACTACAAGTTAACTGCAATACATTTCTTGACACTGAATCTGGGATTACGGATTACATACTGCCGAAAACTTTTTAAATAAAATATTACTTTGATATTATAATATACTTTTTATAAATAAGTCATTTATAATATACAAAATGAAAAATAAAGATTGTACAGTTTAAGAAAATTAATTTTAATACAATATATTTGTTCCACATCTCCTCCTAAACTACAGGACCGATTTCAACCAAACTTCGGACAATAATTACTTAATAAATAACTGAGAAAAAATACTGTGGGTATTAAACACTATTACATTTTCGAAATTTGTGAACTAAATGTTCTACGATATTACGACATTTGGAGAATTCTATATCATTCTGCAACATTACAGAACACTTTTTGATTGGAAATTCAAGAAAAATCTGGAATTTTCGAAACGTCTGCAGAACATTCTGGAGTATACCTGCAACAGAGATCTAGAAAGTTCTTTAACAATATTAAAGGAGGTGTGAGATTTCAGTCGCCTCAGTTTGAACTTAAAAGTGAATAAGTTAAGATCGAAGTGAGCGAGGTATAAAACAGAGGTTATTGATAACGAGTGAATTCAGATCATAGTTTTTCGTGAAATTTCAAACAATATTAACATTATCATAGAGGAATTACGAAATTTAGCGCGGTTAATTGGCAAAGTCTAAAAGGAAACATAAGTTCAACGGTCAAATTCAACCGAAAGCAAACAAAACAAAGCTTTTGCGAGCAGAAGAAACAGATGATCAATAACAATGGCTTCAGGCTGTGCGGGAAAGTGTCAGCATATAGTAGGCGGCTGAATCCGAGGACCGTCGAGAATGACGTCTTAAACAAATGTGGGCAGACGCTAGCAACCGAATCTGAGAAACAACATGACATCGCCTTCAAGCAAAGAGGATCCAAGCATAACGCACGCGGGTTAATTAGTTACTTTAATTAAATCAAAAAAATTAGAATTAATTAAGATTAAAATTTAGTTAAATTGTATATATTTGAATAGTCGCATAAGTATATTTGAACATATTTGTAAAATCGCATTGTATATTGTACTGTATATCGTTTGAAAGCGTAAAATACATGTTCTTTTTCAAACTCCTCGCGTTTTCATTCAAACCGGCTAAATTTGAACGATAAAATCAACAATTCTTTTTTTTATAAATTTATTTAATCGATAAAATAATTATTATAAATAAAATAAATATCACAAAAATTCATCGATAAAACTGACGGAAACAAGTTAATTAATAAAGAGATAAATTAATCATTTAAAAACGAAAAATCAATTAATTATATACACCGTAATACATAATTATATATCGATCGATTAGTCACACGCAACAAGTAACGTACATACACACAAAGCGATGACATCGCGCCGACCAGGGAAAGATGTAATAAATAAAAACGACAATGGCGGAGCAGAGATTAATAATGAAGTCGCATGCGACAATAACGCATTGTTCAATTCACTGATGGTGTGTTTACCAAACTTTACAATGGTGCAGACGATGATAACAGAGGACCGCATCGCTCGCATTGTGGTCTAAACAAACAACGAATATTTATGACGTATCAACAAAAAAATATAAAGTAAAAAAAAAAATTATGACTGTGTACACTAACCGCACAGTATTCAATATACTAACATAAAGCGATAGGCCTAATGCCGAATATGATTATTTGTTAGCCTATTGTACGTTTGATCAAACATAGAAAGCGTTTGCGTTCGTAGTTTAACGTGCAAATAACGACGTATGTCGTTAAAAAAATGACGTCAACATTTATCATAATTAAATTTCGTTAAAAAATTTGTAACAAATATACCTAGCCATAATAATTAAGACAGGGAATTAACACCGGATTTCACAAGGTTTAATATCAGTCGACACAGCTGCATAATATTTTATACGTTTGAAAACGAACTACTGCTACGTTACACTTTACAAACCGTAAAACCCAGAAGAGTTGCATAATACTTCTATAAGGGTTAGACCGGAAACGGTGGCCATATAATCGAATTTAAATAGCACCAACCACCCGTTTTACAAGTCATCGTATAAAACGTCATAAAAATTTATTTACCGAACAGATGATATCAACCAAAAATTAACAGTAGGCTCATTCTCTTCTCCATTCCTAAATGAAACCACTTAAATACATAAGCAAACGACACAGCAGTGTTATAAACCGAGCGATATAGTAATGTAACGGTATCATCTAATCGGTAGTTTTCTAGAAACATCAAAAAAGAAAAAGTCTTTGAACTCCACCGATTTATGAGAGTTTGAATAAGACCAAACACAATCAGAAAATTATTTTTATTTCGTCCGTAGAGGGGAAGCCTTTCATATGCATCATGCGGTCTCGAAACCCATACTAGGACTCTCCCACGACGGCCTACCCGCTAAAATCCCACCCCTTCTGCAACACGGGATACCGGGTCCACCTTACGGTATTATTACAGCACCTAATGAGTCTTGTCACCATCCGCATGTCCGTTGCTGGCCCCACGCCCAGAACTAATCGATATCCTGCGGTTTTATTTTGTGTTTTCATGTAGTTTATAGCCCTACCTAAGGGGGTATAAACTAGGTGGAAAAATTTAGTACACCTTTTGGTAAAATTTTGAGAAACGGTTGCTCTATAAGTTCAGTTTTCTTCTCTGTTCTCCTTTGAAAAATGTGGCCAAAATTAAATGGCATCTTTGCTCCGTTAATAAAAAAATCATCTTGCCAAATATCACGTAAATCGGTTTACTCGATCGTGAGATTTCAAGAAAAAACAGGCCGATGTGCAACACATCTCCGTCCAAGCGTGGTCACAGATTATCGGTTCCGCATTTCTTTTTCACAGTAGTTCCACCGATTCCGCGTCAGGCTAATTGTTTGAATTCAGGAGTAAGCTGTACCACTCACAAACAGAATTTATGTTTTAATAATTGTTTTCATAAAAAAAAAAATATTTAATTTACTAAAATTTGTAGTACATTTTAAAAGTGTTTACTCCGTAATTTAACCTTTATTTTTGCCGATAAATTTTGAATTTTTGTCGTACATTTAAAGCAATTACTATAAAATATATTTTGGTAAAGTTACCGCATTTTAAAAAACATTTAAAAAAAATGTTTAAACGTTAAGAACGATTTAATCATAAAAATAGCTCTCCAATAAAAATTAAGAAAATGTGATTGCTCCTCACCCCCTTAATCTTTCAATTATAAGAGATATATATATTACAATTCGTTAGATATAAATTTTATTTTACGTTTTTAGTAAAAAATAATTATTCAGAATTATATTTTAATTATCTTAATTGAAAGAATAATTAACCGGTTAATTTATAAGAAAATAATTAAAAAATAAAAACAGAATGGAATTTTTAATAAGCAGGTGAACATAACCGACTAATACATCATTGTGAACACAATACGTTAATAAGCCGTTTACATGATACTATGTCAACTATATATCTTGCAAGCTGGCAGGCAATTCCGATTCAGGAAGTACTTTTTTCTTAGTAAAACAAAAAACAAAACGAGGAAAAAACAAGACAGGAAAGAAAGAATGTTCAACAATTACTATGAACCGACCAAGATGGCGACCCTTAAGCCACGCCTTATATAAATATATACCACTGCATCGCGAGTGAAGAATTTTAGTCAACAGAAGTAACCTATCTTAACATTACTTAATCAACAATGTATAATTTTCACCACGCCTACATCAAAATTAAAAGAAATTGCCTTTCCTATCTACCCTTTTTATTATATATATTTTATTAGCCGTACGCTTCCGTTTGCTTCTATAATTATATTAATGAAGACGTTAAAATGAAAGAATTCATTTTAAAGCTTATACAATACCGATTAATAGACTTTAATTAAAATAATTCTAATAACATTAATTTACTTAATTTATCGAATTGACTAAATTTTGATGCATAATTTAACAGTCGTATAATTTAATAATGAACGTAATTTAATGCAGTAAAAATATACAACTGCAACGTAATAAAAAAAAAAAATCATTCTCGTTCGTTAAAAATACGCAATAAATACAAACGACATTGAAAATTTAAAGGCCGTACAGGCAACGTATGATTATAACAACATAATAAACTAACAATTTTTCTGTTCATTAATCTTTAGTACACGCACGGCGCATAAAATAACGTACAGATTATTCATCGATAATAACCTTTATTCTAATAAAAGGACGATTTACATTTTTATAAAAAGTAATTATGTTCTAATTTTTTCTTCTTAAAAATTATTTTTTTTTTAAATTGAAAAAATAAACAAAAGCATTTAACTTTTCATATATAATTAATAAACTTTGGCAGATACGTACCTATAAATTCTTACCTAAAATTCATTTGAATTTACCTTAAATTCTTTGTCGAAATATTTGAACCGTTTTTATTCAAAGCAGGAGTCAAACAAAAATATCACATTATTTTCAACACTCGGTTTTAGAAAAAAAAATTAAGACTTTGTAATCTTTAATTGAAAGAATTAGAGATCCGCTGAACAATTTTAAAGAACGATAACAAAAGAAATAAAAATTAACCGTTTTGCTTTCGTTGATTATTTAGAATTTCTAACTCGGAACATCAAATTGGTGAAATTCGAATGAATTTTTTCAGTTAAACGTAATTTCATTCAACTTTTTAAAGTTTTTAAAACTAATCGGTAAAATAACGAAAATTTGAGGTAAAAATTAATGTTAAGAACAATTTTAGGACCCATAAAACAGAACAAACCAAAAGAATAAAATATAATATTTTCAAAATACACAACAAAAAAAAACGAAAAATGTTCCTATTCGATAAGAAAACAAAATTAATATTTTACCGAGTGACTTTCATTAATCGATAAAGAAAATATTCGAATTTATTAAAACAATTTTTTTACAAACCACTCATATTAAATGTAAAAAATTTTTAAAACACCAGTCTTCCATTAAACGCACGAAAAGGTAAAAAAATAATTTTAGGATGGCATCTCAGAATCGATTTGACAACGAGCTTTAATAGGGTGCTAAGCACCCCACTCTTCTGAGATACCGTCCTAAAATTATATTTCACCTTTTAGTGCGTTTAATTTAAGAGAGGTGTTTTAAACATTTTTTTAACGTATTTTTTATTTTCTACTTTTTATAATTTATACTTTACTTTACTTTATTTTCATAATTTATACTTTACAGATGCGCTAGCGCACGTGTTTGAGCATATTTAGCGATTGAACGGATAGGTACGTTTTACGATGGATGAATGCAATGAAAACATAGGGCAAAACGATTTAATTTCCGAATAACCAAGATCCGGTCGATCAAGAGTGTACCCGATCCGTTAAACAGTTAGCTTTCGACCTGCTTTTACATACGCCGTTTGAATCGTGAAAATCGGACCAGCGGTTGCTGAGATATTACGGTGGCACCCCATCGCAATCCCTCCCAAATTTCCGAACGGCGCCCTGGGGGCGCTTGAAAATATTATTATCCGACGGGTTCCACTGAGAGTGGATGGGATTATCGGCAAGGAAAGTTGAAAAAAATTTTCAGAGCGCTAGGACCGACCGTTTTCGAGATACTTGAGATTTTTGTCCGGAAATTCGGATCCGGTTAAAAAGTACTAAATTTTCCCAAAGGTTCGGTCGGTAATGTACAGAATTTCTAGTAGCAACTGTATACCCTAATATATATCTGACTAGTTTATAAAACTAATAGCGTGTTATCATATCGGTTGTTATAGTAGGTAGAGCCCTACGTTTTACGTATTTCAAATGTATTCATATTTTAGTTCCAAATTTACTGAAACAGGCTAGGTTATCTTTCACTAAGAAAATTTGCACATAAACGAGATTGCATAAGTTGAAAGAGCATTTTTTCACTTAGCAACTTAGGGGCATCTAAGCGACTTGAAAATGTTGCTAAAATGTGTTGTCATCAGGAGCAAACCTGTATGCAAAATTTCAGAGCGGATGGATAAACAGAAGTGCTTTAAAATGCGACAATATATTTCATCGCGATAAGTAAGTAAAAAGGAGTTTCCTTGAAACATCTTAATTAAATACATATTAAAATCATCAGTAATAAATTAACTAATTTATGCGATGATAAAGTCTACAAAAATAAGAAATAAAAATAAAATCTATAAATTTCTAAAAAATAGAATTCGTAAAAAGTCCACGGAAACAAGTAAAACCACAAGGTAAAAGAAAAAAATAACACTAGAAAGTAAAATTATTACAAACATTAACGCAAATCCTTAGACGATAAAATAGACGATGAACAAATCTGAGAGAAGAAAACAGATATCTGAAGAGGAAACCCAATATAAAAAAAAGAGAAAAAATATCGGATGAGAAATTTTCAAACCAAAATAAAAAAATCTACAACTTAAGATGAACGGTCGGAAAAAATAAAAAAATGGTACAGCGAAATGATGCAAGGAAAAATATTAAAAGAACTGTATACAGTAAAGTAAAACAAAAATGAGAACGAGAACGTATAGTGGTCAAATCGGAAAAAATCGGTAACTTGTACACATTCTAGATTTATAAATGAATATTACCCAAATGTTAATTAAAATAATGAGTTTCCCGATATTTAAACTGAACTTCAAATTTAACCCTTTTACTAGCGATAAAAACGAAAATTGCTATTATTATTATTTTATTTATAAAAAATGTTATATGGTTTATTCATTTATTAATACATTTAATACAGAGAAAATGTAATGCTTTTTAGGTATCTTGTCACTAAATACAATAAAAAAAAAACAAAATATTTATACTCTATTTTTACTTTTATAATAACGATTGATCTTTTATACTCATAAAGAAGAGGACAAAGTTTCAGGAATTGTTGAAAGAAAATTACAAGTGAAAATAAAGAAAACAAGTTTCATTAACTTAAATTAATTTAACACAAACGCTTTATACTTATGCGATAAGTAACAACACTTAAATATCGGTTACGAAGGCTTCGTTTTCGAGATATCGTTCGCCTGCAAAATATGTCGCCCTGATTTTTGATACAAGAATAAAATGAAACCAGGCTGATTTTTTTTTTAACCTTTAAGGGTAAATCTGTTCGTCATATGTGGCTTTAATCTGAAAATTTAATCAAATAACCCCCTAACTAAATCTCTAGTAATTTTAGGGAAAAAAAATTGTAAAAAAAAAAATAATTCTTGATCCAAAACATAATTTTTCAAGTTCGACACGTAATAAATTCGTTAAATTAAAAAAATATATATATGTATTTTTCAACATACTCTTAATTAATATGGTTAGTTTTTAGAAAGTGAAAATAAAAATAAGTTCACGTTAAAGAAGTTCTAGAAACGCTCTTCATTTACGAATTTTATTTTGCGAAAAATTTTACCTTGACTTCTGCTACAAGGATAAAATTATTCGGATGAAAAACCCACATTAAACCGTCAAATTTACCCTTCATTTAAGTTCCAAGAATTTTAAGTACGGTTTCATTTTATCCGTGGACATAAATTAGGGCGAATATTTCACAAATTATTAGTCGAAAACGGAAATTTTACGTAATCGATATCTAATTTTTATTTTTATATTTCCCTTTTTTTAAATCCCTTTCGTTCCTATTAAAATTCAAAAGGGAAAATAAAAAAAGAGATTCTTTCCTTTTAAAAATTAAAATTAATATTTTAATTTTAAAAGTCCATTAACGAAAAACAAAACAGATTATTTGACTATTCAAGATATAAACAGGCTGTTATGATCGAGATAACACGATATAAGAAACTAGAGGGGAATATATATCCATTTTTATTTTTAAAACTATTATTTTGTTACAGGAGCGGGGAATATATAAAAAAAACGGGAGAAAGGGATCGTTAAAGTAAAAACGTGTGACGTAGTTGTTAATTTAACGGAGGCGACATGTAAAAGGGAGAAATGTCAGTTGTGTAAGATGAAAATTTAACGTTCTAACAGTAGTAAAATCTAACACTATTGTAATGCGACTGTACGACATAAGGCGTTAAGTTACAATTAAATGAAGAAAATACATATAAATCGAATGATTTATAAGGTATTTTACTAGTACATTATAAAATACAATTTTAACGTTTTATGAAAACGCTTACGACAGCTCGGCTCGATTATCGACGTGATTTGCATGAACGTGCCACTATATTATCCGTTCAATATAGACGGAGCAATAAACGAATGAATATTATAAAAGAACGGGTTCGAGTCGATCCGAATAAGCGACGGATAGTAAATTGCCTCGAAGCCCTTCTTTTTTTCCGTTCACGGTCGACGCATATCTTGATACAAATCGCCTTATGCATGCGTTCTCTCGTTTAATACAGCTTACACCACAGGCCATTACGATGCAGATTAATTGAAATATCAAACTACAGTGTTTATTTCCACGAAGAAAGTATAAACCCGTTATAATACTTTAATAGCTATATCTCTCGATTAAATCGTAAGATTATAAAATTATATCTTCCAGATCGTAACTCTTTTTAAATAAATGTATATACTACGCGTATAATCTGTTTTATTATAATAAAATACGTAAACAATCTTGCAAGCACGTGTGACGTATGTAATAATAAAAAATAAAAATTACTAACGAATCATTACGTTAGCGAATTTTTTCTTTAAATAATAAATAAAACTGTAAATGTTTGTTTGTTCAAAATCTTAAATCTCCCAAAGTTTTTCACCGATCGCTTTGAAATTTTGACACAACGTTTCATTCGAATACTTGAGTGTTTTTATATACTTACTATTCATATACCTAAGATGTCACACCTGTGACAGACAAAAACATGCTTTTTTTGAAAAACAGTGCTCTCTGTTGAACGTAAAAGCAATACATGTTATTCTAAATATTTTACGATACCATTTCAGTGTTTCCGATATGTGTGTCCGCTATAGACTAAAAAGCAACTGGACCGATTTACGCGCGGGGAAAAAGGGAAAAAGGGAAGAAGGGGAAAATGGAAGAAGGTAAAAACGGAATAAGGGAAAATGGAAAAAAGAAAAAAAAGGAGAAACGGGGAAAATAAAAGGGAAGCGGAAATGTGGAAGTGAAGGAGAAATAGGGAAGGAAAGGGAAAGGGGGAAAAAGGAAAGGGAATGAGGTAAAAAAGAAAATGGGAAAAGGAAGAAAGGATAAAAGGGAACAGTTAAATTTTGCGAAGTTCCGTAATGATCATTTTGTTAATGTTTTATTAAACTTTCAATTGTGTTCATTTAATCTATACATATACTCAAATGTAACAATATCGAAGCATTTACGGGTCTGCTAGTTTAAATAATAATTTCATAAAATGAATTGCGTTACATAAAGTTAAATTTTAGTAATTCATTTCTAACAACTAAAAAACAAATTTATATTATTATACAACAGATTCCAAAACAGGCAAATTAATATTTCCAATAAATGTCATTCCATTATAATAATAAATATTAAATTTATAATACACAGAGTGTCTCGTGCAAAAACTGTTCTACAAGTGAAAAAGTTTGTAAAACTTTCATCCGAAAAAGCTTCACTTTCGAATTATATTTTACGAAAAATTTTGCCCTCATATCTGCTTAAAAAAAATTAAGTAATGCTGAAATTTTTTGAACTTAAATTTAAGGGATAAATGTTACATTTTCATTAAAAAAAAAATTGAACACAAAAATTAAAATTGTAAATTATTGTTCAACACAAAATATTCTTTCAGAAAATTTATTTATTTTTTCTTTTGTTTTTACCGAATTCGTTTACTAGCAATCAGCTTCCATATTCAAGTAATACTTATGTAGTACAATAGACAATCATTTGAAATAGGATCATCTAGTGATAATTCTAAACGCGTACAAGTAAACTAGTATTTGCGAGTGTCTTTGATAGTGGCTGAGAACTGTAGCAAAGTTTTACGCGTATAATAATGAATTGATAAAAACTCACAGACGCTAATCACTGTAGAATCCGTTTTTCAAAACAGAGTTAATACACACCAGACAGAAATACTAAAAAACTAACACAGAAATACAGAAATACTAATTAAAATCTGATACGCAAGTAGGATGTAAAAAATGACACAATTTAAGATGGATGTACAATAAGTTTGTTAAATAAATAAATGTTTGCTATACAATTTGTAGCAAATTTAACTATTTAAGATAACATATTGTAAATAACGTCTACGGAACACGAAACGGAGTTTTAAGAAATTTGACTTAAAACACATTTTATGAAACGTCATAACGTGGCAGAAAAAAAATTGTATTATAAATTTAAACCGAACAACAGAATCATTTCAATATTGTAAAATATTTATCTACGTAAAAACAAAATCGATCAATTTTTTGAATAAAGTTGCATTTGTATGTCCCGAATCAGTTCCTTAAATTTGGTCAACACCTCCCTGAATACCTTTTTTATGTATTATTTAAAAGGCATAGATTAAACTTCAGAAGGAAGAAATCCATTTAATGTTACGTCGCTTAAAAAAAAATCCATTTTATTTATTATTAAATAAGTTTTGAATGTAAATTTTGATGTTATAAGGGAATAACGTAATACAAATTGAAACGGCTTAATATTTTTATTTTTTCTCAGTATATCATCGAAGCTATGAAATTATTTTTACTGAGCTTAGGCAGAAAGAATTTGGCAAGGTTTATTTTTTATAGCCGGAAACTCTTCATGACGCCAACCCGCTATAACTGTAGGGTACCGGAGGCGCGTTATGTAAATGACCGGTCGTATATTCAATTCTTAATCGTGCAGTAGGCCTAATATATTTCAAGCTTTCTTGAAGACAAAAAAAAACATAAGACAACCGAGCGGTCAGATAATTAAAATCAAAATTACAATTAATTCATTAAAAGTAATGTAACAAACTATACAGCATTTGATATAACATATAGGTTATGATGTAATATACGCCAGCCTATTATTACCATAGTAATGGATAGCAGCAAGTTATCTCACAGATTTCGCGCGCTCTCTCTCTCTCTCATCATATCCCTCGACAAGGGATGTTTAGATTACGTCACTTTATCAACACGTAAATAAATTAAATATATCAAATTTATGAATGTACATTAAATACATTATATTACTATATAATATTAATTCTTAACACAACAAAGCTCCCACGTGAGAACAAAGCTACGCTCTAAATGACAGTAACTATAACCACCAGACAGTATTTGTTTATGTCACCTGTATATTTAGTAAATTAGCGATGAATATTTTGCCGCATAAATCGTAGAACTTTATTTAAATAAATTATACGATAGTCGTGCGCGATTTAATTAAAATTAAAAGTAAAAAAATCGACGCCAAAAAAAAATTACAAATTAAAAATTGTTAAAATGACACCCGATTGGGCTAAAAATTAGTTTCCCTAATAATAAAAAAATTGTATAAAAAAATAAAAGAGAAATCTTATACAATTAATGTTTAGTATAAATTAGAAGAAGTGTGTTGTTCAAAGCGTTATTCTTTGGCCCGAATGCATTTTTCGGCTTGCCACTGAATCGCACAATTTTTTACTTTCCACTCTATACCATCTATAGCTGTTACAGGAGCATCGCAATAAAGGTAAAATTTAACGGACACCGAAATTTTAAGTACCAAGGTTTTTACAAAACGTCGACGTTTCAAGACGTTAAAAAACACACAGACATTTCCGGAAGAGAGAGATTTCCGTAGAGTTCAAAAGCGTATTAGCCTGTATTTCTATTGACATCTCCGAATTGCCTCGACATAAATCATTCGAAAACGACTCAAAATATTTTTTATATATAGAGCATTTATAGAAATAAATTTTGGAAAAAATTAAAAATAGATGAGGATAGTTTTCGTCATTTTTACTTTTCGAATAGCGGTCGTCAAAAACTGAGATTTAGTAGGATGTTAAATTTACACTAAAAATTATAACGTTTAAATCAGGTTATTTAAAAAATTCCAAAGTTTTACGTGGATCAGATTTAGAGAGCGGATATTCAGCGTATTTCTAAACAGCGTATGCCTCATATTTCAAAATATCTGATAAAAAAACATGAAATATTTTCGAACAAGGAGGCGCGCATCACGGTACCGCTTGTTTTAATTTTTTTTAAATTTATTTAATAAACTATAAATAATAATCTAAGCTCTAAAAAACAAGGAGCCTGTCGTACTTAAATATCAGTTGTTTTTTTAATTTTTCAAAATATAAACTCCAACTGAATAAAGTATAATGGAGACGAAATGAGAACTTTTTAAAATAAGGGATTTTTCTATCGGACCCGATTTACGTTTTTCAGGTTGGGGCTTTTTATAGCTGTCGCTGTCGGACATGAAGGTCAAATGGGACCAAAATATTTCTACTGAACATTTTCATCTTTCTTAAGTCATCAATATATTAAAATTCTATGGGATATCTGAAATAAAACTTTTTGGCCTACAATTTTTGTTTATCAATACGCTTTAAAATATGTATCATAATCCTATAACTTCGGTTTAAAATTTACGATTTTCCGCCCTTCACCGTGAATACTTGGGTTGTGGTGATCTCGTACCAAAAAATAAATAGTTTCCAGGAAGGAGCATTTACTAAATTTCAATTTTCTATGTTTAACGTTTGAAAAGTTATTTAAAAATTAAACTTTGTTAATAGTGGGTATAACGTTATAAACAACCTACTGTGAGGTCTATTGAATGTTTTTACTTAAGTATAAACACAAAAACCAACTTTTACAAATGTAGATAATAAAAAGAAACGTGCAATATAATTATTGCAAAATTCAAATACAAGTGAACTTTTTTTTTTCTTTTTTTTTTGTCTTCAGTCATTTGACTGGTTTGATACAGCTCTCCAACATTCCCTATCTAGTGCTAGTCGTTTCATTTCAGTATACCCTCTACATACTACATCCCTAACAATTTGTTTTACATATTCCAAACGTGGCCTGCCTACACAATTTTTTCCTTCTACCTGTCCTTCCAATATTAAAGCGACTATTCCAGGATGCCTTAGTATGTGGCCTATAAGTCTGTCTCTTCTTTTAACTATATTTTTCCAAACGCTTCTTTCTTCATCTATTTGCCGCAATACCTCTTCATTTGTCACTTTATCCACCCATCTGATTTTTAACATTCTCCTATAGCACCGCATTTCAAAAGCTTCTAATCTTTTCTTCTCAGATACTCCGATCGTCCAAGTTTCACTTCCATATAAAGCGACACTCCAAACATACACTTTCAAAAATCTTTTCCTGAGATTTAAATTAATTTTTGATGTAAACAAATTATATTTCTTACCGAAGGCTCGTTTAGCTTGTGCTATTCGGCATTTTATATCGCTCCTGCTTCGTCCATCTTTAGTAATTTTACTTCCCAAATAACAAAATTCTTCTACCTCCATAATCTTTTCTCCTGCTATTTTCACATTCAGCGGTCCATCTTTGTTATTTCTACTACATTTCATTACTTTTGTTTTGTTCTTGTTTATTTTCACGCGATAGTTCTTGCGTAGGACTTCATCTATGCCGTTCATTGTTTCTTCTAAATCCTTTTTACTCTCGGCTAGAATTACTATATCATCAGCAAATCGTAGCATCTTTATCTTTTCACCTTGTACTGTTACTCCGAATCTAAATTGTTCTTTAACATCATTAACTGCTAGTTCCATGTAAAGATTAAAAAGTAACGGAGATAGGGAACATCCTTGTCGGACTCCCTTTCTTATTAGGGCTTCTTTCTTACGTTCTTCAATTGTTATTGTTGCTGTTTGGTTCCTGTACATGTTAACAATTGTTCTTCTATCTCTGTATTTGAACCCTAATTTTTTTTAAATGCTGAACATTTTATTCCAGTCTACGTTATCGAAAGCCTTTTCTAGGTCTATAAACGCCAAGTATGTTGGTTTGTTTTTCTTTAATCTTCCTTCTACTATTAATCTGAGGCCTAAAATTGCTTCCACAAGTGAACGTAATATATATATATTTTTTTTTACGTAATTATTAAAGACTTTAGATTAAAAATTATTATTATTGTCGTGAACCGGATTCAACCAACCATTAAGTCATTCAGATCCTAAAAATTATTAAGTAAATACAGGTAATAATTACAAATAATTAATTAAATACCGAGTTAATATACGTTTAGAGTAATTACGGTTCATTAAGTAAAGTTTTTTAAGTTCAAATAAAATTATCAGTAATTAAAGAAAACGAAAGAAAAAAGACACTAAGAGGAGAATTGTATCAAATTA
This sequence comes from Lycorma delicatula, assembly GCF_047948215.1. NCBI lineage: Eukaryota > Metazoa > Arthropoda > Insecta > Hemiptera > Fulgoridae > Lycorma > Lycorma delicatula. The sequence goes on along the minus strand of NC_134459.1, from coordinate 173,957,436 downwards.
GTTCGACTTGCGTTTCAAACGTTCAACGATGAACTAGTAATGGGAATAGAAGGCAGTTGCGAAAAAGAGAAGTATTTGTAGAGCGGGAGTTAAAATAGTGAAGTAGACTCGCGGAGGAGTAAGTAATGGGGGGAGGGAACTTTTGGGGAGTAATAGAGGGATGGAGGAGTAAAGTTGCCAAACTATCGTGGAATAACTTCCTGAGCTTTAATTGCAAGTCATCAATAACTGTTGGCGGAAGCAGCTGGATTATTAGTACCACTTAAGTTTCTTCCTTTATAATAATGTGTTATATCTGCTTCAGTGACCGTTATATTATCATTATTATTATCGTATGCTAATACGTAATTATATTTATTATTATTACCTTAATTTTAAATTTATCTAATTTTTACCGGCATCTTAAATATTATTAGATAACTCATCGTAATGTTTTACGTAACCAATGATTTCCTTTTCGTAATCTGTACACTTTTTAACATTTTTTACACGTTTAATAGTTAATTATAATAGCTTTTCTTGCAAATACTCTTCGATTCAATCCACAGAAATTTTATGAAAATTTTAACAAATTGTTACGATAGATTTTTTTTTATAAATTTAAATTAGGCCTAATAAATAGGAATGCACACAGATAATAAAATAATTAGGTTAACTACAATGCAAAACTCCTTGGAATAAATCATAAAAGCAATTTTATATTAGAAACCTCATTAAAATTAAAAAAAAAAAAACAAATGATTATAAAGCGAGAAAAAAAGCACAGTCAGCAGTAAGTTGAATCTTTCCTTCAAAACTGCTGATTTTCGTTTTAATGATACGTATCGAAGTGATTTTTTCTAGTTATGGGAAAAAATTGTTTTAGTAGGCTACATTTGTAAATGGAATTATATTACTGACTTATATTATACTATGTACTGATAAAGATATAACGGGAAGTTACCCCCACATCGGTTGTTCTTCAATGCAATACTTCGTCTCTTTTTACCTCTAATTTTTTCGTTAGATATTTGCCACGTAAAATCTCCCATTACAAATTCTACAACTACTGACTTATTCAAAACGAAACTGCATAAACAAATTAAAAATAGAAAAATAATACCGATATAAATATAAAATAGTACCGATATAAATATAAATTTGTTAGATATTGATTTATAATTAAAGAAATAGTTTTAAAATCAAAATTATTGAATAATTCAGCGTTTGACATATTTTTTCTTCTCGCTTGTTTTCTGATAAAAAGAGCACATCCAAATAAGATTAAAGATTAATAACCGATGATTTGTATAATCAAAGAAAAGGGTACCGCTCGTATTTAAAAATATAGAACAATATTCTGTTAATTTGTTGTAAATATTTTCATTAATAATCTTTTGTAACAATTTTATTAAATACTAGCCGGTCGGGCCTCGCGCTCGCCCGACCATCTAGCTGTACCTAGACCCTGGAACCCAGATCGATCTAGGCAAGTCCCGGGGCCGACCTCGGAGATACTCGGGCCTCCCTATACCCGGGTGATACAGGACCGAACCCAAGGCCGCAGATATCGCCATTCCCGATCCAGAGGGCTCCGCCCCCTGGAAGGGGTGGAGTCCTACACTATCTATCGAAGTGTTCGTTTCAATCGTGGTCGTGAAAATACTAATAAAGATAGATAACAATTAAAATATCCAAAGAAACTAAATTACAAAGACAGAGTAATAGTAACTATGGTAACTAAAGTATGAAAATCTATTTCAGTTCCGATGATGACACAAATATAAAAAGGAGTTAAACGATTAATTTTTTTTTCTTTAATCCACAACTTTCTCCCAAGGAGGCTAACATTAACATACAGCAAAAATTTTCTCTGGGATAACACGAATGTACCCTGTAAATTTGAAACTAATTGGTTCTCGCGTGATGCAAGAACAAACAAACTTTCGGCATTAAAAAGTAGTATCAAAAATCAAAAAATTTATTTTAACAAGCAAGCATTAAAGCAAGTAAACATGCAAATTTAATAATCAATGTACAAACAATAAAAACTTCTTTTTTAAGTCCTCATTTTCAGAATACAGTTAAAAAAAAATAAAAAATACAAATTTAAATGGTTTTAGTAATAAGAAACAAAAATATATATCCGACAAGGCATGAAGGCCCTACCAGGATGATTTCCTGTTTAACAGAAAATTAAACTGAAAAATTAATTGCGCCATAAACATCCACGCTCCCCCAACATAACCGACTAGTATTTTTCACTTATTTTCAGCTGCTCCAGCAAAATTTAACACGCACGATCTCTGAACATCCCGACCACTATCATTTATATTCGGCCAGTAATGGACAACTTATGAAATTAACGATAATCTGTTATATCCTTTTTTTCCTGTTTAGCCTCCAGGAATAACCGTTAGGTATTAATTCAGACGATGAATAAGGATGATATGTATGAGTGTATGTGAAGTGTATTCTTGTACAGTCTCAGGTCGATCGTTCCTGAGATGTACGGTTAATTGAAACCCAACCACCAAAGAACACCGGTATCCACAATCTAGTACACAAATCCGTATAAAAGTAACTGCATTTACTTTAAACGTTGGAACCCTCGACTTCGAAATCAACTGATTTGTGAAGACGCGATCACCGCTAGACCAACCCGGCGGGTTAATTTGTTATATCCTAAAATTACACAACAAACCGTCTAAGTGTACAATTTCTTGCCGACGCCAGCAGTTTAAATTCCATAACTGCTCTCTTGTTTTAAAAGTTATGCTTTTTCCTGCACCAGTTACTACTAGTATAATGAAATACTTAACCCTAACTCTAAGTTAAAACCTCTATAAAAATTTATTATTAATAATTGTTTTAAAAATACATTTTTTTTTTCTTACTTAGATTCATATTTACATTCCAAAGGATGACGACATTTCTTAGGCAAGTAATTGGATATAATAAATAAAATTAGACTAAATATAAGTTAAAAATAAGAAAATAAAATAAAATTATATTATTTTTATTTAAAGAAGCTACAGATAAAAGTGGCAAATTTTGGGTGTGGAAATATTTTTTTCAAATCTCGACGTATATATGGAATGAGATATATACGTCGAGATTTGAAAAAAATATTTCCAAGTTTTACCCGAAAAAGAAAAAAATTTAAAATTCCAAAAGGATATGTGTTAAGCGTTTCTAGTGGATTTACCTCTCTGCTCACTATTCAAGATGGAGCGAGGTCAGTTTATGAGGCAGTCGCGTTCCAGATGCCGACTCTGACTGTACATTGCTGTTATTAAACGTTATGTAATATGCTAAATGTTTGTTCTACTGTACCAATGTTATATAAATTCAATAAATACAATTAATACATAATTTCGTGAATATCTATTTCACATTGCTTTAATTTCAAACAATATGTCTATTTGTATATGTTGAGCTGTATTTGAAAAATATATCGTTAACATTACACTTATATCGTTAAATATCATTAAATATATCGTTAACATTAACGCTTGAAAGTAGGCACACATATTTTTATATAGTGAGGGGGTACTTTGAGACCAATAAATTTTGAATTTATTCAGACAGGGAGATGGAGTATTTAATATAATTAAAAAATTTCAAATTTTTGTGGAGGCATCATTGACGTTTGAAATTAAGTATAGAAATAGTACAATTTGAGTTATTTACAAAACTAAAATTTTAATTCGATCGGTTTTAAGTATGATGGTATAATTGATTTATTTTAGAGATGTTTATTATATATTTTGTAAAAAGATAATTAAAAAATCATAAAACTTGGGAAAAAATCGTTTATTTCAGAATTTTAGACCCGATTCGACAACAGGATACGGCTTACCCAAAAAATATATTTTTTTTATTAGATTTTGCATATTATTACTAAAACCGATTTAAGCACCGAATCGGGCCAAAGTATTTCTTTACTCTTGTTTAGGTGCGTAAGATGTACTCGATTTCACATTTTATTTTGCTTGTAATGTCATTAAACAGTTCAGCAGATTTTAATTCGTAAAATTTAATTTTAAAAATGTTTCCTTATAAGGGAATCGTACAACAGGAAACTTAATTTCAAAATTTCTGGAGCCTTGTCAGGCAAACGGAAAAACGAGACGAAGACTTTAAAAATTTTTAAATATGTATATATGTGTACGTTTTAAAAAATGTATTGTAAAAAGATCAATATAACGGACATGAGTAACCGATCCCTGCTAATTAAGAAGAAAAAGTAGTAGAAAATAATAATGCAAGGAGTTCTTTTTCAAAGGCTAAAGGTCCATTTAACCATCGTCCTTTATAATATTGCCACTGATATACGTCAAAAGATGTTGCTCAATGAGAAGAATTATCGGACCAGAGTAGGAATTTATGGGAAAATGTAAGTACTCAGACGATAATTCTCAGGCTGTAATTTGGGTCTGGTTCTGCAGGTGAGGAAGATAGGAGTATAAATACTCCAGGAAGACGAGTTAAGATCAGTTTAAGCGAGTCAGTGAAGAAGCGAAATTAGCGTGTAGTACTGCAGTTTGTACAACGTGTGAAGTGACGTTACAAGCATTCCAGTGTGGACAGAGGGTGAATGCAGGAAAATGTTCGGTGAGTTACTACTGATAGACAATTAGTGAGAGATAAAATATTAAACTCGTTCTTAATTGGTTAGGGTAGTTTTTTTGTAAATAGCAAAGGTATGTGCAGAGAATGGTATCGAATAAACATTCGACTTCTATTATCTGGTAGTTACTATAATACTAGTTTTTAAAGGTGTAAATGTTAGCGGTCAGGATAATGTCTTTTGTCAATGGGACGGAATTCTGGTTTTTACGATGTAATTAAGTGTAAATAAATCCTGACGTAACTTTAAATTGTATTTTGAATGTAATCATTGTTTTTTATTATTATTGACATTTATTATTATTATTATCATCGTTACTTATAACTACTGTAATAATTATTATTATTATTGATTTACCTTATTTTATTTATGTTCTCCAACTAAAAAATATAATTACGAGTATATAAACCTTTTTAATTGGTAGTCTCTCAATATCATTATCGAGCCGCGAACACGCGACAGTATAGTCCGTTAAAATTACACCATTAAATTTTCAAAAATCGATTTCCTGTTTTTATTTTACAATCGATTCGATAAATTTTAAATAATTTTTTTGTGACTGAGAATTAATTCGCCACAGAAGCTTTCAAAAGAAGCGTGCGCGTAGGAATATGTAAATGAAGATATAATATTTCAAACGTATGAAAAATACCATGCGTGACCGGAATTCGAACCCGTAACCTCCGGATGAAAGGCCGAGATGCTATCGATATAATATCGCATATATTTTTTTTTTACCTCTGGGACCACCGTCAGGTATCGCTTCAGAGGATGAGATGAATGATTTGTAGCGTGTGAAAATGCGATGCCTGACCGGGAATCGAACCCGGGATCTTCGGATGAAAGGCCGGGACGCTACCACTACTAGCACCTCGGAGGCCGGCGATACTGCAGTTATTCAGATTTAAAAACTGTATGGTGTATTTAAAATCAAAATATGTTAACGGCAAAGCCGGGAATGTTATGAAACTGTTTGACGATTTTTTTTTAAATTAGTGTAAAAACTTGATAAAAATGCTATAAGTGAATTTTAGCTACAAAAGAAATTCAGAAAAACGATTTAACCGATTTATAATTTAATAAAATCTTTTCAAAAAATACATTTTTATTAATGTAAAAAAAATCTGATTCTGTGTTAATAGCCTTGTTCGATAAGCCCTAAAATTCTCAGAAATATTATTAATTTCACAATATTGTTAACGATTAATTATTACATTAATTAAATGAAAGTTGAAATACAGTATACTTAACTAGAGTATAAGAATAAATATTTTATTTTTTCACTCTGACATATTTGATTATTTACCGTATGTTTTAGAACGACTGACATGCGCTACAGGAACATTATGCATAGAATTGTGGTAACGGTAATGGAATATGTAAACACACCAGGAATCGTGTTTTAACCGTTGTCAATCAAAGTATCCGGGAATAGAAACCACAATTCCTGTTTCTTGTTTGCATTAAAATTACTAAATATAGATAAAAATCTAAAAAACATTTGATAAATTTAAATCTCCAGTTATTTATTACTTTAAATTTAATTTTGTAATCCAATCGTATTTAACACCTCAAATCGAACATTAAATCATATACATCATTGTGTAATACGAATAATAATATTTACTGGTATCAAACAAAACAAATATTTTCGCGTATTTCGCCTAACACACCACAACATACGAACATTTTTAAATAGACTTTACACAATGATATTTTTATAATTCGTCATTTAAATAAATTATTATTCTAAATTTAAAAATAAGCTTAATAAATTCCAACACAGGTTATACATCTAAATCGGTTCAGCCGTTGAACTGCTACGGTGGAAAAAATATACATACATACATCCTAAATACATTACACTCCTTTTTGGACAGTCGTAATAAATTTGTGTATAAACCATAGCGAGTAAATTAAAAATATTCTAATTTTTCAAAGGTATAAAAATCTGATAAAACATTTTCGGATATATGAACTTTTTTTCCTTACTTCAAGATATATATAATATGAGGGTATCCTACGAAGAAACGAAGAAACTATCAGGACATGTTCAACTGTTGAAAATGATAAGAAAGTTATGATAAACCGACGTTGTTTTTGGTAAAGCGACTTAATCCACAAAAATTAAATTTTTCAGGATAGACTTTTTTTGTTTTATTTTACAGTAAATCGTGTGTGGTAACTATGCTAATTAATTAATTAGTTCCTATGCTAATTAGCTCTTCTATGCTAAAAACAGGTTCAACAAACCAAAAATTAAACACATTACATAAACAAATAATAAAAATGGTATTTTAAAATAGAGTTGCACAAATTAACACTAATTATCCTACTTAGTTACAATAAAAAATAGTTTAATAAATCGTCGTTATTGACCCGTTATCACTTCATCAGCTTCCATCGGATATCAGTTACGTCGGACATCTAAAAAACTACTGAAAAAGTTATAGTTCTGGACCTGTTTTATCCTATTACGCAGTTCAAATTACGTAACAAACCACCAATCTTACTCCTTAATTTGGGTCCCAAAAATAACAGCAGGGCTTCTTTTTATTAGAACAGATGAAATACGGGCGACATCTTTCGTTAGCGGTAACTCGAAAATAAATCGTTTCCATACCTATGTTTATTATGAACTTTTTGGTGAACTTTGATGGGAGGGGGCGCCCACAGGTTGAGAAACAATGTATTTTTTTTTGTTAGCTTCTGAGAATCACTGTCAAGTATTACTTCATAGGATGAATGAGGATGATATGTATCAGTATAAATGAAGTATAGTCTTGTGCAATCTCAGATCAATGATTTCTGAGATGCGTGAATTGAAACCCAACCACCAAAGAACACCGGTTTCCACGATCTAGTATTCAAATCCGTATAAAAATAAATGCCTTTACTTGGATTTGAACGCTGAAACTCTCGACTCAGCTGATCAGCTCTCGGCGAAAACGCGTTCACCACTAGACCAACCCGTATTAGCCCAACTGAACGTAACCTCTACAGTTGTTAAAACAGCAGTGAGTGCTGCAAATTCTTGTAACGTATCTAAGTTGTTTCCCGTTGTACTTATTTTTAGTAAGAAAGAAGGAACCGAAAACTCAATCTCTTATGATTGCTCACCGCATACTAACTTTTAGAGTGTCACGTTGATGTTCGATAATGACATGTGGAGGTTCCATACCAAATATTCAAACGTTAGCCGATGATCTCAACCCGAAAAAAGAAACGTAGCATTATCGCTGAAAATAAATTCGTTTATTAACCGTCCATCATGGTCTATCCTTTTCAGAATGTCTGTAACATAATCAAACGATCTAATTTTGTCCTACGGATAAATTTTATGAGCAAATTAATTTTTTAATCGGTAAAGCAGACTTTTTTTAAAACGTTTGTTCACGTTTCTTCAAATGTGAACAGTTCCTTTTGGAACCCCTAACAGTACAGAGAGATTTCCATGATTTTTTTCGGGTTACGCAAGTAGTTTGTCGGTCTCATCAGACATTAATGTACGTCTTGGACGTGACCGGTTTAATAGGATGTTCCATCGACGAATGTTAGTTTCGTGCCGTTGTTTTTCGTCAAAAACATGACGGTATTCACGCTTACAAAGTGTAATCCAACACAAAACATACTGAACCTTTCTTTGCACCGTAATCACGGAAATCGACGAGTTTCATGCGGACTTTGCTTGAAATACAACGCGCATGCTCTGGTATTAGAACTTGTTCACGTATAGAAATTTAGTTTCTCTTCATTTTTCCGTATACTTCATTTCTCTTCGTGAAAATTTTATTTTAAAAATTTGTTTGAATCGCATTGTTATTCTATTAACAATATGAATGTAAAGGCGAAAAAATTCACTCGTATCAAACAAAATAACTATTTTCGCGTAACACACCAAAATATTACAATCCATTAGTCAGCAGATTAACTGGCATTTCTCCCGCCACCGCCCCATTCGGTCGCCCTAGGGTATACGACCAAAACCGAAACAAATATTGGTTTAAATTCACACGGTTGGAGAGCACTCGGGCTCCCGTTGCCCTTAAAAACGAAAGAGATGCATACCATCCCCCCAGATCCTGTATAAATCTATACAAGGACCTTTCCCTTAGTCGTGGCGTGCCATTCTTGCTGCCATGCTTCCATCGCGAGGCTGTAAAGCCTCCTCCGAAGGCGGGATATGGGCAACTCTGCCCATCCTAATGGATGGGGACTAATGTCAAGAAGGTAAAATTTGTCTTATTTAGTTTTTTTTAATAAATTAATGATCCATTAAAAATCATTTTCCCAACGATACCTAGGACGACTGCATCTGGATCGCCGTCTGGCGATGTCAAAGTGAAAAGTACGCAGCTTAACATTAAGTACTGGTTATTAGGCAGGGGGTCGCAACTATCATTATCTAACAAGCAATTACTGTACTCAGCCGCCCTTAAAACGATTTAAACCTATGAAATTAGATTACGGAGCACGACAAGCGAGAGTAAATTCGAATTTGTACAGCGATTCTAGTACAAACTATTAAGAAACATAACAGAAGCGCCGTGGTTCGCCAAAAATACTGAAATACATGATTATCTGGGATCGCCAACCGTTCGAGAGGAGATATAGCGATTCGATACAAGATACAAAATGAGACCGAAAAAACATGTGAACTGGCTCGCGGTTAATCTTCTGAATAATAGCGAGGATGTTAGGCGCCTAAAGCGACTACATATATTAGATCTTTATGTTCTCCAAGATTTGAGGTGAATCAGCTACCCTAGGGTGTTGTGCATCGTCAAAATCTTCATTTCGTTTCGCTACTAATTTTGTTTGTTCTTTGATTTTTTGCACGATTCTTTGTGTGATTAGTTATTCTTTGTGCGTTTGATAAGTCTGTTTTTTGGTGTTCTTTGCTTTGTATGTTGCGAACTTTATGAATTTCCTTAAGACTCATCTTTATATGTACTTATTTATGTTTGTTATATATTTATGTATACTGTATTAGTTATGTATACATATACAGTACTTTGAGGAATTTCAATGGAAACCTGTACACGTCATTATATTTTTGTATTCAAAATTATTTATGGTTCCGATAAATTGGAACTAATTGTAAATTAAATACTGCAGCAATAAAAAAAAAAACAGTAATAATTTGTAACTAAAAAGTAAGTAGATGTACAGAGAACTTATCGATTTCTTTTTTGATATTTGAACAGAGAACGTTTGTCAATTAAATACTTCAGTAATTACATTACCAAGATTAAAAATTACGGCAAATAGAATAAAATTAAACACACACGAAAATACAGATCTATTTATAAGTTTCAAATCACATTTTTTTTAAAAATAAATATTTCAGCGAAAAGAAATTGTTATCCTATAGCATTTCATATCGACCTCAATCTATACTCTGTATGTTGCCAACACGTAATAGAAAGAAGCAATATAATAAATTCCTTAGATGCTGCCAGACAAAATTCATGTAACGGATTTAAATTGTCAGTATTATAACAGCGAGGAGACGTTACCGCCGATATCACTTCATTGTTTATTGGATTCCAACGCCACCATATAAAGAGAAGGGTTGTTAAGCCGTTGTTACGCATTGTTCTCCACGAATAGTTCTACTTAACTGACCTAATATTATCGAATTCTAACTTTGATAATTTAGTCTATATAACTAAGGTTATTAAATTAGATTTCTACAATAGATTACGTCAATATTTTACAAAAGTTATAATAAAATGGTAATTTATAAAATATCTTATTATTAAAGTGTAATCTTACTAAAATTAATAGCCCTATTACAAAACTATGTATAGGCTGTTCCAGGCGATTTATATTGAACATTTTAGGTTGTATTCTTCTGATAAAATATTCCTAATAAAGAACTTTTTTAAATGGATCCAGAAACGTTTTGTTTTTGATGTATAGCTAATGAAACATTTCGTCAATATTTTGCTTCAAAAATAAATCGAGGTTACTTTGAATTTCTTAAGAAAATAATTACGATATGAAAATTTCGATTGCTTACAAGTCAAGTACATTCAAACTCGTTTCTTGTTGTTCTAAAACGTTAAAGGCTGAATTATATGAGCTCATTAAGATTTTCAAACAATAACAAAAGCAATTTGTAATTATTTGAAATTGAAGTATGGTACTCTGTGCAAATTTGCAATTTTGACCCGAGTATCATAATTACCCTTATTCGCATAGTATACAGTGTAACAGTACACGATAATATATATATATATATATATATATATATATATATATATATATATATATATATATATATATATATATACAGTAACTAAAAAGCCGCGAAAGTAAAGAACAATTTCTTTTTCGTGCACTATAATCTATGAAAAGAAGTTGGATAATAATCTGTAACTCAAAGACACAATATTATTAATTCAAGATATAATTATACTCTTTTTTCTCTTTTTTTTGTCTTCAGTCATTTGACTGGTTGATGCAGCTCTCCAAGATTTCCTATCTAGTGCTAGTCGTTTCATTTCCGTATACCCTCTACATCCTACATCCCTAAAAATTTGTTTTACATATTCCAAACGTGGCCTGCCTACACAATTTTTCCCTTCTACCTGTCCTTCCAATATTAAAGCGACTATTCCAGGATGCCTTAGTATGTGGCCTATAAGTCTGTCTCTTCTTTTAACTATATTTTTCCAAACGCTTCTTTCTTCATCTATTTGCCGCAATACCTCTTCATTTGTCACTTTATCCACCCGTTTAATTTTTAACATTCTCCTATAGCACCGCATTTCAAAAGCTTATAATTTTTTCTTCTCAGGTACTCCTATCGTCCAAGTTTCAGTTCCATATAAAGCGACGCTCCAAACATACACTTTCAAAAATCCTTTCCTGACATTTAAATTAATTTTTGATGTAAACAAATTATATTTCTTACTGAAGGCTCGTTTAGCTTGTGCTATTCGGCATTTTATATCGCTCCTGCTTCGTCCATCTTTAGGAATGCAAAGTTGGCAGGAGTCTATTACTCCCTACTTTATCGCAGAACCTGGACAGAGTCCCTTGCTGCTGGATCATTCTAATCGGGCTTGTTTTTTAAAAAGGTTATTTTTTAATCTCGGATCTAATTTTTCAAGTTTTGTCTATTATTATTTTAGTGAATTTAAGACGGATTTAATTGCATTCCAATCCGTTGTTAAACCAGCGTTATCGAACCCATTTCATGGGCCGACCGCGGAAGGCTAGGCTTATAAAGCCTGTCATCCCGACGTAATTCCCCTTCAGACCGTCCACTTTCGGTGTCCTTTCGGTGCTAACTCTTTAATAGGCTAGCAGGAATACGCCACAACGGGGCACTAGCTATAAGGAGGGAGCAATGCGTCCCCTTTTCCGGAGGAGTCGCAATTGCTGGGTTATTTTGTCTTATTGTAAGTTTTGAAATAGGAGAGGTTGTGTAGAAGCTCTTCATCCGCTTCTGGTATGGCTGCCCTTCAGGACGCATCTCTGCTGGGCTCTGTAAATCCATCTTTAGTAATTCTACTTCCCAAATAACAAAATTCTTCTACCTCCATAATCTTTTCTCCTCCTATTTTCACATTCAGTGGTCCATCTTTGTTATTTCTACTTCATTTCATTACTTTTGTTTTGTTCTTCTTTATTTTCATGCGATAGTTCTTGCGTAGGACTTCATCTATGCCGTTTATTGTTTCTTCTAAATCCTTTTTACTCTCGGCTAGAGTTACTATATCAGCAAATCGTAGCATCTTTATCTTTTCACCTTGTACTGTTAGTCCGAATCTAAATTGTTCTTTAACATCATTATCTGCTAGTTCCATGTAAAGATTAAAAAGTAACGGAGATAGGGAACATCCTTGTCGGACTCCCTTTCTTATTACGGCTTCTGTGTTATGTAATTAATTAATTATAATTAATTCAAGATATAATTGAATTAATTATATCTTGAATATTATTAATTCAAGATATAATTATACTCGGTTCATAAAATTTAAAAGTACATCTTAATTCATCAGTACTAAATTTATTGTAAATAGAGTCAACTGAAAACTTTTAGCTGTACAATAAAACAAAAATAATCTAGAATTAAACTTTAACATGATGACAATCGATTTTTTAACATCCACATAAAATATCTATAAAATAAAACGGGAAAATCTAACCGTTTTGCTATGCAGAAAATTTAACAACCGATGAAAATTGCAATGGTTTACCCGTTTTAATTAAATATTAATGCAAAGATAACAGTACAATTCCATTCATTACAGCGATAAACCGTTTTGAAGTTCTTCCGATTTTTCTTTTATTAAATAATTGGGCCGAATCCGAAACAATCTGGTTCTAAAAAACTACAAATTTTGATGTACATATATAAAAGTACATATATAAACGTTAATGTACATGTATGAAACTTAATCTCATTTCTCAACCGTTTTCCCATTTTGATTCGTATCGCTCTATATATATATGAAAAACAAATAATAAACAGGAAACAAGGTGAATATATATATATAATCTATCAACAGAATAGTATAACTATTCTGTTGATATTCTGATTTCTATGCGGTCACAAAAGCTATTGACACGGAATGTGATATTTAACCTGACAAATATGAGAAATGTACGCGTGATAAGCTTTATGCGGTAGTTATGTTATATTGATTACTAAAATATCAATAATGTAACGTACAGATGATGATAAATACAAGAATTTATATAAATCTGTTTTAGTTCAGGAATAAAACTAGAGAAAAAAAACTTTTGTTCTGGAGTTAATAAAAGCATTGTATAATATATAGATACATAACGAGGTCGTATAAAATAAAATGCCCATCCCCGTGGCGGATTGGTGGCACCTTCACCTTTCATCCGGAGATTCCGGGTTCGAATCTCGGTAAAGCATGGCATTTTTAATACGCTATCAAATTTCACTTCTGTATCCCACACACAAGCTTCAAGCATATGTGGTGATATCAAGAGAAAAAAATTCTTTTTAGAAAAGGCGGTAAATGTGTTAAGAAAATTTAATAAGGTAGTATTAATCCGGATAAACAATAAAATAATGTTTACAAAACGTATACATAAAGAAAACACGTTAAATTAAACTAAAACATTTCTTGTATCAGGAATAATTAATTTAAAAAAAAATAACCTATTTCATTAAGAGGTTCGAAAACAGTGGAGAAATAACCTTGCGTTTTCACAGCCACACCAACCGTACACTTGATTTTTCTTTTTTTTATAAACGCAATAAAGAATGTCTCAAAAACGAATAGTACGAGGCTCAGCTGATACATTTTGCACATATATGTATAGCATGGGAATGAAAAGAGATATTGGAATGAATCTGAAATAAAACATGAATACAGTAAAATACCTTAGCTACAAAATGCAGTATTTATTTTCCAATATAATCACCGTTTACACTGATACACTTTTCCCAACGTGTGACAAGTTTTTGCAATCCGTCACTGAAAAATTCTGGCGGTCTTTCTCGGATCCAAATGGTCTTTCTCGCTTCCTTCACCTCATCGTCGGTGGTGTAATGATTACCTTTGAGATCGTTCTTCATATGAGCGAAGAAGTGGAGGTCGCACGGAGCCAAATTTGGCGAGTATAACGGGAGCGGAATGGGCTCAAACTTCAGCTTGTGGAGAACCATCAGAGAGTTTGCGCGGTACCCAACGTGAACAGATTGTACGAAAACCCAATCGCTCGATAATATGGCCTACACGTTCTTTATATATGCCTAACTGAATAGCGATACGTTTCTGGGTGATTCGCCGATCACTTTGAAGCAAATCGTCCACCTACTTTCGATGTTTCTCGTCAGCCGCTTTTTGTCGCTCCTTTATTTTTTAAATTTAAATGTTATCCCGGTTACCTCAAAATTAGCCCGTAAATTAATCGCATAAAGAGACGGTGCTCGTCCACGAAGCGAAATGTTGAATCGATTGCGAATAACATTCGTACAGTTGTCGCAGTCACCATTTCTGTAAAACGATCTAACACAGAAAGCACGAAGTACACCTAACCGCTGTTTCATGTTTACTAAATGGCATTAAATGAATTGACAATACACCTCACATTCAGTACCCTTACTCAAACTTCAAATGAATAATTAAGCTTTTAAATTTACCCGCTTCACTGATGTGCCCTGTATATTATACTCGTATATTATATATATTACACTATTACGGTTTGGAATTGAAATGTGAATCATTGCATCCTAAATTTTAAAAAGACCTGGTTTTGCTAACATTAAATTTAAAAAATCTATTACATTTCGTTCAGATATTTTAGCGTGTTTATCGTGCTTATTGCAGCTGAACTTTTTTAAGATATCTTTATTTTAATTTTAAATATTCACATTAAAATAACGTAGTTAGCGTGATTTTTACAAATAATAAAATCTGGTGTGGACACCACATGATTTCCTTGTACGCCTATTAAATTACATATACACATTTTTAAAAGTACATAGAATGTTATATCACTAATAACATCTGATTTTTTTTTTTAACTTTTTTTTTAAATTGAATTTTTATTTATTGTAATTTTTTTTTACAATCAGAGGTTAATAAATTAATATATTTAAATTATTAAAAAATGTTACAGAAAAGGAAAATGAAAAAAAGGAAAGAAGTAAGATAATGTTGTAAACAAAGCAGGAATGAAAAGATTGAGTAGATGGTAAATATAAAGAGGAAGAAAACGTTAAGCCATGGAAAGAGTAAAAATATTAAGAGAGGATGATGAATATAAAGAGAGAAAATTTCAAAACTAGAGAACGTGAACGTAAATTAAGATCAGAAGAATTGTATAAAACAAAAGACCGATTAAATGATTGGCAACTGAAAACAAATAAACGAAATGATGATGAAACGAAACTACGACTTCGGGAAAATATTGTCCGACAATATCAAAAGAGTAATGAACTAAAAGATTTTTGTAATTTATCAGAAATCGGACATTTATGCCTCAGTTTACATATTGTTCTTGGGAGGGTCTACTTTTCAATCGCTCTGCAATTAACTTTAATGTACATAAAATTAAACTAGAAAATCAAAAAATAATACGATTCTAAATTATAGTTTTCAATTAATATTAAATAATCAGATGTTTCACCGGATCTATTACATATACATATATGTAAGAATGCGTATTAAATTACATAAACATATTTTTAAATGTACATAAAATTTTATTTCACTAAAAACTTTTGATTTTTTTCATACTTTTTTTATTATTAATGAATAATTGTTGACTGTGATTTTTTTTATAATCAGAGGTTAATAATTATCAATAAATCAATATAATTAAATTTAAAAAAAAGAAGATGAAGTCTGATTCGAACCGATGTGCCTTCCCCTTGTAAGAACTAAATTCATTAATTAAAATTTTATTTGGCTATAACTCTGGAACCGATGAAAATAAGTACTACTTATCATACATCGTTGAAAAGGTCTCAACGAAGGCTTATCACTACAGTTAAGAAAAAAAACAAAATCCAAATTTTTGGATTTTTTGGACACTTTTGGTTCATTCGATTACAATCAAAAGAGGAGGTCCACAATTAGATGTTACAACAGTTCTAAATCCAAAATTTCAACATCCTAAACCTAATCGTTTTTGAGTTATGCGAGATACTATACGTACCTACGTACGTATAGACGTCACGCTGAAACTAGTCAAAATGGATTCAGGGATGTTCAAAATTTCCTTTGAAATCTGTAAACCGAAATTTTTCGCGATCACAATAGTTCCTTTACTTTGTACAAGGAATTAATAGCAGTGGCAATCGATAAAATCGCTATATTTGAATTATAAATTATATGAGAAATTTTTCTGTATTTGAATTTTAATTCATATACAATTGTAGAGATTATTTTTTATCTTAATATAGAAATTTATTAAAAATATAATCTGTCGATATTCATTTTTAGTAATTTTTTTCGTAAATAAATATTCGATTACAGGAAATATTTTCCTTTAATTTAATTTGAATATTAAAAAAAATTATTCTAACATTTCATAAAATAAATAGTTTTCTCAAATAAGAAAATCTAGAATTACATTTATTCGAATTACTAAGAATACAGATACAGTAACTTTAAAGAAAAAAGAAAGGCTAGTTCACCGAAACATCTGACATCAATTTCTTTATATCCAAAAAAAATGTCTTAATAGCAAGCAATATGGAGGAAAAACGATGGGAGGTTCCGTCGATAGGGTTAGAACAACAGGGAAACGGATGTTCAAAAGGGAGGGCGTGTCAACGGAGTGGCCAGTCCTCTAGGCAGCTGCCGTGACGAGCTGCCACTATATATGTACGTATCGTATAGTGTTCGCAACACAAAGTCTAGTATAAAAAGTTATACACACACGACCTGTCATTTACCAATTTTGCTTGGCATTCGCTCGTACTTTTTTCTTTTTTATTTCTTATTTCTATTGTTCATATATCCTCCATTCTTTATATATATATTATTCTTCATACTATCCAGGCAACTTTTTTTTTTAACGAATTGAATAGAAAACGTTCTGTTACAAGATGTTTCATATAAAAAAAAACATGATATTTAAACAAATTATAGCCTATATTAAAAAGAAAAGAAGCAAACTTTTGCGTTTACTTTAAATACAATAAGAAAACACTTCCATCAACGAATATATGAGAGTAACAGACTTTTTCTGACTGCTAATTTTTTACCTTAATTCATAGTTTTTTTTTTTATTTTGACTCGTAAACCTACTAATTTTTGGATCTTATTTTCCAAAAAAAAAAAAAAAATACCAATAGAACTGTTTTTCTCAATATTCGTTTGGTCTTCTGAGAAAAGAAATTCAATTTTTTTAAAGATTTTGAATAGTTTTTTCGATCTGTTTTATGTAATCTCTAAAGAATCCCGTAAAACATTAATATCTTTCTTATCAAGTCGGAAAGTTTTTCGATATTTTTAATATTTTTACTTTCACGGAGAATATAGCTAATTTAGCTATATGTATATATATATATAAAATGGAAAGTACGGTGATCATGTCAAAAAACGGGGTTGCAAATTTTGACGTTTTAGTATTTTTTTAGAGAAAAAAACACGTACATAGGTATGTTTATACGCATGTGTGTCATACTGTTTTAGTCCTTATACTTCAAAATCGATCGAAATGATTTTCTTAAAATTTGGCTCAAATATTTCTATTGATCGTATTCATTTTTTTTTTTAAATTCTTTAAGAGGGTGGGTATATATCGCGAAAAAATACAATTTCGACATTCTTCGTATAAGGGTAAACTTTAGTAAAGCAAATTTGTTACCTACAGTGCACAACACATAAATAATAATAAAATAAAAAAAAAGTATAGAACAAAACAAATCAACCCCCCTCTTAAAAATTAAAATGTATGTTTTTTGTTCATTTGATTTATCTGTTTTCGGTTTACATATTTTTGATAGTTTATACTTCATACATAGAGCTATCAAGAAACGTCTACAAGTTCTTTTTTTTTAAATTATAGACCCCGACATAAAATTCAGAAAGGTTTTTTTTTCTTATTTTAGCTTTTATCAAAGAAGGTGTTTAGATTTAGAGAAGAGTTTACTTAAGCAAATTTGCTATGCTTAACATATATATGAATATTTAAAAACCAATTTATTCCTCGCCTATAAAATAAATAAATTCTGTTTTTTCTTCTATTTTTTAACTCTATTTTTATTATCAGTAGCCGGGAAAGTCGAGCAGTACCTTGCCGAGGAAAGCCTCGGCAAGGTACTGCTTAAAAAAAAAATTACTCAAGGTACTCAAAAAAAAAAATTATTTTTTCTAGTTTATCTATTTCTCCCTTCAAACGTTTAGGTTTTACCATTCGCATATCATCAGGTTTAATTCCGTGTTACATCTATTTTTTTCGTTTATGAAAGGCATTTTCGGTTATCGCTTTAATTATACCGTACGCTTTCTAAATTGTTCCTATACTTTCAGGAATAACCGTTTTCTTCTAAGGCTTGTTGGATTATTTCTCATAAATGTTTAAACATTCGACCTCTTCGACTTTTTCAAAGTTTGAAGGTAATAAATTTGGATAATTTTTTTGTAATTGTAATGAATTTAGTTTTTCTATTATTAGTTGTTTTTTAATCAAAATAGTTTAATTAAAATATATTAAGTTTGAACAATATAAGAACATCTTGTAAAATTTACTTTCCTGTTTTAAAAAGCGTTTCAACAAAATACTAATCGTTGTTAGTTATTCGCTTTTGTCACAAAAAGAAAGAGATCTATTTTCATACATCAAATTACGTGAAGAATAGAGATAAGACTGTAATTTTGAAAAGCGTTTTCTTCATTGAAACTAAATTTTTTAAAAACATATAACGATGAAAATTAATTAAAGGGCTACAAAAAATATTTTTTTTAAAAATCAATATGTGAATTAGACGAGTATTTCGATTTTTAAACGATTTTTGGTAGAGACAAATAACTCGCTACGTTTGATTATAATTAACAAGGAAATATGTTTGTTGAAAGTAGTATTTTTAACCGTCTAAACTAACAAGCTATTAATGTAGACTGCTTATTTGTAAATAGTTTTTACATAAATGGAGAATTACACGCGCAGGTAATCGAATACGCGTGTGTGTATGTATGCGTGTGTTTATTTGCATAAATAAATTATATTAAGGGCTATTTAATATTTCGTTTAAAATATCAACATACGAATTTCTTAAACGTAACAAGATAAATCGACCGTTCTTATAAGAGTTGAACGAGGTTTAAATTAAAAAAAAATCACAGTTAGACAACCAAAGCCCTTATCGCACGCAAACAATTTCTCTTTTTAACGTAGCTTTAGATTCGGTTACACCGACCCGCCTAGTCTATCATTGTAACACGTTCGACCAAACCGCACCTGTAATTTAAATTTATATTTACGTACGAGTAACAGATTGAAAATGGAAATAAATAACCGTTACAGACGTATCAACGTTTAAATTTTGAAGTTAGTAGACCGGTATAGCGTGCAACATCAGATACGATATCGGCCGCCGGAAGCGCGCGCCGTTGCGCCCCCCGGAAGACGTCGCCGAGGGACGCTTAGCGTCGTTCATTCCCTCTCGACCGTAATAAACACTACCGCACACACACGTTTGCGCTTTCGTAAAGCAAAACCGCGTACGTTTAATATAAATTGACCGTACGACTGAAAGAACAGAGGGTCAAAAAATATTATAATCGTGTACTTTAAAACTCATATTACTGTCGCTATTAATGTCGTAGTAAATATTCTCATTAATAAAAGTGTTAATTCAACGCTATATAACAGACCTATCTTATAATTAAATACATAACCTTCTTTTTAACAACGTAATACGATACAATTTTAACAACCTGTTATTAAAATTTTAATTTTTTCATAAATATAACGTTTTATACATAAGAAACTAGTCTATTTGTAAAGATAGAAACCATAGGAAATTACAAAATTTTATGAATTATTATATCAAATCTAATCTATTTTATTTTGAATTCATAAAAGATGAACAGACCAGTTCATAATATTCTTAAAAAAATTACCGTGCATCATTATTATGATGTTATATATATATATATATATATATATATATATATACATATTTTTTTAAATTTTATTTCCTAATGTATACGTTGTAGTATGTTCAACTAGCGAACGATAAAAATAAAATATAGGCTATATAAAAAAAAAATGATTAAGAGATAAACTCAAAATATTATTTAATTTTTAAATAGGTTTTTATAATGTCGTTGATTTTTTATCTCGTTTTTAATTATTAAAAAAAACCATTTATATACGGTAAGTAGTATAGAAAATTGTTTTCGTCAAACTCGGTAAAAATTGTAGTAAAAATATTTACTACAGTTTTATCTATATGATTTTTTTTAAAAATATCACTTGATAAATGAGGATACCATTTGTTACATAAAATTCAAACAATAATTCTGCTTAAGAATGCATTCTAAAAGTGTACGTACTGGTGCGTGTATATGTGCGGGCGCGAAAGTATATAAATCTTTAACGTAATTTAAAGTGCAGCCAATAAAATTTAAAATAAAAACAAAAAATAATTCTATTTTATTTTTCTCTTCAATCAACCTATAAACATACAAAAGTTTTATTTATTTATATAACTTTAACAAAGAAGTAACAAAAGATATTTTTATCATCGCATAAAAACGTTCAGCAAACATTTGCTCACGACAAATATTCATTTCTTTCGCACACGGTTTTTTTATATATGTATATGTATAGAGTATTATACAATTTTTATTTTAGTACCGTGTAAGTTTCACGAATAAATAAATTTAAAAAAATAAAGTTTTACAATTTTTATCTCGAATAAATAAAAAGGTAAATTGGTTTAGGCAGATAAAAACACGCGATCTTTTTTGTAGGTGTGGTCAACATTTAATTTAATTTTTCGTTACAAAAACAAAAACCTGAAATAATAACATTTTTTTTTTTGTAAAAATATAAATAAAAATCATCTCGACTTTAAACTCCTTTCAATCGGTATATCTTACTCAAAAACTGTCTAAAATCTTTTTTTTTTAATATAATTTACTGATTCCTATTTTTGATATCTAAAAATCTAATTACTACAATTATGGATATCGTGCAGAAAATGTAGCTAACCATATACTACATTTCCACAAAACTTTCATTTAAATATAAAAAAAAAGCTGAAACCTATTTGCAGTCTATGTGATCGTTCTACTAAACAGATCGCTGTTTTTATTTTAATGTCATCAAGCGTCATCGGAACCCAAACTTAACTCTTCTGACAAATCCTAAAAAAAAATCCTTATTTATCCCTTTATTGAGGAACTTTCAGAGGTTAATTACTCGCGGGAAAATCACTCTATAGGTCCATCGATGCTTGATGACATATCTGGGGCCATTCCGGAAAAAAAAATAAATAAATCAGCCTGATCCGTCTAACAGAAGGTCTTGACAGACTGGAAATAGATTTTGAGCACGCACTTTACCTGCTGTAAGAAAGGAAAGACAAAAGCAAGGTGGGGTTTGGAGCGAGACGTGGTGTAAATGAAATAGGTTTATAGTTGATTTTTTAAAATATATAAGTTTACTTTGTAGTAATAACGCTGCGGAGCAGCAAGGGGCTCTTACTAATTTGTTAATGTGCTAAATGAAAATCTATATTGATCGTCTTAATATCTAAACCGATAAGTTTGCAGTTATATTTACTTCTTAACATGTCGGGAACGGTCTTATTTTACCACTAAATAACTTTTCTTCTACGTTTCTTTGCAAGAAAAATTATTTTTCCTATAAAGAAAAATTTCACAGTCTCAATTCTGAACTGAAATGTTTCTTTAATACTAAATGAAGGTTATTCCCATTTAAAGGTCTATTTTAAGGTGTTTCCCATTTTAAGATTATTCAAACAGACGATGATTCGAGGCAAGTACAAAAATCTAACGTATATCTAACTACTAATCTTTTTTAATTTAAAGAAAAAAAATTGGTCATATTTTGATCGAAAATATTTTACAATTATCTAGAGTTTCTTAACTATTTTCATCAGGAACGTGTGTGTGTGTGTGTGTGTGTGTGTGTGTGTGTGTGTGTGTGTGCGTGCGTGTGTGTTTGTGCGCGCGCTAAACGTTATAAAAAAATGGGAGATTCCGATCCTGAACTTTAATAATTAAAAATCAATGTTCCATTATTACAAACCACCAGGCTAAATTTGAAGATTTTTGGTAAAGTAAATTTCAAATTACACCCGAATATTAGAAGGAACAGAAATTATCATCCTCTTTTTTTAAATTTCTCAACGATTTGTGGTTATCGTAGTTCTACAAAAAAGCATAAAAAAAGGATTGATTTCTGAAAATTTTACCGTGCTCCTTGTATACCGGAAATCTCACAAAAAAAAATGGAAAGAGTTTTAAGAAATGTTCTCCGAATGAAAATAAAGAAAATATTTCATTTAAATGTGGGAGCGAAAACGCTTCGCGTTTTAGGTTTCCAAAACTTTTAAATTAAGTATACTGAAATTCTTCGAATTAAAAAGGATAAATTTAATGTGTTTAAATAAATTTTGACCTAAAACTTTAAAAAAACAGGCCATACAACTCTATTATAATTCTTGAGAAAATGATTTTAAAACGCTAAAAATATATGAAAATTATTGCGCTGCACGATTTCCTGCATTCGTAACGCAGGGATAAATGCGTTGCTATATTTAGAAATTTTCAAAATCCAAATTTATCCCGTCGCCATTTTGGGTACAGATATCGTACCACCTTTTTATTTATCTCTTTCTTCTTGTCTTAAAAGAGATCTTTAAAATGAGTATCGCATAAAGAGTGTTACCGTTTAAAATATTGAGTTACAACCCCTGCGCCGTTCCCCAAGAAGGGGTTGAAATTCTATTTCTCGTCAAAAGGTAAAATAGTCGACCGATATCTTACCCTGAAATTTACGGTATTTTGTCTAGAACAGTTTTACAATTGTCAAGGAATTTCCGTACTCTTTGATTCGCGCCGTATAAATAATTTAAACGCTTTTAAAATAATACGATCAAGCTTCATAGAATACGGATATTTAACCTAATTTATTTTAAAAATAAGTAATTAAAAATAGCGGCGACGTGAAACGCTTCACACGGTTTTTATAATAATTCACATTTAAATGACGGGTCTGATTTTAATGTCGCGTATGAATTATGAAAGATGGTATAAACTATGGATTAATTTAATGAACCTGATGATGAACCGAGGCCGAAACCGGTCGTACAAAAAAATCACACCCGCTACATATAAATAATAATGAGAGATTTAATCGTATTAACGCTAAAATATGATGTCGAAAAACACTAAAAATTTAGGTTTCACGTACAATAACTTCGTTAAGTTGCCGGTAAAGAATTAAAAATTTTGGAATAAAATTAATTTTGAGAAAATCTATGAAAGTAACGTCAATTGAACACGAAGGAGTTAAGAAATTAGGCTGTTATTACAAACGTAGCGGTAAGATACCGTATCGACAGAAAAATAATCTTAATAGTAAAAAATATGGACAAATAAAATGAAAAAAAAATACGTTTGTAACTGTGAACTGGCAGTACGTTTTCTCTACCGCAAAAACTATTTACATTTATTTTTTTTATTTTTTAAGCTCCCTTATAACTACCGAACATATTTTATTTTCAGCTGATCAATACGTTTTAATTTAAAAAAAACACATTTTGCGAACGAAATAACTAATATTTAAAATTACTGATAATTTGAACATCGTTGGTCCGAAAAAACCATATCCTTAATTTGACGAGGACAATGAGATAATATTAATTATTAGGAAATTAGTAGAACATTTTTTTTTTTTTAACTTTTTTATTGCTTTTCAAACGGGGATCAAATATGAAGCAAAAAAAAATATATATATATATATATATATATATATATATATATAATATTACATATATGAAGCAAAAAATAATAATCAATAATGGTAATTTTCTTACTTTTGGATATTCTTCAATTTCTTCAAGTTTAATGAAATGAAATTACATTTGCAAATTAAACAAAAATTGTAAATAATCTGCGATACAAATTTGGAAAACGATTTAAGATATATAAACGTATAAAAGTCCATACTAAAATGAAAGTTGTTGAATCTATTTAAATTGAGTTAAAAAGAAAAGTTATTACATAACGTAAAAAAGACAATGTTACTTACGGTTATAAATGATTCAATAAAGATGCATTAATAAATCGATGAAAAAAAAAAGTACGATGATTAAATGAAAGAGATCTGAAATTAGAAAGAACTATAGGAAAAATCATAAAATTGCTATTTCAAAAAAAAAACGACGATCTATCTATAAAAAAAAATACATGTGATGATGATTTTGAAATCAAATTTTGGAGACCTTTTGAATGATGGTTCAGTGATTTTTTTTTTTGAAAATGCCTTTTATCACAATACGGTATAAAAAAAATAATAAAGAGGCAAGCGGTAATTAAATTTGCTGCTTATAATAATTATAACAATAATTAATGCGACAAATAAATTTATTTTCAAAGGCAAATTGCTTAATTGGAGTCGTAGAGAACAAAAGAATTACACACGCGTAGGAGAGTATCGTATAATAAAATAGTTTATAAACGAGTAACGAGCCAGCCGGATTTAAAAATTAACTAAACTAATTTACTTGATACGACAGAGCAAACGGAAACGAGAATCAAATGTAAAATTAAATTCGTATTCTAATTTGGTAAATTTCCCTCTTCTAATTATAGTATTCATTATTTTATAATTTTCCAATTGGCTTTAATTAATCGTATATTCAATTTAGGCTAGTAACAGCCCTAGAAAATTATAAAACAGTGTTTATTTTATAACTCAATTTTTCTTCTAATTTAATAAGGCTACTTATTTTGATTGCATTACTTAATAAAAATATTACAT
The DNA here is from genome assembly GCF_047948215.1 of Lycorma delicatula. Classification (NCBI taxonomy): domain Eukaryota; kingdom Metazoa; phylum Arthropoda; class Insecta; order Hemiptera; family Fulgoridae; genus Lycorma; species Lycorma delicatula. The sequence goes on along the minus strand of NC_134459.1, from coordinate 173,932,352 downwards.
AAAATTAACCGACAATAAGTTATTTTTATAAATTTTATTGAAGAAAAGGTTTCATAAATAAATTCAGAATTTATGATTTCTACAAAACATAATTCAAATTCGTTTAAAGAATACAAGATATTTAATACAAGAATAACGATAATTTGTAAATGCAAACAACTAAAAAGATTAACGTCACTCAAACACGCAATTTAATATCTATTAATAAACTCTGAAATTAAAAAATATAAATTTGATAACCAAAAATCAATTTAAGAGAGCGCTATTTCCGCTTAATTGAAAGAAAGATTGGTCAAGCGGTGTTTCAAGTAAAAGATACATTTATTACATAAATCCTACCTACCCTAATTTTTAAACTGTTTTTCAATACATTAGTTAATAAATTAAATTCCGTATTGAAATTAATAATTTTAATACTATATTTAATTCCCAGCTACGCCGGTCAAGTCATACGATATTTTCCGCAACGTTATCGCTGCAAAATCTTTCCGGCTTCAATGGTTGAAAGTTTTATTTTTATTTTCAAAAAAAAAGGTTTAAATGCAAGTAACGTAACAAACTTATCGAATTTTTTGAAACGGGTAATTTTAAAATCAAAACGTTTTTTGACTAACTTTTAAATGCGATGCAGATAATTTTTTTTTAAGTTCCTCTGAACAAAAACGAAATTAGTTTTTTCGCGATATCCCCCCTACCACCTCAACGAATTTTGAAAAAAATAAGATCAATTCTCCGTAGATAGAAATATTTGAGCTAAATTTGAAGAAATTCGCTTCGGTCAATCCTGAGATATAAGGCGAAAAGTAGTACGACACACGTACTATATGCACACATACAAATATGTTTTTTACCTCCTTCTATGAAGTAAAGAAGTATTGTGATAGCGAAAAATTTCGGTTTCAGATTTCAACGAAAATATGCATTCTGACCATCGCTGAATCCATTCTGACTAGATTCGGCGGACGTCTGTAAGTACGTATTTATGTATGTACGTACGTACATATGTATCTTGCATAACTCAAAAGCATTAAGCCGTAGTACGTTTAAATTTTAGATTTAGGACTGCTGTAACATGTAATTCTGCACCTCCCCTTTTGATTGCAATCGAGTGAACCAAAAGTGCCCAAAAAAAACCCAAAATCCCCAAAAATAAATATATTGATTTATCAACAATCAACTTCTGATTGTAAAAAAAAATTAAATAAATAATAATTCAATAATAACAATAAAAAAAAATTACCGAAGTTATTAATGAAATAAGATTTTATGTACTTTTCATTTCAAAAATACGTGTACATGTAATTTAATAGGCGTGCAAGTCATGTGGAATTCCACATCAGATTAGATTTGGTGAAACATGTGATTATTCGTTTTGTTGATGATTACATCATAATTTAAAAAACATAGTATTAGATAGATGTAAGACTTACATTTCTTTAAAGAGCAATTATGGGAGTTTTACAACATCCTGTTATTTCCGATAAGATTGCTGGATTAATAACTGTATAAATATTTCATATCAATAAAAACTAATATTTCGGCAATTGTGTAACTGTCCACTTTATTAAATAGTTGTATCTAATTTTCAAACGAAATAAGTTTTAATGAAGCGAGCAAAAAATGTGTATATGTAATTTAATAGGCGTACAAGGAAGTCATTTGATGTCCACCACACCATTTTTTTTTCGTCTAGATGAACTAGTTGGACTCTAAAACGTAAAGATTTGCAAAAAACCGATATCCAATTTTTGACACGATCACCAAATATAAATTTTCTAGCTATACTCACCGGGAAAGTAAAATAAAATTATTTTTTATAAATAAACCAGTTTAGTTACAAATTATATCAATTATTCTAACAATAAAACAACTAATGTTCTGCGTAATTTGTAAAAATAAATCTTCTCCCTCGTACTTCTGTCATCACAAAAAAAAATCAAACGGTTAGGAATCAAAAAATAAATTATTTGTGGAGTATTATTTCTTGTTAAGGTTCAAAGATAGATCCGGTATTAAAAAATGAACAATATAAGGTAAAGTGAAATTAAATTTGTCGGTAAAAAATGCGCAAACTAGAAGTAGCGGTCGTGTAACCGATTAATTTAAAATAATTCACAATCGAAAAGGGGTAAATAAAATTTATTTAAATACATATTAATTTTTCTTCAGTTAGAATAGGATATAAGAAACATACGTTTGGTTTTATTTATTATTCGTAATATGTTAAGTAATAGGTAAATATCGATTATATCTAGCATTTTTCTTTCCTAATGTGTACGTTGCACTCTGTTAAACTAGTGAACAATAAGCAACCCTCCCACGGCCCGATGAGATAAGATGATGTGTATGACGTGTACTCTTGTACAAACTTAAGCCGACTATTCCTGAGACGCGTGGTTAATTAAACCCGACCATCAAAATGGTAGTCAAAGGCGTTGTGAAAATTTTACATGAAGATCTTTATAATCAAATTATTAAATTTTCTACAAGATTCCGACTTACCTAAAAAAAAGAGTATTTATTCTAGTTAAAAAGAAATTATAAACAAATGAAAAAGCGAAGATCGATTTCTTCAGTTAATTTTTCATAGAACGAGTAAAACAGATTAACTAAGCAAAACTGTTTTACCAATAATAGTAAAAGAGAAAAAGCCGATCTCCGTGGCGCGAGTGGTAGCGTCTCGGCCTTTCATCAGAAGGTCCCCGGTTCGAATCCCGGTCAGGGATGGCATTTTCACACACGATACAAATCATTCATCTCATCCTGTGAAGCAATACCTAACGGTGGTAAAGTTTAAATATAAGAAAAAAAAAAATAAAAGTAGAGATACCTTTAAAACCAACATTATCATATGAACGGTTTTCCAAGAACAAAAGACTAGGAAAGAAAATCTAAAACAGAAATAGTCGGAGAAAAACAAAGAACAACAAATGCAGAGAATGAAGAGGGACTGAAAACAGAAAAAACAACAAAGAAATAAGCGAAGAAGGTTGGAACCGGGTACAAAGGCGAAAAAAGTAAAAACACAAGTATTTTAAACGATTTTCTAATTTAAAGAATTTGGTGAACATGTTTTTTTTTTCTTTATTTGTTTATCGGCTCGATTAATTAACTTTGCCCGATTAATTAAAAAGTACAAAAAACGATAATTTGAAATAAAACAACACACTAACGGACCGATAGAAAAAGTAATAATACAAATGAAGAATATCGAGAAAGGAACAAGAACGTTAATGAATATGTAAATTATACAATATTTAATTTTGAAAAATTTTTTTCAAGAGTATTCAAGAAAGGTATTTTTATTTAATTTATTATTATTTTTAAACTAACGTTGTCAACAATCGGACTAAGAATACAACAAATTAAATTTAACATTATTAACATAAACATAAGTATTTTATGTTACACCTCGCATTTAAATAAATGTATAACAGATAAACATAGGTGTGACTTTCAAGTATACATATTATTATAAACCTACGTAACAACAAATTGCAAAATATTTAATTATACCGATACGAAGGTGTTAAGTATATTAATATTCAAAACCGAACAAAGAGATTCAAATATATAATTCATTAAAAAAAATTCACGACCGGTGAGAATAAAGAAATAAATTTGTACGTTTGTTTGTTTATCGCTATAAACGAAACCGGTCTAAGCATTGTTTTAGAAGGGGGTCCCGATCGTAAAACAACAAAATATCATTTTAACTAAGTTTCTGACAAGAAGTAAATTTTATTTATTAAACGTCGAGAATAAGTTAATAGACGACGAAAATCTATAATAAACCTTCGCATTCGTAATTATTTATTCGATTAATTTCTCAAACACGGTATCGGTGATTTGTTAAATAAATAAATTAACAATTAATATAATCCACCGAACCAGCACGCTGATTTGTTCTCTAGATTTTTCTGCTTACATGGAAGCCATCATCAGGAGTTAAAATTAATGTATTTAAAGTCAAAACTTAAAAAAATCATAGTTAAAATTTAAAAACAGTCATGACTGTTCCGGTTCTATTACTATACTGAAGGAATATACGACGTATATTCTGGTGAATTAAAATGAAATTAAACGGAATCATGTTATCAAAGAGATAAGCATTAGATTAAATTACTTTTTATATTTATATTTACTGTGCTATTAAATAATATATCGTCTTTCAAACATTTTTGTTCATTAATTAAATTTTTATTATTACAATATATATGATATTTTTCAAAATTCAAAGTATAATAATGTTTATAAGAAATATCTAAGATTTTCATGAAATTATGATTGTATGTATGATGGTATTCTATTATATGTTTGGCAAAGTTAGAGTTTTCTGGTTTATTATTTTTAATGCTATTTGTACGCTCTTTAGCACGTGTGGAAAATTTACGATTGGTTTACTGCAATGAAAAAATGTAATACCGATAATTTTTTTTTACTACAATAAAAAAAAATTTGCGATACCAATCGTAAATATTTCACACGTGCTAAGAACATATAAATAGCATTAAAAATAATAAACCAAAAAACTCTAACTTTGCCAAACATATAGAATAAAGTCTAGTTTACAGGTTTGAGTATATTTATCGAAAGATCGGATCGGTACATTTTACGGTATGTGAGTGCATTCAAAGCATAAGGCTAAACGATTTAATTTCTGGATAACCAAGATCCGGTCGATTAAACGTTTACCAATGCGTTAAATATTTAGCGCTCGACCCGCTGATAGATACGTCGTTTGAATCGTGAAAATCGGACGAGCGGTTACAGAGATATTACGGCGGTACCCCTTGGCACTTTCTCCCCAATTTCCGAACGGCGCCCCACGGGCGCTTAAAAATATTACCATCCGATGGGTACCGCTGGGAGCGAATGGGGTGTCATCGAGGAGTATCGAACAATTCTTTCAGAGCGCTAGGTCCGACCATTTTTGAGATATTTGCGATTTTCTTCCGAAAATAAGGATCCAGTTAAAAAGGACTAAATGTTTCCAAAACGTCGTTATATATTTCGCATATATATCGATATATAATAATATAACGCGTATACAACTGACCACCACGAGACTTGTACTAACGAATCGGGATTTTCCGCTAGTGATCGGTACATTGCGGTGCTAAGCTAAGGGGGACGCACACACATACAAATCCCATTTAGTTGGGCAAGATTAAAATGCTTTTAATTTTATAATTAATGTTTATTTTTTTAATAAGCATAGCATATTCTTGTCAATTACTGTGTCAACCATTAAGGTTAATTATTTAACAAGCTGACGATATAGTAATTCTAGCCGAGAGTAAAAAGGATTTACAACAAACAATGAACGGCATAGATGAAGTCCTACGCAAGAACTATCGCATGAAAATAAACAAGAACAAAACAAAAGTAATGAAATGTAGTAGAAATAACAAAGATGGACCGCTAAATGTGAAAATAGGAGGAGAAAAGATTACGGAGGTAGAAGAATTTTGTTATTTGGGAAGTAGAATTACTAAAGATGGACGAAAGAGGAGCTATATAAAATGCCGAATAGCACAAGCAAAACGAGCCTTCAGTAAGAAATATAATTTGTTTACATCAAAAATTAATTTAAATGTCAGGAAAAGATTTTTGGAAGGGTATGTTTGGAGTGTCGCTTTATATGGAAGGGAAACTTGGACGATCGGAGTATCTGAGAAGAAAAGATTAGAAGCTTTTGAAATGCGGTGCTATAGAAGAATGTTAAAAACCAGACGGGTGGATAAAGTGACAAATGAAGAGGTATTGCGGCAAATAGATGAAGAAAGAGGCATTTGAAAAAATATAGTTAAAAGAAGAGACAGACTTATAGGCCACCACATACTAAGGCATCCTGGAATAGTCGCTTTAATATTGGAAGGACAGGTAGAAGGAAAAAATTATGTAGGCAGGCCACGTTTGGAATATGTAAAACAAATTGTTAGGGATGTAGGATGTAGAGGGTATACTGAAATGAAACAACTAGCACTAGATAGGGAATCTTGGAGAGCTACATCAAACCAGTCAAATGACTGAAGACAAAAAAAAAAAAAAAAATTTAACAAGCAAAAATATAAATAAAATTATAAACGATTGAGAGATGAAAAGCACAAAAATTATTTTAATAATTGAAGCAGCAGTTGTATAAAAGTAAAATCAAATAACAATGCTACTATTGATTTTATTGAGAACGTTATTCGATACACAGCATATATCAAATTACACGACAAAAAAAAAAACGAAATCACATATTCTACTGTATAAGTCGATACCTGCATAAGAAAAACAAATAATGCGATATAGATGCGTATGGAGTACATATAAGTATGAGAGATAGTGAGAGAGAGAGAGAGAGAGTTATTTTGTGAAGTGGGAGAGAAAGAGAGAGAAATCGATTCTAATTCGGAGATCTGACTACATTTTCTCAGTGCCCATCAATTGTTGCCAAATCTAATAGAGAATGGAATCTCTGAAATCTTTTCAATACAAAAGCTATAAAATATATACGGCGATATTTCACTCACGAACACCGCATTTCCCTTTATGCAGCCGCCCGCGCGGGATGATTTATCAACCGTATTTGTTTTACCGATGCATAAAATATATAGCACGGCTAACTGCAATGAACCGGACTAGAGTACCTAATATAAACAGTGAAATGAATGTAGTTAGGTAAAACAAGTCATTCGGCTCGTCGGTTTAGTAATAGAGTGCGTAGAGTAGTCGATCGGACGGTCGGAACACCTTTGTTTGTTATAAAACACGGATCGGCAGTCGGTTCTTGTTATGATATAGCCAATACAATACGCATACCTGTATGCATTACCTGTATGAATACATTCGCGCGCGCGCACGCACACACACATATATATATAAAACCTCCCTAATACTAATACAGAATGTTCAATTTATATCAAAACAACCATCCAGCAACGCATTTAATCAATTGTCATGCGTTTCATCCACAAAAATGAAACAGTAGTAAAACAGACACGTGATTTCAAACGCACTCGGAAATTAACCCGTTATCCACAATGATCTCCTTAAAAAAATTGCAATAGATTGCAATAATTACGTGGATTTCTTTAGATATATTTCTATATTTTTACCTTGCCGGCAATACATTTAAACTGAATAGCTCCATACCGTATCTAATATATAAATCCGAAAGTTTGTGGCGATTCTGCCCGTTTGCAACAAAATTACGCGAGAACCAATCGACCGATTGCTTTCAAATTTCTCAAACACATTCGTGTTATGCGAGGGAAGGTTTTAAGCCGTAGATCAAGGCCCTAGCCCCCTTGAGAGAGAAGTTGTACATTTTTCCTCGGCCTAATATCTTTTTTCATTTCGTTTTTCGCGTAAAAATAATAGACTATGCGTCTTACAACAAATCCGATTTTCAGCTCTTTACCTCGACCCGTTCCCGAGATATACGGTATTCTAGTGTAATGGAAAAGGGTACAAAAAGGGATATGCTAGTCTACAGCAGGAGAGCTTCTACGTCAAGAACAAAGGTAACGTCGGAGGAAAGAGAGCTTGTGTTAATTATAAGTATTATTCTCATAACCGTGAGGATACGAGCACAGTGGTGGGGGGGGGGGGGGTCAATGAAACTCACTGACGGGCTAATTCTACAAAAAGGAAAGTACGTTAGTTCGGTAATTTGTATGTTCGTTGTTTACAGATCTTGCCATTTCATGAATTTCTCTGACAAAAAAAAATAGTTATAATATTGAAAAATTCCTTCAGGATGTACGTTTACCAACTTTTTTGTTTAACATCTCCAGACCGGCTAAAGCGATTAGGATAAAATTTGATGTTTTTTTGATATCATTTCATTTTGTTTATAACGGATCTTATATTTAAAAATTTTACATAAACGGTAGGAGATTAGTGTTTTCACATTTTTGAATGTCTCTTAGGTAGCTACCTACTAAAATTTTGATTGTGTTCAGTCTTATTTCTACCCCATAAAGTGATGGTGATTGGGAAATAGTTTTTTCTTTTTTATTGTTTCTGGAACTGAAATTCTTGTAATAATTAAATGATTCCATTATATTAGTGAATGATTTTGATCATATATTTGAACAATTTAATTCAGGGGTGGGATACAACAAACCGGTTTTTTGAATTTTAAGACCGATTTTTATGAAATTTTGCGTAATGACTTCTGAGTATGAGTCATTGATTCTGTTTAATTTTGATTAGAATCGGTAAAGGAGTTGGAGAAATACAATCACCAAAGATCTTAAAATTTTGATAAAAAAGTAGAACAATTTTTTTTCTCAATGTTCAATTTAATTTTCCCGCTGCTGGTAATCTGCTCAGGGTGAAACATTCGGTAGCTACAGTTTCATAATTATCATCTCTTTGCCACGTTTATTTAAATTTTAGTTTAAATTCTGCATCCAAAAACCGCAATAAAATGTTCACTTAATAATTCGGCAAATGATTTTCCCAGTCTTAAAATGATCAATTTAAACATTAAATAAATCCAAACGATTAAATGTTGTCATGGATTAACAGATTACTGTTAAAAAGAAATTAATGCTTTTAATTTAAAAATTACTGTATCCAGTCGAACACGACTATAGTTTTAAATATTAGTTATAAGTATTTATAGTGGTGATTCAAGGAAATAGGAAATTTGTTTTGGTAACCCTGAACGAGTATCAGCATTGAATAACTTATAGAAGTTAGCTCACACCATCTTGTCGTTTACTCATCATGGATACTTGGAGCGGTATGCAACGTGCTTTTCTTGTAAAAGTTTTTTTTTTTAAATGAATAATACAATAATACTGTAGACTGCACTTCTCTATCGCAATGAGATGTACCACTGTACTTCTCTACTCTATGATTTTGCCGTCAGTTTAGTTAAGGACGCCACAATCTTGTACCGTCACCACATGCGATTAACACCTACATACGCAATTTTGAGGAAACAGGTCCACTACTGAAAAAGAAATCTCCAGGTGGTGCGCGGACAGTTCGAACGTCAGACGATATCGAGACTTTCGAGCTGCTATTATAAGAAGCACACACCCTTCAATTCGTCGTTATGCAGTGTGTCAATACAGTCGCATAGTTTGAGTGTTCGAAGAATATTGAAGCAGGACGTACTTTCCGTCGATACAAGTTGCAGATATCCAGGAACTAAAGAAAACGATGACATAATCCTCTATCAATTCTGTGAACAAATGCTTATAAAGATAAACGAGGACAATACCTTGGATAAACCCCGTTTCCACCTTAACGGATTTGTTATTAAACAAAATTTTCATTTTTATGCACAAGAGAATTGTAAACAGCTCCACCGCGCCTGCTACATAGCAAAACGGTAATTATCTGGGATGATCTATCGTACGAGATAAGAGCCATGTTTTTTTTTAAAACGAAGGTGGCCTCACTACTACAGATCGATGTGTCACCGTGCTGAAAAATCTTGTCCCGCAAAAACTTCAGGATATCAAAAAATTACTGATAAACCTTGGTTTCAACAAGATGAATCAACATTACATGCAGACGAATATTTATAACTGCTGTACGCCAATCGATTGACAACTGTAAAATTTCGACAAACGGTCTGGCATTCCGTCTTCTCAGGTCTCCTCATTTGTCGGTGTTCGATTTCTTCTAGTGAGGTCATCTAAAAAGCAAAGTCGACCTCGCTAAGACGGAAAAACTAAACGTCAAGATCCAACAGCATTTGCTGAATTCCTGTTAAAATGTTGTGTCGAACAGTTTAACTATGAAACTGCAGAAATAACTACGCAGAAACAGAGTTCATCTGCAAAATGTGATCTTCAAAAAATATATTATGCATATCCTACAAAACGGCATTTATATGTGTGTCTGTGTGTGCGCGCGTCCGCCTTGGCTTGTGTGGTATATATATATATATATATACACACGAAATAATTATTGCGATTTTGGGAAAGTTTAGTACTTTTTAACCGGAATCGAATTTTCGAACAAAAATCGCAAATATCTCGAAACTATCGAACATTTTTTCGATCCTCCTGGATTATAATACCATCCGCTCCCAGTAGAACCCGTCTGATGGTAATATTTTCAAATGCCCCCGGGGTTCCGATTGGAAATTGGGCAGGGGGTGCAATGGGGTGCCACCGTAATATCTAGGTAACCGCTTGTCCGATTTTCACGATTCAAACGACAAATGTATTAGCAGGTCAAGCGCTAGCTGTTTAATAACGCATCAGGTACACACTTGATCGACTGGATGTTGTTTATCCGGAAATTAAATCGTTCAGTCCTGTGTTTTGATTGCACCGTAAAACGTACCGACCCGATCTTTCGCTAAACACGCGCAAACCTGTGTTCTAGCGCAGCTGTAGAGTATAAACTTATTAAAATTAAAAAGTAGAAAATAAAAATTATATTAAAAAAATTTGTAGAAATCACTCTTATATTAAATGCACTAAAAGGTAGAAAAAATTTTTAAAATACCACTTTTAAGTTAAACGCACTAAAAGGTAAAAAATAATTTTAGTATGGTATCTTAGAATGGATTTGACAACAATCTTTGATGATGTTACGTAAGATTATGTGAAAATCGTAGCTTCAAATTAAAAATTTGATGTTTTTGCCAACTTTTTCGTATGTTGATGAATGGTCTAAAGGGTAGGGTGCCGCAACTCCCCGCTCTTATGAAAAAATTGGCAAAAAACATTAAATTTTTTATTTTGATGCTATGACTTTCACTTAATCTTGCAAATCTCCATCAAAACTTGTTACATCCATTCAGAGATACCGTCCTACATTTATTTTTTAGCTTTTAGTGCGTTTAATTTAAGAGGTTTTAAAATTTTTTTTACATAGTTTTTATTTACTTAAGCGATTGGTTTTCTTCATAAAATAATCAGCTATAACCAAAACGTAGGCACGAGAATGTACCGAACACTAACGGAGAATCCCGATTCGTTAGTAACAAATTCTTCAGTTAAATTTCTAATTTAACTTTCAATCGATTAATTTTGGACATCTAATATTCCCACTTAGAGACGCTGCCCGCCAGGGCACCCGTCCCGTGGGCCTAGCTGCAGAGGAGTATCGTAGGCACGCCTTGCAGCTGGTGTATTCATAAACGTCATGTTTTTTTTTTTCTATTTAATTGTTATAATAAAAATTATTTAATACAATTTTTACATATGGATATTTAATTTTCAAAATATCCATTTTTACTGAATCACTCTATACATCGATTAAAACGGATTAAAATCACTGGTTTTATTCTATAAGTTTCACTCACAGCTCTTTATTTTTATCGGTTAGTCTTTCTGTACGGCCGACGACGGGTAGAAAAAATTGATAATATACACGCTAAGCAAGTCATTTAATGTTAAAAGATAGTCTAATTAACAAATGTTATGAAACAATTTAGAATTGTAGACTTTAAAACAAAGATTGCGCGATACCACACATTAGAATAACATAATGTTTACACCACTTCGAGAAAGGATTTTATAAATCTAATAAAAAACAAATCCTGCGACAGTGCCGTTAATTAATCTCCAATAGTATTCAAATCCAAAAAAGCTTTCAGATAAAATTTCTAACAATGTTATATAATAATTTTATATTAATATTATAAAAATATGAAATAATTTTGAAATTCCTTCATCGTAACTATAAAGTCGACAAAAAATTAATCGTTAATAAATTTATAATTTTGCGCGTAATAATTACTAATATATAAATATATATTTAAATAAACTAGAACCTCTTAACACCACATAATAAAATAGATTATAAATATTATTTATGAACTGTATATGAATAATAAATACGATTAGATAAAATTCTTTAACTGAAAATTGACAAGGTATTAATAAATACGCATTACAGATTTAGATTGGTAATATTAAATCATGTAAAGAGCTACTCAGATATGCAAAAGTTGCCAGAAGCTTGACGCCCCAGCAGTTACGAGTAAATTTGCATTTCCTGCTTTGCTAGCAATCTGCAAGATGCATCTCAAAGAGTGCTGACGTCTGTAGAATTACTTTACTGTACTGTAAAATCGATTTGTTACTTGTAAATGTGGAAAAACAGGATCTTGTCCACCCTATCGTTATAGAAAGACGGAAAATGAGAAGTAAAATGTTTGTGTGTGTGAGAGAGTGTGTGTATGGGTGTGAAGGAGCGCGCGCGTGTGCATACACACTAGAGTGGTCCAAATAGGGCAAAATTTTTGTCAAAAAAACGTGAACCCTCTGATTTAAAAGTACTCTCAAAAACAAAATTTTTGACGCGTTGATGAACCCTTTCCGTTCGAAAAAAGTCATCCCCCGCTCCACTTGAATTTTAAAGGGGATTTAACATGGGTTTTAGGTTATTTTCAAGTCGTTACGATATAGCGTTAGCATGTTTCATCACAAAACTTCGGTGCGTTCGCTTAGTATAACCTAAAAATTATTAATTTTATTATTTTAAATAATAGGATACAAAATTTAACAAAAAAAGAGAGTAAATTCATAAAGAACAGATGTTTGTTTGTAAAATGAAATAAAAATTTTGTTAAATAAAACAACATTAAAAATAAATCAGAAAATAGAATCTTTTACAAAAACGGAAATGTTTTAAAGGTTAGGAAAAAGGTTTATTTACTATATTTAATGTCGCTAAAGAAATCGAAAGCTTCTTAAAAAATAAAAAATACGATAAACCTATAAGAGATTTCAATGTTTGCTCAAAAAGTGCCGAGCATAAATTTTTCAGAATATTTTATAAGATATATATTTTTAATTCGAATAACGTTAACTTTACTGAACGGAAAAGAAAATCTAGACTTAACCCTGCACAACAATGCAAACCAAATCTGATCCGGGAATTGCCCTTTTGTCAACGCTCTTTTCATATTGTGCGCATTTAGTTTTGCCCCAAAATGAATGCTGGGACGTAATCTGAATTTCCCTAATCCTCTATTTTGTGTTCCTCTCTTTTAATCTCACACAGCTTGGTGTTTTCAATGCCCCCCCCCACTCTTTGTTTCCCCTTTCCGTTCCACCGACCACCAGTTTTTTTTTTCACCTTGCTTTGAAAAGGAAAATCAATATATTCTAGAGAACGGTATCTTTTATTTAACAATGTTTTAAAACATAATAAAAATACGGTTACTACATAAACATTTTTTTTTTATTTTATTATAAAATAGTATTATTTATACGATTCACTCAAGGTAAACAAGGAGAATAAATAACATTCTTGTTTTTCGACTAATATAAATTTTAACTTTTTCTGAAAAGGAAGTTTTTATAAATTTCTATTAAATTAATAACAAAGAATAAGTAAATGTTTTTTTTTCTCCATTCGTCACTCGAATAAAAATATTTTTGGTAAAAATTACTTTAATTAGTGTAAATATTTAATCGGTTAAATGTTGTGTTTTTCGATTTGGTTTTAGAATATTCTTACTATGCAACCGGTTGCTGCGTTATAAAATTAACATTTTTTTGTTGGAATTTTGTATATCTGGAGAAAGAATATTTTGATCGATGATTTTTTTCCTTTATTTTGTCTTACGACAAATTCTAATAAAAAAATAAGTAAATTCTAATAAAAATAAAAAAACTAGTAAATAAGAGATTATGTTCTACGTAATTGTTTTTGTCGATCTCAAAAAGGCTTAGACTCGATTAACAGAACTCGCTTACTTAATATCCGAGAAGAATTCAGTGTAGATCACAAAAGATTAACCGAAATAAATAGACAACGACACAAAATCAAAATAAAATTCACGGGATTTCGCACAGAAAAATTTGAAATTAAAATAGTAGTTATAACTTGATGGTTTTTATCAGTAATCCTTTTTAATTACATCCTAGGAAGGAATGTAATGGGAAAGTAAATTGTAAAAAACTGGAACACACCTCCAAATATAAAATCGGGTCCGAAATTGAAAGGAATTGGAATTCATTGCCTGGCAATCGCAGACGATATTGTAATTTTGCCGGAGAATCTCAAAACTGCAAAAGAATAAGCAAAATGCCTGAAAGACGTGCAGAAAATGTAGGGATAAGAATTTCCTTCAAAAAGACAGAATTCATGACCGACATCGAAGATTACCCTACTTAATCCCTACATATAAATATAAAATAAGATTCAGCAGAGTCAAAAAATTTAGGTATCTGGGAGATCAAACTAGAACGAGACAATTGGAATCGGGCCACTTACTAACAAAAGATATTTACAATTTAATAAAAGCCAAAATTATGCATTATAATACGGTAAACAATTCAGAAGATCTGTACGCATTCAGAATGCATCTTCTGCTTAAAATCAGATGAAATAAATGTAATAGAAGAAAAATGGACAAAGTTTAGAATAATACTACGACCGACAGTAGTAAGTGTAAACGAACACAAATTTAAAAATTAAGATCTTTACAAATTCAATGAAACAGAAAATTTCAGATTCCATCAGAAAAAGATGAGCCAAATTCTTCGGTCGCCTAATGAGAATAAATGATAATAGACTCGCAAATCGTATTTACAACAAAAAGATTGGAAAACAATGGATCACAGCGGTTCAATAAACCTAAAAGAAATAAAAATATCTGAAAAAATAGTTCCAGATAAACCAATGCTCTGAAAATGGAAATGGCTTTCAAAGGTTTTAATTTTTTTTTCAAATAAACATTATTTTTATTACGCCATAAAACAAATTATTTTTAATTCTTAATATTTATTTATTATGAACAAAATAAAAAAATAATAAATTTTGATTTAAAAAACTAAAAATTAACAATTAGGCCGGCAAAAAAAAAATCTATTTATTTATTCATATATAAATGGCGCAAATCTAAACCGGCTGAGATTTTCAGATGATATAGTACTCTTTTCTCGAGAACCACAAGAACTACGAAGACATATACAGAAACTACCGGCAGCTGGCAAACCACACGGTCTAAGGATGAGCCTTAAAAAGAGGCAGTCATGTTCAAAAAGTTTGCCGGCAAAGAAAGATTTTTGTCTCTGGAGAAGAACTCTAAGAAGCTGCGGACACAAGAAACATAGAACAAAGCGTGCCTGGAATTACCAGACGGGATAAGAATACCTGTAAATGGATCACAGAACAGAGTAAAAAGTACATTATATCATGAAAGTTAAAGAATTAAAATGGAGGTGGGCAAGCTATATAGTAGTAAGAAGAACCGATGGATTAAATTATTAGCATTTGAATGGATACCCCTAGATGTTAAACGCCCACAAAAAAGATCAAAGGCTCGTTGGATTGATGATATTATCAAGTACATCGAATCGAATCGGTAGAAGATAGCACAACATATTATTTATTAATCTTTATATATCTAAGATACAGATGAACAGAAATTTCTAGAGAAAGAATTAAAAAAACTACTGAAGGAATGCATTGCAAATTATTAAGAAAATAGAAAAAAAGGAAAAATTACTTGTTCGTGGAAAGATTAGAAGAAAAATCATAATATGACGTGTTTAATTTCTTGAAAATAGAAGTAAAAAAAGAGGCAGACCAAAGAGGAGATGGATCAATAGAATAAAGAGATCACGTAAGATTAGTAGTAACATGAGTGTGGGAGGATGCAACTCGTGAGAGATGAAGGAAAAAACCATTGCTTTGTGGAAAAAAGCTATTGTTAAAAAAAGCTGTTAATTTCACGACGATTATTTATACAGTTTCGTTTAAAATGATTACACCTTCGAAATAGCTGCAACAAAAAAAAAAACAAAATCATTCTTATTTATTTTACTTTATTACCTGTGTATACGATGAGTTTTTAAACAAAAAGGAGGCAAAAAAAAAAGAATAGGAAAACACCTCGCTAAAGAAAAACGTGAAACTAATGATGAAGTCTGAATTATGACCCTTCTTTTAAGACAGAAAAAGAAAAGAGAGAGGTTACGTGTGCGGATGAGTGTGTAAGAAAGAAAGAGAGTCACGGGAAAGGGATCAGAATAAGAGGAAGAGGTGCAAGTCTACAACGTTCCTGAGAATCAATATTGGTTTTCCAACCGCAGACCAAGCGAGGCAAGGAAAGCGTTCAGGCCTATCTACCTACCTAGGAACAGTACCTTACCTTCCGAGCTCCCCTGCAGGTGGTTAAGAGACATGTCACGTAATCCACCCTCGACTCCGACCTCCTCCGCCTCCTTATATACCTACCTATCTACCCTCTCTAAGACCGGGCGTTATGAAATGTTTAGCAAATCCAATAACTCGATTCCGAACCTCCCCCCTTTATGAAATAAAAGTATTCGTCGATAGAATTTCAAATTATTTTATTCAAAGTGAAAAACTAAGCTTAGACCTATTTGCCGTACAACATTTGAGTGCATAAAGACAAAAGGAAGGTAGAAATTAGGGTTCGTAATTTAAAAGAAAAAAGATTATTCAATTTTAAAAAGTCATTTTATTCTCATAACACCACGTTCGTGTCAATTTTATATACTAAAGGGGGAAGTATACGTGAGAATTTTCTACGCGTTGTTCTTCAAGCACTGCACAGTGCTAAGAGGGTAAGGTGAGGGTTCAATCCGAGCATTACTTGAAAACAACGGGGAGCAATTAGATGGAAAATGAAAACGTTAAGTAACTATTAGGAAAAAACCCTCAAGAAAAATCTTTTTGTACCGTCGGTGATAATTTATTAAATTTAATTTAAACGTGCTGTTAACTGGGACAAATAAACAGTTCTTAAAAATTATTTAAAATTTTCTATTCGTATAACAGTTTTTTGGATCATCCCTATTTTGACTGGTTTGACGTTATTCCTATTTATTATGTGCTAATCTTTTAAGCAAAAATATTTCTTACGTTGAATCTTTTTTAAATAAGCTATTCTATTTCTACAATTTTTATCGTCAACATTTCCTTCTAAAACCAAAAGTACTTACACCACATGTTTTAATGCACGGTCCATTAATTTATTGCCTCTTTTATCACAAAAGTTTATTTTTTTTTTTAAATGATGTTAAAATAAAATTCTCTTCATATTATCTTAACAGATTGACTGCCACGAGAGACATTTTCATCTGTCAGTATACCTATTTCTGACGGCTACTAAGAAAAATGCTGTTTTAAACAATTTTTTTAAAAAAACTTTATTATATTGTTTTATTAAAATTGATTTCCTGCATCAGTAAAAAGTTATAAAACATGTTTCTGACTTTCGGTTCACTAGATAAAGCTGAGTCAAATTTATCTCTCATGTCACAGGAGATATCCTGAGTAAAATTTTTACAATCTTCTCCATAAAAACGGATGGTGGGTGGGGATTGTTTGTTTGATGTATTTGCTCACATTTTTACTTTAGCTGCTATTGGCGTAGAGTGAACCACGTGGTGCAAGGACGGCTACCCGCAGCACATCAACGATTCATTTGTTCGAACGATTTATATAGTACTTTATACGAACCATTTATCTAAAATTATAGTTGTATTTTGGGGATAAAAAAAGAAAAAATTGGGGTTAGTGCTGTTTTAATAAATCACACCTCAAGCAACAGCTAAAAAGTTTCAGGATTTTGAAGCTTTTATAAACGTTTTGTTGTTAGTACGCTGAATTAATGAACGTTATTTAGTTACAGTTGGCAAAAACATTTAAAAAAATCATGTCTAATGGAACAAACCACGTAACATTTTCGCGGCGCCTTTTTTTCTAGTGTTACACAGTAAAGATAGAGTATTTTAGGTTTTTTTTTTAATAACCCACCGGGTTGGTCTAGTGGGACGCGTCTTCCCAAATCAGCTGATTTGGAAGTCGAAAGTTCCAGCGTTCAAGTTCTAGTGAAGTCTGTTGTTTTAACACGGATTTTAATATTAGATCGTGGATACCGGTGTTCTTTGGTGGTTGGGTTTCAATTAACCACACGTCTCAGGAATGGTCGAACTGAGACTGTACAAGACTACACTTCATTTCCACTCATACATATAATCCTCGTTCATCCTCTAAAGAATTATCTGAAAGAATTAGCGGAGGCTAAACAGGAAAAAAAGGGGTATTTTTCATGATGCGAATGAGAAAACAAAGTACTTATGTTACCAACTTAAGAAATTAAAAATATTTAATATAAAATATATGGCCTGCAAATAAAATTAATAACAGAGTATTATTGCTAGTAGAGTAAATATTTTTACCTCCGTGTACGAAGTAAAGAAAGTATTGCGATAGCAAAAAATTTCGTTAAAAAAAATCTCAACAGAAATATCCATTTTGCCCATCCCTAAATCCATTTTGACTAGTTTCGGCGTGACGTCATACGTATGTATGTATCTCGCATAATTCAAAAACGATTAGCGTAGCATGTTGAAATTTTGGATTTAGCACTGTTATAACATCGAATTTGCACCTCGTTTTTTAATTGCAATCGGAATTAAAATAAAACTTTTAATTAATTTAATATTTGGATCTTACAGGGATCTTTTTTTTTAACTTTTTTTTAATTTAAATATATTGAATTAATAATTATTAACCCTCGACTGTAAAAAAAAAAATTACAATAAATAATAGTCCAAAGATAATAAAAACAAAAATTTTTAAATTATTAATGAAATAAAATGTTATGTACTTAAAAAATGTGTATATGTATTTTAATAGGCATTACATTTGTGTATATGTAATAGATTTGTTGAATCATCTGATTATTTAATATTAATTGAAAATTATAATTTAGAATCATATTATTATCTAGTTTAATCTCTGTTTAATTTTATTTAATTACTCAGGAATTTATGTTTAATTTTATCTACATTAAAGTTAACTACAAAGTGATCGAAAAATAGACCCTCATTCTAACAACACTGAGACATACATGCCCGATATTTAATAAATTGCAAAAAAATTCTTATCTTCTAATTCATTATTCCTCCGATATTATCTGACAATATTCTCCCTAAATCGGAGCTGATCATCATTTCGTTTATTTATAGCTATTCTGTTGCCAATAATTTAATCGCTCTTTGGTTTGACATAATTTTTCTGTTCTTTATTTGTGTACACGTTCTCTATTTTAAATTTTTTTCTTTCTTTACTTTCATCATCTTCTCTTAATTTTTTTTAATCTTCCCTTGTTCTTAACATTTTTTCCCTTTATATTCATCTTTTTGTCGTTTTTTGAGATATATTTTTTCATGTTATCTTTCTTTTTCTTTTTGATTCAAAAAGAAAAAGAAAGAAAATTTTCTTTTTATTCAAAAATTGAATATTTTACAGCGTTAGTTCGAAATAAAAATTTGCAACCAGTATACAGGAGTTCACTAAACGGAATAGTTTAATTATTATTAACTGTTAATAATAATTAACCATTAATCTAAACCATAACCGACAAACCATAAATCTAAAACTTTTGTTAATCAGCAACTCACGAATAATACCGATCTAGTAATACGAGTAATAAAGGGACTTTTACTCTATCCTAATAATTCATGTAAGATTTTTGAATTAATAATTGTATAACTATTTGATGTCAATAAAAATTAATACTTCAGCAATTGTGTAACTGCCATTTTACTGGTTTGATGCAGCTCTCCAAAATTCCCTATCTAGTGCTAGTCATTTCATTTCGGTATACCCCCTACATCCTACATCCCTAACAATTTGTTTTACATACTCCAAACGTTGCCTGAAACAAAAATTTTTTTTTTTACCGGCCTGTAAATCTAAAACTAAAGAAATTCCTAAAACGCTAAGGACAGTTTTGAAATCTGCAGATGGTATTTGTAATATATCTCAGGAAAAACTCATCAACAGTGGGGTACACGTCGATCTCTAGATCTTCGAAGAAAACGCTGTGGTTAGAGAACAATGACAAACTTGGCAAAGATACTCGAGGGATACATTTGTCTCTCGTAGCGGTTCTGTCGATAACATACATTTTGGTCACGGCAGTAAAGCTGTTAAAATATTTTAATTTCGAACATATTTTTTTTTTTACAAAAAAAAGTAAATCGGATGAAATAACAGTAAAGAAGAGAAAAAATAAAAATTAATCTACTTTTTAAACATAATTTTTAAAATAAAGTATCATTATTAAGATACTGAAGCAAAATACTACATTTTTATATAAACTGAAAAAAAATTACGTATAGCAAAAAAACTAATTACAGTAAACGCTTCTTTTTTTTAATTAAAACCAACAAAAATTAAAAATGTTAACCGAACTAAATTTCTGACAAACAATTTTAAAATAAATTTTTCACATTTTTTCGTAAGAAAAAATCTAATAACAAAGTTGTACATTCCTTTGGTTATTCTTATATAAAAAAAATTATACATGAAGAAAGTTTAAAAAAATTTATATTTTTAAACTTGGATCGGCTTCTCAATCCCAGTATTGTCCTCAAAGTATTTTTCGGGGCTAGTTGCACCACTACTATGGTCAGAAAGAAGTAAAAAAAATTCGGTTAAAAAGTATACAATAAATAAAATTATACCTTTTTCAACTTTTAGGGAACGGGGAAAATTTGGGGGAAAAATGTTTTTTATAATCATAAGATAAGCATGTACGCATGTAAATGTACTGAGCTTAACATAAATTGGGGTTACGTTTGCTAAATTTTGAAAAAATTGACCTCAAAGAAACTATCTATCCCGTTCCCTGAAGATATTACCCCCAAACTTCTACTATCAATTTTCTCATACGCAAGAGTCTCTGTGCCAAATTTCATCAAAATCGGCTTATCCGGATATAAGTTATTAAGCTTCAAACACGCCGACCCACGTACATACGTACGTACGAGCATTATCCCCCAATTTCTTTTGTTTTTTGGCGTCCCTGGGTCGTGAAACGTCCAAAAATATAAGAAACACAAACCCAAGTTTTTGACTTACTACTGTACTTTTCTTCTTGAAACATTATACTAGAGCTATGATGCCAGGAAATGAAAAATATTTAATGCTAAAATTTAGAAAATAAAGAAAAATTTAAACTCTTAAAATAATTTATCGTTAAATAAAACATATGAAGTGATATTTAACAAATGTTTTATCTATTTTTTTGGTAAAAGAACACCATATCACACCTTTAAAATCTTGACAATTTAAAAGACTTTAAAATAAAAAAATTAGACATAAATACCGTCACGTTACAACCCATAGAAAAACCGCGACCACTTTTCATAAAAGTTGCAAATACAACATATAATATCTTTTAAATACTGTTCTGACAGAAACACAAACAAAATTTAATTTACGTAATACCTCATCCAAAATCCTATCTAGTCTCCGATATATTTTGGTCAACTGAAGACCAATTTTGAGCCTACATATTAAATGAGCACAATATTGATTAGGTTGTCGTATCCCGACGGTATTTACGAATAAAATTTCTGAATCTGAACTTTTATTTTAATGCCCTTTAAAATGTTCATCACAATCGTCCCTTTTCCATTCAATAGTTTTGAGTTGCCTCCCCGATGGTGTTTGGAGTATAGTAGTTTTATACGTTTCGAGGTAGGAGCATCTGATAAATTTAACTTTTTTATGATGAGATTTATTAAAGAGTTTTCATATTCTTATATACACTTACATATATATATATATATATATATATATATATGTGTGTGTGTGTGTGTGTGTGTATGTGCGCGTGAACATACTTTAAATTATAAATTAATCTCAGCACTACATAAAAACAATAAGCTTTTAAAGTTTTATTAGTTGTTAATTTAAAAAGTTTTTATCTCGTAATTAATCTTTAAAATCCTATCTAAATAATGTAAACAGAACAAAGGATTTTAATAATTTAAGCTAAATTACGTTCACGTAGAGAATAATAAGTATCTTTATTAACGTCTTTTTTATTACTTTTTATTTATTATAAAAAAAATCTATTACGCTAACGTACTAATAATGTTTTGCATTATTAAAAACTATTCAATTTTCATAAGCAGTAAGACAAGCTTTTTTATTAAACCTTCCTTTAAGATTTTAATGAAATTAAAACAAAATTATTATTATTTTTTAACTTCGTAATTCTTATTTCATATTGAACTTTATTTTAAACTAAAAGCTTTTAAGAAGAATTTTAAAAAAATACTTTAAGAAAATTGTATACGCTAGGGTATTTCCATTACAGTACTGGCGAACAAAAATTAAGTCAGTATTTTTTTTATTTTTAAACTGAAAGATTTCAGGACATATACCAAAATTTAAAATAAAAGAAATGATCATATAGAATAATAAAATGTACATTGTACAGAAGTATTTCTGGAAAGGTGCGAAAAAGCTTAGTTTTTAAGTTATTACTTGAGAAAAATGTTAACCCTTTAAAATATTAAACGATAAAAATGATGCTATACTGAAATTCTTGGATCAAGAAGTAAATCTGCTGTTTTTCTATAGCTTTTTACCTGAACGATTAAATAAAACTGATTCCGGAATTGTACCATTAGTAAATATAGAGAAAATGATTACAAAAAATGTCCCAAAACATTTAACTTCGTTAAATTGCAAGAAAACAAATAAAATTTAGCAAAAAAAAAATTACTACAGAATTTAATTGTGAGAAAATTTATGTAAACAGCGTCGACTGAATATGAAGGTAAATCGAAGCTTTTATTAAAAACATAAAAACTGGAAACGAGAACGTGACAATATTAATGAATTTTAAATCAAAAGACATTTCATTTCAGAAATTATTGGTTAAAATATAAAAATCTGTTAATAAAATTTGAAGATAACAAATCTCGATTAGCTTAGTAGCAACGTAAAATAACTTTATATTCGAGAAGATAAAATTTGAAATCAATTTTCAATCTATATAAATAAAAATGTAAATGTTCATTTATTCAAAATCTTAAATCTTTGAAAGTTCTTCACAAATTGCTTTGAAATTTTGACAAAACGGTGCATTCGAATACGCGCGTTTTTATATACCTAATAGTTATATACCTAAGATTTCACACCTGTGACAGGTAAAAACATGTTTTTTTTTTTTAAAACAACGCTATCTATTGGACGTAAAAGCAACACACGCTATACTAAATATTTTACGATTCCATTCCAATTATCCGATATGTGTGTCCGCTATAGACTAAAAAACTACTGGACCGATTTACGCGCGGGGAAAAAGGGAAAAATCGAAAAAATCGGAAAAGGCAAGAAAGAAAAATCGGAAAAAGGGAGAAAGGGGAAAATAGAAAAAAGAATTAAAGGGAAGACGGGGAAAAGAAAATGGAAAGGAGAAATGGTGGAAAGGAAAGGGGGAAATTGGGAAAGGGAAAATGAATATGATAAAAATTAAAATGGGGAAAAGGAAAGGGAGAAGGGTAAAATAGAGAAAGAGAAAGGTTAAATTTTGTGAACTTCTGTAATGTTCATTTTGTAAATGTTTTATCAAACTTTTAATTGTGTTCATGTAATCTATATATTTACTCAAATCTACCAATAACGAAGCATTGCTGGGTCTGCTAGTAGCTGAATATTTATAAAAATAAGATGTAATAATTTTTTTAATTCTCTACATCAGCTTTTCTCAACCTTTCAGTATTTGCAACCCGATTTTCAATCATAATTTTCAACCCGTCTCCCGTCATACAATAATAATGTATTTTGAGTATTTTGACGCTAAAGCTCCATTACGACCTTAATTACAAACCTTATAAATTACCAAGAATAAGTAAATTTATTGATATTTGGCAACACCGACCGCTGCATTGACAAAACCAGACTCGATGCCTCTATGTTGCTCTCTGTCTTACGTCTACCATATAGAAAATTCTTGCGGCTTCCCGAGAAGTTCCGATTTGTTTCGAACATTCTGCGCAAACTTGTATAAAAGCTACACCTCGTTCGATTCCAGCCAGTCTCAGTCGAGTTGAGCCTTGTATCGCTATCGTATCTATAGTGAATATATATGTTGTAATTTGCGTGTTAATTGCAATTCACAGTAGTAAATATTAACGGCAGAAGATTTATACAGAACTTTGGATAAATTCTTAAGTGGGGTAAGCGAGCATTAGCCGATGGTGAAGCATCGGCAAGTGCACAGACATAATAAACCTAAACAACATTTGGAAACCCTTCATACTGAGTGCGTTAACAAATCCCAACAATTCTTCGGACTAAAATTAAAATAATATGAAAAGCAAACATCATTTTTAAAAAACTTTGTGAGTGAAAAATCTTTACTTGCCTTTTACAAAGTTTCACACAAAATAGCCAGATGTAAAAAGCCTCACACCATTCGTGAAGAACATGTTTTTCCGGCTGCAATTGAGATTGTAGAAACTATATTTTGAGATAATTTTGCCAAACAATTGCAGTCCATACTTGTATCAAATGATACTGTGGTGCCTGGTCGAATTTGTGATGTTTTATTCCTGAATATGTACAGCATCGGCTTTTCGGGTAGTTGCGTGACAAATTGTTTTAAATTCAGCTTGATAGAAGAACAACAGTATCAATAAAGATGCTCATTTCATTGCTAATCTTCAATTTTGTGTGGTATGTAAAGCAGTAGAACTACATTTCTGCAAACCAACAGAACACAAAGCAACAGCACTCTCATTATTTGGTATCTTAAATGATTTTATAAAAGAGGCAAACATAGAGTGGGAAAATTGCGTCGGAATATGCACTGTTGGTGCTTATTCAATATCTTTCTTTTTCCTGTTTAGCTTCCGGCAGTTACCTTTCAGATGATACTTCAGACGATGATGAAGATAATATGTACGAGTGAAAATGAAATGTAGTCTTGTACAGTCTCAGTTCGAGCATTCCTGAGATGTGTGGTTAATTGAAACCCAATCATCAAAGAACATCGGTATCCACGATTTAGTATTCAAATCCGTGTAAAAATAACAGACTTCACTGGGACTTGAACGCTGGAACTCTCGACTTCCAAATCAGCTGATTTGGGACGACGCTTTCACGACTAGACCAACCCGGCGGGTTGCTCGTTCAATGTCTGGAAGATTCCAAAGTATACAAGCACATGTGAAACAAAAATCTACACTGTGTCTGAACATATGGCATGATCCACGGAGAAACTCTGGCATCCAAAGAAACGATCTGGTCTGAATAGTGTTAACGACGGTTGTAACCGTAGTAAATTATATAAAAATGAGACTCCTAAAATCAAGAATCTTTTCTTCACTTTGTAAAGATATGGGTGCAGTACATTCAGCGTTATTAATCTGTTGCGAGGCATGATGGTTATCACCTGGAAATTTTTAAAACTTGTTTATGAATTAAGAGACGAAATTGCCATTTTTCTAGAACAGGAAAACCGTCCGGAAACCGAAAAGTTTCGAGATATTTGTGATGGAACTGAGCTACTTGGTCGACATATTCAAGAAATTGAATACCTTGAATCTTCAACTCCAAGGAAAAAATACTCATATGTTGGATACGAATGATAAAGTCAATGTTTTTTATAGAAAATTGGAATTGCGGAACAGAAATTTAAAGCAAAAAATTTGGAAATATTTGCAAACGCGGATGAATGTGTAAAAACTTACAAGGCTGAAGAACAACATGTGAAAGTTGTTTTTGTAAGCGTTGAAAATCATTTAGCCATGCCGGCAAAGAATTTTAAAAAGTATTTTCTTGCTGACGACAACTTGGTAGTAAGTAACGAGCGGGTTAGGGATCCGTTTCAAAATACTCCCGAAGGGCTCTCGACTGCCGAAGAAGAAATCATCATAGACTTCACGGAAAGTGGCGAAATCAAAAGACAATTTAATAACAAATCACTCTTTGAATTTTGGACAGGGGTGGACGATGAGATTTCTGCACTGAAAACAAGAGAATTTCGTACACTATTACAGTTTTCAACATCCTACCTTTGCGAAACCGGATTTTCTGCGGTGGCTGCTTTGAAGACAAAATACAGATCTCAGCTAAGTATAGAAAAAGAACTCAGAGGATCTATTTCTAATATAAAACCTTCCATCGAAAAACTTTGCTCTGCAAGACAGGCCCAAGGGAGTCGCTAATAATTATTAAACTTGTTTTTTAATTTAGTATTCATACGTTAATTTATTAAATACATTGTTCGGTACTAATAAAATTCTATTTGTAAGTGTAAAAGAGTATTTAATTACTTATTATAACCGAATGTGTTATGTTTTGCTTTCCTTTCAGTAAGTGAAAGAATATTTTAAATATTTTCTTTTCGATATGTTCGCGACCCCCATTTAGTGTTATTACGTCCCTCTGGAGGGACCCACAGGTTGACGAACACTACTCTACATAATAAAAATAGTAACAATAAATCAATATGGAAATATTTTTATCGTAAATCAATCGATACATTTATTTAATCGATTTAACAGTTTTATTTAAAAAGTAAAACAAGATTACTTAGGCAACAGAATATAAAAATTTACATTAAGAAGGTGCACCTACATAAGATTAGTTTTAAAGTCGGTTTGACCTTTAAACGACCCCGATAAATTATATCTACAGTTAATATAGTAGATTGTTCGCTAATCATAAATGCGCATGAAAATGAACAAATTTATACAATATTATAACAACGCTGATAAATGAAATATATGCTACAACGTATATATCCACTAAGGGAAAAAGGATATTAAGGATATTAAATCCGCCCTCGAAGTATTACAGTAAGTAGCCAACAGTAAGCTAACATAAAGAAACAGCTGTTTTATAATAATATTGGACGGTAGCATCGGAAAAAGGGGAGAAATTGGATCGATACGTATTGTCATTGTATTGATCAGTAATACCGGCAGGAGAGAGGGGGCTGTATTGTGATCTACTCGCAGTATAGTAACAATAAGCACTATGTAGGTACATCGTCAAAAATACAAACAGCCGCCGAGTCGTATGTATTAAAAATACATACGGGTATTTTTAACGCGTACTGTAACTAGTACGCAGTATTACTGCAAACTAGATACAGTAATACCCTATTCCTACTGGACTAAGACCGCTAAAAAGGATATGGTGATGGGATAGGGTGAACGACGTAGAAATGTAGGTAGTGAGGAATTGAAGTGGAAAGAGAGAGTAAAATAGAGGGAAAGAGCGAGAGAGACAGCTACCTAAGCCTCTTGTACGTAAAGCTGTAATTAAGTTGAATGACTGGCCACAGCAGGCCTAACATCCCTTTACCCCCTCGCATCTCTCTTATATATTTCTTCTTCGTACCCTCCCCCTGACGCTCGGTTGCTCTTACTATAGTCGTGCTGTATACTAAATTCACCTCACCTCAATCTATTCTCTTCAAGTAGTACGTACAGGATTCTAACTTAGATGTGGTATTTACGAGAGAACAGCGTAAAATGAAGGAGATCCATATTCACTCTGCTTCATAACTTTACGGGTGACAAAACATCAAAGGGTAAGAAATTCAACATTTCTAAAGTTCACGTGAAAAGCGCAGGAAGAAAAAAAAGAAAATTTTCTTCTTTTCCCCTTTTAAATTATCATTAAATAAAAATAAGAAAAACAAATATTAATACTTAAAAATAAAATACGTTTGTCCATCGTAACGTTTTCTTAGACTAGAGTTTCAAGGTTGAAATAAAAATAATATTTATTAAATTAAAAAAAGGTTCTAATTGAAAAATTAAAATAAGTAATCCCTTAAAAATAACGAATAAAACTCAGGATGAATTCATTAATTGTGAATAAACGTTTACGGTAAAATTTTACAAAATGTACATTAAAATTCAAAACGGGTACAAAAATCCCCCCAAAATTAACATAATTATATAAAAATAGTATATTATGTATATCAGAAAGTGTACGGCCTGATTTTAGAGGATTAAGGTCTCATTCCAAAGTTAGACTTTCCGTACCGGCAACGGCCGGATAATCCAATAAAGAAAGCACCTTACCGAACCGTTCAAACATTAAGAATCGGTATTTGTACCGCCGAGTAATTCTTTAAAGTTTCTTCATTTTCCTCAATCCGGATCTAAATGGTGTTTAACTAATAACCGTGCAACATTATCAGGAACGAAAAGATGTGGAAAAAGATCAAACGTAGATCCATAGCCACAAAAAAAAAGCGGTTAACGTTTCCATCCGAAGGACAGTTCCCGCCCTCGATGGAATATCTCAGAATGTAATCTAACCGACCGCTTCGGTTTGATCATCTCAAGTGGATGCTATAAAATATATCTTTTCCTCCTGCAGCTAAAAAGGCGCCGGAAGCTTTTCTAAGTTTTCTAAGGAAAACATAACTTTATCCTCGAAATTTTCTGATATACAGAAAGATTTAAACGAATTGCATACCGTTCAGCCAGATATCCACTACAAAGTAAACAAGAAGGGGGTAAAAAAAAAATAACGTACTTTTACCGATTTTATTGACACAATTATAAAACATAATTAATTATATATATAATGCATAATAAAAGAAAAATAGAAATCATTTCTTTTCTGAAGGAAAGATTTTTCCGATATGTTTAATTTAATTAAAACCGGCAAATACATTCTACTAATCTATTTTTATTACTTTTGCAATTTTATTATTACAAATAAAATAGCGACGAAGCGTTTTAAACGGACACTCACCGGGTAGGCCTAAAACGAATCCCGAAAACTCTGCGTTTCCGCAAATTGAAAATAAGAAGGGTCTAATTTTTCAAAAGGATGAGCTTCAACGCGGAGAAAAGTTGCCCGGACTGCGGCAGACGACACGATCTTAGAAGGCCGCCTAAACAAAGAGGTATTCATCGCTTGGCCATCGCGAAGTCCCGATTTGATTTACTGTTTACGTAAAAGACACCTTTACTTGAGGCTACTGATTATTCTGACTTGAATACGACTTATGAATTAATTTTCACAAGTATAGAGATGCATGAGTGATATTTTGATCGTACGAAATCATGTAAGATTTGAAAATCTTAACGTGAAGGTTACAAATTACTAAAATGCATTGTATAATTTTACAAACGGAGGATGCAAAACTTTTGAAAGATCTATTTCGTATATTCGAGATTTTCCTCCAAATCACACGCGCTTCGCCAGTTACGTTTGGATTTCAACATAGTCACGTTCAGTTGTAAGCGAATGCGTTCTTCAGTCGCAATAAATGTTACATCAAACGATAGGAAAACTCTGGAATATATTATAAAAATTAATCATTACTGATGGTAATATACGTTATGTAATATTTCTGAAGCGTTTTGTTAAAAAGAAAAAAAGTTTTTTCAGATTGTCACGATAAATAAAATTAGAAATCAAGGAAACGGGCAGACAATAATAAATCGAGAAAGATATTGTCGCGTGTTTCGCGGCTCGATATTGAGAAGTTGACAATTTAGACTGTTTATAATAATTACAGTTTATTGGTATAAAATATTCATAATTACAACCAGACAAATTAATAATAATAACAATGGTGATGAATGCAATTATGATAATAATAATAAAACAATTAATAAACACAAATATTAATATAGTAATTACAACAATAATAATCAGGATAATAGTAGTAAACGATAATAAAATTATTAATATATAAAAAACTTTGAATATTTAAAATTAACTTCAATTTTTTTTTTAAATTTAAAAAATTGGATTATAATAGGCGAATAAATCTTTTCATCAACTTTTATTATTAAAACCGCAAGAACTATCGCATGAAAATAAACAAGAACAAAACAAAAGTAATTAAATGTATTAGAAATATCAAAGATGACCGCTGAATGCGAAAATAGGAGGAGAAAAGATTATGGAGGTAGAAGAATTTTGTTATTTGGGAAGTAGAATTACTAAAGATGGACGAAGCAGGAGCGATATAAAATGCCGAATAGCACAGGCTAAACGAGCCTTCAGTAAGAAATATAATTTGTTTACATCAAAAATTAATTTAAATGTCAGGAAAAGATTTTTGAAAGTGTATGTTTGGAGTGTCGCTTTATATGGAAGTGAAACTTGGACGATCGGAGTATCTGAGAAGAAAAGATTAGAAGCTTTTGAAATGTGGCGCTATAGGAGAATGTTAAAAATCAGATGGGTGGATAAAGTGACAAATGAAGAGGTATTGCGGCAAATAGATGAAGAAAGAAGCATTTGGAAAAATATAGTTAAAAGAAGAGACAGACTTATAGCCCACATACTAAGGCATCCTGGAATGGTCGCTTTAATATTGGAAGGACAGGTAGAAGGAAACAATTGTGTAGGCAGGCCACGTTTGGAATATGTAAAACAAATTGTTAGGGATGTAGGATGTAGGATGTAGAGGGTATACTGAAATGAAACGACTAGCACTAGATAGGGAATCTTGGAGAGCTGCATCAAACCAGTCAAATGACTGAAGACAAAAAAAAAGTATTTAAATCCGTGTAAAAATAACTGGCTTTACTAGGACTTGAACGCTGTAACTCTCGACTTTCCAAATCAGCTGATTTGGGAAGACGCACAGTAGAAGACCTAAGTACAAACTATTTAACTTTTTTTTCATAAAAAAAAACCCTGAAAAACCAGTGAAATTACAAAAAAGAAATCTAATATGAACAGACGATACGTGACCGGTAAAAAAACCAATCTCAAAATTAATACGAATGAAATAAATTTCGTTTGAAAGTCTCTCCAGTAAAAAATAATATTATAAAAAGTTTAAGATAAGAAAAAGAATCATAAATAAATAAGTTTTTAAATTGATTTTTAATTATTTTAAAATTATTTAATACAAAAAACATTACAAAAATAATTAATTATACAAAAGCCAATATTATAAATGTTTGGGAGTATTTAAAATCTACGAATAAAATATTAAACTAGTCGTAAATAAGTCAACTGAGAAAAAGGATTATTTTATTTTAACTACTAATTAATTTAAAAAATTTATTACACCGCAATCTCTTATTTTCGGATCACCGTATCTAAATACGGTGATCCGAAAAAAAACTTGCTTTGCAATTTGTTTCTTTTCTACCAGAACTCTTTCATTGTTTGATTAACTTAGTCTCTCCCTTTTTAGGGAAATTTTCTTACCTTTTACCAACTTTGTTTTTCCTGAAAACTCTTAAATTTTTTTATGTTTAATTTCTTTGGATAAGTTTTGATTTTTCGCAAAAAAGTTATTTTTAGTTTTTATTATAAAAAGATAATTAAAGATTATTTTTTTTAATCTTCTGTACATTTTTTAAAACGTCCGTTAAAGCGTAATTTCCTTTTTCTTAGAGTCCGTTCTATTTTTTCAAAATTTTGATATTTTAATTATTTTTATATTTAAGTTCTAAAATGTTTTAAAAGTTTTCTTTTCTTTTTTAATTATTAA
Source organism: Lycorma delicatula (assembly GCF_047948215.1). Classification (NCBI taxonomy): domain Eukaryota; kingdom Metazoa; phylum Arthropoda; class Insecta; order Hemiptera; family Fulgoridae; genus Lycorma; species Lycorma delicatula. Next base: position 173,901,145 of record NC_134459.1, on the reverse strand, counting down.
TCTAAACTTACAGAAGAAAATAAAGGTTTCTTTTTAATTATTTGAAAATACGGTTAGATTTTATCAAAATATTGTAAATCAGACCTAACATTCAAACGACAATGAAAAGATAACAATAAAATATAAATTTTAATCCTTATAATTTCCATAAAATGATTACGGTTTCGAAAAAATAAACTAACCGGTATTAGAAAAGAAAAAAAAAGCTTGTAAGAAACTGGTGTATTACAAAAATAAATTCTAACGATAAAGCTTATATGAAAGGCTGAATTGCACGGTTAAACAAAAGAACAGAAAAAAATCTCTGAGGTTAAACTAATATTTTTCTTTTAACGGAGATTATTAATATTATTATTATTATTATATATATATTTTTTTAAGCTTATATATATAAAAAAAAACTATATGCAACATAGCAACATAACTCTCTGAATAGGGATTATATTTTGTGGGTCGTGACGTTACTAGGGACGATGAGATTTTCTTTAGACACGCACAAAACAGTCATAGCTTTGTTGCTGATGGATGATCAAAAGCGCTGTTATTTGAATCAAATACTTAATCAACGGGTACGAATATAATCCTTATTGAATGAAGAAAAGAAAAAAAGCATTTACAAATATTTCTCAACCGTTTAGATATTTGTTTTTTTAATAAAATCAATTTTTTTTAATAATTTCTAAACTAAAATCGAAGTATTTTAAAATAAGCAGTTTGGATGAATCAACCAACCTTTATAACCAAATAATCAAATTCTATCCTGCAAATGCCATTTCAATTGATGAACAGAGTTATTTCTTTATCGTATCATTGTTACGGATTTAAAAAAAAAAATTTCTTTGAGAACCTTTCAAAGCGTTTTTATTTTCCACATTTAATTTTAATTAAAATATATATAATTATATTTAAGTAATTTTTGTAATCGATTTGAAAATTTAACGTCTTATTCATTGTCAACTAAATTAAACAATAGGGAAATTAGTCGTTAAAAATTAAATTAAAAGGTTTCGAATAAACGATGAGAAAAAACAATTTTCTTTCTTTGTTTAATAAATAATATCTATATATTAAATATAGAAGAACCAGAATTAAAACTACTTGTCCCGGCAAAAAAGCAAAAAAATACGTTTATTTATGAAAAACTTATCAACTTATGAATAAACAGAATTTATAAGCAATGATAAGAACTGCGTAGAAGAAAGATTATTTGAAAAAGGACAAAAAACAAAGTAGGCAAATTTAAACTTCTGAGGAAGATAGTAACACCAACTGCCTTCGAAAAAAAAAAGGAATTAAAAGTAGGGGATTCGTAAAATAGAAAAAGTTTATACCCTGACAGCGGATGTTTACAGTAAGATATTCTTAAGCTATAAAACCAAACTACGACATTACAAAAAAGTAATTTATCCAGAAGTCTTATATAATATATCTTATATAAAAAAATCTACAAAAATAATAAAAAACAATTTTTATTATGAAATAAGATGAAGAAAACCGTACGATTTCTGATGGTAAAATACTAGTTTCATCTCTGGAAAATTATTATTTTAGGGTTTATAAAGAGCAAATAAGTTGTTTAAAGTTTAACATTTTCTTCTTTTTTTTTAATTTACAACGTACCAATCGAATTATATAGAACACTAATGAGTTTTTATTCATCAAAAATTCAAATTTTTGTTAATATTGTTAAACCAATATTAAAAATCCGTTTAAATGATGTAACTCTGGTTACATAGGGCATCGACAGAGTACTACTTAGGAGGAAACTTAAACGGAACATTAAAGTATGTATACAAGTAAAGTATTAGTAAAAAATAATTAGTCTACTCCAGATAAAGGTTTCAAATGTGAGACCCACGATGACTATAATTCTTTACATTCTTGACCGATTTAAAACAAAATTATATGACTGCAATGACTTATATCCAGAAGTTATCTATCGTACGAAATTTTATAAAAATCGGTCGGTTAATCCAGTCAGAAAATATAAAGCAAAACGGATAACCGATAAAATTATTAAGACTTATTATCTCTCCGCCAAAATTAAATTTCCAAATACATAACACCAAAGTGACAGTAATGGAATAGTTTAATCGACAATCGTCAAAACGACAAAAAAACTGACTTTTTTGTTCTATTCGTATTCCTTTACGGAGATCTGAATAAGACCAGACGCTACCTAAAAATATTTTACGTACCTAAGGAGCACTAAATTAAGTTAAAAAAAATTTACGTTTGAATAACATTTTTAACATACGACCGATAAAATCTATTATCTCCCTGCTTCCTGGATAGTCTGTGCACGAAATTAAATGCAATATACAGAAATCAAGGATCAAAATTATATTCAAATCGATCCTTCTGATCAGGAGATATTTATTACAAAAAAACCAGCCAATACACATGCATGCACCCCTTCTGAAGTTTTCAATGCTAAAAATTATGTTTTTCGGTAAGACGGATAGGGCGGGGGGGGGGGTCATGAAAAGTATCATAACTATAAAACCGGGAAACTAAAACTTCCTAAAAATTTGTTTCTTTACTTATTTCATTATAAAAAATATAGGTAATGGAAAAATTACAGCTATAACTCGTTTATTTAAAAAGATTGTATTATTAATATATCGCGTAAAAATACATAATCACGGATTCAAATCTGGAACGTTATAGATAAAAAGAAGATAAAATAAAACTTCGTTTTTGAGATGTACAAAATTAGTTAAGATTCTGAACCAGTTTTAGTGCTGTAAGGAGAGGCCGCGCGCGCGCGCGCGCACACACACACACACAGATCCACTTTTGAACAATACGTAAGAATAATATTGGTATATAAATTATAATTACTTCTTTTTTGAAATAAATTTTTATAAGAACTATCGATGTTGAACCATTATTAAAGCCCCTAATTTCAGCATGATCGTGTATTTCATTAATTAAATTAATCTTATCTTTCCATTTATTAATACAAAAATGAAACTTTTAATATACTAATTAATTTTATTAATCGATTCTATAGACAAATGAAAAAATTTATAATCTATCATTGTTACTTTTCTTTTAAATCAGATAATTGGACTGTATGACCAGGCTTGATAAGTATGATACGAGATGTGTGAAAAAAGTAATGAGATTGGCAACACTGCGAGCGATCTGGAAACGCTGTGTCTACCGGTCTGTGCTAGACCGGTTTGTTCATCCCTCCCACATGCTCAGTACGAGTTTCAATTCCGTTTAGCCAACACATTATTTTTGACAGCGCCATCAGTGAAATTGTGTTTTTGTTGTGCGTTACGAAAATGGAGCATCGGAATTTAGAGCAACGTTGTGCGATCAAGTTTTGTATTAAACAACACAATGTTCCCCGTAGGCCTCTTACAGAACAGGCCTACAGGGAACACTGCTTATCAAGAGCGCAAGTTTTCCGCCGGAACAAATCATTTTTGGAAGGCCGAGAACACGTTGAAGATCAACCTCGGTCAGGGAGACCATCGACTTCAAAATCAGCCGAAAACGTTGAGCGTGTGAGGGTTCTTGTGAGATCAGATCGTCGTGTAATAATAAGGATGATGAGTGAACAGTTAAATTTAAACGCTTTCACCGTACATCAAATTTTGACAGACGATTTTGACATGCGAAATTGGTGCCGAGAAACCTCACAATGGAACAGAAGGAACGGAACGGAACGCAAAGATGGCGGGAGTTTCATTTCTCCCTTCGAGAACGCAGAGCCTGGACAATGTCCCTTGCTGCTGTATCTATCTACTATTAGGGCGTGTTTATGGGTTTATTTTAATGTCGGGTATGATTTTAATGGTTTCTTTTAGTTTTATGGACGGATTTTGTATAGCGTTCCGTGACCGTTCATATCCAGTGTTATCACACCCAATTCTGGGTCAGTCCGCAGGAGGCTACGCTTTTTAAAAACCCGTGCTCCCGACGTGATTCCCCTTCAGTCCGTCCACTGAAGTCCTTTCGGTGCTAACGCTTTATTGTCTAGCAGGAACACGCCACAAAGGGGCATTGGTTATTTGGAGGGAGCAATGCGCCCCCTTCTCCGGAGGAAGTCGCAATTGCTGATTTAATTTGATTTAATTGTAAGTTATGTAGGAAAAAGTTTAAGTAGAAGACAAATCAAAGATCAAAACCGTGCTGATTTGCTTTTTTGACAGCAGAGATATCGTGCATAAAGAATTTGTTTCTCCAGGAAAAACTGTCAACCAAGTGTTTTACAAAGGTGTCATTGTAAGTCTCAGGAAAAGAGTGATTCGCGTGAGACCAGACATTGCAGACAAGTGGATGCTTCACCATGACAATGCCCCGTGTCACACGGCCATTTCCATCAGGGAACTTTTGACCTCAAAACGCATTCCTACGGTTCCTCAACCCCCGTATTCATCTGATTTGAGTCCTTGTGACTTTGTCCTTTTCTCGAAATTGAAACGTGTCTTAAAAGGACGTCATTTTGGAACTCTGCAGAACATTCAAAAGGCTGTGACCGACCAGTTAAAAGGTATTTTTTTAATTTATATGTGTTTATTTAGTAACTTTATTTTTTAACTTGATTTCCTAAATTATATTGTATCATTCTTTACAATTTACAAAAATCTTATTAAAAAATTAAAAAATATTTTTCGAGAAAACTTTTTTTTAATTTTATATTAGAGGTAATACCTCTAAAATTAACAACCACTGTTGTTCAGCGATAGGAGTTCATAGAGAAGAGCAACAAACGATAATCGTTATAAATCGATTGTAATATTCCTCGACTAGGCAAAACCAAGCGAAATGATTCCTCATGCAAGGCTATTAAATTGGAAAGCTATGATATATTAGAGGAAATGCATTAAATTTACTAGTAGTTATCTTGAAGGCCGAACTTAAGTAGTAATAATCAATGAGAATAGTGGGCGATGTAACCCATTTATCTTACTTCAGGTTGTCTCACGAAACCATATACTGTCTCCTATTTTATTCCTAATATAAGTAAACGATCTGTTCCATCAAAAAATGTCGCTGTGTAGAAGTCATTTCTTTCCCAGATGATTTTGTATCGCTTTTGTCTTATAAAAATAAATAAAGTTTTTATATAGGTTCTAGATAATATATGGTGATACTTAAAAAATCATTAGATAATAATTTTAAACCTAAATAAAACAAATTTATTGGTTTTTTTCAAATAAGAGTGGAAGACCTGGTAGCTAAATATTTTAAAACTTCATATATCATACGTCTCGACATATACAGACAACTACAAATACCCAATATTAGAAAGAGTAAATAACAATGATTATTATTTAGGAATTAAGATGGAAAATTAAAATATTATACGTATTTTTTTCTGTAAAAAATTAAAATTTTTCTACTACAAATTGTTTAAATCAAATAAGATTTTAAATCTTAATCTTGGATACATTGACTATACGTTATGTGAAGTTTCCGGTTCAGTACGATATGAGTGTTTATTGAGGGGCTTTTGATTGAAAAATTATATTTTTTTCATAAGTAAATAATTAAATCTAATCTTATAAACCTCGTCTGAATACCGGTCGAATAATTTTTGAAAAACTTTTGGTTTTTACAATAAGACAATTATTCGAAGGTGAGTCAATCTGCACTTTTCGTTCTACAATCTATTTACACAAAGGTTCAAAGGGGTTCAAACCTGTACATCATTTTTACAACATCACCTTTCTTGTAGATACATTTGGTCTAGCGGTCCAGAAGCTTACGTATTTCTACCAAGAAGAAGGTTTTCGGTCGGTCGCGAAGCCACCTTTGCACCGTTTCTTGCACATTTAAGTCTGTGGAAAATCGACCACCTCGCAAAGCATCCTTGACCGCCCCAAACAAATGAAAATCGGAGGGAGGAAGATCTGAGCTGTAGGGACGGTGGTGTTCCAGTACCCCTCAAAATTCAACTTGATGGTTTGAACGGCATGGCGAGCCGTATGCGGGTTGGCTGCCTCGATGCCCATCTCGCACAGGCTTTACGGAAACCGAGCTCGTCGTGAATGATTTGATGGACAGAACCTTGACTGATGTTCAAAGAAGACGCTACCTCTTCGATGGTAACTCGCCTATTCGCCAGAATCATTTCTCGAGCTCGTTGAATCTTGTCCGTGATGGGGGTTCGCGGGCGTCCTGTTCCGTCATCGTGCGTCACCCTTCTCCAGGTACTTTTAAACTTCTCATTCCACGAAAAACACTAATAAAAAACTGTCCTAGTGTTGTGATGAAGTCTACGATGAACTTCAGCCTCTTTAACACCCTTCGACCAGAGAAATCGGATCCACTGTTCGTTGTTCCTCCTTGGTGCAAACCGCTAGTTGAGCGGACATGTTTACACTGTAATAGCCGCAAGTTAAATGACGCGATCGGTATCAAATTTCGCACACGTGGAGTCGTGCAACTCCTAGCACGCGTGCACAGAAGACATTATTACGACCGTGAAGGTGTGTTACGGCGTAGTGTTCATAATTTGAGACTCGCCATAGTATATAAAAAAATGAATTGAAATATATTTAAAAGGTACACATACTTCAATAATGATAAACCACTCTTAAGTTTTTAGGATAAATCACACTTATGAATAATTACGAGTATTATTATTCCTACCTTATAATTGTTGGCAAGCAATTAAATTAGTAATAAACTTATTAACGTGGTCTAAAAAAAAATAAACGGTTTTTTTTTGTAACCATATGAAAGATCCCAATAATGATGTACTGGTTTGTTTTTGTTTAACCTCCTACTGTAATTCAATATCGATTTTTTTTTGTTAACACAATTAAATGTCTACAATCTATACCTTGGTAACAATGAACAGTTGTACTGAACGTCTATAACTGACTTAAAGGAGACAGAGCCAACACAATAATTAACTCTTCTATTACGTTTTATTTTAGCTGGACACCGATAACAGCTATCGATGGATAATGATAAAATGAATTTTTTATAGCGTGTAACAAAATATCATGCCTGACCGGGCTTCGAAGCCGGAACTTTCGTATGAAACGCAGAGACACTACCACTTCCCCACGGAGATCGACAGACCATAAAAAATAAAAATTCTTGTTTAATTTTCAGTCGGTGCTGCAGCACTCCAATATTTAGGTCATTCATCACGCTTAAGAAATAAATTGGCAAAAACATCAAATTTTTAATTTGAAGCTACAACTTTCACCTAATCTTACATATCACCGTCAAAGATTGTTGTCAAATCCATTTTGACATACCGTCCTTAAAATAGTTTTTACATTTTAGTGCCTTTAATTTAAGAGTGATGTTTTAAATTTTTTTTACAAATATTTATTTATTTATGTGATTGTTTATCTTCATAAAATAAAGAACTATAACCAAAAAGTAGGCACCGGAATGTACCGATAACTGGCGGAAAATTCCGATTCGTTAGTATCGATTTCTAGAGTAAATATCTAATAATCACTTACGTTATGGTGCATGATAATGATAAGAATTACTGTCACCATATGATTGGTTAAAAAACAAAGAATACGATTGGTTGGAATTTTGTGCCTGATAATGATAAGTGTTACTCTCACCTTATGATTGGTTAAAAAACAACGAATACGATTGGTTGGAATTTTGTGCCTGATAATGATAAGAATTACTGAAAACCTTATGATTGGTTAATAAACAAAGAATACGATTGGTTGGAATTTCTTGCCTGATAATGATAATAATTCCTCTCACCTTATGATTGGTTAAAAATCAAAGAATACGATTGGTTGGAATTTCTTGCCTGATAATGATAAGAATTATTCTCACCTTATGATTGGTTAAAAAACAAAGAATACGATTGGTTGGAATTTTGTGCCTGATAATGATAAGAATTATTCTCACGTTATGATTGGTTAATAAACAAAGAATACGATTGGTTGGAACTTTGTGCCTGATAATGATAAGAATTACTCTCACCTTATGATTGGTTAAAAATCAAAGAATACAATTGGTTGGAATTTCTTGCCTCACCCCAAAAAAGAAATCTTAGTTTACTTTTTTCACGTATAGGTAATTATTTTCCCACTACATATTAGAATAAATAATAACCAATGCTAGGGAAATTATTACAACTTTGTTGTCAGTTTTTTCGTTTTAATTATTGAACGGCGCTTATATATTTATTATATTCAACAAAATTCATTTGTGTACAACGCTGAAAAAATGATGGCAAATTTTCAATTAGTCTTGCGGTTTTAGATTACTTCCAATATGGATTTAATTTTTCGCAAATATAAAACACACATAAAATATTATAATAACCGTTTAAATATTCAAATAAATTAAGTTTAGACTAATGAACTTAAAAATAAACATCAAGTAAAGATAATAAATCATGTAAATTTATTATTTCTAATTATTTATATTATAAGACATTATAATGAAATTTCATTAAGAAAAAATATCTAAAAATGCTTTAAAGAAAAAGGAAGAAAAAAGAAGAACTAAGGGGAAAAGCAATATTGAATGAAAGTAACAGCGAGCAAAGATAAATGATTTTTTAATTAGTTGATGTTAGCAGAATCCTCCCTTTTATCAAAATGTCGGGGCAGGAGATTAGTGGGAACATTATAAGGGGTTCTGTTTTCCCGTTCGGGATCTTATTTCTTAAGAGATGCCAGCAAGGCATCTATCTAGCGACCAGAAAATATTTTTGTCAGTAATTGAAAAACCGTATGTCCGTCCATTTTATCGTTTAAACGATGAAACTTCATCACTGAACAACAATAATGATAAAATAACAGTATCGTTCCGACCAGTGTAATTTGTTTCCAAAGATATTTTTAATTTCAAAACTATTATATCTGTATGAAATGACTATTTCTTTTTTTATTATCTTTTTAATGTACAAATTTTTTGTAGTTATTTTTAATGTGGAACTTTGCGTTTAAAAAATAATTTGAAAATTAAAATTGCAAAGTAAAAAAATATTTAAAAATAGAATTCAGAACAAAAAGATTCTTACTAAAATTCTTTTCTTTTCTTAGGATTGATACCACCACATAAGCTTGAAGCTTGTGTACGGGATATGGAAATATAATTTTGTTGCTTCTGAAAAATGCCACGCCTGACCGGGATTCGAACCCGGAACTTTCAAATGAAAAGTTGATAACTACGCAAATCACCTACCCAGTAACACAAAATTGTAAAGCAAATATTTTATTTAACGTACAACACATACTTTTTATAAACTATAAAGTAAGCCATTAAATGAGTACGCTAGAATCAAACATCACATGTTCCAAAAAAACAAAAATTTAAGTAACAGCGTTTTCCTTTACTAATCGTATCGTAAATTCGATTATGTTATAGGTTAGAATCAAAACTGGCTATTTCGTATGGAAAATAAAACATAAGGTAGACGATAACTGTCAAAACCAACAAATTCCATCGGAACATGTTAGTTTACACACCGGTTTCACGGTTAGGTTTCACACCGGTAGTATTCATTGTGCTACGCACCGGGTTGGTCTAGTGGTTAACGTGTCTTCCCAAATCAGCTGATTTGGAAGTCGAGAGTTACAGCGTTCAAGTCCTAGTAAAGCCAGTTATTTTTACGCGGATTTGAATACTAGATCGTGGATACCGGTGTTCTTTGGCGGTTGGGTTTCAATTAACCACACATCTCAGGAACGGTCGAACTGAGAATGTACAAGACTACACTTCATTTACACTCATACATATCATCCTCATTCATCCTCTGAAGTATTATCTGAACGGTAGTTACCGGAGGTTAAACAGGAAAAAGAAAGTATTCATTATGCTAATGAGTTATCGAGGTTATGTTGATTAGTTTCGTCTATTAAAAGTATTAATTTTACAATTTAACAATACCTAGAGCTATTTAGTTAATAATGAACTGTACCTCTGCACATTGTCAAAACTAACCAGTTCCAAACTTAATTCATAAATAAAATGTATACTACAGAGAAACTGACCGTTTTTATTACAGAATTGAGACTTTCAGCGCAAATTACATTAGAATAGTGTAATTTTATATTTAATTTGCTTTAGGAAGTGCATAAATTATTTTTTTACGATCTTTGTTTAATTACGTTTTTTAAACACATGATGCTTGGATTCTAGCGAATTCAATCTTAGTCAGAATGGTATTACAGAGAAAAAATTGATCAACTGTAAAAGATAAATCCAAGAAAAAAAAAATAAATTGTTTGTTCTGAACTGTGTGTACATATACATCATATAAATTACATCAGGAATGAACAGATATACCCGTTCCTGATGTGAAAGGAATAAGATAAAAAAGAAACTACTCCAGCATTCTCCGGAATGGATTAAAAGAAACCTCGGGTCAGAACAAAATCACAAAATGCATAGTTAGCTAAATATAAAAAATAAAATTGATATTATATAGTCCATATAAATAACTTAAAAAAAATAAATAAATAAATTAAAAACAACAGAATAATTCATAATAGGCTTTAATGAAAACTTATTTCAGGATATATCCATAAATGGGATGAAAAAAATTCAGGTTTTTTTAAAAGAATTCTTAATTATTAATGTTTAAAATTGTTATTGAAAGAATTAATCTGTTATTTAAAAATTAAAATCATTTAATTAGTATTATTTAAAAATCATCGACGTAGAAATACTCTTTCCGAACGAGAAAATCTATAATTGTACTTTACATAAATTGCTGGAAAGATTCTTTAAACGGTTCGTAATTTATTATACATGGTAACAGAAACATAAATAGACCCTTTCGTAAGCTGAAATATTGTGTAGTGTTGTACGTAAATAGTTCTGTTGTATGATTTAATAGAAGTAGATTTTGTGATTTATTAAAAATAAATGACTATAATTTTAAAATTAAATTTTATTATCCCTGGTACAGAATGTTTTCACATAAATTAAATTAAAATGATAGCGATTTTTTTTCAACTTTCACATAACATCTTTATATAAAACTATATAATTTTTATAATGCTAGTAAACAAGGAAGCGAGATATAAGTAGCCCGTGAATACATAATTTTTTTTCCTAATGTGTACGTTGGAATCTGTTCAACTATTGAACAATAAGCAACCATTCCCCAAGGGCCGATGAGATGAGTATAATATGGACGACGTGTCAATGAGAGGAAGTCTTGTACAGACTCAAGCCGATCATTCCTGACCACCGAAGTAACCGGTATCCACTGTCTAGTACTCAAATCCGTATAAAAACAACCAACAACTGATTTGTGACGACGAGTTAACCACTAGACCGACCCGGTGGGCAAATAGGTAATAGAAAAAACTCACGTGTTGCAAAAGCATCACGCGAGAACCAACCGACCGACTGCTTTCAAATTTTCAGGATACACTTGTGTTATCTCAGGGAAGATTTTAAGCCGTAGATTGAGGCCGTAAGCTCCCTTCGGGGTGAAGTTGTGAATATTTCCTCGTTAAAAGTCTGTGAACTTTAGTTTTTACTAATATTCTGTCTTTTGTAATTTAGTTTTTTTTTTAGGTAGTTGAAACCTTAACTGTTACTTATCAGGTATTATTCTCATAACAACGAGGATAACGAACACAGCGGGAATCCTGCTAATATATATATTAGCAGGATGTCTCCAATGTATCTAATTCGAGACTATTTATTTTTTGGTGGGATACAACACCACCACAATTTCCCAACAGCCCCCACGAACCTCAAAAATTTCGAATGAAAAGTGTGGAACAAGAATATCATTTTGAAGGGAACTGAAAAAAAAATTGTGACGTAAATAACTTCAGGCTACGATAACCCTAACCGAAATGGAAGTCATTTAATATTTTTCACTTTCAAAAGTGGCCTACAGCACCCTAATAGTGCTCTCATCCGAAAAATAGATCGTCTTTTTGTAGAAGCATTTGATAAATTTTTCTTTTAGAGTTTTCCTGTGGAGTAGTTATTTAAAAGGTAACGCAGAGAACTAACACAAAGGCAAAGCTAGGATATCAAAAGTTTTTAATGCCCTTTAAAATGATATAACACAACCCTATCCTTTTCATTTAAAATTTTTAAATTGCGCTTCATAAGGATTCCCTTCGTGCTTAGAACTGCTTACCTGTATTAAATATACATTCATCATGTACACACACACACACACACACACTCTCTCACACGCACACACGAGACAGACGTTTCATAAATATCAATAAAATGATAATAAAAACATAGTTTATTAAAGTTATCTGGTAACTTCTCCATGTTAAATTTTCTATATTCGTGTTCCTTTTTCTCATCTCTCTATTACTCGACAACCTTGAATTCTTGTGAATATCCTTTTGGAACTTTTCTAATCTACTGAATTTTTTCCAGACATATAATGAGAAAATCCGAATGGAAAAATATTTTTGTCAACGTTCCCCTTAGGATTACAAATTTTGTTCGTTTAAGTTAAATTATTTGCAAAGGATTTTTGTGCTGAAAAATTCAGTAGATGTATTTCTACCCTGGAAAATTACTGTCAAAATTCAGACAACTTTCTTGCGCCAATCCTGAGAAAAATAAATATTTGTACTAAAAAAACAGATTTCGGAAAATTGAGTCTAAAAAAGTACGCGTTTTATAATTAATCATACCGCTAAAACATTCCTGCTCCATTTGATGTATTATTTCACTTCTCCATCAGCACTGGTTTTCGTTGATTTCTCTTGATTTCTTTTATTTATTTAGGCATCTTGCGCTTCCCTTTTTGCACCTAAAATATGTCGGTTGTGGTGTTCCTTCAACGCTTTTATAGTCTTTACTTCCGGATTCAAACCAAGTTTTTGGATACTCTAGCACGCCCAGCATTTTCTTCGTTAAAACTTATTTCTGAATCACGCACTCCAAATGAGAGTGTTGTCAGTCCAACAAATACCGTTTTAGAGATACGCGTCTACACGATACGGTTGAACGCCTAATTAGGGTTGGTTTTGTGTCAGTCCATGCAAATATTTTGCTAAGAGCTCTAGATCAGCCTAACATTTGAATACTGGTTTGACTGATGTAGCTGCTGCCTGAGGCATGGGGTTTTTGTGTGAATATAGTTTTCCTTATTTTATCTTTTTGCATTTACACCAAGTTTGATCCCCGGAAGGGCAGAGGTTATGTAATGGTTTTTTTTCGGTTGATGTACGGTGAAATTATCTCGTCCAAACAGCCTTCATCTTATCTGCACTAGACAGATTTTGCCTGATAACATTAACATAACACAAATGTAAATTGTTTATTTCTTTTTCAAACAATCTACCTTTACTTCTAATTTTTTCCCATCTGGTAATTTAACATTTTTATTTTTATTTTTGGAATGTAACTTCCTCAACCAGGACTCCATCCTCTTTTGAATATGGCCTATACGTTCTAATTTTTGTATTCTTTCAGTAAGCAGTGCCATTTGGAGCTGCTTTAACCACAAATGCAAAGCCCTTGCTGCCTCAATCTCCAAGGTAAAATTAGAGAAATCACAATCAAATTTCAAATTTCTTCCTTGAAAATAAATTTTTACAGATCTATTTATCATCAAAGAAATTTTTTTCGGTCATTTCAACATTTATTTCTTATAATTCAATATATTTCTTAAGTAAAAACGTCAAAATCCCAAAATCGATTTTTTTGAAATTTTTATAACACCATATGTTTAAAAAAAAAAAATTAACAATTTTAATTAAAATAATAAAAAAATATAAAATTAAAGTTTTCAAAAGGCATTATCTAAGCTAAAATAATTAACGGTTGATTAACAAATTAATGGCCAATACGTCCTGAACAACGTATTAAAGCTTATTTATTTTTTAGATTTTGTACGGTGGCCGACTGAAAGTTTTCCTCGGAAAATATAGTTGCAGTTTTCCTTTTTTTAATTTAATTTATTTAATCATTTTGCAGAAAACTATCGAAGTAAAATAAGTTTCCAAATCAGTCTTCTAAGTGATTTTTACTGAAGAGTAGCGCATCATAAAATACACGAATATTCTTCAAGTCAAGATATAAAATGTTAAGATTTTACTATTTTCTTATGTTTCAAGTAGTAAAATTTACAAAAGAACGGACAAATTAATGAAGACATCTACAGCAGATTAGCAGAAGCAAATAGAGTTTTAACGTAAAAAATAAATTTACTCGTATTAATATCAAATGAAGACCAACGAATTGTAAATTGTTGATAATATTGCTATAGAATGTACCACTTTATGATAGTGAAACACGGACAACACGCAAACCGTAAAAGAAGAAATAGAGACCTTTAAAAATGTGATGTCGCATTGCAGAAAGATGTTGAAAATTAAGTGAGGTTTTTTAATGAAATTTAGTTAAATAGGAGAAGAAAAAAGTTGGAAGAATTTTGTTAAGAGACTGGTTACTATTAAAACTGAAGAAGAAGAAAACATAAGATTGGAAAACGAATGAAACAATAACTGAAAATCTACGGCGTAGTAAATATAATGAGGTTAAACGATTAACATAGAACAGAAAGAAATGGAGAATAGCATCAAACCAGTCAAACTGACAAACGATTTTAAAATAGTAATAATAAAAATTAATATAAATATAATTTAAGAATTATCTTACCCAAAAGTACTTATGATATGATGTAATTCTTCAAAGTAATTACCTAGAAAAAACAGAATAATTAATTGTATTACACATACAAACAACAAAACAAATAAAATGCATGCAAAAAAATACATATATATATATATATATATATAAACCACGACCGGTCTCCGTGGCGGAGTGTAACGACAGCCTTTCATCTGGAAATCCACCGGGTTGGTCTACTGGTGAACGCGTCTTCCCAAATCAGCTCATTTGGAAGCCGAGAGTTCCAGCGTTCAAGTCCTAGTAAAGGCAGTTACTTTTATACGGATTTGAAAACTAGAAAATATTTAAATACTTGATAACGGTCTTCTTTGGTGGTTGGGTTTCAATTAACCACACATCTCAGGAACGGTCGAACTGACACTACACAAGACTACACTTCATTTACATTCATACACATCAACCTCATTCATCCTCTGAAGTAATATCTGAACGGTAATTCCTGGAGGCTAAACAGTAAAAGAAAGAAACCCTTTCATCTGGAGGTTCCGAGTTCGAATCCCGGTCAGGCAACATATTTTTCATAAACTACAATTTTCTATTTTTGTATTCCCATATACAAGTTTCTTCGGTGAATTATAATTCGTCAAAAAATAAATTATAAATGTAATAAAACAATGTAATTATTTTATTTTAAAACAAAATACAATTAATTGTGATAGTTGAGTTTTTCTTGAAGGTTTTCCGCGATGCAGTGTCTCGTGAATCGCTTATAGATAGATGTAATCGTAAAAAAGATGTTTTGAGTGTTTTACAAATACACTTGTAAAACATAAAGCGTAAATAAAGCTTTCTGTAATCCATTCATATACAAATTCACAAAGAATTACATAAAGATATGTACGATGCAAATTTAACAGGAAAATATAACTGGTGATTGCTGATCGGTGGATAAACAGTACGAAAGAGGGAGAAGGACGATCAGAATACGGATTGGTTAATCGTATAACCGATGGAGATTATCAAAAGTACATACACGATTTTTACTTCACTTTATTTACTATATTAAAAAAAATTAATTTTAATATTTAAGTACGTGTATATTAATTAAAATTAATTAATTTTTATTTTTAAATATAATTATATTATAACATAATCATATTATCTACGATCTATTCGTTCGGAAAAATGAATAAATGTGGTTAATTTTTATAAATGATTTGAAGGAGAAAAGCGTAACAAAAATTATATCCTATACAAGAATTATCTTCCTAGAAGTCATAAATTAAAAAAAAGGCAGCAGGATGTAAACGTTGAATACCATAATTATTGGTCTGAAAGTTAATCGTGTCAGAAAAATTGAATCTTCAACGTACCTTGAAATAAACCCTGATATCGCTTCTGCGACTGTAGATACATTAAAGTCTTTATGTATCTTGTTATTTTTATACACCTTAATAAACTAGGTCAATCTACGATGATGCGTAAAACTTTGGAATAAAGTCATAAGGTATGCAAGTTAGATTTAACCGATTTTCTCAAAACTTGGATTCCGTAAATCCAGATCGGTTTAAGGAAATACATTTTAGAAATAATAATTTTATTCCAAATTACAAGATTTTTTTTAAAATAATTTTGTTCAGAAATAATTTTTGAGTTTCTATTTAGAATCTGAAACATTTGACGTATTTCATCAATCAATTATTTCATTTTTGTTGAAATATGAATTTTCCACGCCTGTCTTTTGTCAATCGTGCGTCTCAAGGTATTTTAACGAATCCGATTTAGTATTTGAACGTTTTAAAAGTAACAATCAGACAGACATCAAGAGAGAGAATTTAATAAGCGCACGTTTATTTCCGTTACGCTTTTACATATATCGACTTCAGCCCCGGTTTAATATCATTTAATTGTTCTAGAAGATTCTCTGCGACGCAGTGTCTCGTGAATCGCTTTTCCAGAGATATAATTGGAAAAAAGAGCAGATATTTTAGTATTAAAAAAAAATAGGAATAACGGAGGGGCGCATAGAGTACGGGAACGAGGAACACCTCCCGTACTCTTTAGAAACACCTGGATTTATGGAAAATAATTCAGACGATTCAATCCGGAATTTAACCAAGAATACCTATTATTAAAAAAAAATAAAAATTAAAAAAAAAGTCCAACAATGATAAAATGCTGCTAAGTCGCATGCAATTTGATTTTAAAATTAATTAATCAGTCCTTAAAAACACCTAAAGAATAAATTTCAGCTTACATAAATAAGTCAAAAATACAAAATCGGATGAACAAGCAGCGGATAACAAAACCAAGTAACACATTGCGCTAAGCAAAGTTTTAATAGACTGTATTAAAAAGTATGTATATAAAGTAAATTACATTAATAATAATGTAGAAGGAATACCAAAGATAGAAATATAAATAAAAAAATAATTAGTTAAAAAAAAGTATCATATCGTGGCTTTTTTTAAAGTGAAATGATTTTAATATGACTGCTTTACATAAAACCGATTATAAAAACTTTTTTTCATTAAAATCTAGTTTATATATGTAAACCATTACTTAAAATTGAACTCTAAAAAGTAAACCTGTCATAATTTTAATTTTGAAAAGGTTCACAGTAAAATACAGTTGGCATTTTGATATTAAGACGTGCATACATATTTTAACTAATTATAATTATTACCATTTAACAACTGATAAAAAACAAAAGGACTTTTCTTAATACAATAAATACAAGTATCAAGAGAGTCAAGCCAATCGTTTATGATTTTGGGGATAAAAAAAAAAATATTCAAGATAAGATAATTCATTGTGAAGCAGAAAAATCATTAAATATAATCTAGTTAACATTGACAGACGCAATTTAAAAGGTAAATCAAACAGGTTGCATCATGGATTGAACGCAAATTTGGCTAACTCAATTTCTGGCTAACCCAGTTCTTAACGAAGGACTGGGTCTTCAGGTCATATCTACTCGGGAGGAGGAGGAGGGCTATCACTTAAGAGTGCCTATATTTCGCAGACTATGACTTCCCAGGTGTTCTTGAAGGTTCTCCGCGATGCAGTGTCTCGTGAATTGCTTTTCCAGAGATGTAATCGAAAAAAGAGCAAATATTTAAGTATTCGAAGACATAGGTATATCATAGGTGCGCATAGAAAACGAGATCGAGGATAGATTTATCCCTTGAGAAACGCCTGGATTTAGGGAAAATAATTCAGACGATTCAGTCTGGAATTAAACCAAAAAATTACTATTATTAAAAATTGGTATTTTATATGGAAATACCTATTTTCGATAGGTATTTCCATATGTGGTCGGTAGAAAGAGGCATCTGCGAACAACTAACTGGACCCTTGATGTAAACACGATTGTATCGACAATGCTATTTGGAGTCGACAAATTCAGGACTGTGTCAGAATATATAACAACGATACTGCAGCACAAAGGCAGGGACGTCGAGAAAACGAGGGGCTAATGGACACCCTCCTGTGGAGTTATCGTTCGTCCGGGCTTATCGAGATGGGCGGCGACGATGAGATACGAGGACTCCGTCGCCCTAGAGCTTTAAGACCGAGACCCGGCTGGGGCCTCCTCGGAAGACCCGGTTAGAGGCAGTCAGCTGTTATAAGACTGAGACCTGGTGTGGGCCCCCTTTGTGAGATACTCACTTTGGAGGCAAGGCATTAAGACCGAGTCCCGACCCCTAAGATGGGGGTTCAGGAATAATATAGTGGGCCTAGAAACCTTGCCCTAGGAGTTAGAGGCAGGCACTGAAACGATCCGTTAGAGTGGACAATGTGTGCGTTACAGTGATCTATGCTGTGCTTCACGGTGAATCCAGCCAAGGGTGGCAGGGAAACAAGCTAAAACAAAAAAAAAACATTTCCAAGATAAAAATGTGTGGAGAAAAATCAGCAAACCATTCCAAATAAAAAGAGGTATGAAACAAGGAAATGGATCGCTTCTAATCCTATTCTAGTTTTAGAGAAAATCATTAAACTCTTCTAGAAAAAGAATAACTAAAGTATTAAAACCGGAAAAAATTAAAAATCAGTTGCCTTGCTTTTGCAGATGATTTAACATTTTTAAAGAAATAAGAAGCCATAGTTTTCCAAATTATTTACCTAAACAAAACAGCATAAAAGCACGCTTGCAAATTGTCTTTTTAAAACAGAAATCATGAGAAACGTCAAAGATTATCTCAGAAAAGACCAAGAATGCCAATAAAGACAAAGAGTGGAAAAATAAATGTTAAAAAAAATATAAGCATTTTGTTTTTTAATAATTATTTTATTCTGAGTTTTTTATTGTTTCCATAACTTTACCGTTCAATATACTAGTAATCTAGATAGGATACTATTTTTTAATAGGTATAGATACCGCGCATAGATTCTCACCTGTCATACTCAGTCATTAACAGCGATGCAATGAAACGCATACCGGCAACATACAACGTGCAGGCAGGTGCTAGCCGCGATTCATTCCTGCTTCCTTTTTGCCGAACACGTTTTTCGCTTACATCTAGAGAACGATGAATTATTTGAAAAAACCACAAGACGTAAAAAGTGTTTCTTTTTTTAACTTTTTATAGAATGCTATCATTAAAATTTGAAAATGGCATAAATTGTAAATTTGTCACCCGATGTAGCACCTCCTTTTTCAGTTAAGATAATTTAAGATAGCTTATGTAACTTCCAGACCGAAGATCTATTACAACCCAAAATTCGGTTGTAATTGGCTGGATCTGTGAAGCAACAGAAGGGAACAAACATACAACATAAAAGTTAAAAACATTAACACTTTGAATTACGTAATCGAGAAAAAATTAAGAATATTTTTTTTAAATGCAAAATTGAGGCACTATTATACTGCAGTTTGCTCGGTGATCTTACACGGAATAGAAACAACCAATCTGAATGGTCTAAAACATCTCCTCAAAATCGTAAGGAGAATCTATGATCCCAGAAAAAAAGGGTACACATTAAATTCAATTAAAAAACCCTCAATAATTCCACTGGTACAAAATAATTAATAAATCCTAACTCATTTATTCAGCACTTATGTTCGTTTTATGATTAGCATAATCATAATTATAGATAATCCTTTTCCTTTAAGCAATTATTATCGTATTGTACATCATAGATTTCCACTTAACACTCTGATTGGCGTTAACAATTATTTTTAGTTAAGCATGTCTAAAGGTAAAACGATTAATTTATTTATATTTAAATGATCATTTTACGATTTTTATTTAGTACTGAAACGAAAGAGAATAAAACGGTATTATAAAGATAAGCTGATAAAAATTTGTAACGAAAGACGATTGCATGAAGATAAACAGAAAAGAAAAAAAGTTACTGACTAAAAAAAAAAAAAATAATAGTAAAAGAAGGTGATTCAGTTTGTCTAAAGCTATAACGGTTGAGGAGTAATTCAATAGAAATCCTGGAGAAGCAAATCGAATTTAGTTCCTCTTTTAGCAAAGTCGAAAGAAGCCAGAACACTAACTCAAGTATTTGAGTGACAGCCAGTTGAGGCAACGAAGGATTTATTGGCCACAATACCGTAGCCAGTAAAAACAGGAGGTGAAGAAGAGAGAAAAAAAAGAAACAGACGAAATCGAAGAGTATTCTTCATAGCAAATCGCCAAGTTAAAAGAAATAAATAAATAAAAATTACAGTTCGATGTAGTCTTACAAAACCGGAAGACAAATGATTGGCATTTTAGTCTGTATACGCATCCCTTTCACTCTCTCCTCATCGCTCTTTTATACCCCATCCGCCCACACCCCACCGTCATTTCCCACCAATAAACTCCTTACGTTAGTAGATTCCTTTTCATCCAGATGCTCAACACATGTCCTTGTCTACTAATAAACATCCTTTTTGAAGTCTATACTATATTTGTAATTCACTTTTTCATCTCGGCATGATGCTTTAACATAATCGTTCTTACAAGCTTACTTATTTACATAAACATATTTACAGAATAAAAAACAAAGTCGTAAAATATGTTATGATTAAGAGATTATATGGTTCTACGCACTTTTAATATTGCAAACATTTACCAGACTCTTTTTATAAACAAAAAAGTTACAGTTTTTATAATATAATTTAATAACATTACTATAAAAGAAAAAAAAATCAAATAACATACAAAAAGATTTACAAAATATAAAAAAATTAAAAATATATACCATTACTTTACCGGCGAATATACATATAATAATTATATATTAAAGGGAAAAGTATGATAACCATGTCAAAAATGGGGTATCATGATTTTTTTTTTGAAATCTCATCATTTTAGGTTCCAGCTAGTTCATCTAGAACCAAAAATATATGTATTTATGTATGTGTCTGTGTCGTACTGCTTTTGGTCTTAAATCTCACGATTGAAAGAACCTTTTTTTTTTCAAATTTGATTCAAATATTTCTGTGTACGGTGCATCGATCATATTAATTGTTTTTCAATTTTCTTCAGCAATATTTCGGAGAATATTAAAGAAAATTTGTTACCTAAAATACATATATAAAAAGATCAAAAAACGTTTTTCGAAAGAATAAACCCCCATCTCCTAAAATAAAAAAAATATACGTTTTTTGTTAATTTGGTCTATCTCCCTTCGGTTTAAATATTTCTAAAAAGTATTTGAAAGTTTATTGTTCCTCATATATAAAGCTACCAAAAAATGTCAATTTTTTTTTAAATTATAGATCTCGGACCTAAAATGCAGAAACGTTTATTTGGAAAACCATTTTTTTGTTGTTGTTATTTTAGCCTTTCTTGAAGATGGTGTTTAGATTTAGAGAAGACTTTACTTGAACAAATTTATAAAGCTTAACCTATATATAAATATTTTTAGAAAAAAATCCTTTCTTAAAATTTATTCCCTACCTTTAAAATATTATTCTAATTTTTGATTCTCTTATAATTATACTTTAATTTTTAACTTAATTTTTGTTATTAATCAGAAAAGTACTAGCAAACCTTTGCCAGCTAATATATATATATATATATATATATAAGCTGGCAAACAGAAAAAGAGAAAGAGAGAGAGAGAGAGAGAGAGAGAGAGAGAGTATGGGAGGGAGAGAGTGTTTGTATATACTCATTTTAAGTGTGCAAAACCTGGGATGTAAATTAATCACGCAACAAAAAAACAATGCATGAGAAATTTTCCTAAATTTTTGAATAACGCACCCGGTTGGTCTAGCGGTAAAATCAGCTGTTTAACAGCTTTTATACAGATTATTTTATTACTTTTATAAGGATCTGAATATTTTACAGTTGACAGATGTACTTTGTTGTTTGGGGTTCATCAATTAATCAATCACACTTCCCAGGAATGTTCAGTCTGTACAATATTACACCTCCTTTAATAGTCGTACATACCATCCTCCTTTCAAAGGGCCGTAGAGGGGTTGCTTACTGTTCACAAGATGAACGGATGGCAACAAATATATATATATATAAAACGAATACAATATAAAAGAATATATATAATATTTGAGCGCCTTATAAATATTTTATCGGTTGTTTGAAATCTCTAGAATTTTTTTCACCTAGAGTGTGGGTGCAATCTTTACGCCATTTATTATGCATATGAAAAAATTGGCAAAACATCAAATTTTTTATTTGAAACTATGACTTTCACATAATCTTACATATCACCACCAAAGCTTGTTGCCAAATTCATTTGGAATACAATCCAAAATTTTTTTTTACATTTTAGTGCGTTTAATTTAAGAGTGGTGTTTTAAACACTTTTTTACATATTTTTTATTTATTTATTCGACTATTTTACTTTATAAAAAAAATGAACAATAACCAAAAATCCGACACCGGAATGTACCAATTATTAGTGGAAAATCCCGATTCGTTAGTATCAATTTCTATAATTAAATTTCTAATTACCCTTTTGTTATATCAATTTTCACATTCAAAAAAATATATTTTTACACAAAAGGTAATCAATTTTGGATACCTAATAAACCCATTCCGAGACCCCGCCCGCCAGGGCAACCCTCCCGGAGGGCCTAGCTGCGGAGGCGTGCCATAGGCACGCCCTGCAGCTAGTATAAACAGAAAATAAATTTAATTGTTAAATAGAAAAATAAATTATACCCCTTTTAATTATCTCATTTAATTTATGTTTAGTAAATTTTTTGAGCAAGGAATTATTATTATACACAGTAATTATACAAATTA
This sequence comes from Lycorma delicatula, assembly GCF_047948215.1. Classification (NCBI taxonomy): domain Eukaryota; kingdom Metazoa; phylum Arthropoda; class Insecta; order Hemiptera; family Fulgoridae; genus Lycorma; species Lycorma delicatula. The sequence continues at coordinate 173,878,394 of NC_134459.1, read as the reverse complement.
AAATAACGAAAAATCGATCTTGTGCAGAAATGTGCAAGAATTTTTTGTTTTCTTATTACAGTTTCCTTTTTAATTCGTTACATTATATTTTTCTATAATACTTTAATTTTAAGTATTAATATTATGGATTTTATTTTATTCTTTAAATACTAAAATGTTTTGAAATTTTTCTTCCTATATTCCCTATTTACCTTACACTTACATGATAATTTCAAATGAGTTTTGTTACAGTTTGTATTTCCACATGCAGCCATTCTTATTTCCTACAATTGTTTCGGAAGTAAACTTCTACAACAATCCCCAATCGCTTTTCCACTAATTCCTTTAACCGGATTCTAAACATTTTTGAAAAATCATCGTACAAAAACATTTCTAATTTGTTGCCGTCAATTCAATTCAATAAAATTTCTGCGGTTTCTTTCAATCGGTTTTAGAATTCAGGTCGGCGACAGGTCGGTGTATTGAAAAATAACCTAATGCAGCGAGGATGACATTTTATAGCTTTCAGTGTTGCTCTTTTTAAGTATCACGTCAATACACTTCTTTTCTGTCGTTAGTTGTGCTAAGGTTATGTACAGGGTTATCATAAAAGAATGGTGCGGTTTTGAACATGGTTTAAATTACAACAGAATTACTTACAGTTTATGTTTTTTATTTTTCAAATTTGTCGTTTCAAACATTTTTTCATATAATTAATAAATTTCAATATGTGCGCCCTTAGTCGCTCGACAAATGTCCAAACGATACTCGACTTCTCTCCAAACATTGGTTAACATTTCTTCGTTAATGGTTGTCATTGCTTCATTAATCCTGTTTTTTAAGCGGTTTAGGTCGCGAATTTTTTGCGTATAAACAACGCTTTTGATGTACCCCCACAAGAAAAAATCGCAAGGTGTCAGGTCTGGACTCCTTGGAGGCCAAAGTACTGGTCCTTGGCGGCCTATCCATCGATCTCCAAATTTTTCGTTCAAAGCGTCCGTGACCGATGCATTGAAGTGCGGGGGAGCACCATCTTGTTGGAAATGAAGTCGATGAATGTTTTCGAGTTCATCCGGCTGAGGAAAGCAATAATCGGTTAACGTGTCAAGATACACGACTCCATTAATTGTTTTTTCAGCAAAGAAGAAAGGCCCTATTACAAGATTTTTCATCACACCACACCAAACATTAACTTTAGGCGAATCGCGTTGTTTCTCAATAATTACGTGTGGGTTTTCAGAGCCCCATATTCTGAATTGTGTCTGTTAACGCATCCATTCGCATGGAATATAGCTTCGTCTGTAAAAATTATACCGTCTAAAAATGATTCGTTTTCACTTATTCTGTCCGACATTTCAACAACGAAATTGTAACGTTTTACACCATCACCAAGTTTCAATTCCTGCATTATCTGGATTTTATAAGCGTGTAATTACAGTTTTTTATGTAAAACTTTGTGAACTGTTGATTTTGGAATACCTAATTCGACGCTTCGACGGGGGATGGACTTCCCAGGACTTCTAATTGCCGATCGTCTAATTAGTTCAACCGTTTCGTCTGATACACTTGGTCTGCCGGTTGATTTCTGTTTCTTAACCGATCCGGCTTCTTCGAATCGTTTGAACCGACGTGTTATGTAATTTTTGTGTGGATCTCTTCCGAATTCACGTCAAAACGCACGTTGAACTAAAATTACGGATTTTAATTCGGCCATCAATAAAACATATTTTGCTTTGTCTTTATCCTCTTTTTTCCTGTTTAGCCTCCGGTAACTACCGTTAAGATAATTCTTCAGAGGATGAATGAGGATGATATGTATGAGTGTAAATGAAGTGTAGTCTTGTACATTCTCAGTTCGACCGTTCCTGAGATGTGTGGTTAATTGAAACCCAACCACCAAAGAACACCGGTATCCACGATCTAGTATTCAAATCCGTGTAAAAATGTCTGGCTTTACTAGGACTTTGTTTTTATCCAAGAACATAGTACCTCACTAAACTCACCGCAACAACAATACAAGAACTGACGTTGTGGTTACAACTGCTGAAAAACAAACTTTAGGGTTGGAGGCTTTCAGGGATACCAATATAACATCTAGAAATTTCCCTACAATCTTCTTATGAATTACTGAAACCGCACCATTCTTTTATGATAACTCTGTATTTATATTATTGACAGAGTCCTGCATTAGAAAGTTAAGAAAAATAAATTCGTCTCTTAAAGATAAAATGGAAAAATCTGTGGAGATATTTTATGGATCGTATAGCCGATCCGTATTCCACGTAAGAATCTCATAATTAAATAAATGTAATTAATTATTAAATTTAAAATAAGATTCGGTATTATAAATCCTTATATACTTTGACAATAATTTAATAAAATACAATATTATAAATTAAATAATTTAAATTAGTAATTACTAAATAGCAATTGTTTTACTCAGCGATTCTGAAACCGATTTGAATCTACGGAATCCAACCGCAGGGTACGATATGCGAGTTAAATCGAAATCATACAACAAACTATTCAGAAATATAATAGAAGCGCCGTAGTTTGCAAAAAAAAACACTGAAATACTAGATTATCTGGGATTGTCAATCGTTCGTGAGGAAGTACGACAATCGGTACAAAATACAGAATGAAACTGAACAAACCTGTGAACCAGCTTCTGAATAACAACGAAGACTTTAAGCGCCTAAAGCGACTGCATACATTAGATCTGAAGTTCTCCGAGATTCGAGGTGAGTCAGCTACCCTAGAGTGTTGTGCATAGTCAAAATTCTTCTTTTCGTTTCGCCACTTACTTTTTTCTTCCTTTGATTTCTTTCACCGTTTCTTTGTGCGACTGATAAGACTATTTTTCAGTGTTTTCTTTACTTTTTGTGTTCTGAACTTTGGACTTATCAATGCTGTTCGGACTTATCTTTAATATACTTATTTATTTATACCGTATAAGATATGTATAAAAATACAGTTCTTTGAGGGATTTCAATAGCATACAGAGGGATCTCTCTGCATGTCATTTTTTTTCAATCAAATTTAGTTATTGTTCCGGTAAATTGGAATCGATTGTATTCCAAAACCCGATTAAACATTGAGGTAAAAAAAAAAAATCGGTTATCATTAAATCCTTATTTACAATTACTAATATAATTTACGTTTTATATTTATGTTTAATTCCCTTTACGAATCATTAGCAACAAGTAATTATTTTAATTAAGTATATAAATATATATATATTAAAACGGTTAATAATATTATAAATAAATTGTTTGTTAAAAAAAAAACTATTGTTAGAAAATGTCAGATTGTTTTTACTTTTACTATTGGTGATAAAAAAAAAACAAACAAAACAGTTCATCCTCGAATTTTTAAAACGATGTTGGTGGTCTTAGAAACACTTATCTATCCACCTTCACCCAGAAGCGAAACCGCCTATTATAATGGAAAGAAGACATTAATATTCTCTAATACAGTTTAACCTTATATACATGTAAATATAGTATACTGTCCTCTTTTATAACAACAGGTGCATGTGGTGTGTGTGTGTATATATATATATATATATAGTTTGACTGATAATAAAATAAAGCCAAAGGCTATTTTTTAAATTGACCCTTCAATTATGATAAACATATCTGTACCTTATCTTATATATACTATGTTAAATATATTGCATAACCCTATTAATTTATTTTGCAGGTTATTTATTAAATATATATAAATATACATAATAATTACGTATTAACTAGAGGTAATTATTTTTAATTACTTTTGAATATATTACACTAAAACAAGAAAAAGAATTCCAGCTGCAGAGATAATAAAACTTTTATTGAAAAATCATTCTTAGGATACGTTTTATGTTAATTAGACTGTATTATCTAAACTATTAAATCTTATATAGATGTTTATAGCGTAAAATTTAAGAACTACTGGCCCAATTTTTTTGTTAACACATTACAACATATCTATTATATTTTCTGATTATAATAAAGGCGATTTATATCTCAATAATTTATTTAATGACTTCCCGTCTCTCATTAAAGTAAAAAAGATTTTTTTTATAATCTTTGTTTAAGGATGCGTTTATATTATTTTTTTTTCTTTCTCTTCTTATACTTTTTAAATAAAATTGTCCGTAGTGATTCTTATTTTCTTTCAAACATTTTCTTTCTTATTTTCTTAAGCACTTTCTTTTATTAAATAGTAATGCCCATTAATTTCTTATTTTTAACCCCCATCTTTTTAATTTTCCAATTACAGCTCTATATGGCAGCTATAACGAGAAACTGTAGAGATCGATCGTAACTTTCTGAGTATCGGTTTCTGGGAAATTTCAACGTTTCAAGATTAAAAAATAAAAAATAGAAATTACCGAAAAATGTATGTGCGTGTATTGGCGTATATTTTGATTAATATCTACGGACTAGTTCAACATAAATTCTTCAAAACTCGCTCTAAAATGCTCTAAATATGGGTTAAAAGGCATTAATTTTTTTTTGGACAAACATAAAAAAAAAAATAGCAAGAGGAGTTTCCAGCATTTTGAATTTCTGTAAAGCGGTCGTAGAGCAGCGAACTTGAATATAACGAACGTAGTTTCTTAAGTTATTTAAAATTTCAAAAGTTTTATGTCACTCGGACTTAGCAGTGAGGGGATATTCAACATTATTTTTAAATAGATTTTCTCTAGTATCTCGAAAACTCGTCGACTAAAAAAGTTGAAATTTGGCACAAAGTTTGGCCGATTTTCAACTCTTATTGGTCAACTCTAATGACCAATTTTCTTATCTAGACGATTTTCAACTCTTATCGTCTAAGAGGACATAAAGCATCCGTATTTTTATTTATTTTTTTTTGAAATTATAATTTTTTAGCCTTGCTGAATAAACAAGACCGAAGATACCTTTTTGCACCACAACACTTATCAAGTAAATAATTACTCCAATAAATATACACATTTATGTGCTAAAGATCAAGGGGCTGGGAGTCGAATGGGTTCCGTACTTAATACGCCATTTTTTTAAACTTTAATTTTTAAGGTGGAATATAAAACCGTATCTAGTATTAATCTAGACGACGTGAGAAATTTTAAAAAAGACCTTTTAAAAATTTTAAAAAGTAGAACTGTACAAGTTCTACTCGACTGCGATTATCTGTTCACCGCTTTTTATTAATTTCGATATTCCTGATAAACGATAAATACTCTCATTTTTTATTTAGAATTCACGGAAAACATCTTGAAAACAGATAGCATCGATTGAATCTGAAAAAAATTTCGTGTATAAAATGGCAAATAACAAAGTGCTTTCGTAAAAAAATATAATACCTAACGCTGAAATAATCTCTGGGTTCAGTGAAAATGGTTTTTATTAGAAAATATACTTATTTGCCTAATTTTTTTTAATTTGTCAAATATGCAATAATTAATTAATCCAATTAATTTGTCAGCTACAATAACTGGAATTTCTTATTCAATGTATTTGAAAAAAAAATGATTTCTGTTGTATTTTTTATCTTTGATTTTATGATTTTGTTATTTATAGTACTAGTAAGTTAATTAGTGTTAATTCTAGAATATAAATGTATTTTTTTCTTTTATTTATTCAAGTTATCAATTTTCTTTCGGTTTTAATTATTCATTCATTTTCATAACTTGCATAAAACTGCTCTGTAATTTAATTTTTATATCTTTTATTCATACATATTCCTCGAAATTACGTTCATGTTTCTTTATGCTCATAAAAAAAAAAATAGGTTTTCAGTATTACTCGTGCAAAATATTTTTACGGTCAGTATTTAAATTTTAAATACCATGAAGATTAAAAATTATAAAAACAAGCTTTTTATTTAAATATTGCTCAGAAGATTTTGATTTAAAACTGAATCATTCAAATATTACCTCAAACCTAAATGCAGTGAATTCACTTTAATTTTTCTACAGTCGGGATCAAAAAAATCTGATGTGAACACCACATGACTTCCATGTACGCCTATTAAATTACATATACACATTTTTTGCTGCGCTTCATTTAAATTTATTTAATTTGAAAAGTCAAATAAGATCCTCCAATTCTTTAATAAAGTGGACAGTTACACAATCGCTAAAATATTATATTTTATTAACATCAAATATTTACACAATTATTAATCCAACAATTTTAAATGAAATATTAGGATAGAGTAAAACTCCCTTTATTACTCATTATAGTAGATCAGTATTATTTATATCTTCGCGAGTTGCTGGTTAACAGAAGTTACAAATTTCTGTTGTGTCGTGTAAATAAAATTTAATAATAATTAAACAATTCCGTTTAGTGAACTCCTGTATACCGCTTAAAAATGTTAATTTCGACCTTATGGTGTAAAATATTCAATTTTTATTACTGGATTATTTGATGAATAATCAAAAATGAAAAAGAAACAATCATACAGGAAAAATAAAATAACATAAAAAATATATCTCAAAAAAAAAAGATAAGAAGATGAATATGAAGGGGAAGAAAATGTTAAGAACAAGGGAAGAATAAAACTATTAAGAAAAGATGATAAATATCAACAGGAAGAAAATGTTGCAAACCAAAAAATAAAAGTAAACAGGAAGAAAATGTTGCAAACAAAGAAAGAATAAAAAGATTAAGAGAGTATGATGAATATAAAGAGAAAATTTCAAAAATTACAGAACGTGTGCACAAATCAAGATCTCAAGAATTATATTAAACCAAAGAGCGATTAAATGATCGGCAACAAATAAACAAAATGATGATCAACTCCGATTTACGGAGAATGCTGTCCGACAATATCAGAGGGTAATGAACTAAAAGATAAGAATTTTTTACAATTTATTAAAGATCGGGTATGTATGCCTCACTGTGTATGTTGTTCTTCTGCGAGTCTACTTTTTAGTCACTCTGAAGTTAATTTTAATGTAGATAAAGTTAAACAGAAATTCCAGAATAATTAATCAAATTAAACAGCAATTTAACTAGAAAATACAAAAATAATACGATTTTATTTTTTCTAGGGGTTGAAAAAATGGTATTTCTAGGGGAAGACAAAAAAGAATCATACCTCCCTCCATGCCCCAAAAAGCATGATGGAATCATGCTTCCTCCCTGCCTAATAGGCACGGTATCGAATCGGTTTAAATGGTCGTTAGTCCTCTAAACATTATCTAAAATTTTTGTTTGAAACAATTTTTGATATGACCAACCCTTACGGCAAAAAATGACCAAAATTTTGCAGGAATGGGTAAGATGAAGCTTGTCGTATGCTAAACATGTGAAACCTTTTTTCACATGCAACCGTTGTCGTATTGAGTAAATTTGAAGTTTTTCTTAACTTCAAGGTAGAAATCTTTTTTATGCCCTATTTAGCAGCGGTGAAATCTTCCTCCGCCTTCCGGCGTGCCAAAAGGGACTTTTGAATCTTGACGTTTTATAATCCATCTCTCGAACCGAAAAACACTAAAACTCCATGTAAAATTACGGAAGGATGAATTTTGGCCTGTTTGATAAATATTTCCGGACTGCCTGAACATTAAATCATGAAATTTGGCTCAAATATTTCTATGTACGGGCCATTAAATTGTATCTATGGATGGAGGGGTGTGGTTAAATATTTACAGTCGTTTTAGAATGTCAACTTTCTTTTAGGAAATTAATTTTGTAGGAAATTAAAATTCGGTACAACCGTATTACTAGTTATTAATGATAGAGAAATAGATCGGACCTATAGGTGGAGATATAAATTACCCAACTGTTTTTTTATACGTATTTCTTATAAAATTATTTTTATACGTTTCCAAAACGGATTAATAAAAACTTACGAAATTCAGAAAAAATATTTGTCTACATAAGTTGTAACTTCTGTTAAATTTTTACCCCCCATCGGCAATGACGTAAGGCCATATAAAAAATAATTGTTTTTTTTATGTTTTGCTTAATATTTCTAGACTAAATGAATTACTATGAAACACCAAATTAGGCGAAAATATTTTTGCGCGTCAGATCTTAATTGTACTAAGCCACTTTAAACTACTACAGACAAACTAGTTGAGACGGCACCCGATTTCACTTTTCAGACATTTTTTTTCTATTTCATTAAATGCATTTTAATTAAAACGCGAAATTTAATTGAAATATTTCCTTATAATGGATTTATTAAACAGGATATTAGTTTTATTGATTTTGGAGGTCAATCGGGCAAAATGAGTAAAATACAACCCAAATTAAAAAGAAAAAATTTCACGTCTAAAAATGTGAACTACTATAGTAAATTATAGATATCTATCGATCAATAGGAATTATCTGATCGATTTTAAGTAATTCATCATTAATATTTAAAAATCCTTTGGGGTAATGAAATAAAAAACTGTGCAGGACGAAGCCATAAAGGTTATGCAACTCCATTTTGGCTTTAATAAGTTATTTTAATTTTTTTATTAAAAAAAAAAGAAGAAAGATTAGATTAATATATTAGTAAATTAATTCAGTAAGAATGGAGTAAAATTCATTTTATAATATTTTAAGACCAGATAGTGCGAGAATAAAATAATAACAAAGATAAAAATTAATCGTCTTCTAAAAAAAAAAGTCAGGTACAAATCAGTTTATTTGTAAAAAATTCTAAACTAGTAGTTTTTACGGAAGAGATAACGCTGTCAAAGATAAGAAAGATGAAAGGTTTCACCCACCACTCGAGTAGAAGACAGCAAGAGAACAACAAGAAGAAAAGTAAGCGCGTAGGAGCAGTAAGAGAACAGAATAAAGGGGAACATATAAGAGAGAACAAGTGTGTGTGTGCGTGTGTGTGTGTGAAGTAAGGTAGTGAGACGGCAGGTGAATGTGATAGGTTGGGAAGCGCTTATTTGATTCTTGGGATCAATAGCATACGAACGCACACGCGCGAGAATGTAGAAATACGCACACAAGCACACATATATAAGTATCAAAGTTTCTGAACCCGTGAAGGATGCACGAAATATGAGAGGCCGTTCTGTGTGTTCCAACACCGATGTCGATCCCTTACGTTACGATTCTATTGCAATTCTACCTGTTCTAATAAAATAATAAAAACAATTAAACATCTGTATGTAATTTAATATTCTAATTAAAACTAATACCATTTTGTTTTTTTTATTTTAAATAATTTTACGGTTATCACAAAAATTGAAGAAAATGATTTCACATTAAAATAAAAACGGTTAATTCTAACAACTAATTTTCGTTTTCAAAATGGTAAAAATTGAAAAAAAATTAATATTTGATAATTGAAATTTAAAAAGTGGATATAATGTTAACAGAACGAAGAGATAATTAGAAGACCTGTAAATGAATATACTACGGATGTAAGTACTAAAATAATCTTTAAAGAGATGACCGGTTATAAAATATATTATATTTTTTATATATTTTTCAAATACCTTTTTACTTCCTTGAACAAAGTAAATGAAGTATTGTGATCGCTAAAGATTTAGGTTTTCAGATTTTAACGGAAATATCCATTTTGACCATCCCTGAATCCATTTTGATTAGTTGACATCTGTACGTACGTATGTATCTCGCATAACTCAAAAACGATTAGCCGTAGGATGACGAAAATTTGTATTTAGGACTGTTATAACATCTAGTTGTGCACCTCCGTTTTTGATTGCAATCGACTGAATTTTGGCAAGACAAAAATTTGGATTTTTGACTTTTTCTTAACTGCAATAATAAGCCCTAACTGAGAGCTTTCAAAGATATATCGTAAGTGGTACTTATTTTCATCGGTTCCAGAGTTATAACAAAATGAAATTTTAATTAATGAAATATTTGGATCTTAGAAGCCGAAGGGGCACATCGGTTCGAATCAGATTTCATCTTTTTTTTTTTAACTTTTTTTTTAATTTAAATATATTGATTTATTAATAATTATTAACCTCTGATTGTAAAACAAGTTTTACGATAAATAATAATTCAGTAATAATAATAATAATAATGAAAATTAAAAAATATCAAAAGTTATTAATGAAATAAAATTTTATTTCATATATAATTTAATAGACGTATAATAAAGTCATGTGGTGCCCACATCAGATTTTTTCATTAAAAATTTGAATTATTATCAAGCGTTTCGCCTCAAACATATCATTTTTTTTTTAAACTTGACCTCATCGGTACTACATGCTTCAATTAAATATTAGATCCTGGATACTTAATAGCATCCCTTACAGCCTGATGATTACACAACACCTGAAATATCTTTGAATCCTAAAAATTGAGGGTATATGAAGCAAGATAGAATGCCAACGAATAAATTAATTTCAATGAATTAGGATTCCGTAGATAGATCACTGAAGTTATGACAGCTAGACTTAGTTCGTTATAGGCGCTTTTATTTTCTAATAACATAGCAGTAATAGAAGTCGGATTTGTTCTGTTTTGTCAATTTTGTGATTTTATGATAATTTACGTTAATAATAAGGTTTCTTTAATTTAATATCATCGTTAATTAAATAATGTTAAAAATAACTTTTAAATCCCAGTAAAAATAATTGTAATACTGGGTGGCCCAAAAATTACTCGACCGTAAAAAACATTCGAATAACTTAATTTCAAATCTTTTTCTCCAGATTGTTGAAGTGTAATTCTTGGGAATTAATTATGGAGAAATTCACGATCTTGCAAAGCCTGAAAATAATCGAATTTAATCTACAAACTTAACGACCGATTGAGCTAACGAAGAAAACTTACACTCGTCAACGCAAAACCATCTAAATAAGCGATACTTAACTTTTTGAGGCGGTTTGATATACAAGAATCTGTGAGTGATTTAACAAATTCCGGGGACCACGTTCAAGGTCACATGTCACATATTCAGCGTGTACATCGTTGCACGGAAATTATCCTCCAATATCAATCCGAAGGCGATCTCAGCAGCTGTGAATGTCCGGAACATCGCTACACAGAATTTAAAGGACTCTAAACGTCTACCCGTATAAGGTTCAGCTAGAGCAAAAACTAAAGCCTGCAGATTATCGTGCACGATTTACTTTCGTTGTTCAGATCTAAGAATTGGCAAGGAATAAAGCCGATTTTATTTTCGACCTATGAGTGACGGACCCACTTCTACGTAAACGGATTCGTTAACAAACAGAATATTCCAATTCCGGGGACGGAAGCGCCAAGAATATTCCATCGATGTGAATTACCCCCTCGCCCGTAAAAGTAACAATTCGGTGTCGTGTAAATGCGGAAAGAATTCTTTATCCTTACTTCTTTGAAGATAAGATAGAAAACACACTAATCGTTACCGGAGAAAGGTATCGGATATATCGGGCGATTTCGTGCGTCACGAAGACTAGGACATATCAAAGGTACGGGGCAGCAAGACGGTGCTACAGCTCGCCCCACAATTAAAATGTTAAGTCAAATTTACGGGAGAAGGATAATTTCACAAAACTCTGAAATTACTTGACCGTCACAGTCACCTGACTGTGACGGTCAAGTAACTGTGACGGTCTTAAGCCTTCCACAGACCTCTTTCTGCACAGCTACTTAAACGATAGAGTATTACTTAAAGATCCTCGAACTAAATGAACAACATGCGTTATTGAAGGAATAATAAAAAAAAAAACATAATGCAAGTCATGGTATACGCCTCAGAAAGAGCGCGTCATTGTGAAGAACCAAACGACAGATATTTAAAGGAAGCAATTTTAAAACTAGATAAAATCTATTTCCATCATACGTTTGTAAAAGCATATGAAGGAATTAAAAATGAAGAATTTATTTTATTTTAAAACGGACTATTGACTTTTGACTACTATCTTGGATTTAAATTCTGGGTCGTACAAAATCGATAAAACGGGTGATTAGCGATGATTTTAATCAATAAACTACTTGTGGTTTCTTAAGTAAAAGTAAGAAAAAAATACAATCGCTGTTTTATATAAAAAAATTTTAAAAAAAACGACATAAGTAATAATATTTACATAATATTCTTTTTTTCTTTCTTTTCAGTTATTAAAAATATTTTCTAACTTTTAATAAATCGTTATCATGTACTCGTCTGCTGCGGATGAGGGCCGCCAACATATTATACATACAAATAGAGCAGTATCGTAAACGTGTGGGTAGCAATAACGTTAGTACAGCAAAGGAATGAGTCGATAGGGGGAGTAAAAGAACGACGGGAGGGGGAGAACAGAGAGATACCAAGAATTACTTCATCATGAGAGCGAGAGCAGTCTGCCCGATCTTGGATCGAGGGCGCCACCACTCAATTACGACAAAAGAGACCTCTAGCCTCTGTTAATTATGCTGCAATTTGCTTGATGATATTAATTTCGTAGAGCGGTTGTGACAAAGCCGGTTCAATTAACAATCTCAGTAACAAAGACATTGAATTTAGTTAAAGTATCGTTACAGAGATCCACTAGTAATTATAACGCTACACATTCATTAATATAACTAACCCTCATCTCGGATCTACGGTAAATTGGAAAACATTTGATATTAGTCATTTACTACTGCAAACCACAAGTTGATAGCACGTATTTAATATAATTATAGCGCTTGAAAAATAGTGAAAAATTAACTAAGATTAATAAAAAAAAACGTAGCCTTTTTGAAGTCGGTGAAAATAATTAGTTATTTTAATAATTTCATCGCTTTTATTTCAGAAAACCATCGCAAGTAAATATATATAAAAGAAAAACACATATATCAATCGAAAACTAATGTACAGAAATATCAAAAACGGTTAGCTTTCTCGTACGGAAAGTTTAAAGTTCTAGAGACGGTTATATTTTATCGCTAACTACTCCTTTATACTGTCCAACCGTCGGATTATAATCGATAACTTTTGAGCTAGTGAGAAACACAGATGACTTGCCACAAAACGATCTCTGGATTTAACAAGTTAACAAGTATATTCATTATACGAATAAAATGAATGCTACTGCATGTAGAAAAAGCGATGTCTAGAATATTACAGGAGTTTATCGAAATCGAACACCAGATTAAATGTTCACTTTCTCGGCTATATAGTTATATTGTATAGCTGTATGAAGTATTCTATATTATGGAAAGTACGTTAATCGGCTAAAATTTTTCACGTCAGGGTTGTTGCAAAACTTGACCTTTTGTGACCCCTAACAAAACCAGAAAACACTAATTTAGTTAAAAAAAGAAAAATTCCGAAAGTATATATGTATGTTGACCTGTTTTTATTTGACACTCCAGACCGTATGGACGAAAACAAATTAAACTCGGTACAATGATTTCTGTATTTGAGGCACAGATGTAATTTCGTACTGGATGTAGGAAAAATAGGACCGAAAGGTCCAGACCTCAAAACTTTACTCAAAGTGCGGATAGAATTTTTCACCGTTATTTAATATCCCGTAGATAGTTACGATACTATCAGATGACGTTCGATTTATTGGAACATCGATAAAAAGGCTTCGAAAAAACAATTTCTTCTTTTTTTATCGTTTCTGAAAGTCATATTCTTGTATAACTGATGATTCCATCGCGTTAACATGTCCATGTATTTGGGCGATCTCATTTAATGGTAGAAAATAGAAAGTATAATCTACATTTTTTCGTCTGCTGGATAAACCGATTTTTATAAATTTTGCACGATAACTTTTGAATACGGTACACTGGCGTCATTGAATTTTTATTAGTTGCAATTGGTCATAGAAATAGAGATATAGGGTTACTATAAGTCCCGTATTTGCGTAGTTGCGTAACGTATGAAAATGGCAAGACTTTCCGTACTGAATGTGACAGTTAGATACTCGGGTGAACCAATTTTTTTTTTTTTTTTTTAATTTCTTGGTTCGAAATAAAGGAAGTATTGTGATCGAGAAAAAGTTTGATTAGAATTTCAACGGAAATATACATTTTGACCATCCCTGAATTCATTTTGATTAGTTTCGACGTGACGTATGTACGTAAGTTTTGGATTTAGGACTGTTCCAACAACAACTAGTTGTGCACCTCTTTAGATTGCAATCAACTGAACTTAAAGTGTCCGAAAAAGCCTAAATCCAAAAAAATTTGGATTTAGGACTTTTTCTTAACTGCAATAATAAGCCCTCATTGACAGATTTTAAAGATATATCATGAGTAGTACTTATTTTCATTGGTTCCAGAGTTGTAGCCAAATGAATTTTTAATTAATGAAATATTTGGATCTTACAACGGAAGGCACATCGGTTCAAATCGGACTTCATTACCTTTTTTAACTTTTTTTTTTATTTATTTAATTTTCATTTTTTTTTTTTTATTTCAATATATTGATTTATTAATAATTATTATTAACCCGTGATTGTTAAAAATTTACAATAAATAATAATTCAATCATAACAATAAAAAAATATGAAAAAAATCAGAAGTTATTAGCAAAATAAAATTTTACGTACTTTTAAAAATGTGTTTATGTAATTTAACAGGCATTATTAGATATTTGTATAAGTAATAGATTTGGTAAAACATCTGATTATTAAATACTAATTGAAAAATATAATTTAGAATCGTAATATTATATATTACTTCTAAGATATTTATAATGAAGATATAAATGAAGAAATATTATATATTATATTATATATATAGTTCAATTTCTGTTCAATTTTATTGAGTTATTCTGGAATTTCTGTTTAATTTTATCTGTATTAATGTTAATTACAGAGTGACTGAAAAATTGACCATCTCAAGAACAAGACATACTCTGAGGCATACATGCCCGATTTTTAACCAATTGTAAAATATTCTTATCTTTTATTTCATTACTTCTCTGTTATTGTCTGACAATATTCTCCCTAAGTCGGAGTTGATCATCATTTCGTTCATTTGTTTTTTTTTTGTTGCAAATAATTTAATCGCTCTTTGATTTGATATAATTCTTCTGATCTTAATTTGTGTACGCGTTCTCTAGTTTTCAAATTTTCTCTCTTTTTATATTCATCATCTTCTGTTAATCTTTTTATTCTTTCCTTGGCTTTAACATTTCTTCCTCTTTATATTATCATCTTCACTCTTTTTTTTGGTTTTAACATTTTCTAATCTAGTAATACGAATAATAAAGTGACTTTTACTCTTATCACAATTTCAAGTAAGATTGTTGGATTAATAATTGTATAAATATTTAACGTTAATAAAATCTAATATTTCAGCAATTGTGTAACTGTCCACTTTATTAAAAAATTGATAGATCGTACCTCACTTTGAAATGAAATAAGTTTAAATTAAGTGCAGCAAAAAATTTTTACATGTATTTTAACAGGCGTACAAGGAAGTCATGTGGTGTCCACATAGGATTTTTTTATAACTTTCATAATAAAAGACATATTAATCCGTCAAATTTATTTAATTTTTAATTAAATATAAATTTAATATAATAAATATAATTTAATATAACTATATTTTAACGTAAATAATGAAAATAGTAACAATCGATTCACCGCCTAAATGATATTAGAAGGCTTTAATACAAAGCGTTTACTTCAGAAAATAGCATTAATAACACAAAGGTGAACAGAGGAAAACTAGGTACAAAGAATTTCCCTAGAGAAGAGTACTAGGTTTATGTCGTACCTTGGTCAAAATAATGATTAAAATTTAACGTGGATTTTGAATGAAATTTTCGACATCCATTACTTATAATAATCTAACGCACTTTCAAAAACATTATTTATTATTTAACGCTTTTAGAATGAACCAAAACATTAAAATGAACGATAAATCAAAATTAGAGTATAAAAAGTTGCATTTAAAATAAAAATATTCTAATTTCAAAATCGTAACCGGAATTAAATCAAATGAATAACCAATTAATAAAATAATAACTATCTTTAAACATAATAAACAAATCAAAATTATTTCTGGTTACGAGAAAGACCGTATTGATTATCTTGCTGTTTTTATTTTAATAAACTACTGAAATATTTTCTTCTCATCAATTTATTTAAAATTCAATTAAAATATTTTCTTTTATAGAAACACTAGTACTCTTGTCGTAGTAATAATTAAATATTTTACAAAAAAGGTCCTGAATTTTCGGCAATCCCTTCAACGTGTACATAAACGTATACGCGAATAACTTTTATTAAATCCTTGTAAATTATGAAATATTTTATAGTTATTTTTTAAATTTAATTTTCATTTATTTACATTAACATTATCTCATAAGAAATTAACGTGGACTTTAATTACGTATATTTTTTTAATAACCAATTGTGTATTCTGATGCTGCTTTGATCAAGGTTTTACCATAGTTTCCCAGGATTTATCCAGACAAACGTGTGTAATCTAATCGTATATAATGTATTATTACCCATCGATAAGAATAAATAAAAAAACTTATTTAATTATTTAAAGTGGTTTGGCTATAAGAAATTAGCCCATTTTGCCATTAATATAGATTAAAAAAAATAAAATGGAACTCTTGTTATATTAAAATCTTTAGAAAGTGATGACTTTGTTTCTATACTATTTGGTCACCGAATTTAAATCCTGTTGACCCGCTTAATGAATTTATTTGTACTTATCTTGTGTTATGTAAAAGAACGAACGACGAATCGATAGAGGGGTAGTGAAATGTACACTATGATGGGCGATTCCTCCATTCCCGGTTATAGATCGATAGATATATTTTATCGACTTTTCGAAGTAAGTACGGAATTACTTTTGGTCGCATCGTTTAAGTGTGAGAAGGGGGTGAAAATGAATTTTCTTTACGTTTTGAAGTATTAGGAGTACGAAAATATCATTCCACTTAAAATTTAATTTCCATACATACATACATATATATAAATATATACTGTTGCGTGTTACCGGTTCTTTCAGGATACTGAGAGACTAACAAGCTAAAAATTTCTTATAAATACATTTTATTACTCTAGAGACAAATAAACAAAATAAATAATAAAAATAATAATGGCGATAAAGATAATAATAACAATAGGTATATATAACATACAAAATAGTAATTCAAATAAAAAGGACAAGATTTAACGCCAGCCAAATAATAAATACCAGAATACAGTCCAATTTACTAAAAATGTTATAAATGACCGCTAAGATAGAATTAACGACAAGATAAGATTAGAGAGTCTAAAGTTCATACAATTCACTTTCTGAGAATATTATAACGTTTACTGTTTAAAATGGAACTACACTACACTTTATGAATGTATAGAATACTGTCACTTTCACTACAGTTAGCCGATAACTTACCAAACAACTTCCTGCATTTACGCTGTTCGCAATGGAATACTCATGACGTACTCTTCAATCGTTGTTACCACACGCTTACTGATATCGCCGTCACCGCAACCGCGTCGAACACGGGTTTGCGAAATTACTTTGTTATCGCTTATTATCACGATCGCGCTGAACACGGTCTGATAGAATTACCGACTGTTATCTCTTGTTATCACGACTACGCCGAACCCGGATTCGCAGAACTACTGACTGTTACCGCTGGTCCCTGGCAGTATTTACATCCCCTGGCCTGTAAAACCAATACCAGACTCGTTATTTTAATTGTTGAAACGTAGTAATTTTCATCATCCTCAACCTTACGTTTATCTATAAATTCTTATTCCGGTCCGGTAACCATTCTGGTCGAACAATAGCTTTTGGAGGTGCCATTTTCTGTATTACAAAGAACAGATTGTTAGAAGAACCCGTTACTCTGAGAAAATAATTCCTTTTAGTTCCTTCTGGATTCATCTTTTCATTATTAGTTTCTCTTTCTTCCTTCAAATCTGAAGAAATCCGTTACCCTGACCCGTTATATCGATCCTCTTATAATACAAACGCCTACGTATAACATTTTGTGGTTCGAAAATCTCCAAAACTACAAGGTCAATTTCATTGAAATTTAGATATGCTGTAGTAGTGTATCTGAAGTCGTGCGTATAAACATTTGATGAAGATTGGTCGAGTCGTTCTCTAGTTACATACAATTTAAGGTCGATAAAATTTGAGAGGGGCAAGATAGAAGCGTTGTTCGTTATGATGCTGCGACTTGGAACGTTGAAGTTTCTTTATCTGCGCGGCATCTGTTATTAGCAATATTAAACCGTATTATAAAATATTAAAACCAAATTGAATTAACGATAAGTTGGTCTTATTGAGCACAACTGCACAAGATTTTTTTTATCTTAATAATAATTGGAAATTACACTTTTACTTCTAAATTAAAAAAAAATCCATTCAAAAAATTGGTAATTTATTTCTAATATACTGATGAATAATAAATTACAAAAAAGTGCTAAAGAGAAGAAAAATAAATTTTTGTCGGATATAAATTTAAAAAAAAATGCATTTTATAAATGATTTTACGTTAAAAATGATGATCATTTAAATATTCAGAAAAAATACAAACCAACTGACAAATAAATCATAAAAAAATATTAGTTTAAAACTACCAGAAAAGGTGTGTTTTTTAATTACGTTAAAATAGTTAAAAGTAAAAAATTAACAACAGTCATAATTATAGATAAATAATAAAAAGTAAGTTATATGAAACATTAAATAAATATGTTATATAATTTATGGAAGGAAACAGATGGTTGAGGTTATGTAATGACTTCCAATTAGCCATTAAAACCGACAAATGTTATTTTCACTCGTTTTATTTTAAATAGAAAAAAACCGCAAATAAAATAAAATCTAAAAATTAAATAAATAGAGAGATAAAAGGATGAAAATATAAGGTTATTAAAAAGAAAAAAAAACAGAGTTTTAAAAACAAATCAGATACTCTATTTTAAATAAAATTGAATGCGGTTACGCAATAAGAAAACTTTTTTTATCAACAGATCTACCCGTGTTTTTTGTTCAAATAAAAAAAAAAGTTTACAAAAGTTTATCTTGTCGTTTATAAATTTTTCTAATATAAATTATATACAGGAGATATATATTTTTGTTAATTTCTTGTAATATTAATTTACTCGTGCATCGTATACCTAATAAATAATTTTATATTTGCGATCGCGTCATTATTAATCAAAATATACTACGATTTAAAACAAATGTAATAATAATAATAATAATAATAATAATAAAAGAAAAAATGAAATGTCAAAATAATCTGTCGTTACAAACAAGTTACAAGATGGAAAGCCATTCGATATTCAATAGATAAGGTTAGAAAACTTATTTCCGGTCCATTTTTTTTTTTTTTGGCTGATGAATTAATTCATCACAGAAGTTTACACGAAAGCTTGTAGTGGGGATAATAGAAATGGGAATTATGTACCGTATGAAAAATTACACACCTGTTCGGGATTCGAACCCTGGACCGCCGAATGAAGGGCCGTGACGCTACCGCTACGCCACAGAATTCGGCATTTGTTAACGTACATAGAACCGTTCTGAAAATATGTTATTTCTTTCATAATTAATAAAAATTAAAATTTTTATAGTCGAATGTGGGAACCTCTGTACTTAACATATTTTATTTTTTTTGAAAAAAGAAATTTTATACGGATATTTCGAGTGATTTTTTTTAAAGTTGAATTTTTAAATTAGTAGATAAAAAAGTATAATTAATATATTAAAAAACGCATAAAATTATTTAAACAGTAAGTAAAAATATATTTGTATTAAAGTAAGAAAAACAACTCGTGTTGTAGAAGAGTCTTAAAATAAATAACTGGTAAACTGTACCGGCAGACACAGTGCATGCTGGCTCCTTATAAAAAGGTGCGTAATTTTAAGATTCCTTGATCTCCACAATTAAAAAAACAGCGTATTAATTATTCATATTATTATAAAATTAGATTTTTACGTACAATTCCCACGATACGATCTACCTATCGCATTTAACAAGCAGAACCTGAAATTTAAAAACATCGGAAGCGTTGAAGACGATTGCTAACATAAAACTAAAAGTGATTGTATATTTTAAACCAAACAAATTACCGATTAATTAATAAAGAACTCTAAAATATCAAATACACAGGCTTCCGTTAAGCTAAAAATATCCAAAACCGATTTACAAAATAATCTAAAGGAATTGGGTTTCGGCCAAAATTACATCATTCTCTTTATGAGGGTTTAATTTTCCGTTATGAAGCATATCCTTATTTCTATAGTTCATCGATACGGTCAAGTATGACTCAAACCGAATGGCCGATACACCATCAAAACTTTTTATTTGTCCGATGAAGGTCCTAAAGTTCATCGATCGGAACGGTCAAAATTAAGGAGCATTGGGACGCTCCTCAACAGAAATGTAATAGACAATTCATATCTTGAATTGTTATTCCAGAGCGATTAAAAAATCCTGCGTTTAACATCGGCCGACTTTCTCTCTGCGTTTACCGGCAAGATAGGACACAAATTAAATACAAATGGCTTACGAAGATGGCATAGACAATTATAAGAATAAAACATCCAATATTAAGAAACGTAAGTATTAAAACGGTTCCCTATCCCTTTCTTCATGCTGCAAAATCATGTCAAGCTTTTTGAAAAGAAAATAACATTTCCTTCTATAAATAACAGCTTCATTTATTCGTCATAAAAACCTGTGGTAAAATACAACATAATTAATATAAGAGAAAACAGCTGATGGCTAGTGCCATTTGTACTTCAAATGTTATATTAGTTATACTAGCTGCAGGGCGCGCCTACGGCACGCCTCCGCATCTAGGCCCTACGAGCCTAAAATTGATTACTCCTTGCACAAATTTTTCTTTTTTGAATGATGAAAATTGATGTAACGGAACCGGATTGTAGGGTCAACGACACTAACCCACCGGGTTGGTCTAGTGGTTAACGCGTCTTCCCAAATCAGCTGATTTGGAAGTCGAGAGTTATAGCGTTCAAGTCCTAGTAAAGCCAGTTATTTTTACACGGATTTGAATACTAGATCGTGGATACCGGTGTTCTTTGGCGGTCGGGTTTCAATTAACCACACATCTCAGGAACGGTCGAACTGAGAATGTACAAGACTTACACACTTCATTTACACTCATACATATCATCCTCATTCATCCTCTGAAGAATTATCTAAACGATAGTTACCGGAGGCTAAACAGGAAAAAGAAAGAAAAGGGTCAACGACACTGTGGACCATGTCCCCGGGGGACACCGGCCGGTGTTTGTCCCCGGTATGAGGCTGAACGTACCAGAATTGTTACCGAACTCGAGAGAGTGGATTCCTTCTTTGATCTGCGAGTCAACTGGAAGACTCGCAGAGAATGGATTATTGTGTTTCCTCCGTTTCCTCGCCCTGAGTAGGATGGCTGAAGGGGTATATTAGAGTAGCACCCCGGATGGCTAGGGACCGCATGGGCAGTTGATTGGCCGGAGGGAGGCTTGTTGGCATCGAGCGACGGTTAAACAGAAATGGTGGTGATTATTATTGAATGTTAGCTGTCGGCGGAACGGCGACTGCACTGGCGAGGGTATGGGTACCGTGTAGCCATGAAGTCTAGCGCCGTTTTGACGAGGGCAGTTTTTGAATGAGCCAACATCACTGTCGGCGGGATGGCGACTGCGCTGCCGAGGGCATGGATTCCCATGCAGCCGTGAGGTACAGCGGCATCTCAAAGATGGTATTAAGTGAAGTAAATGTCACGCGGGACTCTGCGATGGAGCCGAGTGGGAGTAGGAGGTCTGTCCTCCTCTCCCTTGTAGACCAGATCGGAGTCCGTAAATTAACCAAGTCAGGGGTATGAACTGAAGTTGAGTTCACTAAGAGAACTAGAACTAATTTTCATTGTTGCGAACGACATTTTTGGTGTTATGTTGTTTTTTTTAATTTTTCTCGAAATCTATGAGACATTTACAAGAAAATGGACGCGAACTAGGTTAGCTAGTTCAGAGGGCAACGATGTAGGATATTCAAGATGTCCGGACGAGGCCTACAGCGAAGGCAAAAGCTGAGTTTGAAAATCACCGATGTAAATGTGTACAGAGGCATTTACACCGGTGGAGGTTACACACGCCGCTTGAATCGTGAAAATCGGACGAACGGCTGCCGAGATATACGGAGGCACCTCATCGCACCCGCTCCCCCATTTCTGTACGGCGCCCAGGGGGTACTGTAAAATACTATCATCCGATGGGAACCACTAGAAACGGGTGGAGTTTTCGTTTAGGTGGTCGAAAAAATTTCAGAGCACTAGGACCGACCGTTTTTGAGATATTTGCGATTTTCGTCCGAAAATTCGGATCCGGTTAAAAAATACTAATTTTCCCAAAACTTCGATATATATATATACGGTATATCGATATATTTAAAAAAAAATAAGTATACACCTGACCAACACGAGAAATGTATTAACCCATCGGGATTTTCCGGTAATGATCGGTACATTACGGTGCTAAGCTAAGGGAGATGCACACAAAGACACACATACAAATGACGTTTAGTAGAATAGGATAAAAAATATTATGATACATAATGTATTATAACAAGTTAACGTACGCTTTTCTGTGAAAAATAATGAACAATTTTAGAAAAATAAATTTATAGATGGTTCATTTAAATTACGATTATTAAAGAATTCATTTTGCAAAACTTAATCAAAATTAAAAAAAAAAACAGTCTTTTAATCCGGTTATTTATTGTATTTTCTTTTACGAAATAGAATGGTAATATCCGAAACAGAACTGGAAACGAGAGATTTAAACTAAGTAATTACTAATTAGTTATTAGTAATTAGTCTAGACTAATTACTAACTACACAAACAAACTTCCAGGTTAGTAACCCAAAAAACTGTAATTAAAACCTGTAAGTGTAATTTAAAAAACATTTTTTGCCCTTATCCCTTTATGTGGAGCGGTTTTTGACTAATACTATGTTATTTAAATTAGAGATTATCTCTTTCAAACTTTTTCCTGAATCCACAGTACGTCGAAGAATTAAATAGGCATTACCACCATGCGATTTGATGTCTTGCAATTTTTCATGCAGGGGATTCGTTAAAAACATAATTTTCTTTTAATCAAAATTATTTGAACCATTTCAAGCTGTTTATTAAAAACTCAGTTGATTTTATTAATTGCGGGACAAATCGTTTTGGGAAAGAATATTTAATTCAAAAGTTAAACGCCATCGTAAACGTATAAAGACAAAAGTGAAAAGAACTTCTTTCGATTAAACACGCAATGATAAAACTTTTTCTAGTTATTTTTTTTTTTAACTAACTTACGGAAATGAGTTTTATCTGTAATAGAATAAACGTATTTTTTTTTTTTTAATATACAATTATACTTGTTTAAATTACGGTTTATTTCTTTGAAATGTAAAACTGTAGGTGATACAACAATGTCATTTTACCCAACAAACGTACGTAACTAACATATAAAGCATATTATTCTATTGTTATTTTAATTATTCCTTACCTGTGCAATGTATATATATATATATATATATATATATATATATATATATAATGTAATTACAAAGCAGTGTAACTGCCACCACCAACGCCATTATCAACACAACAGTACTATAATAACAGTTACACGTGATGAAGAAGATGTGTAGTACTGTAACAGAATGTATTTATTACATTTTCAGACCGACATTTAAAGTGACGTCACATTTATATTCTGACACAATACAATGGGTATACAATGTTACCCACTGCAACTTCATTTCAATATATTTTCCAGATCCGTTAATTAGTTCGGTACATAAATAGAAAGCTCGCGAAATGGGCTATCCAATTTCCTAGCAATTTTGAATTTAACAACATTTATTGCTTGTTCTCACCCTATCAAACCTACCGCACAATTTTAATACTTCGTTAACGAATACCTATTGTTCTTAAACCGAAATCTGCCGTGTAAACATTTTTTACCTTTTATCAAAATAAATAATATAAATGAAAAATAAAATTACATCTTTATCCATAATAATTTAATTCAAATGATTTTTTTCTGTTTAACCTCCGGAACCACCGTAAAGTATTGCTTCAGAGGATATGTATGAATGTGAATGAAGTGTAGTTTGTACGGTCTCAGGTCGACCGCTCCTGAGAAGTGTCGTTAATTGAAACCCGACCACCAAAGAACACCGATATCCACAATCTAATATTCAAATCCGTATAAAAGTAACTAAACCTTAAACCTTTACTAGGATTTGAACCTTAAACCTCTCGACTTCGAAATCAGCTGATTTGCGATTAACTACTAGACCAGCTCGGTGGGTTAATTAAAATGCTTTAAAAAAATGTTATACTAACGTACAAGGAACATATTAATTACCGTTGAATATATTGTACGTAACGTAATTAAAATACATTAGTTTAATTCAATTTACACAAGCGACTCTACAAACGATAAAATAATTAATTAATTAACACGGTCGATTCTACTGCTACAATAATATACCATTTATCGCAAGAAATACATTAGCATATTCTCTAAACATATACATATCCATGTGCATACGAGATATAATTCCATTTAAATTACAAAGGTTTGTGAACAATTATAATTTTCATACATATCAAATACGAGTATATTAAGTGTTTATAAATTAAAACGTTTGAGGTTTTAAAAAATATTTTTATCGTATAATTTTAAAAATAAATACATTATACTCGTAATTTAAAAAAAAAAAAAATCAATTTTTTTTTGCAAAATAATTGATTTTATGGAAAAAATGTAAAAAATAGGCTGTTAAAAATTATTCTTAAAAAATACGTAAATAAACCACATTGTAAAAATTCCTAACATAAGTCAAGAAAAAAAAAATTATCAAATTGACCCGTGCACGTAGTTTTTTTTAAGTACATTGAAGCCTTATCTATTGCCAAATGAAATAATTTCTACGATTGAGTATTTTTAAGAGAAAATTCACCTGGCGGTCTAATAATAATTTCTTTCTAACGAAGAATATTCTAAATATTACAGTGGAACACCGATTATCTGGATGGAAATTTGCAAGGTTGAATCTGAATATTCGAAATAATTAGAAATTCGAAAAAAAATAAGTTTATCTTACGAGCTGGAAGTATCATTCTAATATTTAATTAAAAAAATTAAATAAACGTATTTCAGTAAAATTAAAAAGATATTTCAGAAGTTGAAGTGATATGCGAATTGAAAAAAAGTCAATTAAACAACTCTGTAAAAAATAAAGATCGATAAAAATATATTTCTTGTCGAAGCAAAGCTTAATTTGATTACTATTTTAGATTTTTTAAACAGTATATTAATTTTTGTAAAACTTTTTTTAAACTGTTCGTATGTAAACGGTATGGACAGTTACGAACAATCGGCGTTCCGATCATCGTCGGAATTGATCACTACTGGATGATTCATCATTATTTGCTGCCGAATGATGATCAATTTACAGCCTACTGTTATTCAACATATTTTCATACAAACACCTTTGTAAAATTAATAGAAATAGTTAAAATAATTTATTAATACTGAACCCCCAAATATGATTTCGAAAATAATCCTGGATTCCTGAATCGACTTATTCGTGAATTTGTTAAGAAGAAAATTTCTCCTATTAATAATTTCTGGTGAATGATCTTTTTCAGAAGGAGCGGTGGTTTAATATTATTTTATAAGCTTATTCGTATTTTAAATTACAAAAAAAATATGCCTTATAAAAAAATTACATTATGAACGTTTCTGTGGTAAAAGGGTTTAATTCCTACCAAACCCTCTGAAAAAACTAAGAAATCAACTATAACGTTGTTACTAATATTCATCAGTACTTATTCAGTTTTAAAATAAAAAAGAAAAAAACGAAATTTCTAAAACCAGAATAAGAAAGTAATACCATAAAAATTATTTAATCTTTTGAAGTCGTTTAAAAAGTACGTTTAAAAAATTAATTTCTTTTTACTAATTCGCGAACTTTTTATTTTTATTTTTTATTTCTGATACTCTTCCAGAAGATGTTGGATTCAAATCCTGATCAATCTTAAATTTTTTTCACAAGGTGCAAAATTCATTTTTAGAATGATCAGTAAAAAAGAAAATTAAAAAAAAAAAGAAGTTGGAGGTAGAGCAATCGCAATAGGGTGTAGATTTGTTTGTAATTACCTGAGATAGAATGTTTTAATAACTATATAAAAATAGACAATATAAAAAGCATACAATTTCTAATCGTTTAAAAAAATCTTATAACAAAGTTTATACTTTCCTGACGTTGGTTATTTATTCCTATAAAATAGAAAAATTATTATACATAAAAAAAAGTTACCTAAGGTTTTTTTTTCAGGGGGGGAGTGGAGTTAATTTATGAAATTTTATAATAAAATGATCATTATATTAAAAAAAAACCGGAAGTTTAAAAAATTAAAAATCTGTATTTTTTATTTTTTCTGCTCCCCACCCCGAAAATCACCTTCCCACAATTTTTTCGATTTTTCTACGTTTCCTATGTTGAATGGAAGAAACTAAAAAAAATTTTCACTGAAAAATAAACAACCAATAAAACGATACCAAAGATATCTTTTTTGTGAGTAGGGGGTAAATTATGATGAAATTTTATCGTAATATTACTAGAAGTTTATTATTTAAACTTTTAACAAAATTATAAGTTTATTTTGAAAAAAGAAAAAACAAATCGATTTTTAAACTCTGGTCGGCTCCCACATCCCCAATATTGCCCCAAAGTATTTTTTTGGGTCATTTGGACCAATACTATGCCTTCTCTTTCTTTTTCTTGTTTAGCCTTCGGTAATTACCTTTCAGATAATATTTCATAGGATGAATGAGGATGATATATATGAGTGTAAATGAAATGTAGTCTTGCACAGTCTCAGTTCGACCTTTTCTGAGATGTGTCGTTAATTGAAACCCAACCGCTAAAGAACACCGGTATCCACGATCTAGTATTCAAATCCGTGTAAAAATAACTGACTTTACTAGGACTTGTACGCTGGAATACTCCACTTCCAAAAATCAGCTGATTTGGGAAGACCAACCCGGTGGGTCACCAATACTATCCCTTGGAAGACATTAAAAAAATTTCGGTTAAAAAATATGAAAGAAATAAAAAGATTGCTTTATTTGATTTTTTGAGAAGGGGGAATTTAGAGGCAAATTAAAAAAAAAAAAAGAAGTAAGATAAGCGTGCACGCACGTACTGAGCTTGATAAAAAGTGGAGTATTGGCAAAATTTTGAAACAATTAACCGCCTGCTGTTATAAAACCAAACAAGTAATCTACAGTTCGGAAACATTTGTTATTTGTTTGTATGTAAACTAGAATTTAAAGATCTTAAAAAGAAACTGAGATCATAAAAAAGAAATCTTAGGTCCAATCAAAAAGGTAAATGGATATATGTTTTGAGATCAAATAAAGAACTTCATGAATTCTGCTCTTAGATAAACGTCAAGGTCAAAAAAAGACGAGTTATCTTCTACGTATATCTACAGAGCACGAATAAAAATAATTGATAAAAATACATAATTTCTACTAAAATAAAAAAATTAAAAGCAGATAACGAAAATGGTCGTGGAAGATAAAAAAAGACTTAGAAGAAATGGAAATTTTGCAGAAGACATTAAAAAATAGAAATAAATTCAGAGTAGAAGTAAAAAATTAAAAGGTTTTTAGAAAGAAAAAATAAAAGGAGAGAGGGATAAATCTCATTATGAGAAAATAAATGAATTTTGGAAAATGATTAAAAAAATAAAAAGAAGCAGATATTCTTCTTTGGGTGGTCCTGAAACGCTAAAAAAAAGAAAAAAATTAATAACTTTGAATAATAATAATAATTCGATTACAAAATAGGGGAAGAATATTTCTTAAATAAAAGAAAAAGGAAAAAAAAAATTGCAATTAAAATTAAATTTTTCAGAATAAATTCTAAATTTAAAAAAGTATTATTAATATGTAAAAATAATAAAAATAAAGAAAAAAAATTATTTGTAATATGAATTTTCAACAACGTACTTCATTTCTTTCAGTCTAACGCTTACCCAAAGCAGCTAACGAACCGTAGTGACATCATGGGAGTTAAAACTGCATATGAATAGTGCCGTTCACTATAAAGAAATTGTATGTATATAAGGAAAGCTTTTTAATACAAAAATATAATTTATTTTTTAATATATCACTAAAATTACTTCATACTTTTCAATTATTTTAAACCGATAAATAATTTAGTAAACATAATAAATAAATAAAAATATTAAGTTTCGCATTCATATATGATTTCCCATTGCTAAACAAAACGTCGAATCGTCAGAAATTCAATTTTATCTTTTCAAAGAAATAGTGGAACACAACATCATCTATTATATTCACACACAAAACAATAATAATAAATTCATGACAAATATAAAAATACAAGAAATTCGTTTAACTCAAACAAGAAATCCAAACAGCCGAAAAATTTAAATATATAGAAAGAAAATTCCAATAAAATAGCATAGAAAAATTTACGAAAGAGTCGGAAAATAGAAAAACCATTCGTAATAACTAACTAAAGAATTATACAAGAGGAAAATGCCTTTGCATAAATGGAAAAAGAAAGTATGTAACACTTTTATTAAACCCGAAACTTTTTACGCATCGGAATATTTAAACTTAAGCGGTATAAAGAAAAGGAAAATTAGAAAAAAAGAAATTTTTTAGGACCTAAAAAGAACGAAACCTAGCGAATAAAAATTAATACACACTAGAAAAAAGGCAGGCCGATGACTCGCCACGAAAATGTTACACAGTTTATGTTAAATATTACACATATTATGTGTAAAACATATTACACACGGTTATGTGAAATTTTTTGCCAATTTTAATTAAATAACTTTCATGAATTTACCCTACTGACAATAAAAAAAATTTTACAATGAAAAGCTTCAAACCCTGAACTTTTTTTAACACATCTCATCTCTAACCTCAATGTTTTCTTTTTTATCCCTTCCTTTTTAGCCTCTGGGAATTACCGTCAAGTATTACTTCGCAGGATGAATGAGGATGAAATGTTTGAGTGTGAGTGAAAAATAGTCTTGTACAGTCTCAGTTCGACCATTTCTGAGATCTGTGGTTAATTGAAACACAACCACCAAAAAACACCGGTATCCAAGATCTAGTATTCAAATCCGTATAAAACTGTCTTTACTAGGACTTGAACGCTGGAACTTTCGACTTCCAAATCAAGTGATTGGCGAAGACGCGTTCATCACTAGGCTAAGCCGTTGGAGATCCTTTTTTAGCCCGAAAACATAAAAATAACTTTAAATAAATCGTTCGTGTAAAGAAATATAAATCGATCGAACAAATGAATCGTTCGAGAACTATAAATCGTTCGAGCACTTTATTCAAAGTAGAACTCTGATGTGGACACACATTACCTCCTTTACACCTACTTAATTACATATACACATTTTTTTAAAAATGAATAGTACATAAAAATTAATTTTATTAAAAACTTCTGATATTTTTTCTTTTTTTTATTGTTATTGAATTATTATGTAAACATTTTTGTTTTACAATCACAGGTTGATAATAATTAATAAATCAATATATTTAAAATAAAAAGAAAGTTAAAAAAAAAAGGAGAAGAAATCTGATTCGAACCGATGTGCCTTCCTCTTCTAAAATCCAAGTATTTCATTAATTTAAATTTTATCTGGCTATAACTCTGGAACCGATGAAAATAAGTACCACTTATGATATATCGTTGAAAAGCTCTCAATGAGGGCTTATTACTGCAGTTAAGAAAAATTTCAAAATCCAAATGTTTTGGTTTATGGTTTTTTTTAAGACACTTTTGGTTCTGTCGACTGTAATGATAAGGGGAGGTGCACAACTAGATGTTACAACAATCCTAAATTCAACATTTTAGCATCATATGGCTAATAGTTTTTGAGCTATGCGACATACGTACATACATACATACATACATACATACATACAGACGTCACGCCGAAACTTGTCAAAATGGATTCTGGGATGGTCAAAATGAATATTTCCGCTGACATCTGAAAACTGAAATTTATTGCGATCACAATACTCCCTTTACTTCGTAGAAGGAAGTAAAAATGTGAGCACATACAGCAAACAAACCAACGCACCATGCTTTTTTTGTTGGAGAGAAAAAAATCAAACCTTTTCAATACGATACGAAAGAAATATTAATGTTTTATGGTCTTCTTTAGGAATACTCAAAGAAAATATTCCAATTCTCTAAAAAAAACGAAAAAAATAATTAACGTGGTTCTCAGAAGTAAGAAAATATTTATTTTCTGTTCTACAGAAAATTAGACCTCTATAGATTATAATTCATGTATAAATAAGAAATTTATTCTGACTCCAAATAAATCAGTTGTCTGTTAGATTTAATATTACAAATGAATTAATCGATTCTATAATAAATACAAATGACTGTTTTTCTAAGAATTAAAATAAATAATAAACAAACAACCGGTTAAATTTTTATAGGTTTTCACATTTTCCACAAGTACAACTTTTAT
The DNA here is from genome assembly GCF_047948215.1 of Lycorma delicatula. Lineage (NCBI taxonomy): Eukaryota > Metazoa > Arthropoda > Insecta > Hemiptera > Fulgoridae > Lycorma > Lycorma delicatula. The sequence continues at coordinate 173,847,996 of NC_134459.1, read as the reverse complement.
CGAAGCATCTACAAATAAATCGCAATGAAAACAGTAAAGGAAAAGAACCGTAAAAGTAAAGAAAATAAAACAAATAGCCATCGTAGCACGAAGTAGTTGAAAAGAAAGTAAAAGAAGACGGGTCGAAGTAAGAAGTTTGTTTATCGGCCTGTAAAATAAAATAAAAAAAAAAAAAAAAAAAAAAAAAAAAAACGATGGAAGTCATGGGGTGCGAAACACAAGCAGAAACAGAAACACGGGGCAGAATCATCTTATATACCCGAAATAGTAGCGGTGTATTCCAAGAAAAGAGGATCTCGTTGACAGGGCCGGCTTGTGTATGCACCGCACGGCAGAAGACCCCGTGCTCGAACGAACGTGTTCGACTTGCCTGATTGAAGGGAGAACGCGATCTTAACGCAGCGATGTTACCCGCGTTTAGTTTAGTTTACACTCGCAGTCGTGCACGTGACCACTGTCTGCAATGCAGCAGTAAAGTACACTTTTATCAAATCATTTCTTCTCGGTCAGTTTAGATTCGGAATTTAATAAATAAATAAACATTAAAAAAATAAATAAACGTTGTCAAGTAATTTTTAAAACAACTACCCTATTATCTTTTCTATTTATTCGAAATGAAATATGCGATATTTGTATTTTAATAAATACACCGATAAAGTTCGAGTCGCAAATCCAAATCCAATACAAGAAAATTGTTCTACGGTTTATCCGGGTAGAATATGTACACATAAAACTATTTGTTTGAATTAGCAGTAAAAATATATCATCTCCTTGTGTACCGTGAATGCAATATCATTTTATATCCTTCATAAGCAAATTCGCGGAAGGTTAAGCACTAAATTTCAACAAGGATAGACAAACTTCATAAATCTCACCGTATTCAATATAAAAGTAACAAAATTATTATCTTTATCCATACAACCTAAATAGTAAAAGATAGGATTCAAAGGTAAAAGAAAGAAGTGAATATTATTAGTTTATCGATATTACCCGTGAAGGAACGGGTAATATTGCTTCTAGAATAATAATTAATAGAGTTCTAGATAAATTCGACCCTGATCATTATCCATTGAATAATCAAGGTATTATTTACTTACCGTGCGAAAAACATAAAAATTTTGTCTCTAAAACAAATACAATAAAAAAAACTCCTCGTGGAATAAACTTGCCCGTATTTCATATCTACTTTTTTTTAAATCTGATGTGTACACCACACGACTTCCTTTTACCCCTATTAAATTACATATACAATTTTTTTTCTTAAGTGAAAAGTACGTAAAATTTTATTTCACTTCTGATTTTTTCATATTTTTTTTGTTTTTTTTTTATTGTATTATTATTCATCGTAAAACGTTTTTTTACAATCAAAGGTTAATAGTTATTAATAAACCAATATTTAAATTAAAAAAAAAAACATAAAAAAAATAAATAAATGAAGTCGGATTCGAAATGATGTGTCTTCCCTTGTAAGATCCAAATATTTGATTAATTAAAATTTTATTTGGCTATAACTCTGGAACCAATGAAAATAAACACCACTTACGATATTTCGTTGAGAAGCTCTCAATGAGAACTTATTACTGCAGTTAAGAAAATGTCCAAAATCCAAACGTTTTGGATTTTTAGCTTTTTTGGATATTTTTGGTCAAGTCTATTGCAATCAAAAGGGGAACTGCACAACGAGATGTTACAAGTCCTAAATTCAAATCCTACGGCTAATTGTTTTTGAGTTATACGAGTTACATACGTACGTACGTACGTACAGACGTCACGCCGAAACTAGTCAAAATAGATTCAGAGATGGTCAAAATGGATTTTCCGTTGAAATCTGAAAACCGAAATTTTTCGCAATTACAATACTTCCTTGTACTTCTTACAAGGAAGTAAAATGATTTCAAAAGTTTATTTATCTTTGTTATTAATTTTTCAAATATTAAAAAAAAAATAATAGAAAATATTAAATTTGTTTCCTGATTAGAAAAATGCAGTTTGGCTTCAGGTGCTTCTACCTAAAACGGTTGATGCTATTTTACTACCACCATTCAAAAATTATTACTTTTGTACGCTATTATTCAATTCATATATATATATATATATATATATATATATATACAAGGTCATCCACGGGAACCGGATGTTTTTGAAGTGGGTTGTACTCGGGCGTTCGTGTTGGGAGGGGCACGTGGCTGGGTCTGACGTTTCCTTTGTTCATAGCATTTACATTTTAGTCGTTGAGATGGAGCCGTGGACGTTAGATCAACGCCTGTACGCGTATGACAGTTTTGTGCGAAATGACGAATCCGTAACTGCTGTTCAGCGAGATTTCCGCCGTCAGTTTAATATCGATCGTAATGCAAGCGTCCCTTCTTGTAACACAATATTGCGACGGGTAAACAACCTTCGAACAAGCGGTTCAATATTGAAGAAAAAACCACCGGGTCCCCGACGAACTGCTAGCACTCCGGAGAACATCGAACGAGTAAGGGAAGCCAACGTCAGAAGCCCACGCCGCTCTATTCAGAGGCAGTCAGCAGCGCTTCAAATGAGCACAAGTACGGTAAGACGAATTCTGCATACAGACCTGCATTTCCATCCTTACAAGATAGCCGTCGTGCAGCAGTTAAACGAGCAAGATTTCACGCAGCGATTACAATTTTGTCGACAAATGCTTACCATTTTTGAAGAAAATGAAAATTTGTTATTGTTAATAAGTGACGAAGCCCATTTTCATCTGCATGGCTTCGTCAACAAACAGAATTGCCGGTATCGGGCAGAAAGAAACCCACATCAGCTTCATGAGAGACCACTCACTTCATAGCAAAAAGGTGACTGTCTGGTGTGCAATAGAAAAGGTCGGTGTTATTGGACCATATTTTTTTGAAGAAATGACGCTGCCGTAACTGTAAAAGCTGATCGATACATTGCGATGTTGAATACGTTTTTCATCCTGAGTTACGAAACCGGGGAATCTATTTTCAAAATGTGTTATTCCAGGAGGATGGAGCTACAGCGCAAACAGCGAGGGCAACGATGGCTGTTCTTCATAACTTGTTTCCGAGACGGATCGTTTCCAGATTCGGCGACATTCCTTGGCCCCCTCGGTCCCCCCACTTGAGCAGTTGTGATTTTTTTCTGTGGGGGTTTCTGAAATCGCGTGTGTACGGCAATAAACCGCGTACATTGGAGGACCTAAAGATCCCAGATTCATGTAGACAAGCTGCAAAGAATTGAGGCCAGTTACCGTGAAAGGCTACAACAATGTATTGCCCAAAATGGACATCACTTGCCGGACATAATTTTTCGTTCATGAGTAAGTAACAAATGCTTTGATTTAACATATATATATATAATCATTATTATTTACCTTTTCAAAATAAGGATTGTATAAAAAATCAAAGGTCACATT